>NW_027181881.1:24202708-24848372 GCF_029961685.1 Aristolochia californica | reverse complement strand
GAGTTCATGTTGTTCTCTCACCCCCAGCTTGAGGGGGAGTGTTGGAAGATAAGCTCAAGCTCACACGACCAAGGAAGGCCACATATATAAGATTATTATAAGATGGGCCACACAACCAAGGAAGGCCCACAAGATGGGCCCAAGCCCATAGGAAGTAGGACCCACAATGATTACCATCAACTGGCATCCTTATCACATCAGTTGGCAGATCATGAAGGACTCAAGAAAGTATCTTTATCAAGGGTCACGACCAAGAAGAGTTTTAGTTTGAGTTATGTTTGTCTTTTATCAATATTGAGTTATTTAATTATGCTAGGACTTATCTTTAAGTGTTAGAGTTTGGGTTTAATTGGGAGAAGGGTAGTTTTATTGAAATTGAACTCTACTACCTTCCTCTGTTTCAAATAGAGGTTCATGTACTTTGATTACAACAAGTTATTGATATCAATGAAGTATTTCACTTTTCCTTAAATTTAACAGTCCCCTTTTTGTAAATAGGCAAAACGTGGGTTGTTTGGCACTGGTAAATATCCCACCAGACATTAACTTGAGAATTTAATTTTTCCTACTCCCTGAAATTTTTTGATCATTAGGTCATTTGCATCTTTAATATGATTCAGGCATGCACATCCATAGTTAAAACATGTTAGGTTCAATTACAAATCTCTTTCTAAAAATTCCATCAAGCTATTAGGGGTTGTACTGGTGGAATTTCCCAAACATGCATACCAAAACTTTGGTGTTCCTTTTTAGTGCGTGAATTAATTTTATTCACTTACATTTATTATAGTTTCCAATTTTTTGCATACATAAACTTTAAAATTTTAATTTTGTTGTGATATAGTTTCCTTATCTTTTTGTTTACGAGAAAAATGGGAGAGTTAAAACCAGTGTTTGAATTTGAAAAAAAATTGAACATCCAAAATGGAAATGCACAAATGCTGAGAGAGATAATTCCAAAAAAGTATCTGTAATTTTGAAGGATTGTAAACTTTTTTAGATTTTATATATTAGGTTTTACAATCATCGGAAAGGGAGAGGGGGGGGGGGGGGGAGGGTTGAGGCATTTTTAACTGAGTGTTGACTCCCAAACCATAAGTCATTTCTAACAAAAATTATAGCCATTAAAAATCATTAATCGATCAAAACATTTACGATGATCTATGAATTTTAGGTCTGCTTTTTTTAAATATGCAAAAAGTGGGTTGTTTGGCTCTAGTAAATATGCCACCGCACATTAATTTAAAATTTTAGTTTTTACTACTCGAAATTTTTGGATCATTAGGTCATTTGCATTTTCAACATGTTTCAGGCATGCATATCCATATTTAAAATATGTTAGGATCAATTAGAAATCTCTTTCTTATAAAATTCCACCATGCTAGTATTGGTGGAATTTCCCAAACAAGGATAACAAAACTTTTGTGTTCATTTTTAGTGCTTGAAATAATTTTATTCACTTACATTTATTATAGTTTTCAATTTTTTGCATACATAAACTCTAAAATTTTAATTTTGGTGTGATCTATTTGCCTTATCTTTTTTTTTTAAGAGAAAAATGGGAGAGTAAAAACTCAAGTTTTGATTTGAAAAAAATTGAACATCCAAAATGGAAATGCACAAAAGTTGAGAGAGGTAGTTGTAAAAAAAGTATCTGTGATTTTTAAGGATTGTAAGCTATTTTAGTTTTTTATATATTAGGTTTTACAATCATCGAAAAAAGGAAGGAGAGGATTTTTTAACTGAGTGTTGACTCTCGAACCTAAAGTCATTTCTAACAAAAATTATAGCCGTTACACAACATTAATCGATCAAAACATTTACGATGATCTATGATTGTTAGGTCCACTTTTTTAAATAGGCAAAAAATGGGTTGTTTGGCTCTGGTAAATATCCCACTGCACGTTAACTTGAGAATTTAATTTTTCCTACTCTTTGAAATTTTTGGATCATTAGGTCATTTGAGTCTTCATTGTTTCAGTCATGCATATGCATATTTAAAATATGTTAGGATCAATTAGAAATCTCTTTCTTATAAAATTCCACAGAGCTATTAGGGGTTGTACTGGTGGAATTTCCCAAACATGGATAAAAAACTTTGGTGTACTGGTGGAATTTCCCAAACATGGATAACAAAACTTTGGTGTTCATTTTTAGTGCGAGAAATAATTTTCTTCAATTACATTTATTATAGTTTTCATTTTTTTGCATACATAAACTCTAAAATTTTCATTTTGTTGTGATCTATTTGCCTTATCTTTTTGTTTACAAGTAAAATGGGAGAGTGAAAACTCAAGTTTGGATTTGAAAAAAAATTTAACATCCAAAATGGAAATGCACAAATGCTGAAAGAGATAATTCCAAAAAGTATCTTTTTAAGGATTGTACACGCTTGTAGCTTTTTATATATTAGGTTTGGCAATCATCGGCAAAGGGGGGGCGAGGCATTTTTAACTGAGTGTTGACTCCCAAACCATAAGTCATTTCTAAAAAATATTATAGCCGTTACACATCATTAATCTGTCAAAATATTTACGATGATCTATGATTCTTTGGTCCGCTTATTGTAAATAGGCAAAAAGTGGGTTGATTGGCTCTGGTAAATATCCCACCGCACGTTAACTTGAGAATTTAAATTTTCGTATTCCTTGAAATTTTTGGATTATTAGGTCATTTGCATGTTTAACATATTTGAGGCATGCATATCCATATGTAAAACATGTTAGGATCAATTAGAAATCTCTTTCTTAGAAAATTCCACCAAGTTATTAGTGGTTGTACTGGTGAAATTTCCCAAATATGGATAACAAAACTTTGGTGTTCATTTTTAGTGCGTGAAATAATTTTCTTCTTTTAAATTTATTATAATTTTAAATTTTTTGCATACATAAATGTTGAATTTATAGAAAAGTGAAATACTTCATTGACATCAATAACTTGTTGTAATCAGAGTACATGAACCTCTATTTATAATAAAGGAAGATAGTAGAGTCCAATTACAATAAAACTACCCTTGTCCCAGTTACACCCAAACTCTAACACTTAAGGTAAGTCCTAACATAATTAGGTAACTCAATAGTGATAAAAATACAAATATAACTTAAACTAAAACTCTTCTTGGTCGTGACCCTAAGATAAAGATACTTTTGTGAGTCCTTTTTCATCTCCCAACTGATGTGATAAGGATGCCAGCTCTTAGTAATCATTGTGGGTCCTACTTCTTATGGGCTTGGGCCCATCTTTTGGGGTTTCCTTGGTCATGTGCCCCATCTTATAATAATCTTACATATGTGAGCCTTCCTTGCTAGATTGGGCTTGATCTCATCTTCCAACAATAAACTCTAAAATTTTCATTTTGTTGTGATCTATTTGCCTGATCTTTTTTTTTTTTACGAGAAAAATAAGAGAGTGAAAACTCAAGTTTGGATTTGAAAACAAATTGAACATCCAAAATGTAAATGCAAAAATATTGAGAGAGATAATTCCAAAAAGTATCTGTGACTTTTAAGGATTGTAAACTCTTTTATTTTTTTATATCTTAGGTTTTGCAATCATCGGAAAAGAGGGGGCGAGGCATTTTTAGCTGAGTGTTGACTCCCACACCATAAGTCATTTCTAACAAAAATTATAGCCGTTACACATAATTAATCGATCAAAACATTTACGATGACCTATGATTGTTAGGTCTGCTTTTTGTAGATAGGCAAAAAGTGGTTTGTTTGGCTCTGGTAAATATCCCACCACATGTTAACTTGAGAATTTAATTTTTTCTACTCCTTGAAACTTTTGGATCATTAGGCCATTTGCATCTTCAACATGTTCCAGGCATGCATATCCATTTTTAAAACATGTTAGGATCAATTAGAAATCTATTTCTTATCAAATTCCACCAAGCTATTAGGTGTTGTACTAGAAGAATTTCCAAAACATGGATAACAAAACTTTGGTGTTCATTTTTAGTGCGTTAAATAATTTTCTTCAGTTACAATTCTTAAAGTTTTCAATTTTTTGCATACATAAACTCTAAAATTTTCTTTTTGTTGAGAACTTTTTGCCTTATCTTTTTGTTTACGAGAAAAATGGGAGAGTGAAAACTTAAGTTTGGATTTGAAAAAAAATTGAACATCCAAAATGGAAATGCACAAATGCTGAGAGAGATAATTCCAAAAAGTATCTGAGATTTTTAAGGATTTTTAACTCTTTTAGTTTTTTATATATTAGGTTTTGCAATCATCAAAAGGGGGGGGCGGGGGCGATGCATTTTTAACTGAGTGTTGACTCCCAAATCATAAGTCATTTCTAACAAAAATTATAGCCGTTACACAACATTAACTGATGAAAACTTTTACGGTGATCTATGACTATTAGGCCCACTTTTTTTGAATAGTTAAAAAGTCGGTTGTTTGGCTATTGTAAATATCCCACCGTACATTAACTTGAGAATTTAATTTTTCCTACTCAAAATTTTTGGATCATTAAATCATTTGCATCTTCAACATGTTTCAGGCAAGCATATCCATATTTAAAACATGTTATGATCAGTTAGAAATCTCTTTCTTATAAAATTCCACCAAGCTATTAGGGGTTGTACTTGTGGAATTTCCCAAACATGGATAACAAAACTTTGGTGTGCATTTTAAGTGCGTGAAATAATTTTCTTCACTTAAATTTATTATAGTTTTCAATTTTTAGCATACATAAACTCTAAAATTTTTATTTTGTTGTGATCTATTTGCCTTATCGTTTTGTTTACGAGAAAAATGGGAGAGTAAAAACTCAAATTTGGATCTGAAAAAAAATTGATCATCCAAAATGGAAATGCACAAATGCTGAGAGAGATTATTCCAAAAAGTATCTGTGATTTATAAGGATTGTAAAATCTTTTAATTTTTTATATATTAGGTTTTGCAATCATTGAAAAAAGGGGGGGGGGAGGGGGGGGGGGGGGTGTGGGCACGGGGGTTGGCATTTTCAACTGAGTGTTGATTCCCAAACCATAAGTCATTTCTAACAAAAATTATAGCCATTACACATCATTAATCAATCAAAACATTTAGGATGATCTATGATTTTTAGGTCAGCTTTTGTAAATAGGAAAAAAGTGGGTTGTTTGGCTCTAGTAAATATCTCACCACACGTTAACTTGAGAATTCAATTTTTCTTACTCGAAATTTTTGAAAAATTAGGTCATTTGCATCTTTAACATGTTTCAGACATGCATATTGTTGAATTTAGGATCCATTTTCCATGATCAAGAACAAGAGAAAGAAGAAATGAAAACGAGAAAAGGGGAGGAAAGCTCTCGGTAGATTAGAGAAAAAATAAAAAATAAAAGGGTGAGTTGCATCAACTAAGGAGAGGGAGAGAGAGAACCAACTCGGGATTGAATGTGTGACTTTCTTACTTCCGAATTACATCACCTCTATTTATAGTAGAGGAGGAGGTAGAGTCCTTATACAACTTGTCATTCAATCCTAATTACATTCCAACTCTAACTCTTCAATATAAGTAAGTATATTCAAACTAGAACTCCTAGAAGACTAATAGGAGTAGAACTAGGAGTCCTTTATTACCCATCAGATTTTAAGGGATAAGCCAGCTCGTGGCCTTATCCTTGTGGGCCCCTCATGATCCTCTAGTGCACCTTGATAAGGGTGCCAGCTCGTGAGATCTTTGTGGGTCCCACTATCTTCAAGTCTTCTAAATCAATTCAGCTTGTGCTTCTTGATTCCTTAACTCGTGCTTGCTTTGGGAGAAGACTCTTCTTAGTGTCCCAAGTCCTCTAGGATTTTTCTTGATGACCTATGTCCTCATGGTGGGTCCCACCAGCTCGAGCACCATGGTGGGCCCTACATTGTAACACTCCCCCTCAAGCTGGGGGTGAGAAGACGACATAAACACCCTGCTTGCTGCATATGGTAGACATAATCTTGTGAGTAATTGGTTTGGTGAGGATGTCTGCAACTTGATTTTGTGATGAGATGTGCTTCAGGGATAAGAGACCAATTTGGAATTTTTCTCGTATAAAGTGGCAATCGACCTCAATGTGCTTTGTCCTCTCATGGAAGACTGGATTCGATGCAATATGTATTGCTGCTTGGTTATCACAGTATAGGTCCATTGGAGCTTCTTTATAAAATCCCAATTCAATGAGAAGGGACATTATCCATAAAAGTTCACTTACAATGTATGACATGGCTCTGTATTCTGCTTATGCACTTGACCGTGCTACTACATTTTGTTTTTTTCTTTTGGATGTCACGAGATTTCCTCCAACCATCGTGCAAAAACCAGAATTAGATTTTCTTTCATCTGGGGATCCAGCCCAGTCTGCATCCGCGAATCCCCCAATGTTGAAGTGATCATGTTTTTTATAGAGGAGCCCCTTTTAGATAACGTAGTATCCTCTCAAGTCCTTGCCAATGACTAAGTTGTGGCTTGTACATGTACTGACTTACCACAGTTACTGCATATGAAATGTTTGGCCTCGTTACACATAGGTAAATAAGTCATCCCACTAACCTTTGATATTTGCCAATATCAACATGTTCTCCAGTGCCTCCACATAATTTTGTATTTTCATCCATAGGAGTGTCTACCGGTTTGCATCCCATCATACTTGTTTCTTCTAGTAGATCAAGTGCATATTTTCTTTGGGATAGAATAATCCCATGTCTGGATTGTAAGACCTCAATCCCCAAAAAATATTTCAGTAATCCAAGATCCTTCGTCTTGAATTCAGCACATATTCTTTCTTTTATTTTTTGAATGCCCTCAAAATCACTCTCAGTTAAAATAATATTATCAACATAAACAGCTAGAATCACCTTACCTCTTGATGTGTTCTCAATAAAGATTGTGTGGTCTGCAGAGCATCTGTATAAACCTGCCCGTATGATGGCTTGACTAAATTTCTCAAACCATGCCCGTGGGGATTGCTTTAGCCCATATAGAGATTTTTAAAGGCGAGATATGGACTCCCCCCTCAACCACATATCTAGGTGGTTGTTGCATATAAATCTCTTCTTTGATATCACCATTGAGAAATGCGTTTTTAACATCCAATTGATATATGGGCCAAGAAGAATTAGCTGCCAAGGATAATAAATGTCTCATCATAATCAACGTCATAGCATTGAGTGTAACCTTTGGCAACCAGTCGAGCCTTCAGTTGTGCAATGGTCCCATCCAGATTATGTTTTACTCTATAAACCCACTTGCAACCAACCAGAGACCATGTGTGATTATCATTAAGGGCCTTCATCTCTTCGTCGATTGCTGCTTTCCACCCTGGATGTTGTAGAGCCTCCTGATATGACTATGGAACAAATATGGAGGAAATAGAAGAAAGAAACTGACAACATAGAGGTGAAAGGCAATGAAGAGGCACAAAATTGGAGATAGGATGAGAAGTAGAAGGTTGAGTGTATGAACGAGGTTCTTTTCTTATAGCAATAGGATGAGTATCAAATTCAGGACCAAAAACAACTGGTGCTGAAGGACTTACCTCTGGTGGATCCGACAACTCGGCAGGTGTGGTATCGGCCACTGTCTCTGGGGGCTGAACAATCTCTATATCACGAGGCACAACCGGTCGAGGATAACTTGGTACTGATGACATACCAGGTAGAGCGCTATCAGAATAATATGAGGAGTCTTCAAAGAATGTTACATCCCTGGACACAACTAAACATTGCAAAAGGGGACTATAAAAAACATAACCCTTCTATGTTGAAGAGTATCCGAAAAAGATACACTTTATAGATTTAGGGTCAAGTTTTTTGTGTCTAGGTAAAAGTATTATGCACAAAACATTGACAACCGAAGACTTTCAATGGTAATGCAAACGGATCATCAAGTGGTAAAAGTTTAGAGTCGGGGGATTTATTCCAAAGAACAGTAGATGGTAAACGATTTATAAGAAAACACGTTGTAAGGACAGCATGGGGCCAGTAAAAATATGGAACTTTCATGGCATATAATAAAACTCAAGCTACCTCAAGAATATGATGATTTTTCTGTTCAGCAACACCGTTTTGTTGAGGAGTGTAGGCACATGATGTCTGATGGATAATGCCATTCTCTTGACGAAAGGAGTCAAGGTCTTTTGAAATATACTCTTTGGCATTATTAGACCGGAGGATTTTTATCTTCTGACCAAATTGTGTGAGTACCATCGCATAAAAATATTTAAAAATAGATGGTATCTCAGAACGCTCCTTAAAAACAAACAACCAAGTTGTGCAAGTGAAATCATCAATAAAAGTGATAAAATATTTGGCTTGAGAGATATTAGAGACACTCAAAGGCCACCAAACATCAGTATGAATCAATGAAAAAGGAATGTTACTTTTGACTTCTAGAAGAGGAAAGTATGTACTCCTTCGATGTTTACTTAACAGACATACCTCACAACTGAATCCTGACCTTATCTTAAGAGATGGAAACATATGATGAAGAGATTGTATGGAAGGATGTCCCAACCGATTGTGCCATAATCGTGTCTCATTATTAATAGTAGACACCATATTGACCTTTGGCACGTCCAAGTAGTAGAGCCCCCCTTGTTCATGGCCTCCACCAATCACCTGCTTCGTTATAAGATCCTGAAAGACACATGAAGTAGTTGTGAAAGTAACCATGCAATTAAAATATTTTGTAAGATGAGTCACAGAGAGCATGCTTAAAGGAAAGGAAGGAACAAAAAGAATATCATTGTGTGAAAGTGATGGGGTGACAGAAGTGGAACCTTGGACTTTGGTTTGAGAACCGTCAGCTATGGTAACAAACTTGTGTGAAAGACTCAGAGATAAAGAATGTAATAGAGTTTTGTTACCTGTAAGATGCTCGGAGGCTCCTGAATCAATTATCCACGATGAAGAGGAGGCATATAGCATACCTAAAGCCGTAGTGGCAGCAGTAGTGGGAGAGGGGCTAGGAGAAGACCCTTGCATGGTCTTTATTTTCTGAAATAATTCATACTCTTCATCAATAATAATTTTATGTGTAGCTGGTGTTGGGGGATGGTTTGCTTGCGCATCACTAATGAGGGCTTGATTAGCCTTTGTTGATTTTGACATGTCAATAGCCTTTTAGCATATTTATTTATTGTGGCCATATCTACCACAGTAAGTGCATGCCCTATAATGGCACTGGTCTATAGTGTGGCCTCGAAATTGACAATGAGTGCATTTAAATATCATCTGTTCTGCCAGCACTATAGGGTCTATGCAGAGTATCAGGGCTTGAATATAGTTTAGTACATGTCTCCAAAATATGTTTAGCAGTGTCAAGATGAATAACATTACTAGAGACATGTGCTTCCATCCTATTTATCATCCAACCAATTACCAAAGTATCATTCTTCAGCCATTTCATATAAAAAATATCATCTTCATCAATAGTTGGTCCTCGGGTAGTGAGGTGACCAAGTAGGTCTTTGGTTATGAGAAACCTCCTAACCGAGGTGGACCAAATCATAAAATTTGATACCCCACATAAGGGTATGGTGGTGATTTTCAGTATATCACCTTTGATATTCATATTCTCATCAGCCATGATAGGCTCTTGTTCTTCAAAAAATTTCAAATAATATCACCAAGTAGCACTTCTTCAATCAACTCAGTATATGTAAATATAGCATCAATGCTAAATAATTTTTTTTCTAGAAAACCACTCATAAGAAGCTCAATAGAAATCTTCTATTATCATGGAAATCTTATCCCATGAAAAAAAAATCAATAATCTGAGTATGGACTGGTCACGACAAACAAAATTTCCAAACCGATAAAACAGTTTTGATAGCTCCTTCTAGATAGAGGGGCATGCCTATTAATAACATAATAAGATGAAAGAATTCACATATTCATCCTTGAATCATCATCTTAAAATGAGAACCAGAAGCATAAAAAAAATATATTTGAACATATAACTCATGACAAGTGTTCTTCCTTCGTACATACAAGAGCCTTCTTTGAGTGGTGTTGATCATTACTTCTCTAGAGCATTCCTTTGTCGAGGGATCCTAAATATGTTGCTCTGATACCATGTTGAATTTAGGATCCATTTTCCATGATCACAAACAAGAGAAAGAAGAAAGAAAAACAAGAAAAGGGGAGAAAAACTCTTGGTAGAGAAGAGAAAAAATAAAAAATAAAAGGGTGAGCTGCGTCAAGTAAGGAGAGGGAGAGAGAGAACCAACTCGGGAATTAATGTGTGACTTTCTTAATTCCAAATTACAACTCCTCTATTTATAGTGGAGGAAGAGGTAGAGTCTTTATACAACTTGTCATTCAATCCTAATTACATTCCAACTCTAACTCTTCAATATAAGTAAGTCTATTCAAACTAGAACTCCTAGAAGACTAATAGGAGTAGAACTAGGAGTCCTTTATTACCCACCAGATTATAAGGGATCAACCAGCTCGTGGCCTTATCCTTGTGGGCCCCTCATGATTCTCCAGTGGACATTGATAAGAGTGCCAGCTCGTGAAATCTCTGTGGGTCCCACTTGATCTTCAAGTCTTCTAAATCAATTCAGCTTGTGCTTCTTGATTCCTTAACTCGTGCTTGCTTTGGGAAAAGACTCTTCTTGGTGTCTCATGTCCTCTAGGATTCTTCTTGATGACGTACGTCCTCATGGTGGGTCCCACCAACTCGAGCACCATGGTGGGCCCCACATTGTAACACATATCCATATTTAAAACTTGTTAGGATCAATTAGAAATTTCTTCCATATAAAATACCACCAACCTATTAGGGCTTGCACAAGTGGAATTTCCCAAACATGGATAACAAAACTTTGTTGTTCATTTTTAGTTCGTGAAATAATTTTCTTCACTTAAATTTATTATAGTTTTCAATTTTTTGCATACACGAACTCTAAAATTTTCATTTTGTTGGGATCTATTTGCCTTATCTTTTTGTTTACGAGAAAAATGGGAGAGAGAAAACTCAAGTTTGGATTTGAAAAAAAATTGAACATCCAAAATGGAAATGCACAAATTCCCAGAGAGATAAATCCAAAAAGTATCTGTAATTTCTAAGGACTATAAACTGTTTTAGTTTTTTATATATTAGGTTTTGCAATCATCGAAAAATGGGGGGTGAGGCATTTTTAACTGCGTGTTGACTCCCAAACCATAAGTCATTTCTAACCAAAATTATAGCCGTTACACATCATTAATCGATCAAAATATTTACAATGATTTATGATTGTTAGGTCCACTTTTTTTAATTAGGCAAAAAGTGGGTTGTTTGGCTCTTGTAAATATCCCACCGCAAGTTAACTTGAGAATTTAATTTTTTCTACTCCTTGAAATTTTTGGATCATTAGGTCATTTGCATCTTCAACATGTTTCAGACATGCATATCCATATTTAAAACATGTTAGGATCAATTAGAAATCTCTTTCTTATAAATTCCACCAAGCTATTAGGGGTTGTACAAGTGAAATTTCCCAAACATGGATAACAAAACTTTGGTGTTCATTTTTAGTGCGTGAAATAATTTTCTTCACTAACATTTATTATAGTTTTCAAAATTTTGCACACATAAACTCTTAAATTTTCATTTTTTTGTGATCTATATGCCTTTACTTTTTGTTTAAGACAAAAATGGGAGAGTGAAAATTCAATTTTGGATTTGAAAAAAAATTTGAACATCCAAAATGAAAATGCACAAATGCTGAGAGAGATAATTCCAAAAAGTATCTGTGATTTTTAAGGATTGTAAACTCTTTTCGTTTTTCATATATTATGTTTTGAAATCATTAGAAAAGGAGGGGTGAGGCATTTTTAACTGAGTGTAGACTCCCAAACCATAAGTCATTTCTAATAAAAATTATAGCCGTACACATCATTAATCGATCAAGACATTTACGATGATCTATTAATGTTATGTCCTCTTTTTTTAAAATGGCTAAAAGTGGGTTGTTTGGCTCTGGTAAATAATCCACCAAGCTATTAGGTGTTGCACTATTAGAATTTCTTATAAAACATGTTAGGATCAATTAGTAATCGCTTTTTTATAAAATTCCACCAAGCTATTAGGTGTTGTACTAGTGGAATTTCTCAAACATGGATAACAAAACTTTGATTTTCTTTTTTACTGCGTGAAATAATTTTCTTCAGTTACATTTATTATAGTTTTCAATTTTTTGCATACGTAAACTCTAAAATTTTCATTTTGTTGTGATCTATTTGCCTTAACTTTTTGTTTACGAGAAAAATGGGAGTGTGAAAACTCAAGTTTGGGTTTGAAAAAAAATTGAACATCCACAATGGAAATACACAAATGATGAGAGAGATAATTCCAAAAAGTATCTGTGATTTTTAAGAATTGTAATTCCTTTTAGTTTTTTATATATTAGGTTTTGCAATCATCGAAAAAAGGGGAGGGGGAGGGGGTGGGGGGTGGGGTGGACAAGGCGTTTTTAACTGAATGTTGACTCAGTAACCATACGTCATTTGAAACAAAAATTACAGCAGTTACACATCATTAATCGATCAAAACATATACGATTATCTATGATTGTTAGGTCTGCTTTTTGTAAATAGACAAAAACTGGGTTGTTTGGCTCTTGTAAATATCCCACTACACATTAACTTGAGAATTTAATTTTTTCTACTCCTTGAAATATTTGGATCATTAGGTCATTTGCATCTTTAACATGTTTCAAGCATGCATACCCATATTTAAAACATGTTAGGATTAATTAGAAATCTTTCTTATAAAATTCCACCAAGCAATTAGGGGTTGTTCTACTGAAATTTCCCAAACAAGGATAAAAAACTTTGGTGTTCATTTTTAGTGCGTGAAATAATTTTATTCACTTATATTTACTATAGTTTTCAATTTTTTTCATACATAAAATCTAAATTTTTCATTTTGTTGTGATTTATTTTTCTTATCTTTTTTTTACGAGAAAAATAAGAGAGTGAAAACACAAGTTTGGATTTGAAAAAACATTGAACATCCAAAATGGAAATGCACAAATGTTGAGAGAGATAAATCCAAAAAATATCTGCGATTTTTAAGGATTTTAAACTCTTTTAGTTTTTTATATATTAGGTCTTGCAATCATTGAAAAAGGGCAGGGGAGGCATTTTTAATTGAGAGTTGACTCCCAAACCATAAGTTATTTCTAAAAAAAATTATAGCCAATACACATCATTAATATATCAAAACATTTATGATGATCCATGATTGTTAGGTGCACTTTTTGTAAATAGGCAAAAAGTGGGTAGTTTGGCTCTAGTAAATATCCCACCGCACGTTAACTTTAGAATTTAATTTTTTCTACTCCTTGAAATTTTTGGATCATTAGGTCATTTGTATCTTCAACATGTTTCAGGCATGCATAACCATAGTTAAAACATGTTAGGATCAATTAGAAATCTCTTTCATATAAAATTCTATCAAGCTATTAGGGGTTGTGGAATTTCCAAAACATGGATAAAAAAACTTTGGTGTTCATTTTTAGTGCGTGAATTAATTTTTGTCTTTTAAATTTATTATAGTTTTCAATTTTTTGCATACATATACTCTAAAATTTTCATTTTGTTGTGATCAATTTGCCTTATCTTTTTGTTTACGAGAAAAGTGAGATTGAAAACTGAAGTTTGGATTTGAAAAAAAATTGAACATCCAAAATGGAAATACACAAATGCAGAGAGAGATAATTCCCCAAAGTATCTGTGATTTTTAAGGATTGTAAACTCTTTTAGTTTTTTATATATTAGGTTTTGCAATCATCTGAAAAGGGGGGGCGAGGCATTTTTAACCGAGTGTTGACTCCCAAACCATAAGTCATTTCTAACAAAAATTATAGCCTTTACACATCATTAATCAATCGAAAAATTTACGATGATCTATGATTGTTTGGTCGGCTTTTGTAAATAGGCAAAAAATCAGTTGTTTGGCTCTGATAAATATCCCATCGCATGTTAACTTGAGAAATTTTTTTTTTCTCCTTGAAATTTTTGGATCATTAGGTCATTTGCATTCTTCAACATGTTTAAGGCATGCATATCCATATTTAAAACATGTTATCAATTAGAAATCTATTTCTTATAAAATTCCACCAAGCTATTAGGGGTTGTACAAGTAGAATTTCTCAAAAATGGATAACAAAACTTTGGTGTTCCTTTTTAGTGCGAAATAATTTTATTCACTTACATTTACTGTAGTTTTCAATTATTTGCATACATAAACTCTAAAATTTTCATTTTTTTTTATTTTTTTGCCTTTTCTTTTTGTTTACGAGAAAAATGGGAGAGTGAAATCTCAAGTTTGGATTTAAAAAAACTTGAACATCCAAAATGGTAATGCACAAATGCTGAGAGAGATAATTTCAAAAAGCATCAGTGATTTTTAAGGATTGTAAACTCATTTAGTTTTTTATATATTAAGTTTTGCAATCATTGGAAAAGGGGAGGGTGAGGGGGGGGGGGGGGGGGGGGGGGGGGGGGGGGCGTTTTTAACTGATTGTTGACTCTCAAACCATAAGTCATTTCTAAAACAATTTGTAGGCGGTACACATCATTAATCGATCAAAACATTTATGATGATCTATGATTGTTAGGTCCACTTTTTGTAAATAGGCAAAAAGTGGGTTGTTTGGCTCTGGTAAATATCCCACCCCAAGTTAACTTGAGAATTTAATTTTTTCTACTACTGTAAATTTTTGGATCATTAGCTCATTTGCATCTTCAACATGTTTCAGGCATGCATATCCATATTTGTAACATGTTAGGACCAATTAGAAATCTCTTTCATATAAAATTCTAGCAAGCTATTAGGGGTTGTACTAGTGGAATTTCCCAAAAATGGATAACAAAATTTTGGTGATCATTTTTAGTGTGTGAAATAATTTTATTCACTTACATTTATTATAGTTTTCAATTTTTTGCCTACATAGACTCTAAAATTTTGTTTTTGTTGTATTCTATTTGCCTTATCTTTTTGTTTACGACAAAAATGGGAGAGTGAAAACGCATGTTTGGATTTGAAAAAAAATTGAACATCCAAAATGGAAATGCAGAAATTCTTAGAGAGATAATCTCAAAAAGTATCTATGAATTTTAAGGATTTTAAACTCTTTTTTTATATTTATTTGGTTTTGCAATCATCGAAAAAGGGGGGGTGAGGCATTTTTAGCCGAGTGTTGACTCCCAAACCATAAGTCAATTTTGAAAAAAAATTATAGCTGTTACACATCATTAATCAGTCAAAACATTTATGATGATCTATTATTGTTAGGTCCGTTGTTTGTAAATAATAAAAAAAGTGGGTTGTTTGGCACTTGTAAATATCCGACCGCACATTCACTTGAAAATTTAATTTTTTCTACTCCTTGAAATTTTTTTATTATTAGGTCATTTGCATCTTCAACATGTTTCAGGCATGCATATCGATATTTAAAACATGTTAGGATAAATTCAAAATCTCTTTCTTATAAAATTCCACCAAGCTATTAAGGGTTGTACTAGTGGAGTTCACCAAACTTGGATAACAAAACTTTGGTGTTCATTTATAGTGTGTGAGATAATTTTCTTCACTTACAGTTGTTATAGTTTTAAATTATTTGCATACATAAACTCTAAAATTTTCATTTTTTTGTGATCTATTTGCCTTATCTTTTGATTTACGAGAAATTTGGTGAGAGAAAACTCATGTTTGGATTTGAAAAAAAATTGAACATCCAAAATGGAAATGCACAAATGCTGAGAGTGATAACTCCAAAAAGTATCTGTGATTTTTAAGGACTGTAAACTCTTTTAATTTTTTATATATTAGGTTTTGTAATCATCGAAAAAAGGGGGGACGAGGCATTTTTAACTGAGTGTTGACTCCCAATCCTTAAGTAACTTATAACAAAAATTATAGTGCTTACATATCATTAATCACTCAAAACATTTAAGATGATCTATGATTGTTAGGTCCGCTTTTTCTAAAGAGGAAAAAAATGAATTGTTCGGCTCTGGTAAATATCCTACCACATGTTTACTTGATAATTTAATTTTTTCTACACCTTGAAATTTTTGGATCATTTGGTCATTTGCGTCTTCAACATGTTGCAGTCATGCATATCCATTTTTAAAACATCTTATCAATTAGAAATCTATTTCTTATAAAATCCCACCAAGCTATTAGGGGTTGTACAAGTGGAATTTCCCAAACATGGATAACAAAACATTGGTGTTCATTTTTAATGCGAGAAATAATTTTATTCACTTACATTTATTTTCGTTTTCAATTTTTTTCATACATATACTCAAAAATTTTCTTTTTGTTGTGATCTATTTGCCTTATCTTTTTGTTCACGACAAAAATGGGAGTGTGAAAACTGAAGTTTGGATTTGAAAAAAAATTGAACATCCATAATGGAAATGCACAAATGCTGAGAGAGATAATTCAAAAAAGTATCTGTGATTTTTAAGGATTGTAAACTCTTTTGGTTATTTATATATTAGGTTTTCCAATCATCATAAAAGGTGGGGCTAGGCAATTTTAACTGAGTGTTGACTCCCAAACCATAAGTCATTTCTAACAAAAATTATTGCCGTTACACATCATTAATCAATCAAAACATTTATGATGATCTATGATTATTAGGTCCACTTTTTGTAAATAGGCAAAAAGTGGGTTGTTTGGCCATGAAAAATATCCCACTGCACGTTAACTTCAGAATTTAGTTTTTTCTACTCCTTGAATTTTTTGGATCATTATGTCATTTGTATCTTCAACATGTTTCAGGCATGCATATCCATATTTAAAACAGGTTAAGATCAGTTAAAAATCTCTTGTTATAAAATTCCACCAAGCTATTAGGGGTTGAACTAGTTGAATTTCCCAAACATGGATAACAAAACTTATGTGTTCATTTTTAGTGCATAAAATAATTTTATTTATTTAAAATTAATATATTTTAAAATTTTTTGCATACGTAAATTCTAAAAATTTCATTTTTTTGTGATCTATTTGCCTTATCTTTTAGTTTACGAGAGAAATGGGATAGTGAAAACTCAAGTTTGGATTTGAAAAACAATTGAGCATCCAAAATGGAAATGCACAAATGCTTAGAGAGATAATTCCAGAAAGTATCTGTGATTTTTGAGGATTGTAAACTCTTTTGGAATTTTATATAATAGGTTTTGCAATCATCATAAAAGTGGTTTTGCAAACCATAAGTCATTTCTAACAAAAATTATAGCCGTTACACATCAATAATCGATCAAAACATTTACAATGATATATGATTGTTAGGTCCACTTTTTTTAAATAGGCAAAAAGTGGGTTCTTTGGCTCTGGTAAATATCCCACCACACGTTAACTTGAGAATTTAATTTTTTCTACTCCTCAAATTTTTTTGATCATTAGGTCATTTGCATCTTCATCATGTTTCAGGCGTGCATATCCATATTTAAAACATGTAAGGATCAATTACAACTCTCTTTTTTATAAAATTCCACTAAGCTATTAGGGGTTGTAATAATTGAATTACCCAAACATTGATAACAACCCTTTTGGTGTTCATTTTTAGTGCGTGAAATAATTTTCTTCACTTAAATTTATTATATCTTTCAATTTTTTGTATACATAAAGTCTAAAATTTTCATTTTGTTGTGATCTATTTGCCTTATCTTTTGTTTACAAGAAAAATGGAAGAGTGAAAAATCAAGTTTAGATTTCAAAAACAATTGAACATCCAAAATGGAAATTCACAAATGTTGAGAGAGATAATTCCAAAAAGTATTTGTGATTTTTAAGGATATAAACTCTTTTGGTTATTTAGATATTAGGTTTTGAAATCATCAAACGAAGCCTGGGAGGGGGGGGGGGGGGGGGGGGGGGGGGGGTTTGGGTGGAGAGGAGGCAGTTTTAATTGACTGTTGACTCCCAAACCATAAGTCATTTCTGAAAAAAATTATAGCCGTTACATAAAATTAATCGATCAAAACATTTACGAAGATCTATGATTGTTAGGTCCACGTTTTAAAAATAAGAAAAAATTGGGTTGTTTGGCTCTAGTAAATATCCCACATGACACTAACTTGAGAATTTAATTTTTTTCTACTCGAATTTTTTGGATCATTAGGTCATTTGCATCTTCAGGATGTTTTAGGCATGCATATCTATATTTAAAATATGTTAAGCTCAATTAGAAATCTCTTTGTTATAAAATTCCACCAAGCTATTCGAGGTTGTAGTAGTGGAATTTCCCAAACACGGATAACAAAACTTTGGTGTTCTTTTTTAGTGTGTGAAATAATTTTCTTCACTTAAATTTATTATTGTTTTCAATTTTTTGTATACATAAGCTCTAAAATTTTCATTTTGTGTTGATCTATTAGCCTTATATTTTTGTTTACGAGAAAAATGGGATAGTGAAATCTCAAGTTTGGATTTGAAAAACAATTGAACATCCAAAATGGAAATGCACAAATTCTGAGAGAGGTAATTCCAAAAAGTATCTATGATTTTTAAGGATTTTAAACTCTTTTGGTTATTTATATATTAGGTTTTGCAATCATTAGAAAAGGGTTGGGAGAGAGAGAAGGAGGGGGGGGGGGGGGGGGGGGGGGGGTGGGGGTGAAGGAGAGGCATTTTTAACATAGTGTTGACACTCAAACCATAAGTCATTTCTAACAAAAATTATAGTCATTACAAATCATTAATCGATCAAAACATTTACGATGATCTATGATTGTTAGGTCCGCTTTTGGTAAATAGGCAAAAAATGGGCGTTTTGGCACTAGTAAATATCCAACTGCACATTAACTTGAGAATTTAATTTTTTCTACTCAAAATTTTTGGATGATTAGGTCATTTGCATCTTCAACATGTTTCAGGCATGGATATTCATATTTAAAACATGTTAGGATCAATTAGAAATCTCTTTCTTATTAAATTTAACCAAGCTATTAGGGGTGGTATTAGTGGAATTTCCAAAACATGGATAACTAAACTTATGTGATCATTTTTAGTGCATGAAATAATTTTCTTCACATACCTTTATTAAAGTTTTTATTTTTTCTATACTAAAAATCTAAAATTTTCGTTTTATTTTGATATATTTGCCTTAGCTTTTTTTCACAAGAAAAATGGGAGAATGAAAACTCATGTTTGGATTTGAAAAAAAAATTGAACATCCAAAATAGAAATGCACAAATGCTGTCAGAGATAATTCCAACAAGTATCTATGATTTTTAAGGATTGTAAACTCTTTTCATTTTTAATATATTAGGTTTTGCAAACATTGGAAAAGGGGGGGGTTGGCGTTTTTAATTGACTGTTGACACCCAAACCATATGTCATTTCTAACAAAAATTATAGCAGTTAAAGATCATTAATCGATCAAAACATTTACGATGATCTATGATGGTTAGGTCTGCTTAATGTAAATAGGCAAAAAGTGGGTAGTTTGGCTTTGGTAAATATCCCACCGCACGTTAACTTGATAATTTAATTTTTTCTTCTATATGAAATTTTTGGTCTATTAGGTCATTTGCATCTTAAACATGTTTTAAATATGGATATATCTTAAACATGTTTGAGACATGGATATCCATATTTAAAACATGTTAAGATCAGTTAGAAATCTCTTTTTTATAAAATTCCACCAAACTAATAGGTGTTGTACTAGTGGAATTTCCCAAACATGGATTACAAAACTTTGGTGTTCATTTTTAGTGTGTGAAATAATTTTCTTCACTAACTTTTATTAGAGTTTTCAATTTTTTTGCATACATAAACTCTAAAATTTTAATTTTTTTGTGATCTATTTACCTTATCTTTTTGTTTACTAGAAAAAAGGGTGAGTGATAACTCAAGTTCGGATTTGAAAAAAAATTGAACATCCGAAATGGAAATGCACAAATGCTGAGAGAGATATTTCCAAAAAGTATCTCGCTCTTTCAGATTTTTTATATACTACGTTTTGAGATCATTGGAAAAGAGGGGGAGGGGAGGAGGCATTTTTAACTGAGTGTTGACTCCCAAACCATAAGTCATTTCTAAAAATAATTATAGCCGTTACACATCATTAGTTGATCAAAACACTTACGTTGATCAACAAATGTTAGGTCCGCTTTTTGTAAATAGGCAGAAAATGGGGTGTTTGGCTCTGGTAAATATCCCACCGCACGTTAACTTGAGAATTTAATTGTTTCTACTCCTTGAAATTTTTGGCTCATTAGGTCATTTAATTCTTCAACATGTTTCAGGAATGCTTATCCATATTTATTAGGTCCGCTTTATTTGCCTTATCTTTTTGTTTACAAGAAAAATGGGAGAGTGAAAACTCAATTTTGGATATGAAAGAAAATTAAACATCTAAAATGGAAATGCACAAAAGCTGACAAAGATAATTCCTAAAAGTATCTATGATTTTTAAGGATGGTAAACTCTTTTAGTTTTTTATATATTAGGTTTTGCAATCATCGGAAAAGGGTGGGCGAGGCATTTATAACTGAGTGTTGACTCCCAAACCATAAGTCATTTCTAACAAAAATTAAAGCTGTTACACATAATTAATCGATCAAAACATTTATGATCATATTTTTTTTAGGACCGCTTTTTGTAAATAGGCAAAAACGTGGGTTGTCTAGTCACCTCTCCAACTATTTCTCCATTAGGTAGGATTTTGGTGGCCCACGTACTTATTTGTTGGGGAGAAACCGATCCAATTCGAAGTTGTTGATGTTTATACCGATTGATCATAGAAGAAAAATTCGGATTCATTCCGATCAAGCTTCCTTCCTATGAATCTGGAAGTTCTGCGCTGGTAAATATCCCACTGCATGTTAACTTGAGAATTTAATTTTTTCTACTCGAAATTTTTGGATCATTAGGTCATTTTTCTCTTCAACATGTTTCAAGCATGCATATCCATATTTAAAACATGTTAGGACCAATTAGAAATCTCTTTGTTATAAAATTCCACCAAGCTATTAGGGGTTGTACTAGTGGAATTTCCCAAACACGGATAACAAAACTTTGGTGTTCATTTTTAGTGCGTGAAATAATTTTCTTCACTTACATTTATTATAGTTTTCAATTTTTTTCATACATAAACTCTAAAATTTTTATTTTGGTGTGATCTATTGGCCATATCTTTTTGTTTACGATAAAAAAAAGGGTGAGAGAAAACTCAAGTTTGAATTTTAAAAAAATTTGAGCATCCAAAATGGAAATGCCCAAATTCTAAGAGAGATAATTCCAAAAAATATCAGTGACTTTGAAAGATTGTAAACTCTTTTAGTTTTTTATATATTAGGTTCTCCAGACATCGGAAAAGAGGGGGCGAGACATTTTTAACTGAGTGTTGAGTCCCAACCATAAGTCACTTCTAACAAAAAAGTATTGGCGTTGCACATCATTACTCGATCAAAACATTTATGATGATCTATGATTGTTAGGTCTGCTTTTTAGCAAAATAGGCAAAAAGTGTTTTGTTTGGCTCTGGTAAATATCCCCCTGCAGGTTAACTTGAGAATTTAATTTTTCCTACTCCTTGAAATTCTTGGATCATTAGGTCATTTGCATGTTCAACATGTTTCGGGCATGCATATCCATATTTCAAACATGTTAGGATCAATTAGAAATCTCTTTGTTATAAAATTCCACCAAAGTATTAGGGGTTTTACTAGTGGAATTTCCCAAACATGGACAACAAAAATTTGGTGTTCATTTTTAGTGCGTGAAATAATTTTCTTCACTTACATTTATTATAATTTTCTTTTTTTGCATACATAACCTCTAAAATTTTCATTAGCCTTTTCTTTTTGTTTACGAGAAAATTGGGAGAGTGAAAACACAAGTTTGGGTTTGAAAAAAAATTGAACATCCAAAATGGAAATGTACCAATGCTGAGAGATATAATCAAAAAAACAATCATCGGAAAAGGGGAGGGAGGCATTTTTAACTAAGTGTTGACTCCCAAACCATAATTCATTTGTAACAAAAATTATAGCTATTACACATTATTAATCGATCAAAACATTTAGGATGATCTATGATGGTTTGGTCCACTTTTTGTAAATAGGCAAAAAGTGGGTTGTTTGGCTCTGCTAAATATCCCACCGCAAATTAACTTGAGAATTTAATTTTTTATTCTCCTTGAAATAGTTGGTTCATTAGGTCATTTGCATCTTCAACATGTTTCAGATATGCATATCCATATTTAATACATGTTAGGATCAATTAAAAATCTCTTTCTTATAAAATTCCACCCAGCTATTAGGGGTAAACTCTTTTTATTTTTTATATATTAGGTTTTGCAATCATCAAAAAAGTAGGGGGAGGCATTTTTAATTGAATGTTGACTCCCAAACCATAAGTCATTTCTAACAAAAATTATATTCGTTACAAATCATTAATCAATCAAAAAATTTACGATGATCTATGATTGTTAGGTCCGCTTTTTGTAAAGAGGAAAAAAGTGTGTTGTTTGGCTCTATTAAATATCCCACCCCACGTTAACTTGGTAATAGAATTTTTTATGATCATTAGGTCATTTGCATCTTCAACATGTTTCAGGCATGCATATCCATATTTAAATCATGTTAGGATCAATTATAAATCTTTTTCTTATAAAATTCCACCTAGCTATAAGTGGTGGTATTAGTGGAATTTCCCAAACATGGATAACTAAACTTTGGTATTCATTTTTAGTGCATGAAATAATTTCTTCACTTACATTTATTATAGTTTTCAATTTTTTTCATACATAAAATCTAAAATTTTCATTTTGTTGAGATCTATTTGCATTATCTTTTTTTTTATAAGAAAAATGATAGAGTGAAACCTCAAATTTGGATTTGAAAAAAAATTGAACATCCAAAATGGAAATGCACAAATGTTGAGAGAGATAATTCCAAAAAGCATGTGTGATTTTTTAGGATTGTAAACTCTTTTCCATTTTTACATTTTAGGTTTTCCAATCATCGGAAAGGGGGGGGGGGGGGTAAGTCTTTTCTAAAAAAAGTTATTGCCTTTACACTTCATTAATAGATCATAACATTTACGATGATCTATGATTGTTAGGTCTGCTTTTTGTAAAAAGGCAAAAAGTGGGTTGTTTGGCTCAGGTAAATATCCCACCGCACGTTAACTTGAGAATTTAATTTTTTCTACTCCTTGAAATTTTTGGTTCATTAGGTCATTTGCTCTTTCAACATGTTTTAGACATACATATCCATGTTTAAAACATGTTAGGATCAGTTATAAATCTCTTTCTTATAAAATTCCACCAAGCTAATAGGTGTTGTACTAGTGGAATTTCCCAAATACGGATAACAAAACTTTGGTGTTCATTTTTAGTGTGTGAAATAATTTTTTTCTCTAACATTTATTTTAGTTTTCAATTTTTTGCATACATAAACTCCAAAATTTTCATTTTTTTGTGATTTTTTTGCCTTATCTTTTTGTTTACAAGAAAAATGGGAGAGTGAAAACTCAAGTTTGAATTTGAAAAAAAATTCAACATCCAAAATGAAAAGGCACAAATGCTGAGAGAGATAATCCCAAAAAATATCTCTGATTTTTGAGGACTGTAAACCCTTTTAGTTTTTTTTATATATTAGGGTTTTCAATCATCGGAAAAGGGGAGGGTGTGTGTGGAATTTTTAATAGAGTGTTGACTCCCAAACCATAAGTCATTTTTAACAAAAATTATAGCCGTTATGATGATCTATGATTGTTAGGTCCACTTTTTGTAAATAGGCAAAAAGTAGGTTGTTTGGCTCTGGTGAATATCCCACCACACATTAACTTGAGAATTTAATTTTTCTTCTCCTTGAAATTTTTGGTTTATTAGGTCATATGCATCTACAACATGTTTCAGGCATGCATATTCATATTTAAAACATGTTAGGATCAATTAGAAATCTCTTTCTTATAATATTCTTGTATTAGTGGAATGTCCCAAACATGAATAACTAAACTTTGGTTTTCATTTTCAGTGCGTTAAATAATTTTCTTCACTTAAATTTATTATAGTTTTCAATTTATTGCATACATTAGCACTTAAATTTTCATTTTGTGGTGATCTATTTGCCTTACCTTTATGTTTGCAAGAAAAGTGGGAGAGTGAAAACTCAAGTTTGGATTTGAAAAAAAATTGAACATCCAAAATGGAAATGCCCAAATACTGAGAGAGATAATTCCAAAAAGTATCTGTGATTTTTAAGGATTATAAACTCTTTTCATTTTTTATTTATTAGGTTTTGCAATCATCAAAAACAAGGGGGCGAGACATTTTTAATTGAGTGTTGACTCCCAAACCATAAGTCCTTTCTAACAAAAATTATAGCCGTTACACATCATTAATCGATCAAAACATTTACGGTGATCTATGATTTTTAGGTCCGCTTATTGAAAATAGGCAAAAAGTGTGTTGTTTGGCTCTACTAAATATCCCACCGAACGTGAACTTGAGAATTTAATTTTTTCTTCTCCTTGAATTTTTTAGTTCATTAGGTCATTTGCATCTTCAATATGTTTCATGCATGCATATCCATATTTAAAACATGTTAGGATCAATTAGAAATCTCTTTCTTATAAAAGTCCACCAAGCTACTAGGGGTGGTATTAGTGGAATTTCTAAAACATGGATAACTAAGCTTTGGTGCTCATTTTTAGTGCGTTAAATAATTTTCATCACTTACATTTATTATAGTTTCCAATTTTTTGTATACATAAACTCTTAAATTTTCATTTTGTTGTGATCTATTTGCCATATCTTCTTGTTTGCAAGAAGAATAGGAGAGTGAAAACTCAAGTTTGGATTTGAAAAAAAAATTGAACATCCAAAATGGAAATGAACAAATACTGAGAGAGATAATTCCAAAAAGTATCTGTTATTTTTAAGAATTTTAAACTCTTTTTGTTTTTTATATATTAGGTTTTGTTATCATCGGAAACGGGGGGGGGGCAAGGAATTTTTTAACTTATTGTTGACTCCCCAAACCATAAGTCACTTGTTACAAAAATATAGCCGTTACACATCATTAATCGATCAAAACATTTACGATGATCTATGATGGTTAGGTCCATTTTTTGTAAATAGGCAATAAGTGGGTTGTTTGGCTCTGCTAAATATCCCACCGCACGTTAACTTGAGAATTAAATTTTTTCTTCTTCTTAAAAAGTTTTGGTCATTAGGTCATTTGCATCTTCAACATATTTCAGGCATGCATATCCATATTTAATAGATGCTAGGATCAATTAGAAATCTCTTTCTTATAAAATTCCACCAAGCTATTAGGGGTGGTATTAGTGGTTCCCAAACATGGATAACTAAACTTTGGTGTTCATTTTTTGTGCATTAAATAACTTTCTTCATTTACATTTGTTATAGTTTTATATTTTTTGCATACATAAACTCATAAAATTTCATTTTGTTGTGATTTATTTGCCTTATCTTTTTGTTTGCTAGAAAAGTGGGAGAGGAAAACTCAAGTTTGGATTTGAAAAAAAATTGAACATCCAAAATGGAAATGCCCAAATACTGAGAGAGATAATTCCAACAAGTATCTGTGATTTTTAAGGATTATAAAATCTTTTTGTTTTTATTTATTAAGTTTTGCAATCATTGCAAAAGTGGGGCGAGACATTTTTAACTGAGTGTTGACTCCCAAACCTTAAGTCATTCTAACAAAAATTATAGCCGTTACACATCATTAATCAATCAAACCATTTACGATGATCTACGATTGTTAGGTCCTCTTTTTGTAAATAGGCAAAATGTGTGTTGTTTGGCTCTGTTAAATATCCCACCACTCGTTAACTTGAGAATTTAATATTTTCTACTCCTTGAAATTTTTGGGTCCTTAGGTCTTTTGTAAATTCTACATGTTTCAGGCATGCATATCCATATTTAATACATGTTAGGATCAATTGGAAATCTCTTTCTTATAAAATTCCACCAAGCTATTAGGGGTAGTATTAGAGGAATTTCCCAAACATGGATAACTAAAATTTGGTGTTCATTTTTAGTACGTGAAATAATTTTCTTCACTTACATTTATTATAGTTTTCACTTTTTCCATACATAAACTCTTAAATTTTCATTTTGTTGTGATCTATTTGCCTTATCTTTTTGTTACAAGAAAAATTGAAGAGTGACAACTTAAGTTTGGATTTGAAAAAAAATTGAACATCCAAAATGGAAATGCACAAATGCTGAGAGAGATAATTCCAACAAGTATCTGTTATTTTTAAGGGTTGTAAACTCTTTCCATTTTTTATATGTTAGGTTTTGCAATCATTGGAAAAGGGGGCGAGGCATTTTTAACTAAGTGTTGATTCCCAAACCTTAAGTCATTTGTAACAAAAGTTAAAACTGTTAGACATCATTAATCGATCAAAACATTTACGATGATCTATGAAGGATAGGTCACTTTTTGGAAAAAGGCAAAAAGTGGGTTGTTTGGCTCTGGTAAATATCCCACCGCTTGTTAACTTGAGAATTTAATTTTTTCTTGTCCTTGAAATTTTTGGTTCATTAGGTCATTTGTATCTTCAACATGTTTCAGAAATGCATATCCATATTTAAAACAAGTTAAGATCAGATAGAAATCTCTTTCTAATAAAATTCCACCAAGATAATAGGGGTTGTACTAATGAAATTTCACAAATATGGATAACAAAACTTTGGTGTTCATTTTTAGTGCGTGAAATAATTTTCTTCACTTAAATTTATTATAATTTTCAATTTTTTGCATACTTAAACTCTAAAATTTTCATTTTGTTATGATCTATTGGCCATATCTTTTTGTTTTCGAGAAAAAAAGGGAGAGAGAAAACTCAAGTTTGAATTTGAAAAAAAATTGAGCATCCAAAATGGATATGCACAAATGCTGAGAGAGATAATTCCAAAACGTATCAGTGGCTTTTAAGGATTGTAAATTGTTTATGTTTTTTATATATTAGGTTTTCCAGCCACCGGAAAAGTGGGGGTGAGTCATTTTCAATTGAGTGTTGACTCCCAAACCATAAGTCACTTCTAACAAAAAAGTATTGCTGTTGCACAGCATTAATCGATCAAAACATTTACGATGATCTATGATTGTTAGGTCCACATTTTTTAAATAGGCAAATTGTGGGTTGTTTGGCTCAGGTAAATATCCCCCTGCACGTTAACTTGAGAATGTAATTTTTTCTACTCCTTGAAATTCTTGTATCATTGGGTCATTTGCATCTTCAACATGTTTCAAGCATGCATATCCATATTGCAAATATGTTAGATTCAATTAGAAATCTCTTTCTTATAAAATTCCACCAAGCTATTGGGGGTTGTACTAGTGGAATTTCCCAAACATGGACAACAAAACTTTGGTGTTAATTTTTAGTGCGTGAAATAATTTTCTTCACTTACATTTATTATAATTTTCTATTATTTGCATATATAACTTCTAAAATTTTCATTTTGTTGTGATCTTTTTGCCTTTTCTTTTTGTTTACGAGAAAATTAGGAGAGTGAAAACACAAGTTTGGATTTAAAAAAAAATTGAACATCCAAAATGAAAATGCACAAATACTGAGAGAGATAATTCTAACAAGTATATGTGATTTTTAAGGATTATAAACTTTTTTCATTTTTAATATATTAGGTTTTGCAATCATTGGAAATGGGGGGGCGAGGAATTTTTAACTGAGTGTTGACTCCCAATCCATAAATCATTTCTAACAAAAATTATGGCCGTTACGAGGATCTATGATTGTTATGTCATTTTTTTGTCAATAGGAAAAAACTGGTTGTTTGCTTCTGGTAAATATCCCACCGCACGTTAACTTGAGAATTTAATTTTTTCTAATCCTTAAAATTTTTGGGTCATTAGGTCATTTGCATCTTCAACATGTTTCATGCATACATATACATATTTAATACATGTTAGGATCAATTAGAATTCTCTTTCTTATAAAATTCCACCAAGCTATTAGGGGTCGTATTAGAGGAATTTCCAAAACATGGATAACTAAAATTTGGTGTTCATTTTTAGTGCGTGAAATAATTTTCTTCACTTACATTTATTATAGCTTTGAATTTTTGCATACATAAACTCTTAAATTTTCATTTTGTTGTGGTCTTTTTGCCTTATCTTTTTGTTTACAAGAACAATGGAAGAGTGAAAACTTAAGTTTGGATTTGAAAAAAAATTGAACATTCAAAATGGAAATGTACGAATGCTGAGAGAGATAATTCCAACAAGTATCTATTATTTTTAAGGGTTGTAAACTCTTTTCATTTTTTATATGTTAAGTTTTGCAATCATTGGAAAGGGGGGAGGTAGGCATTTTTAACTAAGTGTTGACTCCCAAACCATAACTCATTTGTAGAAAAAATTATAGCCGTTACACATCATTAATCGATCAAATCATTTATGATGATCTAAGAAGGATAGGTCAGCTTTTTGCAAATAGGCAAAAAGTGGGTTGTTTGGCTCTGGTAATATCCCCCTGTACGTTAACTTGAGAATTTAATTTTTTTGTACTCCTTGAAATTCTTGGATCATTGGGCCATTTGCATCTTCAACATGTTTCAGGCATGCATATCCATATTTCAAACATGTTAGGATCAATTAGAAATCTCTTTTTTATAAAATTCCACTAAGCTACTGGGGGTTGTACTAGTTGAATTTCCCAAACATGGACAACAAAACTTTGGTGTTCATTTTTAGCGCGTGAAATAATTTTCTATTTTTTGCATACATAACCTCTAAAATTTTCATTTTGTCGTGATCTTTTTTCCTTTTATTTTTCTTTATGAGAAAATTGGGAGAGTGAAAACACAAGTTTGGATTTGAAAAAAAATTGAACATCCAAAATGAAAATACACAAATACTGAGAGAGATAATTGTAACAAGGATCTGTAATTTTTAAGGATTGTAACCTCTTTTAGTTTTTTATATATTAGGTTTTCAATCATTGGAAAAGAGGGGGGGGGCGAGGAATTTTTAACTGAGTGTTGATTCCCAAACCATAAGTCATTTCTTTCAAAACTTATAGCCCTTACGAGGATCTATGATTGTTAGGTCATCTTTTTGTCAATAGGAAAAAATTTGGTTGTTTGCCTCTCGTAAATATCCCACCAAACGTTAATTTCAGAATTTAATTTTTTCTACTCCTTGAAATTTTTGGATCATTAGATCATTTGCATTTTCAACAGGCATGCGTATCCATGTTTAAAACATTTTAGGATCAATTAGAAATCTCTTTCTTATAAAATTCCACCAAGCTATTAGGGGTGGTATTAGTGGAATGTCCCAAACATGGATAACTAACTAAACTTTGGTGTTCATTTTAGTGCGTGAAATAATTTTCTTCACTTAAATTTATTATAATTTTAATTTTTTGCATACATAAAATCTAAAATTTTCATTTTGTTGAGATCTATTTGTATTATCTTTTTGTTTATTAGAAAAATGGGAGAGTGAAAAATCAAGTTTGGATTTGAAAAAGAATTAAACATCCAAAATTGAAATGCACAAATATTGAGTGAGATAATTCCAATGAATCTGTGGGTTTTAGGATTGTAAGCTTTTTCAATTTTTACATATTAGGTTTTCCTATCATCGGAAAAGGGGGAAGGGGGGGGGGGGGGGGGGGGGGGGGGGAGGGGGGGAGGGGAGTGTTGACCCCCAAACCATAAGTAATTTCTAACAAAAATTATATCCTTAGAACATCATTAATCAATTAAAATATTTACGATGATCTATGATTGTTAGGTCCGGTTTTTGTAAATAGGGAAAAAGTGGGGCTTTTGGCTCTGGTAAATATCCCACCACATGTTAACTTGAGAATTTAATTTTTTATACTCGGAATTTTTGGTTCATTAGGTCCTTTGCTTCTTCAACATGTTTCCGACATGCATATCCATGTTTAAAACAAGTTAGGATCAGTTAGAAATCTATTTCTTATAAAATTCCACCAAGTTAATAGGGATTGTACTAGTGGAATTTCCCAAACACGGATAACAAAACATTGGTGTTCATTTTTAGTGTGTGAAATAATTTTTTTCACTAACATTTATTATAGTTTTCAATTTTTTGCATTCATAACCTCGAAAATTTTCATTTTTTTTTGTGTTCTATTTGCCTTTCCTTTTGTTTAGAAGAAATATGGGACAATGAAAACTCAAGTTTGGATTTGAAAAACTATTGAACATCCAAAATGCAAATGCACAAATGAAGAGAGAGATAATCCAAAAAACAATTATCAAAAAGGGGAGAGGGGGAGGGGTGGGGGGGGGGGGGGGCGGGGGGCGGGGGGGGGTGGATTTTTTTTATTTTTATGGATATTAAACTTTTTCATATAGGGGGGGAGGGGGAGATATTTTTAACTAAGTGTTGACTCCCAAACCATAAGTCATTTGTAACAAAAATTATAGCCATTACACATTATTAATCGATCAAAACATTTACGATGATCTATGATGGTTTGGTCAACTTTTTGTAAATAGGCAAAAAGTGGGTTGTTTGGCTCTGCTAAATATCCCATCGCATGTTAAACTTGAGAATTTAATTTTTTCTTTTCCTTGAAATAGTTGGTTCATTAGGTCATTTGTATCTTCAACATGTTTCAGACATTCATATCCATATTTAATACATGTTAGGACCAATTAGAAATCTCTTTCTTATAAAATTCCACTAAGCTAATAGGCGTTGTAATAGTGGAATTTCCCAAACATGGATAAGAAAACTTTGGTGTTTTTTTTTAGTGTCTTAAATAGTTTTCTTCACTAACATTTATTATAGTTTTCAATTTTTTGCAAACATAAACTCTAAAATTTTCATTTTTTTGTGACCTATTTGCTATATCTTTTTTGTTTACAAGAAAAATGGGTTGAGTGAAATCACAAGTTTGGATTTGAAAAAAAATTGTACATCCAAAATAGATATGAACAAATGCTGAGAGAGATAATTCTAACAAGTATCTGTGATTTTTAAGGATTTTAAAGTCTTTTCATTTTTTATATATTAGGTTTTGCAATCATCGAAAAATTGGGGCCAGGCATTTTTAACTGAGTGTTGAATCCCAAACCATAAGTCATTTCTGAAAAAATTATAGCCTTAGAACATCAATAATCAATCAAAATATTTACGATGATCTATGATTGTTAGGTCCAGTTTTTGTAAATAGGCAAAAAGTGGGTTTTTTGGCTCTGGTAAATATCCCACCGCATGTTAACTTGAGAATTTAATTTTTTCTACTCGGAATTTTTTGTTCATTAGGTCCTTTGCTTCTTCAACATGTTTCAGACATGCATATCCATGTTTAAAACAAGTTAGGATCAGTTAGAAATTTATTTCTTATAAAATTCAACCAAGCTAATAGGGGTTGTACTAGTGGAATTTCCCAAACACAGATAACAAAACTTTGGTGTTCATTTTTAGTGTGTGAAATATTTTTTTTCACTAACATTTATTATAGTTTTCAATTTTTTGCATTCATAACCTCGAAAATTTTCTTTTTTTTTGTGATCTATTTGCCTTTCCTTTTGTTTAGAAGAAAAATGGAACTGTGAAAACTCAAGTTTGGATTTGAAAAAATATTGAACATCCAAAATGCAAAAAAAAAAATCATCGAAAAAAGGGGGGGGGGGGGGGGGGGGGGGGGGGGGGGGGGTGAGGCATTTTTAACGGAGTGTTGACTCCCAAACCATAAGTCATTTCTAACAAAAATTATAGCTGTTACGATGATCTATGATTGTTATGTCCATTTTTTGTAAATATGCAAAAAGTGGGTTGTTTGGCTCAGGTAAATATCCCACCGCACATTAACTTGAGAATTTAATTTTTTCTACTCAAAATTTTTGGATCATTATGTCATTTTCATCTTCCGCATGTCCATATTTAAAACATGTTAGGATCAATTAGAAATCTCTTTGTTATAAAATTCCACCAAGCTGTTAGAGGTGGTTTTACTGGAATTTCCCAAACATGGATAACTAAACTTTGGTGTTCATTTTTAGTGTGTGAAACAATTTTATTCACTTACATTTATTATAGTATTCAATTTTTTGCATACATAAACTCTTAAATTTTCATTTTTTTTATCTATTTGCCTTATCTTTTTGTTTGCAAGAAAAAATGGAGAGTGAAAAGTCAAGTTTGGATTTGAAAAACAATTGAACATCCAAAATGGAAATGCACAAATGCTGAGAGAGATAATTCCAACAAGTATTTTTGATTTTTAAGGATTTTAAACTTTTTCATATAGGGTGGGAGGGGGAGATATTTTTAACTAAGTGTTGACTCCCAAACCATAAGTCATTTGTAACAAAAATTATAGCCATTACACATTATTAATCGATCAAAATATTTACGATGATCTATGATGGTTTGGTCAACTTTTTGTAAATAGGCAAAAAGTGGTTGTTTGGCTCTGCTAAATATCCCACCGCATGTTAACTTGAGAATTTAATATTTTCTTTTCCTTGAAATAGTTGGTTCATTAGGTCATTTGTATCTTCATCATGTTTTAGACATTCATATCCATATTTAATACATGTTAGTACCAATTAGAAATCTTTTTCTTATAAAATTCCACTAAGCTAATAGGGGTTGTACTAGTGGAATTTCCCAAACATGGATAAGAAAACTTTGGGGTTTTTTTTAGTGTCTTAAATGGTTTTCTTCACTAACATTTATTATAGTTTTCAAGTTTTTGCAAACATAAACTCTAAAATTTTCATTTTTTTGTTATCTATTTGCCTTATCTTTTTGTTTACAAGAAAAATGGGTTGAGTGAAATCGCAAGTTTGGATTTGAAAAAAAATTGAACATCCAAAATAGATATGCACAAATGCTGAGAGAGATGATTCTAACAAGTATCTGTGATTTTTAAGGATTGTAAAGTCTTTTCATTTTTTATATATTACGTTTTGCAATCATCAAAAAAGTGGGGGCAAGGCATTTTTAATTGAATGTTGACTCCCAAACCATAAGTCATTTCTGAAAAAAAATATAGCCGTTACATATCAATAATCAATCAAAACATTTGCGATGATCTATGATTGTTAGGTCCACTTTTTGTAAATAGGAAAAAAGTGTGTTGTTTGGCTCTTGTAAATATTCCACCACAAGTTAACTTGGGAATTTAATTTTTTCCACTCCTTCAAATATTTGGATCATTAGGTCATTTACATCTTCAACATATTTCAGGCATGCATATCCATATTTAAAACATGTTAGGATCAATTAGAAATCTCTTTCTTATAAAATTCCACCAAGGTGTTAGGGGTGGTATTAGTGGATTTTCCAAAACATGGATAACTAAACTTTGGTGTTCATTTTTAGTTCGTGAAATAATTTTCTTCACTTACATTTGTTATAGTTTTCAATTTTTTGCATACATAAACTCTAAAATTTTCATTTTGTTGTGATCTATTTGCCTTATCTTTTTGTTTGCAAGAAAAATGAAAGAGTGAAAACTCAAGTTTGGATTTGAAAAAAAAAATTGAACTTCCAAATTGGAAATGCACAAATGTTGACAGAGATAATTCCAACAAGTATGTGTGATTTTTTGCGATTGTAAACTCTTTTCAATTATTACATATTAGGTTTTGCAATCATCGAAAAAGGTGAGGAGGGGGGGGAGGCATTTTTTACAGAGTGTTGCCTCCAAAACCATAAGTCATATCTAACAAAAATTATAGCCTTTACACATCATTAATCGAGCTTAATATTTACGATGATCTATGATTTTTATGTCTGCTTTTTGTAAATACGTAAAATTGGGTTGTTTGGCTCTGGTAAATATCCCACAGCTCATTAACTTGAGAATTTAATTTTTTTATTAGGTCATTTGCTTGTTCAACATGTTTCAGACATGCATATCAATGTTCAAAACATATTAGGATCAGTTAGAAATCTCTTTCTTGCAAATTCTACCAAGCTAATAGGTGTTGTACTAGTGGAATTTCCCAAACACGGATAACAAAACTTTGGTGTTCATTGTTAGTTTGTGAAATAATTTTTTCTCTAACATTTATTATAGTTTTCAATTTTTTGCATACATAAACTCTAAAAATTTCATTTTGTTGTGATCTTTTTGCCTTATCTTTTTGTTTACAAGAAAAATGGGAGAGTGAAAACTCAAGTTTGGATTTGAAAAAAAATTGAACATCCAAAATGGAAAAGCACAAATGCTGAGAGAGATAATCCCAAAAAGTATCTAAGATTTTTAAGGAGTTTTAACCCTTTTAGTTTTTTTTATATATATTAGAATTTTCAATCATCGAAAAAGGGGAGGGGGTGTGGCATTTTTAACAGAGTGTTGACTCCCAAACCATAAGTCATTTCTAACGAAAATTATAGCCAGTACGATGATCTATCATAGTTAGGTCCAATTTTTGTAAATAGGCAAAACGTGGGTTGTTTGGCTCTGGTAAATATCCCACCGCACATTAACTTGAGAATTTAATTTTTTCTTCTCCCTGAAATTTTTGGTTCATTAGGTCATTTGCATCTACAACATGTTTCAGGCATGCATATCCATATTTAAAACATGTTAGGATCAATTAAAAATGTCTTTCTTATAATATTCCACCAAGCTATTAGGGGTGGTATCAGTGGAATTTCCCAAACATGGATAACTAAACTTTGGTGTTCATTTTTAGTGAGTTAAATAATTTTCTTCACTTAAATTTATTATAGTTTTCAATTTTTTTGAAAACATAAGCTCTTAAATTTTCATTTTGTTGTGATCTATTTGCCTTTTTTTTAGAATAAAAATGGTAGAGTGAAAACTCAAGTTTGAATTTGAAAACTCAAGTTTCCAACAAGTATCTGTGATTTTTAAGGATTGTAAACTCCTTTCATCTTTTATATATTTGGTTTTACAATCATCGACAAGGGGGGGGGGGGGGGGGGGGGGTGTGGGCGCGGAAGGCATTGTTAACTGAGTGTTGACTCCCAAACCATAAGTCATTTGTAAAAAAAATTATAGCCATTACACATCATTAATCGACCAAAACATTTACGATGATCTATGATGGTTAGGTCCATTTTTTGTAAATAGGCAAAAAGTGGGTTGTTTGGCTCTGCTAAATATCCCACTGCATGTTAACTTGAGAATTTAATTTTTTCTTCGCCTTGAAATGTTTGGGTCATTAGATCATTTGCATCTTCAACATGTTTCAGGCATGCATATCCATATTTAATACATGTTAGGATCAATTAGAAATCTCTTTCTTATAAAATTCCTCCAAGCTATTAGGGGTGGTATTAGTGGAATTTCCCTAATATGGATAACTAAACTTTGGTGTTCATTTTTAGTGTGTTAAATAATTTTCTTCACTTACATTTATTATAGTTTTAAATTTTTTGCATACATAAACTCTTAAATTTTCATTTTTTTTGTGATTTATTTGCCTTATCATTTTGTTTGCAAGAAAAATGGGAGAGTGAAAACTCTAGTTTGGATTTGACAAAAAAATTGAACATCCAAAATGGAAATGCCCAAATACTGAGTGAGTTAATTCCAATAAGTACCTTTTATTTTTACAAGTTGTAAACTCTGTTCGTTTTTTATATATTAGGTTTTGCAATCATTGGAAAGGGGGGCAAGCCATTTTTAACTAAGTACTGACTCCCAAACCATAAGTCATTTGTAACAAAAATTATAGCCTTTACACATCATTAATCGATCAAAAAATTTACGATGATCTATGAAGGATAGGTCCACTTTTTGTAAATAGGCAAAAAGTGGGTTGTTTGGCTCTAGTAAATATCCCACCGCTCGTAAACTTGAGAATTTAGTTTTTTCTTCTCCTTGAAATTTTTGGTTCATTAGGTCATTTGCATCTTCAACATGTTTCAGACATGCATATCCATATTTAAAACATGTTAGGATCAGATAGAAATCTCTTTCCAAAGCATTTTTAACTGAGTGTTGACTCCCAAACCATATGTCAATTCTTACAAAAATTATAGCCGTTACTCATCATTAATTGATCAAAACATTTACGATGATCTATGATTGTTAGGTCCACTTTTTGTAAATAGGCAAAAAGTGGTTGTTTGGCTCTGGTAAATATCCCACCGCACGTTAACTTGAGAATTTAATTGTTTCTACTCCTTCAAATTTTTTATTTATTTTTGGATCTATAAATCATTTGCATCTTCACCATGTTTCAGACTTACATATCCGTATTTAAAGCATGTTAGGATCAGCTACAAATCTTTTTCTTATAAGATTCCACCTAGCTAATGGGGGTTGTACTTGTCGAATTTCCCAAACAAGGATAACAAAACTTTGGTGTACATTTTTAGTATGTGAAATAATTTTCTTCACTAACATTTATTATAGTTTTCAATTTTTTACACACAAAAACTCTAAAATTTTCATTTTGTTTTGATCTATTTGGCTTATCTTTTTTTTTTTTACATGAAAAATGGTAGAGTGAAAACTCAAGTTTGGATTTAAAAAAAAATTGAGCATCCAAAATGGAAATGCAGAAATTCTGAGAGAGAAAATCCCAAAAAGTATCTGTGATTTTTAAGGATTGTAAACTCTTTTAGTTTTTTATATTTTAGGGTTTGCAATCATCGAAAAAGGGGTGGCGAGGCATTTTTGACTGAGTATTGACTCCCAAACCATAAGTCATTCCGAGCAAAAATTATAGCCGTTACACATCATTAATCGATCAAAACATTTATGTTGATCTATGACTGTTAGGTCTGCTTTTTGTAAATAGCCAAAAAATGGGGTCTTTGGCTTTGGTATATTTTCCACCGTACATTAACTAGATAATTTAATTTTTTCTCCTCCTAGAAATTTTTGGATCATTAGGTCATTTGTATCTTCAACATATTTCAGGAATGCATATCCATATTTAAAACATGTTAGGATCCATTAGAAATCTCTTTCTTATAAAATTCCTCCAAGCTATTAGGGTTTGTACTAATGGAATTTCCCAAACATGGATAACAAAACTTTGGTGTTCATTTTTAGTGCGTGAAATAATTTTCTTCACTTAAATTTATGATAGTTTTCAATTTTTTTCATACGTAAACCATAAAATTTTCATTTTGTTGTGGTCTATTTGTCGTATCTTTTTGTTTACGAGCAAAATGGGAGAGTGAAAACTCAAGTTTGGATTTGAAAAAAAATTGTACATCCAAAATAGAAATGCACAAATGCTGAAGTGATAATTCCAAAAAGTATATGTGATTTTTAAGTATTTTAAACTCTTTTAATTTTCTATATATTAGGTTTTGCAATCATCTGAAAAGGGGGGCCGAGGCATTTTTAAGTGCAAGTTGACTCCCAAACCATAAGTCAATTCTTACAAAAATTATACTCATTACACATCATTAATCGATCAAAACATTTACAATGATCTATGATTGTTAGGTCCGCTTTTTGTAAATAGGCAAAAAGTGGGATGTTTGGCTCAGGTAAATATCCCACAGCATGTTAACTGGAGGAATTTCCCAAACATGGATAACAAAACTTTTGTGTTCATTTTTAGTGCGTGAAATAATTTTCTTTACTTATATTTATTATCGTTTTCAATTTTTTGCATACTTAAACTCTAAAATTTTCATTTTTTTGTGATCAATTTGCCTTATCTTTTTTTTACAAGAAAAATGGGAGAGTGAAAACTCAAGTTTTGATTTGAAAAAAGATTTAACATCGAATATGGAAATGTACAAAATCTGAGAGAGATAATTCCAAAATGTATATGTGATTTTTAAGGATTGTAAACTCTTTATTGTTTTTTATATATTAGGTTTTGCAATCATCGGATATGGGTGGGCGAGGAATTTTTAATTGAGTGTTGACTCCCAAACCAGAAGTCATTTTTAAAAACAATTATAGCTGTTACACATCATTAATCATTCAAAACAGTTAAGATAACCTATGATAGTTAGGGCCGCATTTTTTAAATAAGCAAAAAGTAGGTTGTTTGGCTCTGGTAAGTATCCCAACGGAAGTTAACTTGAGAATTTAATTTTTCCTACTCCTTTAAATTTTTGGATCATTAGGTCATTTCCATTTTCAACATGTTTCGGGCATGCATATCCATATTTAAAACATGTTAGGATCAATTAGAAATCTCTTTCGTAAAAAATTCGACCAAGCTATTAGGTGTTGTACTGGTGGACTTTCCCAAACATAGATAACAAAATTTTGGTGTTCATTTGTAGAGTGTGAAATAATTTTCTTCTCTTACATTTATTATAGTTATGATTTTTTTTGCATACAGAAACTCTAAATTTTTCATTTTGTTGTGATCTATTTACCTTATTTTTTTTTGTCGAGAAAAATGGGAGAGTGAAACCTCAAGTTTGGATTTGAAAAATAATTGAACATCTAAAATGGAAATGCACAAATGCTGAGAATGATAATTCCAAAAAGTATCTACGATTTTTAAGGATTGTAAACTCTTTTAGTTTTTTATATGTTAGGTTTTCAATTCATCGGAAAAAGGGGGTTGAGGAATTTTTGACTGAGTGTTTACTCCCAAACCATAAGTCATTTCTAACAAAAATTATAGCTGTTACACATCATTAATAGATCATAAAATTTATGATGATCTATGATTATTAGGTCTACTTTTCGTAAACAGGCAAAAAGTGTGTTGTTTGGCTCTGGTAAAAAAACCCACCACACGTTAACTTGAGAATTTAATTTTTCCTACTCCTTGAAATTTTTGGATTATTAGGTCATTTGTATCATCAACATGTTTCAGGCATGCATATCCATATTTAAAACATCTTAGGATCAATTAGAAATCTCATTGTTATAAAATTTCATCAAGCTATTAGGGTTTACTGGTGGAATTTTCCAAACATGGAAAACAAAACTTTGGTGTTCATTTGTAGTGCGTGAAATAATATTCTTCACTTATATTTATTAAAGTTTTCAATTTTTTCCATACATAAACTCTAAAATTTTCATTTTTTTGTGACCTATTTGCCTTATCTTTTTGTTTACGAGAAAAACGGGAGTGTGAAAACTCATGTTTTGATTTGAAAAAATATTAAACTTCAAAAATTGAAATTCACAAAATCTGAGAGAGATAATTCCAAAAAGTATATGTGATATTTAAGGATTGTAAACTGTTTTAGTTTATTATATATTAGATTTTGCAATCATCGAAAAAGGGGGGGCGAGGCATTTTTAACTAAGTGTTGACTCCCAAACCACAAGTCATTTTTAACAAAAATTATAGCTGTTACCCATCATTAATCGATCAAAACATTTACAATTATCTATGATTGTTAGGTCCGCTTTTTGTAAATCGGTGAAAAGTTGGTTGTTTGGCTCTGGTAAATATTCCACCACACGTTAACTTGACAATTTAATTTTTCCTACTCCTTGAAATTTTTGGATCATTAGGTCATTTGCATCTTCAACATGTGTCAGGCATGCATATCCATATTTAAAACATGTTAGGATCAATTATAAATCTCTTTCTTATAAAATTCCACCAAGCTATAGGGTTGTACTAGTGGAATTTCCCAAACGAGGATAACAAAACTTTGGCCTTCATTTTTTGTGCGTGAAATAATTTTTTTCACTTATATTTATTATAGTTCTCAATTTTTTCCATAAATAAACTCTAAAATTTTCATTTTTTGTGACGTATTTACCTTATCTTTTTGTTTACAAGAAAAATGGGATAGTAAAAACTCGTGTTTTGATTTGAAAAAAGATTGAACTTCCAAAAAGAAAATGCACAAAAGCAGAGGAGATAATTCCAAAAATTATATGTGATTTTTAAGGATTGTAAACTCTTTTAGTTTATTATATAATAGGTTTCTCATTCAACAGAAACGGGGGGGGGAGGCATTTTTAATTGAGTGTTGACTCCCAAACCATAATTCATTTCGAAAAAAAATTATACCCGTTACACAACTTTACTTGATCAAAACATTTACAATTATCTATGGCTGTTAGGTTCGCTTTTTGTAAATAGGAAAAAAAGTCGATTGTTTGGCTCAGGTAAATATCCCACTGCACATTAACTTGAGATTTTAATTTTTCCTACTCCTAGAAATTTGTGGATCATTAGGTCATTTGCATCTTCAACATGTGTCAGGCATGCATATCCATATTTAAAACATGTTAGGACCGATTAGATATCTCTTTCTTATAAAATTGCACCTAGCTATTAGGGGTTGTACTGGTGGAATTTCCCAAATAAGGATAACAAAACTTTGGTGTTCATTTTTTGTGAGCAAAATAATTTTCTTTACTTACATTTATTATAGTTTTCAATTTTTTCCATACATAAACTCTAAAATTTTCATTTTGTTGTGATCTATTTGCGTTATCGTTTTGTTTATGAGAAAAATGGGAGAGTGAAAACTCATGTTTGGATTTGAAAAAAAATTGAACATCCAAAATGGAAATGCACAAATGGAGAGAGAGATAATTCCAAAAGTATCTGTGAATTTTAAGTATTCTAAACTCTTTTAGTTTTTTATATATTAGGTTTCGCAGTCATCGAAAAAGGGGTGTCGAGGAATTTTTAACTGAGTGTTGGCTCCCAAACCATAAGTCATTTCTAACAAAAATTATAGCCGATAAAAATCATTAATCGATCAAAATATTTACGATGATCTATGATTGTTAGGTCTGCTTTTTGTAAATAGGTAAAAAGTGGGTTGTTTTGCTTTAGTAAATATCCAACCGCACGTTAACTTGAGAATTTAAATTTCCTACTCTTTTAAATTTTTGGATCATTCGGTCATTTCCATCTTCAACATGTTTCAGGCATATCTATATTTAAAACATGTTAGGATCAATTAGAAATCGCTTTCTTATAAAATTCCACCAAGCTATTAGGGGTTGTAGTAGTGGAATTTCAGAAACATGGATAAAAAAACTTTGGTGTTCATTTTTTGTGAGTGAAATAATTTTCTTCACTTATATTTATTATAGTTTTCAATTTTTTCCATACATAAACTGTAAAATTTTCATTTTGTTGTGACCTATTTGCCTTACCTTTTTGTTTACAAGAAAAATGGGAAAGTGAAAGCTCAAGTTTGGATTTAAAATAAAATTGAACATCCAAAATGGAAATGAAAAAATGCTGAAAGAGATAATTCCAAAAATTATTTGTGATTTTTAAGGATTTAAACTCTTTTAGTTTATAATATATTAGGCTTTGCAATTTTCGGAAAAGGGGCGGCGAGGCATTTTTAACAAGGTTTTGACTCCCCAACCATAAGTGATTTCTAACAAAAATTATAGCCGTTACACTTCATTAATTGATCAAAAAATTTATGATGATCTATGATTGTTAGGTCCGCTTTTTGTAAATAGGAAAAAAAAGTGGGTTGTTTGGCTCTGGTAAATATCCCACCGCACGTTAACTTGAGAATTTAATTTTTCGTACTTCTTGAAATTTTTGGATCATTAGGTCATTTGCATGTTAACCATGTTTTAGGCATGCATATCCTTATTTAAACCATGTTAGGATCAATTAGAAATCTCTCTTATAAAATTCCACCAAGCTATTAGGGTTTGTACTGGTGGAATTTCCCAAACATGGATAACAAAACTTTGGTGTTCATTTTTGTGAGCGAAATAATTTTTTTCACTTACATTTATTATTGTTTTAAATTTTTTGCATACATAAAGTTAAAAATTTTCATTTTGTTTTTATCTTTTTTCCTACTCTTTTTGTTTACGAGAAAATGGGAGAGTGAAAACTCAAGTTTAGATTTGAAAGAAAATTGAACATTCAAAAGGGAAATGAAAAAATGCTGAGAGAGAAAATTCCAAATAGTATCTTTGATTTTTAACGAGTGCAAACAGTTTTAGTTTTTTATATTTTAGGTTTTCCAATCATCTAAAAAGGGGAGGGGAGGCATTTTCAACCGAGTGTTGACTCCCAAACCATAAGTCATTTCTAACTGAAATTATAGCCATTACACATCATTAATCGATCAAAAAATTTACGATGATCTATGATTGTTAGGTACGTATTTGGTAAATAGGCAAAAAGTGGGTTGTTTGGCTCTTGTAAATATCCCACCCCACATTAACTTCAGAATTTAATTTTTCCTTCTCCTTGAAATTTTTGGATCATTAGGTCATTATCATCTTCAACATGTTTCAGGCACGCATATCCATATTTAAAACATGTTAGGATCAATAAATAATCTCTTTCTTATAAAACTCCACCAAGCTATTAGGGGTTGTACTGGTGGAATTTCTCACACATGGATAACAAAATTTTGGTGTACATTTTTAGTACGTGAAATAATTTTCTTCACTTACATTTGCTATAGTTTTCAATTTTTTCCATACATTAACTTTAAAATTTTCATTTTGCTATGATCTATTTGCATTATCTTTTAAATTACGAGAAAAATGGGTAAGTGAAAATTCAAGTTTGTATTTGAAAAATAACTGAACAACAAAATGGAAATGCACAAATGCTGAGAGAGATAATTCCAAAAAGTATCTATAATTTTTTAGAATTGTAAATTCTTATATTTTTTTATATATTAGGTTTTGTAATACTCCCAAACCATAAGTAATTTGAAACAAAAATTGTTGCCATTACACTTCATTAATTGATCAAAACATTTACGATGATCAACGATTGTTTGATCCATTCTTTGTAAATAGGCAAAGAGTGTGTGTTTGGCACTTGTAAATATCCCACCACACGTTAACTTGAGAATTTAATTTTTTCTACTCCTTCAAGTTTTTGGATCATTGCGTCATTTGCATCTTCAACATGTGTCAGGAATGCATATCCATATTTAAAACATGTTAGGATCAATTAGAAATCTCTTTCTTATAAAATTCCACCAAGCTATTAGGGGTTGTACTGGTGGAATTTCCCAAACATGGATAACAAAACTTTGGTGTTCATATTTTTTCCATACATAAACTCTAAAATTTTCATTTTGTTGTGACCTATTTGCCTCAAATTTTTGTTTACGAGAAAAATGGGAGAGTGAAAAGTCAAGTTTGGATTTGAAAAAAAATTAAATCTCACAATTGGAAATGCAAAAATGCAGAGAGAGATAATTCCAAAAAGTATCTGTAATTTTTAAGGATTTTAAACTCTTTTAGTTTCTTATATATTAGGTTTTGTAATAATCAGAAAAGGGGGGATGAGGATTTTTTAATTGAGTGTTGACTCCCAAACCATAAGTCATTTCTAAAAAACATTATTGCCGTTACACATCATTAATCGATCAAAAATTTTACGATGATCTATGATTATTAGGTCGGCTTTTTGTAAAAAAGGAAAAAAATGGGTTGTTTGGCTCTGGTAAATATCCCACCACACGTTAACTTGAGAATTTAATTTTTCCTACTCAAAATTTTTGGATCATTAGGTCATTTGCTTCTTCAACATGTATCAGACATGCATATCCATATTTAAAACATATATGATAAATTAGAAATCTCTTTCTTAAAAAATTCCACCAAGCTATTAGGGGTTCTATTGGTGGAATTTCCCAAACATGGATAACAAAACTTTGGTGTTCATTTTTTGTACGAAAAATAATTTTCTTCACTTCCATTTCTGATAGTTAACAATTTTTTCCACACATAAACTCCACAATTTTCATTTTGTTGTGACTTATTTGCCTTATCTTTTTTTTTACGAGAAAAATGAGAGAGTGAAAACACTAGTTTGGATTTGAAATAAGATTAACCATCCAAAATGGAAATGTAAAAATGCTGAGAGAGATAGTTCCAAAAATTATATGTGATTTTTAAGGATTGAAAACTCTTTTAGTTTATTATTTATTGGTATTTGCAATCATCGGAAAAAGGGGAGCGAGGCATTTTTAACTGAGTGTTGGCTCCCTAACCATCAGTCATTGCTAACAAAAAATTATAGCCGTTACACATCATTAATCGATCAAAACATTTACGATGATCTATGATTGTTAGGTCAACTTTTTTTAAATAGGAAAAAAAGTGGGATGTTTGGCTCTGGTAAATATCCCACCATACGTTGACTTGAGAATTTAATTTTTCCTACTCTATGAAATTTTTGGATCATTAGGTCATTTGCATCTTAACCATGTTTAAAGCATGCATATCCATTTTTAAAACATGTTAGGATCAATTAGAAATCTATTTCTTATAAATTTCCACCAAGCTATTAGGGGTTCTACTGGTGGAATTTCCCAAACATGGATAACAAAACTTTGGTGTTCGTTTTTAGTGCATGAAATAATTTTCTTCACTTACATCTATTATAGTTTTCAATTTTTTGCTTACATAAACTCTAAAATTTTCATTTTGTTGTGATCTATTTGCCTTCTCCTTTTGTTTACAAGAAAATTGGAGAGTGAAAAGTCAAGTTTTGATTTGAAAAAAAATTGAACATTCAAGATGGAAATGCACAAATATTGAGAGAGATAATTCCAAAATGTATCTATGATTTTTAAGGATTGTAAAATCTTTTAGTTTTTTTTACCTAATTGGTATTCCAATCATCGGAAAAGAGGGGGGGGGGGGGTGCATTTTTAACCGAGTGTTGACTCCTAAACCATAAGTCATTTCTAAAAAAAATTATAGCCGTTACACATCATTTATCGATCAAAACAGTTACAATGATATATGATTGTTAGGCACGCATTTTGTAAATGGGCATAAAGTGGATTGTTCGGCTCAGGTATATATCCCACCATACGTTAACTTCAGAATTTAATTTTTCCTACTCCTTCAAATTTTTGGATCTTTAGGTGATTCGCATCTTCAACATGTTTCAGGCATGGATATCCATATTTAAAACATATTAGGATCAATTAGAAATCTCTTTCTTATAAAATTCCACCAAGCTATTTGGGATTTTACTGGTGGAATTTCCAAAACATGGATAACAAAACTTTGGTGTACATTTTTAGCACGAGAAATAATTTTCTTCACTAACATTTGTTATAGTTTTCAATTTTTTGTATACATAAACTCTAAAATTTTCATTATGTTCTGACCTATTTGCCTTATCTTTTTGTTTACGAGAAAAATGGGATAGTGAAAACTCAAGTTTGGATTTGAAAAACAATTGAACATCTAAATTGAAAATGCACAAATTCAGAGAGAGATAATACCAAAAAGTATCTGTGATTTTTAAGGATTGTAAAGTCTTTTAGTTTTTATATATTAGGTTTTCCAATCATCAGAAAGGGGGGGTCGAGGAATTTTTAACTGAGTGTTGACTCCCAAACCATAAGTCATTTGAAAGAAAATTTATAGCCGTTACACATCATTAATCGATCTACACATTTATGATGATCATTGATTGTTAGGTCCACTTTTTGTAAATAGGCAAAAAGTGGGTTGTTGGGCTCTGGTAAATATCCCACCGCACATTAACTTGAGAATTTAATTTTTCATACTCCTTGAAATTTTTGTATCATTAGGTCATTTGCATCTTCAACTTGTTTTAGGCATGCATATCCATATTTAAAACATGTTAGGATCAATTAGAAATCTCTTTCTTATAAAATTCCACCAAGCAATTAGGGGTTGTACATGTGGAATTTCCCAAACATGGAAAACAAAACTTTGGTGTACATTTTAATGCGTGAAATAATATTCTTCACTTACATTTGTTATAGCTTTCATTTTTTTTCGTACATAAACTCTAAAAGTTTCATTTTGTTTTGATCTTTTTGCCTTAATTTTTTATTTACGAGAAAAATGAGTGAGTGAAAACTCATGTTTGGATTTGAAAAAAATTGAACATCCAAATTAGAAATGCCCAAATGTAGAGAGAGATAATTCCAAAATGTATCTGTGATTTTTAAGGATTGTAAGCTCTATTAGTTTTTTATATATTAAGTTTTGCAACTGTCGGAAAAGGTGGGTCGAGGAATTTTTATCTGAGTGTTAACTCCCAAACGATAAGTAATTTCTAGATAAAATTATAGCCATTGCACATCATTAATCTATCAAAACATTTACGATGATATATGATTGTTTGGTCCGCTTTTAGTAAATAGGCAAAAAGTGGGTTGTTTGGCTCTTGTACATATCCCTCCGCACGTTAACTTGAAAAATTAATTTTTCCAACTCCTTGAAATTTTTTGATCATTAGGTCATTTGCATCTTCAACATGTTTCAGGCAATCATATCCATATTTAGAACATGTTATGATCAATTAGAAATCTCTTTCGTATAACAGTCCACCTAGCTATTAGGGGTTGTACTGATGGAATTTCCCAAACACGGATAACAAAACTTTGGTGTTCAATTTTTTTTAGCGAAATAATTTTCTTTACTTACATTTATTATAGTTTTCAATTTTTTCCATACATAAACTCTAAAATTTTCATTTTTTTGTGACCTATTTGCCTTATTTTTGGTTTACGAGAAAAATGGGAGAGTGAAAACTCAAGTTTGGATTTGAAAAAAAATTGAACATTCAAAATGGAAATGCACAAATGCTGAGAGAGATAATTCCAAAAAGTATCTGTGATTTTTAAGGATTGTAAACTCTTTTAGTTTAATATATATTAGGTTTTGCAATCATCGGAAAAGAAGGGAGCGAGGCATTTTAAACTGAATGTTGACTCCCAAACCTTAAGTCATTTCTAACTAAAAGTATAGCCATTACACATCATTAATCTATCAAAACATTTATGATGATCTATGATTGTCAGGTCCACTTTTTGTAAATAGGAAAAAAGTGGGTTGTTTGGCTATGGTAATATCCCACCGCACATTAACTTGAGAATTTAATTTTTCCTTCTCCTAGAAAATTTTGGATCATTAGGTCATTTTCATCTTCAACATGTTTCAGGCATGCATATCCATATTTAAAACATGTTAGGCTCAATTAGATATTACTTTCTTATAAAATTCCACCAAGTTATTAGGGGTTTTACTAGTGGAATTTCCCAAACATGGATGACCAAACTTTGGTGTTCATTTTTTGTGAGCGAAATAATTTTCTTCAGTAACATTTATTATAGATTTCAATTTTTTTTCATACATAAACTCTAAAATTTTCATTTTGTTGTGATCTATTTGCCTTCTCCTTTTTTTACGAGAAAATGGGAGAGTGAAAACTCAAGTTTAGATTTTAAAAAAAATTGAACATTCAAAATGGAAATGCACAAATGCTGAGAGAGATAATTCCAAAAAGTATCTATGATATTTGAGGATTTTAAAACTCTTTTTGTATTTTAAAACTCTTTTTGTATCCAAATTGAAAGAGAGATAATTTCATCTAGTATATGTGATGTTTAAGGATTGTAAACTCTTTTATTTTATTATATATTTTCTTTTGCAAGCATCGGAAAAGGGGGGGCGAGGCATTTTTACTGAGTGTTGACTCCCTAACCATAAGTCATTTCTTGCAAAAATTATAGCCGTTACACATCATTAATCGATCAAAATATTTATGATGGTCAATGATTGTTAGGTCCGGTTTTTGTTTATAGGCCAAAAGTGGGTTGTTTGGCTCTAGTAAATATCCCATCACACGTTAACTTGAGAATTTAATTTTTCCTACTCCTTGATATTTTTGGATCATTAGGTCATTTTCATATTTAACATGTGCCAAGCATGCATATCCATATTTAAATCAATTTAGGATCAATTTGAAATCTCTTTCTTATAAAATTCCACCAAGCTCTTAGGGGTTGTACTAGTGAAATTTCCCAAACATTGGTGTTAATTTTTAGTTTGTGAAATAATTTTCTTCACTTACATTGATAATAGTTTTCAATTTTTTGCATACATAAACTCTATAATTTTCATTTTGTTATGATCTATTTTCCTTATCTTTTTGTTTACGAGAAAAAAGGGAGTGTAAAAACTCAAGTTTGGATTTGAAAAAAAATTGAACATCCCAAATGGAAATGCACAAATGCTAAGAGAGATAATTCAAAAATGTTTATGCGATATTTAAGGATTGCAAACTCTTTTATTTTTTTATTTATTGGGTTTTGCAATCATCGGAAGAGGGGGAGGGGATGGGGGCTAGAACCTTAACTCATTTCTAACAAAAATTATAGCTGTTACACATCATTAATCAATCAAAACATTTACGATGATCAATGATTGTTAAGTCCGCTTTTTGTAAAATAAGAAAAATGTGGGTTATTTAGCTCTGGAAAATATCCCATCGCACATTAACTTGAGAATATAATTTTTTCTACTCCATGAAAATTTTGGATCATAAAGTCATTTGCATCATCAACATGTTTCGGGTATACATATCCACCACATTTAAAATATTTTCGAATCAATTCAAAATCTCTTTCTTATAAAATTCCACCTAGCTATTAGAGGTCGTACTAGTGAAATTTCCCAAACATGGATAACAAAAATTTGGTGTTCATTTTTAGTGTGTGAAATAATTTTCTTCACTTACATTTATTAAATTTTTTAATTTTTTGCATACATTAACTCTAAATTTTGTATTTTGTTGAGATCTATTTGCCTTATCTTTTTGTTTACGAGAAAAATGGGAGAGTGAAAACTCAAGTTTGGATTTGAAAAAAAATTGAACACCAAAATGGAAATGCACAAATGCTGAGAAAAATAATTCCAAAAAGTATATGTGATTTTTAAGGATTGTAAACTCTTTTAGTTTTTTATATATTGGGTTTTGCAATAATCGGAAGAGGGGGGACGACGCATTGTTACTGAGTGTTGAATCTCAAAGCATAAGCCATTTCTAACAAAAATTATAGCCATTACACATCATGAACCGATCAAAACATTTATGTTGATCAATGATTGTTAGGTCCGCTTTTTGTATAATAGGCAAAAAGTGGGTTGTTTGGCTCTGGTAAATATCCCACCGCACGTTAACTTGAGAATTTAATTTTTCCTACTCCTTGAAATTTTTGGATCATTAAGTCATTTGCATGTTAACATGTTTAAGGCATGCATATCCATATTTGAAACATGTTAGGATCAAATAGAATTCTCTTTCTTATAAAATTCCACCAAGCTATTAGGGGTTGTACTGGTGGAATTTCCCAAACACTTATAACAAAACTTTGGTGTTCATTTTTTGTGACCAAAATAATTTTCTTCACTTAAATTTATTATATTTTTCAATTTTTTCCATAAATAAACTCTAAAATTTTCAATTTGTTGTGACCTATTTGCCTTATCTTTTTGTTTACGAGAAAAATGGGGGAGTGAAAACTCAAGTTTGGATTTAAAAAAAATTGAACATACAAAATGGAAATGCAAAAATGCTCAGAGAGATAATTCAAAAAAGTATCTATGATTTTTAAAGATTGTAAATACTTTTATTTTATTATATATTAGGTTTTGCAATCATCGAAAAAGGGGGGAGCGAGGCATTTTTAACTGAGTGTTGACTCCAAAACCAAAAGTCATTTCTAACAAAAATTATAGCCATTACACATCATTAATTGATCAAAACATTTACGATGATCAATGATTGTTAGGTCCATTTTTTTTAAATTGGCGAAAAGTCGGTTGTTTGGTCCATTAAATATCCCACCGCACGTTAACTTGAGAATTTAATTTTTCCTACTCCTTGAAATTTTTGGCTCAGTAGGTCATTTGCATCTTCAACATGTGTCAGGCATGCATATCCATATTTAAAATATGTTCGGATCAATTAGAAATCTCTTTCTTATAAAATTCCACTAAGCTATTAGGGGTTGTACTGGTGGAATTTGCTAAACATGGATAAGAAAACTTTTGTGTTCATTTTTAGTGCGTGAAATAATTTTCTTTATTTACATTTCTTATTGTTTTCAATATTTTTCACACATAAACTCTAAAATTTTCATTTTGTTGTGATCTATTTGCCTTCTATTTTTCTTTACGAGAAAATGGGAGAGTGAAAACTCAAGTTTTGATTTGAAAAAAATTTGAACATTCAAAATGGAAATACACAAATGTTGAGAGAGATAATTCCAAAAATATGATTTTTAAGGATTGTAAACTCTTTTAGTTATTTCTAAATTAGGTTTTCCAATCATCGAAAAAGGGGGGGGGCAGGCATTTTTAACCTAGTGTTGACTCCCTAACCATAAGTCAATTCAAACAAAAACTATAGCTGTTACACATCATTAATCGACCAAAACTTTTATGATTTTCTATGATTTTTAGGTAAGCTTTTTGTAAATAGGCAAAAAGAGGGTCATTGGCTTTGGTAAATATCCCATAGCACATCAGAATTTAATTTTCTTATTCCTTGAAATTTTTGGATCATTAGGTCATTAGCATCTTTAACATGTCTCAGGCATACATATCCACCACATTTAATCCATGTTAGGCTCAATTAAAAATCTCTTTCTTATAAAATTCCACCAAGCTATTAGGGGTTGTTCTAGTGGAATTTCCCAAAGAAGGATAACAAAACTTTGGTGTTCATTTTTAGTGTGTGAAATAATTTTCTTCACTCACATTTATTATAGTTTTCAATTTTTTTCATACTTAAACTCTAAAATTTTCATTCTGTTGAGATCTATGAGCCTTATCTTTTTGTTTACGAGAAAAAATGGGAGTGTGAAAACAAAAGTTTGGATTTGAAAAAAATTGAACATCCAAAATGGAAATGCACAAATGCTGAGAGAGATAATTCCAAAGAGTATATGTGATATTTAACGATTATAAACTCTTTTAGTTTTTTAAATATTGGGTTTTGCAATTTTCTGGGGCGAGGCACTTTTAACAGACTGTTGACTCCCAAACCATAAGTCATTTCTAAAAAAAATTATAGCCGTTACACATCATTAATCAATCAAAATATTACGATGATCTATGACTTTTAGGTCCGATTTTTGTAAAATTGGCAAAAAGTGGGTTGTTTGGCTCAGGTAAATATCCCACTCCACGTTAACTTGAGAATTTACTTTTTTCTACTGAAAGAAATTTTTGGATAATTAGGTCATTTGCATCTTCAACATGTTTCTGGCATGCATATCCACAACATTTAAAACATGTTATGATCAATTAGAAATCTCTTTCTTATAAAATTCCACCAAGCTATAAGGGGTTATACTGGTGGAATTTCCCAAATATGGATATCAAAACTTTGATGTTCATTTTTAGTGCGTGAAATAATTTTCTTCACTTACATTTATTATAGTTTTAAATTTTTGGCATACTTAAACTCAAAAATTTTCATTTTGTTGTGATCTATTTGTCTTATCTTTTTGTTTACGAGAAAAATGGGAGAGTGAAAACTCAAGTTTGGATTTGAAAAAAAATTGAACATCAAAATTGGAAATGCACAAATGCTGAGAGAGATAATACCAAAATGTATCTGCGATTTTTAAGGATTGTAAACTCTTTCAGTTTTATATATTAGGTTTTCCAATCGTCGGAAAAGGGGGATCGAGGAATTTTTAACTGAGTGTTGACTCCCAAACCATAAGTTATTTCAAACAAAATTTATAGCCGTTACACATCCTTAATCGATCTACAAATTTACGATGATCTATGATTGTTAGGTCCGCTTTTTTTAAATAGGCAAAAAGTAGGTTGTTTGGCTCTGCTAAATATCCCACCGCACGTTAACTTGAGAATTTAATTTTTCCTACTCCATGAAATTTTTGGATCATTAGGTCATTTGCTTCTTCAACATGTGTTAGGCATGCATATCCATATAGAAAACATGTTAGGATCAATTAGAAATCTCTTTGTTATAAAAATCGACCAAGCTATTAGGGGTTGTACTGGTGGAATTTCCCAAACAAGGATAACAAAACTTAGGTGTTCATTTTTGGTGAGCGAAATAATTTTCTTCACTTACCTTTATTATAGCTTTCAATTTTTTCCATTCATAAACTCTAAAATTTTCATTTTGTTGTGATCAATTTGCCTTATCTTTTTTTTTTACGAGAAAAATGGGAGGGTGAAAACACAAGTTTGGATTTGAAAAAAAATTGAACATCTAAAATGGAAATGCACAAATGCAGAGAGTGGTAATTCCAAAAAGTATCTATGATTTTTAAGGATTTTAAACTCTTTTAATTTTTTTATATATTGGCTTTTGCAATCATTAGAAGAGGGGGACAAGGCATTTTTATCTGAGTGTTGACTCCCAAACCATAGGTCATTCCTAACAAAAATTATAGCCGTAACACATCATTAATCCATCAAAATATTTACGATGATCGATGATTGTTAGGTCACTTTTTGTATAATAGACAAAAAGTGGGTTGTTTGGCTCTGGTAAATATCGCACCGCGTGTTAACTTGAGAATTTAATTTTTCCTATCCTTGAAATTTTTGGATCATTAGGTCATTTTCATCTTCAACATGTTTGAGGCATGCATATCCATATTTAAAATATGCTAGGATCAATTAGAAATCTCTTTCATATAAAATTCCATCAGCTAGAGGGAGTTGTACAGGTGGAAATTCCCAAACATGGGTAATAAAACTTTGTTCATTTTTTGTGAGCGAAATAATTTTATTCACTTACATTTATTATAATTTTCAATTTTTTCCATACATAAACTCTAAAATTTTCATTTTTTTGTGACCTATTTTACTTATCTTTTTGTTTACGAGAAAAATGAGAGAGTGAAAACTCAAGTTTGGATTTGAAAAAAAATTGAACAACCAAAATGGAAATGCACAAATGATGAGCGAGATAATTCCTAAAAGTATCTGTGATTTTTATGGATTGTAAACTCTTTTAGTTTATTATAAATTATGTTTTACAATCACCGGAAAAAGGGGGGCGAGGTATTTTTAACTGAGTGTTGACTCCCAAACCATAAGTCATTTCTAACAAAAACTATAGCCATACACATCAATAATCGATCAAAACATTTAGAATGATCTTTGATTGTTAGGTCCGTTTTTGTAAAGAGGAAAAAAGTGGGTTATTTGGCTCTGATAAATATCCTACCGCACGTTAACTTGAGAATTTAATTTTTCCTATGCCTTGAAATTTTTGGATCATTAGGTCATTTGCATCTTAAACATGTTTTAGGTATGCATATCCATATTTAAAACATGTTAGTATCAATTTGAAATCTCTTTATTATAAAATTCCAACAAGCTATTAGTGGTTGTACTGGTGGAATTTCCCAAACATGGATAACAAAACTTTGGTGTTGATTTTTTGTGAGCTAAATAATTTTCTTCATTTACAATTATTATATTTTCAATTTTTTCCATACATAACCTCTAAAATTTTCATTTTGTTGTGACCTATTAGCCATACCTTTTTGTTTACGAGAAAAACGGGAAAGTGAAAATTCAAGTTTGGATTTGAAAAAAAATTGAACATCCAAAATGGAAATGTACAAATGATGAGAGAGATAATTCCAAAACATATCTTTGATATTTAAGGATTGTAAACTCTTTTAGTTTTTTATATGTTAGATTTTGCAATCATCGGAAAAGGGGGGTCGAGGAATTTTTAACTGAGTGTTGACTCCCAAACCATAAGTCATTTCTAACAAAAATTATAGCCGTTAAAAATCATTAATTGAACAAAATATTTATGATGATCTATGATTGTTAGGTCCACTTTTTGTGAATAGGCAAAAAGTGGGTTGTTTGGCTCTGATAAATATCCAACTGCACGTTAACTTGAGAATTTAATTTTTCCTAGTCCTTTAACTTTTTGGATCATTCGGTCATTTCCATCTTCAACATGTTTCAGGCATGCATATCCATATTTAAAACATGTTAGGATCAATTAGAAATCATTTTCTTATAAAATTCCACCTAGCTATTAGGGGTTGTACTGGTGGAATTTCCCAACCATGGATAAAAAAACTTTGGAGTTCATTTTTTTGAGCAAAATTAGTTTTTTCAATAAAATTTATTATAGTTTTCAATTTTTTGCATACATAAAGTGTAAAATTTTCGTTTCGTTGTGATATATTTGCCTTCTCTTTTTGTTTACGAGAAAAATGGGAGAGTGAAAACTCAAGTTTGGAATTGAAATAAAATTGAACATCCAAAATGGAAATGTACAAATTCTGAGAGAGATAATTCCAAAAGTATCTATGAATTTTAAGGATTTTAAACTCTTTTATTTTTTTCTATATTTGGTTTTGTAATCATCGAAAAAGGGGGGGTGAGGTATTTTTAACTGAGTGTTGACTTCCTAACCATAAGTCATTTCTAACAAAAATTATAGCCGTTACACTTCATTAATTGTTCAAAACATTTATGTTGATCTATGATTGTTAGGTCCGCTTTTTGTAAATAGGAAAAAAATGGGTTGTTTCGCTCTAGTAAATATCCTACCGCACGTTAACTTGAGAATTTAATTTTTCGTACTCCTTGAAAATTTTGGATCATTAGGTCATTTGCATCTTAACCTTGTTTTAGGCAAGCATATCCATATTTAAACCATGTTAGAATCAATAAGAAATCTTGTTCTTATAAAATTCCACCAAGCTATTAGAGTTTGTACTGGTGGAATTTCCCAAACATGGATAACAAAACTTTGGTGTTCATTTTTGTGAGCAAAATAATTTTCTTCACTTACATTTATTCTAGTTTTCAATTTTTTGCATACATAAAGTGTAAAATTTTCATTTTGTTGTGATCTATTTGCCTTCTCTTTTTGTTTACTCGAAAATGGGAGAGTGAAAACTCAAGTTTAGATTTGAAAAAAAATTGAACATTCAAATTGGAAATGAACAAATGCTGAGAGAGATAATTTGAATAGTATCTATGATTTTTAACAAGTATAAACTCTTTTAGTTTTTTATATAATCATCAGAAAAGGGGAGGTGAGGCATTTTCACCCGAGTGTTGTCTCCCAAACCATAAGTCATTTCTAACAGAACTTATAGCCGTTACACATCATTAATCGATCAAAAAATTTACGATGATCTATGATTGTTACGTAAACATTTTTTAAATATGTAAAAAGTGGGTTGTTTGGCTCTAGTAAATATCCCACCGCACATTAACTTCAGAATTTAATTTTTCCTTCTCCTTGAAATTTTGGATCATTAGGTCATTCGCATCTTCAACATCTTTCAGGCATGCATATCCATATTTAAAACATTTTAGGATCAATTAAAAATCCCTCTGTTACAAAATTCCACCAAGCTATTAGGGGTTGTACAGGTGGAATTCCCAAACTTGGATAACAAAACTTTGGTGTACATTTTTAGTGCGTGAAATAATTTTCTTCAATTACATTCGTTATAGTTTTCAATTTTTCCCATACATAAACTCTAAAATTTTCATTTTTTGTGATCTATTTGTTTTATCTTTTAGTTTACGAGAAAAATGGGTGAGTGAAAACTCAAATTTGGATTTGAAAAAAAATTGAACATCAAAATGGAAATGCACAAATGCTGAGAGAGATAATTCCAAAGAGTTTCTATGATTTTTCAGGATAGTAAACTCTTTTAGTTTTTTATATATTAGGTTTTTCAATACTCGAAAAAAGGGGTCGAGGAATTTTTAACTGAGTGTTGACTCCCAAACCATAAGTAATTTCATAAAAACATGATAGCCATTAAACATCATTAATTGATCAAAACATTTATGATGATCTATGATTTTTAGGTCCGCTTTTTGTAAATAGGCAAAAAGTGGGTTGTTTGGCTCTGGTTAATATCCCACCACACGTAAACTTGAGAAATTAATTTTTCCTACTCCTTGAAATTTTTGGATCATTACGTCATTTGCATCTTCAACATGTGTCAAGCATGCATATACATATTTAAAACATGTTAGGATCAATTAGAAATCTCTTTCTTATAAAATTCAAACAAGCTATTAGGGGTTGTACTGGTGGAATTTCCCAAACAAGGATAACAAAACTCTGGTGTTCATTTTTTGTTAGAAAAATAATTTTCTTCACTTACATTTAGTATAGTTTTCATTTTTTCTCATACATAAACTCTAAAATTTTCATTTTGTTGTGACCTCTTTGCCTCAAATTTTTTTTTACGAGAAAAATGGGAGATTGAAAACTCAAGTTTGGATTTGAAAAAAAAAATGAACATCACAATCTGAAATCCAAAAATACAGAGAGAGATAATTCCAAAAAGTATCTCTAATTTTTAAAGATTGTAAACTCTTTAAGTTTTTTATACATTAGGTTTTGCATTCATCGGACAAGTGGGGACGGGGATTTTTTACCTTAGTGTTGACTCCCAAACCATAAGTCATTTCTAACAAAAATTATAGCCGTTACACTTCATTAATCAATCAAAAAATTTACTATGATCTATGATTGTTAGGTCCCCTTTTTGTAAAAAAGCAAAAAGTGGGTTTTTTTTGCTCTGGTAAATATCCCACGACACGTTAACTTGTGAATTATTTTTTCCTACTCCTTGAAATTTTTGGATCATTAGGTCATTTGCTTCTTCATAATGTATCAGGCATGCATATCCATATTTAAAACATGTAGGATCAATTAGAAATCTCTTTCTTATAAAATTCCACCAAGCTATTAGGGTTGTACTAGTGGAATTTCCCAAACATGGATAACAAAACTTTGGTGTTCATTTTTGGTGTGAAAATTAATTTTCTTCACTTACATTTATTATAGATTACAATTTTTTCCATACATAACCTCTAAAATTTTCATTTTGTTGTGACCTATTGGCTTTATCTTTTTGTTTATGAGAAAAATGGGAGAGTGAAAACTCAAGTTTGAATTTGAAATAAGACTGAACATCCAAAATGGAATTGTAAAAATGCTGAGAGAGATAGTTCCAAAAAGTATACGTGATTTTTAAGGATTGAAACTCTTTTAATTTATTATTTATTAGTATTTGCAATCATCAGAAAAGGGGGAGCGTGGCATTTTAACTGAGTGTTGACTCCCTAACCATAAGTCATTTCTAACAAAAATTATAGACGTTTTGCATCATTAATGGATCAAAACATTTACGATGATCTATAATTGTTAAGTCCACCTTTTGTAAATAGAAAAAAAAGTGGGATGTTTGGATCTGGTAAATATCCCACCGTACGTTAACTTGAGAATTTAATTTTTCCTACTTGAAAATTTTAGATCATTAGGTCATTTGCATCTTAACCATCTTTCTGGCATACATATCCTTATTTAAAACATGTTCGGATCAATTAGAAATCTCTTTCATATAAAATTCCATCATTGTATTAGGGGTTGTACTGTGGAATTTCCCAAACATGGATAAAAAAACTTTGGTGTTCATTTTTAGTGCATGAAATAATTTTCTGCACTTAAATTTTTTATTGTTTTCAATTTTTTCCAAACATAAATGCTAAAATTTTCATATTGTTGTGATCTATTTGCCTTCGCTTTTCATTTACGAGAAAATGGAAGAGTGAAAACTCAAGTTTTGATTTGAAAAAAAATTTAACATTCAAAATGGAAACGCACAAATGCTGAGAGAGATAATTCCAAAATGTATCTCTGATTTTTTAGGATTGTAAACTCTTTTAGTTTTTTATATATTAGGTTTTCCAATTATTGAAAAAGGGGAGGCGAGGTATTTTTAACAAAGTGTTGACTCCCTAACCATAAGTCAATTCTAACAAAAACTATAGCCGTTACACATCATTAATCGATCAAAACATTTATGATGATCTATGATTGTTAGGTACGCTTTTTGTAAATAGGAAACAAGAGGGTTAATGGCTCTAGTAAATATCCCACTGCACGTTAACTTGAGAATTTAATTTTTCATACTCCTTGAAATTTTTGGATCATTAGGTCATTAGCCTCTTTAACATGTTTTAGGCATGCATATCCACCACATTTAAAACATATTAGGATCAATTAGAAATCTCTTTTGTATAAAATTCCACCAAGCTATTAGGGGTTGTACTAGTGGAATTTCCCAAAGAAGGATAACAAAACTTTGATAATTCATTTTTAGTGCGTGAAATAATTTTCTTCACTAACATTTATTATAGTTTTCAAATGTTTGCATACATAAACTTTAAAATTTTCATTTTGTTGTGATCTATTTGCCTTATCTTTTTGTTTACGAGAAAAATGGGAGTGTGAAAACTTAAGTTTGGATTTGAAAAAAATTGAACATCCAAAATGGAAATGCACAAATGCTAAGAGAGATAATTCCAAAGAGTATCTGTGATATTTAACGATTGTAAACTCGTTTAGTTTTTTAAATATTTGGTTTTGCAATCTTCGAAAGAGGGGGGCAAGGCATTTTTAACTGACAGTTGACTCCCAAACCATAAGTCATTTCTAACAAAATATATAGCCGTTACACATCATTAATCAATCAAAACATTTACAAAGATCTATGATTGTTAGGTCCACTTTTTGTGAAATTTGCAAAAATTGGGTTGTTTGGCTCTAGTAAATATCCCAACGCACGTTAACTTGGGAATTTAATTTTTCTACTCCATGAAATTTTTGGATCATTAGGACATTTGCATCTTCAACTTGTTTCTGCAATGAATATCCACCACATTTAAAACATGTTAGGATCAATTAGAATTCTCTTTCTTATAAAATTCCACCAATCTATTAGGGGTTGTACTAGTGAAATTTTCCAACCAAGGATAACAAAACTTTGGTGTACATTTTTAGTGTGTGAAATAATTTTCTTCACTTACATTAATTATAGTTTTCAATTTTTTTCATCCTTAAAATCAAAAAATTTCATTTTGTTGTGATGTATTTGCCTTTTCTTTTTGTTTATGAGAAAAGTGGGAGAGTGAAAACTCAAGTTTGGATTTCAAAAAAAATAGAACATCCAAAATGGAAATTCAGAAATACTGATAGAGATAATTCCAAAAATTATCTGAGATTTTTAAGGATTGTATACTCTTTTAGTTTTTTATATATTGGGTTTTACAATCATCGAAAGAGGGGGGACGAGGCATTTTTAATTGAATGTTGACTCCCAAAGCACAAGTCAGTTCGAATAAAAATTGTAGCCGTTATACATCATTAATCGATCAAAACATTTACGATGATCAACGATTGTTAGAACCATTGTTTTATATGATAGGCAAAAAGTGGGTTGTTTGGCTCTGGTAAATATCCCACCGCACGTTAACTTGAGAATTTAATTTTTCCTACTCCTTGAAATTTTTGGATCATTAGGTCATTTACTTCTTCAACATGTGTCTGGCTTGCATATCCATATTTAAAACATGTTAAGATCAATTAGAAATCTCTTTGTTATAAAAATCCACCAAGCGATTAGGGGTTGTACTGGTGGAATTTCCCAAACAAGGATAACAAAACTTAGGTGTTCATTTATTGTGAGCGAAATAATTTTCTTCACTTACATTTATTATTGTTTTCAATTTTTTCCATACATAAACTCTAAAATTTTCATTTTTTTGTGATCTATTTGTCTTATCTTTTTTTTTTACGAGAAAAATGGGAGTGTGAAAACTCAAGTTTGGATTTGAAAAAAATTTAAACATCCAAAATGGAAATGTACAAATGCTGGGATAGATAATTTCAAAAATTATCCATGATTTTTAAGGATTGTAAACTCTTTTAGTTTGTAATGGCAACAATTTTAGTTTGGATTTGAAAAAAAATTGAACTTCCAAATTGGAAATGCACAAAATCTTAGAGAGATGATTCCAAACAGTTTCTGTGACTTTTGAGGATTGTAAACTCTTTTAGTTCATTATATGTTCTGTTTTGCAATCATCGAAAAAGAGGGACGAGCAATTTTTAACTGAGTGTTGACTACCAAACCACATGTCATTTCTAACAAAAATTATAACCGTTACACATCATTAATTGATCAAAACATTTACGATGATCTATGATTGTTAGTTTCACTTTTTGTAAATAGGCAAAAAGTGGGTTGTTTGGCTCTGGGAAATATCCCACCGCACGTCAACTTGAGAATTAATTTTTCCTACTCCTTGAAAATTTTGGATCATTAGGTCATTTGCATCTTCAAGATGTTTTAGCCATGCATATCCATATTTAAAACATGTTAGGACCAATTAGAAATCTCTTTCTTATAAAATTCCACCAAGCTATTAGGGGTTATACTGGTGTAATTTCCCAAACATGGATAACAAAACTTTGGTGTTCATTTTTTGTGAGAGAAATAATTTTCTTGACTAACTTTTATTAAATTTTTCAATTTTTTCCATACGTAAACTCTTAAATTTTCATTTTTTTGTGACCTATTTGCCTTTTCTTTTTGTTTACGAGACAAATGGGAAAGTGAAAACTGAAGTTTGGATTTGAAAAAAAATTGAACATCCAAAATGGAAATGCACAAATGCTGAGAGAGATAATTCCAATAAGTTTCTGTAATTTTTAAGGATTATAAACTCTTTTAGTTTATTATATATTAGGTTTTACAATCATTGGAAAAGGGGGGGTGAGGCCTTTTTAACTGCATGTTGACTCCCAAACCATTAGTCATTTCTAAAAAACATTATAGTCATATCATATCATTAATAGATCAAAACTTTTATGATTATCTATGATTGTTAAGTCCGCTTTTTTTAAATAGGAAATAAGTGGGTTGTTTGGCTCTGGAAAATATCCCACCACACGTTAACTTCCGAATTTAATTTTTCCTACTCCATGAAATTTTTGTATGATTAGGTCATTTGCATCTTCAACATGTTTTTGGCATCCATATCCATATTTAAGACATGTTAGGATCAATTTGAAATCTCTTTCTTGTAAAATTCCACCTAGCTATTAGGGGTTGTACTGGTGGAATTTCCCAAACATAGATACCAAAACTTTTGTGTACATTTTTAGTGTGTGAAATAATTTTCTACACTTTCATTTGTTATAGTTTTCAATTTTTTCCATAAATAAACTCTAAAATTATCATTTTTTTGTGATCTATTTGCCTTATCTTTTTGTTTACGAGAAAAATGGGTGAGTGAAAACTCAAGTTTGGATTTGAAATAAAATTGAACATCCAAAATGGAATTGCACAAATGCTAAGAGATATAATTCCGAAAAGCATCTGTGATTTTTAAGGATTGTTAACTCTTTTAGATTTTTATGTATTAGGTTTTCCAATCATCGGAAAAGGGGGGCGAGGCATTTTTAACCGAGTGTTGACTCCCAAACCATAAGTCAATTCTAACAAAAATTATTTTTGTTACACATCACTAATCGATCAAAACATTTATGATGATCTATGATTGTTAGGTCCGCTTTTTGTAAATAGGAAAAAAAGTAGGTTGTTTGGCTCTGGTAAATATCCCACTGCACGTTAACTTGAAAATTTAATTTTTCCTACACCTTGAAATTTTTGGTTCATTAGGTCATTTGCATCTTAACCTTGTTTTAGGCATGCATATCCATATTTAAAACATGATAGGATCTATTAGAAATTTCTTTCTTATCCAAGCTATTAGGGGTTGTACTGGTGGAATTTCCCAAACATGGATAACAAACTGTGGTGTACATTTTTAATGAGCGAAATAATTTTCTTCACTTACATATATTATAGTTTGCAATTTTTTGCATACATAAACTCTTAAATTTTCATTTTTTGTGATCTATTTGCCTTATATTTTGGTTTACAAGAAAAATAGGAGAGTGAAAACTACAATTTGGATTTGAAAAAAAATTTAACATCCAGAATGGAAATACACAAATGCTAAGATAGATAATTCCAAAAAGTATCTGTGATTTTTAAGGATTGTAAACTCTTTGAGTTTTTGATATAGTAGGTTTTCCAAACATCGGAAAAGAAGGGGGAGGGGATGCATTTTCAACTGAGTGTTGAGTCCCAAACCATACGTTTTCTAACAAAAATTATAGCCATTACACATCACTAATCGATGAAAACATTTACGATGATCTATGATTGTTAGGTCCGCTTTTTGTAAATAGGCAAAAAGTGGGTGGTTTGGCTATGGTAAATATCCCACTGCACGTTAACTTGTGAATTTACTTTTTTCCTACTCCTTGAAAATTTTGGATCATTAGGTCATTTGTATCTTCAACATGTTTCAGACATGCATATCTATTTAAAACATGATAGGATCTATTAGAAATATCTTTCTTATAAAACTCCACCAAGCAATTAGGGATTGTACTGGTGGAATTTCCGAAACAAGGATAAGAAAACTTTGGTGTTCATTTTTAGTGCCTAAAATAATGTTCTTCACTTACATTTGTTATAGTTTTTAATTTTTTTCATACGTAAACTCTAAAATTTTCATTTTTTTATGACCAATTTGCCTTATCTTTTTGTTTACGAGAAAAATGGTAGAGTGAAAACTCATGTTTGGATTTGAAAAAAAATTGAACATCCAAAATGGAAAAGAACAAATACTGTGAGAGAAAATTCCAAAAACTATCTGTGATTTTTAAGGATTGTAAACTATTTTAGTTTATGATATATTAGTTTTTCCGATCAACAAATAAAGCGGGGGGGGGGGGGGGGGGGGGGGGGGGGGGGGGGTGGGGGGGGTGGCGTTTTAAATTGAGTGTTGAACCCCAAACCATAAGTCATTTCTAACAAAAATTATAGCCGTTACACATCATTAATCGATTGAAACATTTATGATGGTCTATGATTGTTAGGTCCACTTTTTTGTAAATTGGCAAAAACTGGGTTGTTTGGCTCTGGTAAATATCCTGTTGGACGTTAACTTGAGAATATAATTTTTCCTACTCCTTGAAATGTTTGGATCTTTAGGTCATTTGCATCTTCAACATGTTTTAGGCATGCATATCCATATTTAAAACATGTTAGGATCAAATAAATATCTCTTTCTTATAAAATTCCACCAAGCTATTTGGGGTTGTACTAGTGCAATTTCCCAAACAAGGATAACAAATCTTTTACTTTTTTATATATTAAGTTTTGCAATCATTGAAAATTAGGGGGGGGGGCGAGGGGTTTTCTACTGCGTGAGGTCTCCCAAACCATAAGTCATTTCTAACCAAAATTATAGCTGGTACACATCATTAATCAATCAAAAAATTTACGATGATCTAAGATTGTTAGGTCCGCTTTTTGTAAAAAGGCAAAAACATGGGGTGTTTGGCTCTGGAAAATATCTGACCGCACGTTAGGTTCAAAATTTAATTTTTCCTATGCATTGAAATTTTTGGATCATTCGGTCATTTGCATCTTCAACATGTTTCAGTATCCATATTTAAAACATGTTAGGGACAATTAGAAATCTCTTTCTTATAAAATTTCACCAAGCTATTAGGGGTTGTACTGGTGGAATTTTCCAAACATGGATAACAATTCTTTTGTGTTCATTTTTAGTGCGTGAAATAGTTTTCTTCACTTACATTTATTATAGTTTTTAATTTTTTGCATATATAAACTCTAAAATTATCATTTTGGTGTGATCAATTTGCTTTATCTTTTTATTTACGAGAAAAAATGGGAGAGTGAAAACTCTAGTTTGGATTTGAAAAAAAAATTGTACATCCAAATTGGAAATGCATAAATGCTGAGAGAGATAATTTGAAAAAGTATCTATGATTTTTAAGGATCATAAACTCTTTTAGTTTTTTATATATAAAAGGGGGGACGCGGCATTTTTAATTGAGTGTTCACTGCCAAACCATAATTCATTTCTAACAAAAATTATAGCCGTTACACATCATTAATTGATCAAAACTATTACAATGATCTATGATTGTTGGTCCGCTTTTTGTCAAAAGGAAAAAAGTGGGTTGTTTGGCTCTGGTAAATATCCCGCCGTACATTAACTTGAGAATTTAATTTTTCCTACTCGAAATTTTTGGATCATTTGATCATTTTTATCTTCAACATGTTTCAGGCATGCTTATCCATATTTAAAGCATGTTAGGATCAATTAGAAATCTCATTCTTATAAAATTCCACCAAGCTATTAGGGGTTGTACTGGTGGAATTTCCCAAACATGGATAACAAAACTTTGGTGTGCATTTTTAGTGCATGAAATAATTTTCTTCACCTATATTTATTATAGGTTTCAATTTTTTGGATACATAAACTCGAAAATTTTCATTTTGTTGTCAACTATTTGCCTTATCTTTTTGTTTACGAGAAAAATGGGTGAGCGAAAACTCAAGTTTGGATTTGAGAAAAAATATAACATCCAAAATGGAAATGCACAAATGTTTATTGAGATAATTTCAAAATTATATGTGATTTTTAAGGATTGGAAACTCTTTTAGGGTTTTATATATTAGCTTTTGCAATCATCTGAATGGTCGGGGAGAGGCATTTTTAACTGAATGTTGACTCCAAAACCATAAGTCATTTCTAACAAAAATTATGGCCAATACACATCATTAATCGATCAAAAAGTTTACGATGATATATGATTGTTAGGTCCGCTTTTTGTAAATAGGCAAAAAGTTGGTTGTTTGGCTCTGGTAAATATCCCACCGCACGTTTACTTGAGAATTTAATTTTTCCTACTCGAAATTTTTTATCATTAGGTCATTTTCATTTTCAACATGTTTTAGGCATGGATATCCATATTTAAAATATGTTAGGATCAATTAGCTTTTTGGGGTTGTACTGGTGGAATTTCCCAAACATGGATAACAAAACTTATTTGTTCATTTTTAGTGCGTGGAATAATTTTCTTTACATACATTTATTAGTTTTCAATTTTTTGCACTCACAAACTCTAAAATTTTCATTTTGTTGTCATCTATTTGCCTTATCTTTTCGTTTACGAGTAAAATGTTGAGAGTGATAACTCCAAAAAGTATCTGTGATTTTTAAGGATTGTCAACTCTTTTATGTTTTTATATATTAGGTTTTACAATCATTGGAGCAAAGGGGGGGGGGGGGGGGGGGGTGCGAGGCATTTTTAACTGAGTGTTGACTCCCAAACCATATGTCATTTATAACAAAAAATATAGCCGTTACACATCATTAATTGATAAAAACATTTACGTTGATCTATGATTGCTAGGTCCGCTTTTTGTTAGTAGGCAAAATGTGGGTTGTTTGGCTCTGGTAAATATCCCACCGGACGTTAACTTGAGAATTTAATTTTTCCTACTCCTTGAAATTTTTGGATGATTAGGTCATTTGCATCTTCACAATGTTTCAGCCATGCATATCCATATTTAAAATATGTTAGGATCAATTAAAAATCTCTTTCTTATAAAATTCCACCAAGCTATTAGGGGTTGTACTGGTCAAATTTCCCAAACATGGATAACAAAACTTTGGTGTTCATTTTTTTTTAGCGAAATAATTTATTCACTTACATTTATTATAATTTTCAATTTTTTGCATACATAAACTCTAAAATTTTCATTTTTTTGAAATCTATTTGCCTTATATATTTGTTTACGAGAAAAATGGGACAGTGAAAACTCAAGTTTGGATTTGATAAAAAATTGAACATCCAAAATTGAAATGAAAAATGTTGACAGAGATAATTCCAAAACGTATTTGTGATTTTTAGGGATTGTAAACTCTTTTAGCTTTTTATATACTAGGTTTTACAATCATCGGAAAAGGGGGGGGGGGGCGGCGAGGCATTTTTAACTTGAGAATTTAATTTTTCTTACTCCTTGAAATTTATGGATCTTTAGGTCATTTGCATCTTCAACATGTTTCAGGCATGCATAGCCATATTTAAAACATGTTAGGATAAATTAGAAATTTCTTTCTTATAAAATTCCACCAAGCTATTAGGGGTTGTACTGGTGGAATTTTCCAAACAAGAATAACAAAACCTTTGTGTTCATTTTTTGTGACCAAAATAATTTTCTTCACATACATTTATTATAGTTTTCAATTTTTTGCATACATAAACTCTAAAATTTTCTTTTTTTTGTGATCTATTTGCCTTATATTTTTATATACGAGAAAAATGGAGGAGTGAAAACTTTAAGTATGGATTTGAAAAAAAAATTGAACATCCAAAATGGAAATGCAAAAAATCTAAGAGAGATAATTCTAAAAAGTATCTGTGATTTTTAAGGATTATAAACTCTTTTAGTTTTTAATTTATTAGGTTTTCCAATCATCATAAAAGGGGGGGGGGGGGGGGGGGGGGGGGGGGGGGGGGGGGTTTCGTGGCACTTTTAACTGAGTGTTGACTCCCAAACTATAAGTCATTTCTTACAAAAAATTATATCCGTTACATGTCATTAATCGGTTAGGTCCGTTTTTTTGTAAATTGGAAAAAAGTGCGTTGTTTTGCTCCCGTAAATATCCCACTGCACGCTAACTTGAGAATTTAATTTTTACTACTCATTGAAATTTTTGGATCATTAGGTCATTTGCAACTTCAACATTTTCAGGCATGCATATCCATATTTAAAACATGTTAGGATTAATTAGAAACCTCTTTCTTATAAAATTCCTCCAAGCTATTAGGGGTTGTACTCGTGGAATTTCCCAAACATGGATAACCAAACTTTAGTGTTCATTTTTAGTGCATGAAATAATTTTTTGCACTTACATTTGTTATAGTTTTTAATATTTTCATACATAAACTCTAAATTTTCATTTTGTTGTGACCTATTTGCCTTATCTTTTTGTTTACGAGAAAAATGGGAGAGTGAAGACTCAAGTTTGGATTTGAAAAAAAATTGAACATCCAAAATGGAAATGCACAAATGGTGAGAGAGATAATTCCAAAAAGTATATGTGATTTTTTAGGATTGTAACCTCTTTTAGTTTATTATATATTAGTTGTTGCAATCATCAAAAAAGGGGGGGGGGGGGGGGGGGGGAGGCGTTTGTAACTGAGTGTTGGCTCCCAAACCATAAGTCATTTCTAACAAAAATTATAGCCGTTACACACATTAATCGATCAAAACTTTTACGTTGATCAATGATTGTTAGGTCCGTATTTTATAAATATGAAAAATGTGGGTTGATTGGCTCAGGTAAATATCCCACCGAACGTTAACTTGAGAATTTAATTTTTCCTACTCGAAATTTTTGGATCCTTAGGTCATTTGCATCTTCAACGTGTTTCAGGCATGCATATCCATATTTAAGACATGTTAGGATCAATTAGAAATCTCTTTCTTATAAAATTCCACCAAGCGATTAGGGGTTGTAATGGTGGAATTTCCAAAAGATCACAAAACTTTGGTGTACATTTTTAGTGCATTAAATAATTTTCTTCACTTACATTTGTTATAGTTTTCAATTTTTTGCATACATAAACTCTAAAATTTTCATTTTGTTGTGATCTATTTGCCTTATCTTTTTGTTTACGAGAAAAATGGGAGAGTGAAAACTCAAGTTTGGATTTGAAAAAAAATTGAACATCCAAAATGGAAATGCACAAATGCTGAGAGAGATAATTCCAAAAAGTATATGTGATTTTTAAGGAATGTAAACTCTTTTAATTTTTTATATATTAGGTTTTGCATTCATCCGAAAAGGGAGGAGCAAGGCATTTTTAATTGAGTGTTGATTCCCAAACCATAAGTCATTTCTAATAAAAATTATAGTCATTACACATCATTAATCGATAAAAATATTTACGATGATCTATGATTGTTAAGTCCGCTTTTTTTAAATATGAAAAAAATCGGTTGTTTGGCTCTGGTAAATATCCCACCACATGTTAACTTGTAAATTTAATTTTTCCTATTCCTTGAAATTTTGGATCTTTAGGTCATTTGCTTCTTCAACATGTTTCAGGCATGCATATCCATATTTTAAACATGAGAGGATCAATTAGAAATATCTTTCTTCTAAAATTCCACCAAGCAATTAGGGGTTGTAGTGGTGGAATTTCCCAAACAAAGATAACAAAACTTTGGTGTTCATTTTTAGTGCGTCAAATAATTTTCTTCACATACAGTTATTATAGTTTTCTATTTTTTGCATACTTAAACTCTAAAATTTTCATTTTGTTGTGATCTATTTGTCTTACCTTTTGGTTTACGAGAAAAAAGGGAGAGTGAAAAGTGAACTTTGGATTTGAAAAAAATTTGAACATCCAAAATGGAAATGGAAAAAAGCTCAGAAAGATAATTCCAAAAAGTATGTTTGATTTTTAAGGATCGTGAACTCTTGTACTTTTTTATATATTAGGTTTTGCAATCATCGAAAAATAGAACATCCAAATTAGAAATGCACAAATGTTGAGAGAGATAATTCAAAAAAAGTATCTGTGATTTTTAGGGATTGTAAACTCTTTTAGTTTTTTATATAGTAGGTTTTGCAATCATCGAAAAAGGGGGGCGAGGGATTTTTAACCGAGTGTTAATTCCCAAACCATAAGTCATTTCTAACAAACATTATAGCCGTTACACATCATTAATTGATCAAAACATTTACAATGATCTATCATTGTTAGGTCTGTTTTTTGTAAATAGGCAAAAAGTGGGTGGTTGGGGTCTGGTAAATATCCCACCGCACGTTAACTTGTGAATTTAATTTTTCCTACTCCTTGAAATTTTTGGATCATTAGGTCATTGGCATCTTCAACATGTTTCAGGCATGCATATCCATATTTAAAACAAGTTAGGATCAATTGGAAATCTCTTTCTTATAAAATTCCACCAAGCTCTTGGGGGTTGTCTTGGTGGATTATCCCAAACATCATTAACAAAACTTTGGTGATCATTTTTACTGCATGAAATAATTTTGTTTCACTTACATTTATTATAGTTTTCAATTTTTTTTGTACATAAACTCTAAATTTTAATTTTGTTGTGATCTTTTTGCCTTATGTTTTTGTTAACGAGAGAAATGGGAGAGTGAAAACTCCAGTTTGGATTTGAAAAAAAAAATGAACAGCCAAAATGGAAATGCACAAATGCTGAGAGAGAAAATTCCAAAAAGTATCTGTGATTTTTATGGATTATAAACTCTTTTAGTTTTTTTATATATTAGGTTTTGCAATCATCGGAAAAGGGGGGGGGGGGGTCATTTTTAACTGAGTGTTGACTCCCAAACCATTATTCTTTTCTAACAAAAATTATAGCCGTTACACATCATTAGTCAATCAAAACGTTTACAATGATCGATGACTGTTAGGTCCGCTTTTTGTTAATAGGCAAAAAGTGGGTTGTTTGGATTTAGTAAATATCCCACCGCACGTTAACTTGAGAATATAATTTTTCCTACTCCTTGAAATTTTTAGATCATTAGGTCATTTGTATCTTCAGCATGTTTAAGGCATGCATATCCATATTTAAAACATGTTAGGATCAATTAGAAATCTCTTTCTTATAAAATTCCACCAAGCAATTAGGGGTTGTACTGGTGGAATTTCCCAAACAAGGATAACGAAACTGTGGTGTTCATATTTAGTGAACATAATATTTTCCTTCACTTACGTTTATTATAGTTTTCAATTTTTTGGATACATAAACTCTAAAATTTTCATTTTGTTGTAATCTATTTGCCTTATCTTTTTGTTGACGAGAAAAATGGAAGAGAGAAAACACAAGTTTGGATTTCAAAAAAAAAACTTGAACATAAAAAATGGAAATGCACAAATGCTGAGAGAGATAATTCCAAAAAGTATCTGTGATTTTTAAGGATTGTAAACTCTTTTAGTTTTTTTATATATTTGGTTTTGCAATCATCAGAAAATGGGACAATTATAACCATTACACATCATTAATTGATGAAAACATTTACAATGATCTATGATTGTTAGGTCCGCTTTTTTTAAATAGGCAAAAATTTGGTTGTTTGGCTCTTGTAAATATCCCACCGCATGTTAACTTGAGAATTTAATTTTTCGTTCACCTTGAAATTTTTGGATCATTAGGTTTTTTACATCTTCAACATGTTTCAAGGATGCATATCCATATTTAAAACATGTTTGGATCAATTAGAAATCTCTTTCTTAAAAAATTCCACCAAGCTATTAGGGGTTGTACTGGTGGAATTTCCCAAGCATGGATAATAGAACTTTGGTGTTCATTTTTAGTGCATGAAATAATTTTCTTCTCTGACATTTGTTAAAAATTTCAATTTTTTGCATACATACACTCTTAAATTTTCATTTTTTTGTGATCTACTTGCCGTATCTTTTGGTTTACGAGAAAAATAGGAGAGTGAAAACTCAAGTTTGGATTTAAAAAAAAAATGAAAATCCAAAATAAAAATGCACAAATACTGAGATAGATGATTCCAAAAAGTATCTGTGATTTTTAAGGTTTTTAAACTCTTTTAGTTTTTTATATATTAGGTTTTACAATCATCTGAAAAAGGGGGGTGAGGCATTTTTAACTGAGTGTTGACTCTCAAACCATAAGTTCCTTCTAAAAAAAAATTATAGCCATTTCACATCATTAATGGATCAAAACATTTACGGTAATCTATGATTATTTTTTCAACTTTTTGAAAATATACAAAAAGTGGGTTGTTTGGCTCTGGTAAATAACCCACTGCACGTTAACTTGAGAATTTAATTTTTCGTACACCTTGAAATTTTTGGATCATTAGGTCATTTGCATCTTCAACAAGTTTTAGGCATTCATATCCATGTTTAAAATATCTTAGGATCAATTAGAAATCTTTTTCTTATAAAATTCCACCAAACTATTTGAGGTTGTGCTGGTGTTCATTTTTTGTGCATGAAATAATTTTCTTCTCGTACATTTATTATAGTGTTAACTTTAGAATTTATTTTTTTCAACTCCTTGAAATTTTGGGATCATTAGGTCATTTCCATCTTCAACATGTCTCAGGCTAGCATATCCATTTTTAAAACATGTGAGGATCAAAACTTTGGTGTTCATTTATAGTGCGTGAAATAAACTCTAAAATTTTCATTTTGTTGTGATCTTTTTGGCTTATCTTTTTGTTTTTGAGAAAAATGGGAGAGTGAATACTCAAGTTTGATTTGAAAAAGAATTGAACATCCAAAATGGAAATGTATAAATGCTGAGAGATATTTGCAAAAAGTATCTGTGATTTTTAAGGATTGTAAACACTTTTAGTTTTTTATATATTAGGTTAAGCAATCATCGGAAAAAGGTTCCGGGGGGGGGGGGGGGGGGGGGGGGGGGATGGGGTGCGTGTTGACTCCCAAACCATAAGTCATTTCTAACAAAAATTATTGCTGTTATACATCACTAATCGATCAAAATATTTACGATGATCTATAATTGTTAGGTCCGACTTTTTGTAAATAAGCAAAAAGAGGGTTGTTTGGCTCTAGAAAATATCCCACCGCATGTTAACTTGAGAATTTAATTTTTCTACCTGAAATTTTTGGATCATTAGGTCATTTGCATCTTCAACATGTTTCAGGCTTGCATATCCATATTTAAAACATGGGATCAATTAGAAATCTCTTTCATAAAATTCCACCAAGCTATTACGGGTTGCACAAGTGGAATTTTCCAAACATGGATAACAAAACTTTGGTGTTCATTTTTAGTGCGTGAAATAATTTTCTTCCATTAATTTTATTATAGTTTTCAATTTTTTACATACATAAACTCTCAAATTTTCATTTTGTTGTGATCTATTGCCCTTATCTTTTTGTTTTCGAGAAAAATGGGAGAATGAAAACTTAAGTTTGGATTTGAGAAAAAATTGAACATCCAAAATGGAAATGCACAAATCCTGAGAGAGATAATTCCAAAAAGCATATGTGATTTTTAAGGATTGTAAACTCTTTTACTTTTTTATATATTAGGTTTTGCAATCATCGGAAAAGGGGGGGGGGGGGGGGGGGGGGGGGGGGGAGGGGGGTGAGACATTTTTAACTGAGTGTTGACTCCCAAACCTTAAGTCATTTGTAACAAAAATTATATGCGTTACACATCATTAATCGATCAAAACATTTATTATGATCTATGATTGTTAGGTCCGGTTTTTGTAAATTGGAAAAAAGTGGGTTGTTTGGCTTTCATAAATATCCCACTGCAAGTTAACTTGAGAATTTAATTTTTTCTCCTGCTTCAAATTTTTGGATCATTAAGTCATTCACATCTTCAACATGTTTCAGATATCCATATCCATATTTAAAACATGTTAGGATCATTTTGAATTCTCTTTCTTATAAAATTCTACCAAGCTATTAGGGGTTGTATTGGTGGAATTTCCCAAACATGGATAACAAAACTTTGGTGTTCATTTTTAGTGTGTGAAATAATTTTCTTTACTTACATTTATTATAGTTTTGAATTTTTTGCATACATAAACTCTAAAATTTTCATTTTGTTGTGATCTATTTGCCTTATCTTTTTGTTTGCGAGAAAAATGGGAGAGTGAAAAATTAAGTTTGGATTTGAAAAAAAATTGGACATCCAAAATGGAAAAGCACAAATGTTGAGAGAGATAATTCCAAAAAGGATATGTGATTTTTAAGGATTTTAAACTCTTTTAGTTTTTATATATTAGGTTTTTCAATCAACGGAAAAGGGGGGGTGAGGTATTTCTAACTGAGTGTTGACTCCCAAATCATAAGTCATTCCCAACAAAAATTATAGTGGTTACACATCATTAATTGATCAAAACATTTACAATGATCTAACAATCATAGACCATCGTAAATATTTTGATCGATTAATGATGTGTAACGGCAATTTTTGTTAGAAATCACTTATGGTTTGGGAGTCAACACTGTGTTAAAAATGCCTGACCCTTCCTTTTCCGATGAATGCAAAACCTAATATATAAAAAACTAAAAGAGTTTACGATTCTTAAAAATTACAGATACTTTTTGGTATTATCTCTCTCACCATTTGTGCTTTTCCATTTTGGATGTTCAATTTTTTTTCAAATCCAGACTTACTTTTTCACTATCCCATTTTTCTCGTAAACAAAGAGATAAGGCAAATTAATCAAAAAAAAATGAAAATTTTAGAGTTTATGTATGCCAAAAATTGGAAACAATAAATCTAAGTGAAGAAAATTATTACACGCACTAAAAATGAACAACAAAGTTTTTTTATCCATGTTTGGGAAATTCCACCAATACAACCCCTAATAGCTTGGTGGAATTTTAAAAGATAGAGATTTCAAATTGATCCTAACATGTTTTAAATATGGATATGCATGCCTGAAACATGTTAAAGATGCAAATGACTTATTGACCCAAAATTTTCAAAGAGTAGGAAAAATTAAATTCTCAAGTTAACATGCGGTGGGATATTTACCGGATCTAAACAACCCACTTTTTGCCTATTTACAAAAGGTGGCCCTTACAATCATAGATCATCGTAAATATTTTGATCAATTAATGAGGTGTAACGGCTACAATTTTTGTAAGAAATGACTTATGGTTTGGGAGTTTACGATTCTTAAAAATCATAGATACTTTTTGGAATTAACTCTCTCATCATTTGTGCATTTACATTTTGGGTGTTCAATTTTTTTTCAAATCCAAACTTGAGTTTACACTCTCCCATTTTTCTCGTAAACAAAAAGATAACTCAAATAGATCACAAAAAAATGAAACTTTTAGAGTTTATGTATGCAACAAATTGAAAACTATAATAAATGTAAATGAAGAAAATTATTTCACAGACTAAAAATGAACACCAAAGTTTTGTTATCTATCTTTGGGAAATTCCACCAGTACAACCCCTAATAGCTTCGTGGAATTTTATATGAAAGAGATTTCTAATTGATCCTAAAATATTTTAAATATGGATATGCATGCCTGAAACATGTTGGAGATGCAAATAACCAAATGATCCTATAATTTCAAGGAGAAGGAAAAATTAAATTCTCAAGTTAACTTGCGGTGGAATATTTACCAAAGCCAAACAACCCACTTTTTACCTATTTACAAAGGGCGGACCTCACAATCATTGATCAATGCAAATATTTTGATCGATTAATGATGTGTAACGGCTATAATTTTTGTTAGAAATGACTTATGGTTTTGGGGTCAACACTAGGTTAAAAATGCCTCGTCCTCCCTTTTTCAATGATTGGAAAACCTAATATATAAAAAACTAAAAGAGTTTAAAATCCTTAAAAATCACAGATACTTTTTGGAATTATCTCTCTCAGCATTTGTGCATTTCCATTATGGATGTTCAATTTTTTTTCAAATCCAAACTTGAGTTTTCACTCTCCCATTTTTCTCGTAAACAAAAAGATAAGGCAAATAGATAACAACAAAATGAAAATTTAGAGTTTATGTACGCAAAAAATTAAAAACTATAATAAATATAAGTGAAGAAAATTATTTTGCACATTAAAAATGAACACCAAAGTTTTGTTATCCATGTTGGGGAAATTCCACAAGTACAATCCTTAATAGATTTGTGGAATTTTATAAGAATGAGATTTGTAATTGATCCTAACAAGTTTTAAATATGGATATGCATGCCTGAAACATGTTGAAGATGCAAATGACCAAATGATCCAAAAATTTCATGGAGTAGGAAAAATTAAATTCACAAGTTAACGTGCGGTGGGATATTTAGCAGAGCCAAACAACCCAAATTTTTCCTATTAACAAAAAGCGGACTTAACAATCATAGATTATCATAAATGTTTTGATCGATTAATGATGTGTAATGGCTATACTTTTTGTTAGAAATGACTTATGGTTTGGGAGTCAACACTCAGTTAAAAATGCCTCGCCCTGCTTTTTTTGATGATTGGAAAACATAATATATAAAAAATTAAATGAGTTTATGATCCTTAAAAATCACAAAACCTTTTTGGAATTATCTCTCCCTGCATTTGTGCATTTCCATTTTGGATGTTCAATTTTTTTTCAAATCCAAACTTGAGTTTTCACTCTCCCATTTATCTCATAGAAAAAAAGATAAGGCAAATAGATCACAAGAAAAAGAAAAATTTAGAGTTTATGTATGCAAAAAATTGAAAACTATAATAAATGTAAGTGTAGAAAACTATTTCAGGCACTAAAATTAACACCAAAGTTTTGTTATCCATGTTTGGGAAATTCCACCAATACAACCCCAAATAGCTATGTGGAATTTTATAAGAAAGAGATTTCTAATTGATCCTAACATATTTTAAATATGGATATGCATGCCTGAAACATGTTGAAGCTGCAAATGACCTAATGATCAATAAATTTCAAGGAGTCTAAAAAATTAAATTCTCAAGTCAACGTGCGGTAGAATAATTACAAGAGCCAAACAACCAATTATTTGCAAATTTACAAAAAGCGGACCTAACTATCATAGATCATCATAAATGTTTTGATATATTAATGATGTGTAATGGCTAAAATTTTTGTTTGAAATGAGTTACGGTTTGGGAGTCAACACAATTAAAAATGCCTCGCCCTCTTTTTACTGATGATTGCAGAACCTGATATATATAAAAAAAAGAGTTTACGAACCTTAAATATCATAGATACTTTTTGGAATTATTTCTCACAGCATTTGAGCATTTCCATTTTGGATGTGCAATTTTTTTTCAAATCCAAACTTCAGTTTTCACTCTCCCACTTTACTCATAAACAAAAAGATGAGTCAAAAATATCGCAACAAAATGAAAATTTTAGAGTTTATGTATGCAAACAATTAAAAACTATAATAAATTTAAGTGAAGAAAATTATTCAACGCACTAAAAATGAACACCAGAGTTTTGTTATCCATGTTTGGGAAATTTCACCTATTCAACCCCTTATAGCTTGGTGGAATTTTATAAGAAAGAGATTTCTAATTGATCTTAACATGTTTTAAATTTGGATATGCATGCCCGAAACATGTTGAAGATACAAATGATCTAATGATCCAAAAATTTCAAGTAGTAGGAAAAATTAAATTCTCAAGCTAACGTGCGGTTGGATATTTACCATAGCCAAACAACCCACATTTTGCCTCTTAACAAAAATTGGACCTAACTATCATAGATCATTGTAATGTTTTCATCGATTAATGATGTGTAACGACTATAATGTTTGTTAGAAATGACTTATGGTTTGGGAGTCAACACTCAGTTAAAAAGGCCTCGCCCCCACTTTTTCGATGACTGCAAAGCCTAATACATAAATAAACTAAAAGAGATTACGATCCTTAAAAATCAAAGATACTTTTTGGAAGTATCTATCTCAGTATTTGAGCATTTTGATTTTGGTGGTTCAATTTTTTTCAAATCCAAACTTTATTTTTCACTCTCCCATTTATCTCATAAATAAAAAATAAGGCAAATAGAACAACAAAATGAAAATTTTAGAGTTTATGTAAGCAAAAAAAATTGAAAACTATCATCAATGAAAGTGAAGAAAATTACTTCATGCAGTAAAAATGAACACAAAAGTTTTGTAATCCATGTTTGGGAAATTCCACCAGTACAACCCATAATAGCTTGGTGGAATTTTATAAGAAAGAGACTTCTAATTGATCCTAACATGTTTTAAATATGGATATGCATGCCTGAATCATGTTGAAGATGCAAATGACCTAATGATCAAAAGAATTCAAGCAGTAGGACAAATTAAATTCTCAAGTTAACGTGCGATGAGAAATATACCAGACCCAAACAACAATCTTTTTACCTATTATAAAAAAACGGACCTAACAATCATAGATCATTGTAAATGTTTTGATCGATTAATGATGTGTAATGGCTATACTTTTTGTTAGAAATGACTTATTGTTTCGGAGTCAACACTCAGTTAAAAATGCCACGCCACCCTTTTTCGATGTTTGCAAAACCAAATATATAAAAAACTAAAAGAGTTTACAATCCTTAAAAATCACAGATACTTTTTGGATTTATCTCTCTCAGCATTTGTGCATTTCCATTTTGGATGTTCAATTTTTTTCAAATCCAAACTTGGGTTTTCACTCTCCAATTTTTCTCATAAACAAAAAAATAAGGCAAATAGACGACAACAAAATGAAAATTTAGAGTTTGTATATAAAAAATTAAAAACTATAATAAATGAAAGTGAAGAAAATTAATTCGCACACTAAAAATGAACACCAAAGTTTTGTTATCCATGTTTTAGAAATTCCACAGGTACAACCCCTAATAGCTTTGTGGAATTTTATAAGAATGAGATTTGTAATTGATCCTAACATGTTTTAAATATGGATATGCATGCCTGAAATATGTTGAAGATGTAAATGACCTAATGATCCAAAAATTTCAAGGAGTAGGAAAAATTAAATTCTCAAGTTAACGTGCGTTGGGATATTTACCAAAGCCAAACAACCCACATTTTGCCTTTTAACAAAAAAGCGGACCTAACAAACATAGATCATCGTAAATGTTTTGATCGATTAATGATGTGTAACAGCTATACTTTTTGTTATACCCTCAACACTCCGTTAAAAATGCCTCTCCTCGCTTTTTTCGATGATTGCAAAAACCTATTATATAAAACATTTAAAGAGTTTACGATCCTTAAAAATCACAGATACTTTTTGGAATTATCTCACTCAGCATTTGTGCATTTCCATTTCGGAAGTTCAATTTTTTTTCAAATCCAAACTTGAGTTTTCACTCTCCCATTTTTCTCATAAACGAAAAGATAAGGCAAATAGATCACAACAAAATGAAAATTTTATAGTTTATGTATGGAAAAAAATGAAAATTATAATAAATTTAAGTGAAGAAAATTACTTCATGCAGTAAAAATGAACACAAAAGTCTTGTAATCCATGTTTGGGAAATTCCACCAGTACAACCCCTAATTGCTTGATGGAATTTTATAAGAAAGAGATTTCTAATTGATCATAAGTGTTTTTAAATATGGATATGCATGCTTGAAGCATATCGAAGATGCAAATGACCTAATGATCCAAAAATTTCAAGGAATAGGAAAAATTAAATTCTGAAGTTAGCGTGCAGTCGGATGCTTACAACAACCAAACAACCCGCTTTTTGCCTATTTACAAAAAATTAACAATTATAGATAATCGTAAATGTTTTGATCAATTAATGATGTGTAACGGCTATAATCTTTTTTAAAAATGACTTATGGTTGTGGAGTCAACACTCATTTAAAAATGTCTGTGCCCCCCCCCCTCTCCCATTTTTCGATTATTGCAAAACCTAATATATAAAAAAACTAAAAGAGTTTACAATCCTTAAAAATCATAGATACTTTTTGGATTTATCTCTCTCAGCATTTTTGCATTTCTATTTTGGATGTTCAATTTTTTTTCAAATCCAAACTTGAGCTTTCACTCTCCCATTTTTTTTGTAAAAAAAAATATAGGGCAAATAGATCACAACAAAATAAAAATTTTAGAGTTTATGTATGCAAAAAATTGAAAACTATTTCATGCACTAAAAATGAATACTAAAGTGTTGTTATCCTTGTTTGGGAAATTCCACCAGTACACCCCCTAATTGGTTGGTGGAATTTTATAAGAAAGGTATTTCTACTTGATCCTAACATGTTTTAAATATGGATGTACAAGCCTGAAACATTTTGAAGATGCAAATAACCTAATGATCCAAAAATTTTAAGGAGCAGGAAAAATTAAATTCTCAAGTTAACGTGCGGTGTGATATTTACTTGAGTCAAACAACCCACTTTTTGCAAACTAACCAAAAGCAGACCAAACAATCATAGATCACGATAAATGTTTTGATCGATTAATTATGTGTAACGGCTATAATTTTTGTTAGAAATGGCTTATGGTTATGGAGTCAACACTCAGTTATAAATGCCTTGCTCCCCCTTTTTCGATGATTGGAAAACCTAATATATTAAAAACTAAAAGAGTTTATGATTCTTAAAAATAATAGATACTTTTTTAAATTATCTCTCTCAGCATTTGTACAATTCCATTTTGGATTTTCAATTTTTTTTAAAATCCAAACTAGAGTTTTCACTCTCCCATTTTTGTCGTAAACAAAAAGATAAGGCGAATAGATCCCAAGAAAATGAAAATGTTAGAGTTTATGTAAGCAAAAAATTGAAAACAATAAAAAATGTAAGAGAAGAAAATTATTTCACGCACTAAAAATGAACACCAAAGTTTTGTTATCCATGTTTGGGAAATTCCACTTGTACGACCCCTAATAGCTTGGTTGAATTTTATGAGAAAGTGATTTCTAATTGATCCTAACATGTTTTAAATATGGATATACCTGCCTAAAACATGTTAAAGCTGCAATTGACATAATGATAAAAAAATTTCAAGGAGTAGGAAAAATTAAATTCTCAAGTTAACGTGCGGTGAGATATATACCAGAGCAAAACAACACACTTTTTGCCTATTAAAAAAAAGTGGAGTGAACAATCATAGATCATCATAAATTTTTTGATCGATTAATGGTTTGTAATAGCTATACTTTTTGTTAGAAAGTAATTATGGTTTGGGAGTCAACACTCAGTTAAAACTACCTCGCCCCCCCTTTTCCGATGATTGCAAAACTTAATATATAAAAAACTAAAAGAGTTTACAATCCTTAAAAATCACAGATACTTTTCGGAATTATCTCTCTTAGCATTTGTGCATTTCCATTTTGGATGTTCAATTTTTTTTCAAATCCAAACTTGAGTTTTCAATCTCCCATTTTTCTCATAAACAAAAAGATAAGGCAAATATATCACAACAAAATGAAAATGTTAGAGTTTATGAATGCAAAAAATTTAAAACTATAACAAATGTAAGTGAAGAAAATTATTTCAAGCACTAAAAATGAACTCCAAAGTTGCGTTATCCATGTTTGGGAAATTCCACCATTACAACACCTAATAGCTTTATGGATTTTATAAGAAAGATATTTCTAATTGATCATAACATGTTTTAAATATGGATATGCATGCCTGAAACATGTTTAAAATGCAAATGACCTAATGATCCAAAATTTTCAAGGAATAGGAAAAAGTAAATTCCCAAGTTAACGTGCAGTGGGCTATTTCCAGAGCTAAACCACCGACTTTTTGCCTATTTACAAAAAGCAGACCTAACAATCATAGATAATTGTAAATGTTTTGATCAATTAATTATGTGTAACGACTATACTTTTTGTTAGAAATGACTTATGGTTTGGGATTCAACACTCAGTTAAAAATGTCTCACCCCCCTTTTCTGATGATTGAAAAACCTAATATATAAAAACCTAAAAGAGGTTACAATCCTTAAAAATTGCATATAATTTTTGGAATTATCTCTCTCATCATTTATGCATTTACATTTTGGATGTTCCATTTTTTTTCAAATCTAAACTTGAGTTTTCTTCGTCCCATTTTTCTCGTAAAAACAAAAGATAAAGCAACTTGATCACCAGAAAATGAAAATTTTAGATTTTGTGTATGGAAAAATTGGAAACTATAATAAATGTAAGTGAAGAAAATTATTTCACCCACTAAAAATGGACACCTAAGTTTGGTTATCCTCATTTTGGAAATTCCACCAGTACAACCCCTAATAGCTTAATGTAATTTTATAAGAAAGATATTTCTAGTTGATCCTAACATGTTTTAAATATGGATATGCATGCCTGAAATATGTTGAAGATGAAAATGACCTAATGAACCAAAAATTTCAAGGAATAGGAAAAATTAAATTCTCAAGTTAACGTGCGATGGGATATTTACCAGAACCAAACAACGCACTTTTTGCCTATTTAAAAAAAGCGAACCAAACAATCATAGATCATTGTAAATGTTTTGATCAATTAATGATGTGAAACAGCTATAATTTTTGTTACAAATGACTTATGGTTTAGGAGTTAACACTCGGTTAAAAATGCATCCCCCCCCCCCTTTTCCGATGATTACAAAACCTAATATATAAAAACGTAAAGAGTTTACTATCTTTAAAAATCACATATAATTTTTGGAATTATCTCTATCGGTATTTGTGCATTTCCTTTTTGGATGTTCAATTTTTTTACAAATCCAAACTTGAGTTTTCACTATTCCTTTTTTCACGTAAATAAAAAGATAAGGCCAATAGATGACAACAAAATGAAAATTTTGGAGTTTATGTGCGCAAAAAATTGAAAACTATAATAAATGTAAATGACGAAAATTATTTCATGCACTAAAAATGAACACCAAAGTTTGTTATCCATGTTTGGGAAATTCCTCTAGTAGAACCCCAAATAGCTTGGTGGAATTTTATTAGAAAGAGATTTCTAATTGATCCTAACATATTTTAAATATGGATATGCATGCCTAAAACATGTTGAAGAAGTAAATGACCTCAGTTAAAAATGCCTCGCCCCCCTTTTCTCATGATTGCAAAACATAATATATATAAAACTAAAGGAGTTTAGATCCTTAAAAATCACCTATAATTTTTGTAATTATCTCTCTCAGCATTTGTGCATATCCATTTTGGATGTTAAATTTTTTTTCAAATCCAAATTTGAGTTTGCACTCTCCCTTTTTACTTGTAACAAAAAGATAAGTCAAATAGATCACAACAAAAGGAAAATTTTATTATTTATGTGTGCAGAAAAATGAAAACTATAATAAATGTAAGTGACAAAAATTATTTCGCGCACTAAAAATGAACACAAAAGTTTTACTATCCTTGTTTGGAAAATTGCACCAGTTCAAACCCAAATAGCTTGGTGGAATTTTAGAACAAAGAGATTTCCAATTGATTCTCTTATATTTTAAATATGGATATGCATGCCTGATGTAGAATTTTAGTTATATCGACTTTTATACCTCGCAAGCGTACGAATCGTTCATGTAATCTAGCAGTAAGCGAGGGTCATATCCACAGGGAGGATTGAATTTCGTGTATTCTTCAGTCAACTAGCCTAACCAAATATGATGAATTAATATGAACTAAATACTAATTATATCCTAAATTATCAAGCAATAATTTAATTAACTACTTGCACAACAGGAAACGCCAACTCTGGATTTTACCGTGATTCGTGCCTCTCTCGAGTGCCATGTAACCACGAATCCGGATTCTCAATCCTTGCGTCTAGCCCCTCTCGGTCACCTAGAGTTAATGACAAAGATCGGATTACAATAGAATGCAGAGAATTAATTTCCTATTGTGATGATGCTAAAATTATCAACTTTGGATTATACCGTGATTCGTGCCTCTCTCGAGCACCACGTAACCACGATTCCGAATTCTCAATCCTTGCGTCTAGCCCCTCTCGGGCGCCTAGAGTTAAAGACAGAAATCGGATTAAAATACCAAAATCTAACCTCAATTATAATCTTACCCTAATTAACTAATTTAATCAAATATCAAGAAAACAAATCTTAAATAAACCTTAATTATCAAATCAGATTCAATTAACATTCAAAACCTAAGTTCAAACCATATGAAAAATTAAATTCAATAATGACGAATTACTCCCCTTCTTCCTCCTCTCGCTCGGGCAGCAACTCGTTCTCACGGGTGCTGCGATTTCCGGAAATTGGTGGCGTCGGGTAGCAATAGTGAGTGGCCGGAGGTAGAGACGACGCCGGCGATGACGGTTAGAAGCCGACGGACGGAGGTAACGTCCGGCGAAGAGCGAAACAGAGCTGACGTTCTCCAACCGGCTCTCTCGAGTCTCGGTTGGAGTCGGAATGGCTCCGGGACTGGTCGGAATATGTAAACGACGCCGGAGGATGGTCGGAAAGAAGAAGTGACACCGGAGAAGCCCTCTCGGATCCCCTCTCGGACTGGCGAGCAAAGAATGGCAGCGTCGAACTCGCCGCGACGGAGACTCTCTCGAGCTCTCCTCGGGTCTGTTCTCGGTTGCCGGATGGTGGTGGACGACGGTGGACGACGGTGGCCCGGCGAACGGTGGTGGGGAACTCCTCTCGGATCCTCCCCTGTTTCGGTCGACGGTGCTCCTATGTTTTTCAATACTCTTTCTTTTCCTTTCACGCTCCTTCCCCCCTTGGGTTTTCCCTCTCGGGTCTCGTTTCGACCTCCTCTTTCCACGCCCCTCCCTCGGGTCCCCCTCTCGGGTCCCCTTTCGACCCCCTCTTTCCACGCCCCCCTCTCGCTTTAAATACCATTTTATTTATTTTAAAACGATTTGACCTAAAAATCATCTCCATTTCACTAAGGGCATTTTGGTAAATATCTCCTTCTCCACCATAATTCTCCTGAAATTCCATAATTAAATCTATAAAAAGCATTTCAGGAAGAAATAAACCTTAAAAACAATGAAATATAATTCAGGAGAGAAAAATATGCAATATCGACAATAATTAATGCCAAATTCAATAAATACTCATTTCGTTTGAAAACCGATAAATAACCACCTATAACACAATTATAAAGGTTATTCTATTATAATTAACCTAGTTCTCATGTCAGAATATGACATCTATCACACCCCCAAACCTAAATCTTTGCTAGTCCCTAGCAAAACAACAATCGAACCAAAATTAAGCCTAGGAAAACAAAATGCCACTTTCGTAGGGAGCACGATTGCATTTAGCGCATGCAACAAGCCGTTAAACCCCTACTCTGCAGTAGTGGACGAGTTATGTCTCGTGAGGGTTTGCATGGAATTTACCCACAAAATTCATCTAAATCAATAATATAAAAAGAAAAAATGAAGAAAATTTACTCCTCATTATCATATGACTAACACTTAGTATCGTAAAATATCTGAAAATCATATGAGATCTTGCAAAATTTGAAAACCTGTGTAAAATATAGCCTATTATTAATCCAAATACACTCATTGTTACTCCACCTGAACCAATGTGATCCATAAGCTATTACTTCAACAGAACAAAGAGGCAACAAATAACAATAAAATCCTGGTCACATTACAATTAAGAGAAAATAGTAGAGTAAGCCTATTGTCTGACAATCTCACAAAAGAAATATACTAATTTCAATCTTGACCTGCAACTTCTTTCAAATTACAATTCGTCATCAAAGTTAAGGAAACTCATTGCTTCCAGATTTAAAACCATTTTACGCTATTACCAGCGCACTTTTGCTATTACCAGCGTAATTTTTTTTTCACTGAATACTTTTGGTATTACCATCATTTTGTATTCGTCTTCACTGCACATGCACTTATTTTTAAGTGACCGACTGTTCTGGTGCATGTCCCTGGGTTTGCCCAGGCTGTTTCTGAAGTTATTTGTCTTTTGCAAGCAAGAGCATTTTCATTCGCATTCATACATTACAACAAGGAATTTCACTGAGGTATACAAAGGAATGAGTTCAAACAGGCATACAAGACTATTCAGACTAACATAGATCAACACTAGATTTACATGTTCTCTTTTGCAACTAAGTTCCAAGTCTAATGCAATAGTAAGTTATCCCATTGAATTCTCATGAATCACAACAAATGATATCAGATTTCTAATAGGCATATTCTACACAGTTTTACGAAAATTTTTGAAACACATTTAAGCAACTTATTTTAACTCTACTAATGTTAACCACATACTAAGAGGAGTAGTTTGAAAACCACGAACAAAAATCAAAAGAAAATTATTGCTAAGGCATAAAAGAGTCGTTTTCCCCCCCCCCCCCCCAAACCTAAACCTAACATTGTCCTCAATGGGGAAAAGTTAAAACACTATAACGACTACAAAAAAAAAAAAAATAATAATAATAATAATAATAAAAATAACAGCTTAGCTAGTTATACTCCAACAGGGTGAGGGTTAAGCTCCCTCAGGGCTCCTAAATCCATAGGTGGGACCATATGTGTTAGGTCATCAACAATAATACCGAAAAGTCAATAAAGGCCCCCAGGAATGATACATAGTCTCCCTCGAAGAAGGTTTACTCGTATCAGCCGTACCCGTAGGTAATCATCCGTAGATGAAACCGCTATCCCACATCACACTTTGAAGAAATCTCCGTGTGACTGGCCATTGAAGGTAGCAGGAATCACGCACTGAACACAAGTCCTTAAGTTACTAACTATAAGGTTTTCATTCAATACTTCAAGATCGAACTAGTCAATCCCAGAACGGTTGTTTGAGTACAGACCTCTCAAACTAGGGACCAAAAGTCTGGTCATCGACTACCGGAACCATTTATGCTCTCAGCCGGCAAATAAGAATGAATAAACCAAAACAAAAAAACAAAAATAAAATAAAATAAATAAATAAATAAATAAATAAAATAAAATAAAAATAAAACTGTAATGTACAAAGGGATAAAAACGTGGGGATTGCCCACAATGTGCTAAGTTTATAGTCGTAAGCAAGACTTTGACGCATTCAAGATGAATTCTCACGACTTTTATACCTCGCAAGCGTACGAATCGTTCATGTAATCTAGCAGTAAGCGAGGGTCATATCCACAGGGAGGATTGAATTTCGTGTATTCTTCAGTCAACTAGCCTAACCAAATATGATGAATTAATATGAACTAAATACTAATTATATCCTAAATTATCAAGCAATAATTTAATTAACTACTTGCACAACAGGAAACGTCAACTCTGGATTTTACCGTGATTCGTGTCTCTCTCGAGCGCCATGTAACCACGAATCCGGATTCTCAATCCTTGCGTCTAGCCCCTCTCGATCGCCTAGAGTTAATGACAAAGATCGGATTACAATAGAATGCAGAGAATTAATTTCCTATTGTGATTATGCCAAAATTATCAACTTTGGATTATACCATGATTCGTGCCTCTCTCGAGCACCACGTAACCACGATTCCGAATTCTCAATCCTTGCGTCTAGCCCCTCTCGGGCGCCTAGAGTTAAAGACAGAAATCGAATTAAAATACCAAAATCTAACCTCAATTATAATCTTACCCTAATTAACTAATTTAATCAAATATCAAGAAAACAAATCTTAAATAAACCTTAATTATCAAATCAGATTCAATTAACATTCAAAACCTAAGTTCAAACCATATGAAAAATTAAATTCAATAATGACGAATTACTCCCCTTCTTCCTCCTCTCGCTCGGGCAGCAACTCGTTCTCACGGGTGCTGCGATTTCCGGAAATTGGTGGCGTCGGGTGGCAATAGTGAGTGGCCGGAGGTAGAGACGACGCCGGCGACGACGGTTAGAAGCCGACGGACGGAGGTAACGTCCGGCGAAGAGCGAAACAGAGCTGACGTTCTCTAACCGGCTCTCTCGAGTCTCGGTTGGAGTCGGAATGGCTCCGGGACTGGTCGGAATATGTAAACGACGCCGGAGGATGGTCGGAAAGAAGAAGTGGCACCGGAGAAGCTCTCTCGAATCCCCTCTTGGCCTGGCGAGCAAAGAATGGCAGCGTCGAACTCGGCGCGATGGAGACTCTCTCGAGCTCTCCTCGGGTCTGTTCTCGGTTGCCGGATGGTGGTGGACGACGGTGGCCCGGCGAACGGCTGTGGGTAACTCCTCTCGGATCCTCCCCTGTTTCGGTCGATGGTGCTCCTCTGTTTTTCAATACTCTCTCTTTTCCCTTCACGCTCCTTCCCCCCTCGGGTTTTCCCTCTCGGGTCTCGTTTCGACCTCCTCTTTCCACGCCCCTCTCTCGGGTCCCCCCTCTCGGGTCCCCTTTCGACCCCCTCTTTCCACGCCCCCCTCTCGCTTTAAATACCATTTTATTTATTTTAAAACGATTTGACCTAAAAATCATCTCCATTTCACTAAGGGCATTTTGGTAAATATCTCCTTCTCCACCATAATTCTCCTGAAATTCCATAATTAAATCTATAAAAAGCATTTCAGGAAGAAATAAACCTTAAAAACAATGAAATATAATTCAGGAGAGAAAAATATGCAATATCGACAATAATTAATGGCAAATTCAATAAATACTCATTTCATTTGAAAACCGATAAATAACCACCTATAACACAATTATAAAGGTTATTCTATTATAATTAACCTAGTTCTCATGTCAGAATATGACATCTATCAATGCCTAAAACATGTTGAAGATGCAAATGACCTAATGATCCAAAAATTTTGAGTAGGAATGATTCTAAAGTTAACGTGCGGTAGGATATTTACTAGAGCCAAACAACCCACTTTTTGCCTATTTACAAAAAGCGGATCTAACAATCATAGATCATTGTAAATATTTTGATTGATTAATGATATTTAATGGCTATAATTTTTGTTAGAAATGACTTATGGTTTGGGAGTCAACACTCGGTTAAAAATGCCTCGCCCCCCCTTTTCCGATGATTGCAAAACCTATATATATATAAAATTAAAAGAGTTTATAATCCTTAAAAATCACAGATACTTTTTGGAATTATCTCTCTCCGCATTTGTGCATTTTGATTTTGGATGTTCAATTTTTTTCAAATCCAAACTTGATTTTTCACTCTCCCATTTTTCTAGTAAACAAAAAGATAAGGCAAATAAATCACAAGAAATTGAAAATTTTACAGTTTATGTATGCAAAAAATGGAAAAATGTAACAAATGTAAGTGAATAAAATTATTTTACGCACTAAAAATGAACACCAAAGTTTTGTTATGCTTGTTTTGGAAATTCTACCCCCAATAGTTTGGTGGAATTTTATAAGAGAGATATTTCTAATTGATCCCAATATGTTTTAAATAAGGATATGCATATCTGAAACAAGTTGAAGATGCAAATGGCCTAATGATCCAAAAATTTCGAGCAGTAGGAAAAATTAAATTCTCAAGTTAACGTGCGGTGGGATATTTACATGAGCCAAACAACCCACTTTTTGCCTTTTTTCAAAAAGTGAACCTAACAATCATAGATCATCGTAAATGTTTTGATCGACTAATGATGTGTAATGGCTATAATTTTAGTTAGAATTGACTTATGGTTTGGGAGTCAACACTCGATGAAAAATGTCTCACCCCCCCTTTTCCGGTGATTGGAAAAGCTAATGTATAAAAAAAATAAAAGAGTTTAAAATCCTTAAAAATCAAAGATACTTTTTGGAATTATCTCTCCCAGCCTTCGTGTATTTCAATTTTGGATGTTCAATTTTTTTTCAAATTCCAAACTTGAGTTTTCACTCTCCCTTTTTTCTCGAAAACAAAAATATAAGGCAAGTAGATCACAAAAAATTGAAAAGTTTATAATTTATGTATGCAAATATTGAATACTATAAAAAATGTTTGTGAAGAAAATTATTTCACACTCTAAAAATGAACACCAAAGTTTTGTTATCCTTGTTTAGGAAATTCCACCAATACAACCCCTAATAGCTTGGTGGAGATTTATAGGAAATAGATTTCTAATTGATCCTAACATGTTTTAAATATGTATATGCATGCTTAAAACAAGTTGAAGATGCAATTGTCCTAATGATCCAAAAATTTCAAGGAGTACGAAAAATTAAATTCTCAAGTTAACGTGCAGTGGGATATTTACCAGAGCCAAACAACCCACTTTTTGCCTATTTACAAAAAGCGGACCTAAATATCATAGATCATCGTAAATGTTTTGATTGATGAATGATGTGTAATGGCTATAATTTTTATTTGGAATGACTTATGGTTTGGGAGTCAACACTCAGTTTAAAATCCCTCGCCCCCCCTTTTCCGATGATTGGAAAACCTAATATATTAAGGACTAAAAGAGTTTAAGATCCTTAAAAATCACAGATACTTTTTGGAATTATCTCTCTCAGCATTTGTGCATTTCCATTTTGGATGTTCAATTTTTTTTCAAATCCAAACTTGAGTTTTCACTCTCCCATTTTTCTCGTAAACAAAAATATAAGGCAAATAAATCACAACAAAATAATAATTTTAAATTTTATATATGAAAAAAATTGAAAACTATAATAAATGTAAGTAAAAAAAATTATTTCGCGCACTAAAAATGAACACCAAAGTTTTGTTATCCATGTTTGGGAAATTCCACTAGTACAACCCCTAATTGCTTGGTGGAATTTTATAAGAAAGAGATTTCTAATTGATCGTAACAACGTTTTAAATATGGACATACAAGCCTTAAAAATATTGAAGATGCAAATGACCTAATGATCCAAAATTTTCAAGAAGTAGGAGAAATTTAATTCTCAAGTTAACGTGCGGTGGGATATTTACCAAAGCCAAACAACCCAGTTTTTACCTATATACAAAAAGCGTACTTAACAATTATAGATCAATGTAAATTCTTTGATCGATCAATTATGTGTAATGGCTATAATTTTTGTTAGAAATGACTTATAGTTTGGGAGTCAACAGTCAGTTCTAAATGCCTCGTCCCCCTTTTACGATTATTGCAAAACCTAATATATAAAAAAATAAAAAAATTTACAATCCATAAAAATCACAGATACATTTTGGAATTATCTTTCTCAGCATTTGTGCATTTCCATTTTGGATGTTCAATTTTTTCCAAATCCAAACTTGAGTTTCACTCTCCCTTTTTCCCGTGAATAAAAAATAAGTCAAATAAATCACAAAAAAATGAAAATTTTAGATTTTATGTAAGCAAAAATTTGAAAACTAAAATAAATTTAAGTGAAGAAAATTGTTTCACGCCCTAAAAATGAACACCAAAGTTTGGGAAACTCCACCAGTACAACCCCTAATAGCTTGGTGGAATTTTATAAGAAAGAGATTTCTAATCGATCCTAACATGTTTTAAATATGGATATGCATGCCTGAAACATGTTGAAGATGCAAATGACCTTATGTTGCAAACATTTTAAGTAGTACGAAAAATTAAATTCTCAAGTTCACATGCGGTGGGATATTTACCAGCGCCAAACAACCCAGGTTTTGCCTATTTACGAAAAGCGGGCCTAACAATCATAGATCATCATAAATGTTTTGATCGATTAATTATGTGTAATAGCTATATTTTTGTTACAAATGACATATGGTTTGGGAGTCAACACTCAGTTAAAAATGCTTCACTCCCCTTTTTTCGATGATTGGAAAACATAATATATTAAGAACTAAAAGAGTTTACGATCTTTAAAAATCACTGATACTTTTTGGAATTACCTCACTCAACATTTGTGCATTTCCATTTTGGATGTTCAATTTTTTTGCAAATCCAAACTGAAGTTTTCACTCTCCCATTTTTCTCATAAACAAAAAGATAAGGCAAATAGATCACAACAAAATGAAAATATTAGAGTTTTTGTATGCAAAAAATTAAAAAACTATAACAAATGTAAGTGAAGAAAATTATTTCAGGCGCAAAAAATGAACACCAAAGTTTTGTTATCCATGTTTTGGAAATTCCACCAGTACCACCCCTAATAGCTTTATGGATTTTATAAGAAAGAGATTTCTAATTGATCCTAACATGTTTTAAATATGGATATGTTTGCCTAAAACATGTTGAAGATGAAAATGACCTAATGATCCAAAAATTTTAAGGAATAGGAAAAAATAAATCTTCAAGTTAACGTGCAGTGGGATATTTACCAGAGCCAAACAACCCACTTTTTGCCTATATACAAAAAGCGGACCTAAAAATCATAGATCATTGTAAATGTTTTGATCAATTAATGATGTGTAACGACTATAATTTTTGTTAGAAATGACTTATGGTTTGGGAGTCAACACTCGATGAAAAATGCCTCACCCCCCCTTTTCCGATGATTGGAAAAGCAAATTTATAAAAAAATAAAAGAGTTTAAAATCCTTAAAAATCAAAGATACTTTTTGGAATTATCTCTCCCAACATTCGTGCATTTCCATTTTGGATGTTCAATTTTTTTTCAAATCCAAACTTGAGTTTTCACTCTCCCTTTTTTCTCGAAAACAAAAATATAAGGCAAGTAGATCACAACAAAATGAAAATTTTGGAGTTTATGTGCACAAAAAATTGAAAACTATAATAAATGTTAGTGAAGAAAATTATTTCACGCACTAAAAATGAACACTAAAGTTTTGTTATCCATGTTTGGGAAATTCCACTAGTACAACCCCAAATAGCTTGATGGAATTTTTTAAGAAAGAGATTTGTAATTGATCCTAACAAATTTTAAATATGGATATGCATGCCTAAAACATGTTGAAGATTCAAATGACCTAATGATTCTAAAATTTCAAGGAGTAGGAAAAAATAAATTCTGAACTTAACGTCCGGTGGGATACTTACCGGAGCCAAACAACCCACTTTTTGCCTATTTACTAAAAGCGGACCTAACAATCATAGATCATTGTAAATTTTTTGATTGATTAATGATTTGTAACAGCTATAATTTTTGTTAGAATGACTTATGGGTTGGGAGTCAACACCCAGTTAAAAATGCCTAGCCCTTCTTTTTTCGATGATTGGAAAACCTTATATATAAAAAACAAAAAGAGTTTACAAGCCTTCAAAATAACATATACTTTTTGGAATTATCTCTCTCAGCGTTTGTGCACTTCCATTTTGGATGTTATATCTTTTTTCAAATCCAAACCTGAGTTTTCACTCTCCTATTTTCTCGTAAACAAAACGATATGGCAAATAGATAACGACAAAATGAAAATTTTAGAGTTTATGCATGCAAAACATTGATCCTAAAATGTTTTAAATATGGATAAGTATGCCTGAAACATGTTGAAGAAACAAATGACTTAATGATTCAAAATTTTCAAGGAGTAGGAAAAATTAAATTCTCAAGTTAACATGCGGTGGGATATTTACCAGAGCCAAACAACCCACTCTTTGTCAATTGACAAAAAGTGGACCAAACAATCATACATCATCGTAAATTTTTGATCAATTAATGAAGTGTAACGGCTATAATTTTTGTTACAGATGACTTATGGTTTGGCAGTCAACACGCAGTTGAAAATGCCTCCCCCCCCCCCCCCCCCCCCCCCCCCCTCACTCGCGCGCCTTTTCTGATGATTGCAAAACCTAATATATAAAAAACTGAAAGAGTTTACAATCCTTAAAAATTACATATACTTTTTGGAATTATCTCTCTCAGCATTTGTGCATTTTCATTTTGGATGTTAAATGTTTTTCAAATCCAAACTTGGGTTTTCACTCTCCCATTTTACTCGTAAACAAAAAGATAAGGCAAATAGATCACAACAAAATGAAAATTTTAGAGTTTATGTGTGCAAAAAATTGAAAACAACAATAAATATAGGTGAAAAAAATTATTTCACGCAAAAAAAATGAACAGCTAAGTTTTCTTATCCCTGTTTGGGATATTCCACCTATACAACCCCTAATAACTTGATGGCATTTTATAAGAAAGAAATTTCTAATTGATCCTCACATGTTTTAAATATGGATATATATGCCTGAAATATGTTGAAGATGCAAATGACCTAATAATCTAAAAATTTAAACGAAGAGAAAAAATTAAATTCTCAAGTTAAACGTGAGGTGGGATATTTACCTCAGCCAAACAACCCACTTTTTTCCTATTTAAATAAAGTGGACCTAACAATCATAGATCATTGTAAATGTTTTGATCGATTAATTATGTGTAACAGCTATAATTGTTTTTAGAAATGACTTATGTGTAAAATGCCTTGCTCCCCCTTTTCCGATAATTTGGAAACCTAATTTATTAAAAACTAAAAGATTTTAGGATCTTTTAAAATCTCTCATACTTTTTGGAATTATCTCTCTCAACATTTGTGCATTTCCATTTTGGATGTTCAATTTTTTTTCAAATCCAAAATTGAGTTTTCATTCTCCCATTTTTCTCGTAAACAAAAAGATTAGGCATATAGATCATAAAAAAATGAAAATTTTATAGTTTACGTATGCAAAAAATTGAAAACAATAACAAATTTAAGTGAAGAAAATTTTTTCACGCACTAAAAATGAAAACCAAAGTTTTGTTATCCATGGATGGGAAATTCCACCAGTCAACCCCTAATAGCTTGGTGGAATTTTATATGAAAGAGATTTCTAATTGATCCTAACATGTTTTAAATATGGATATGCATGCCTGAAACATGTTGAACATGCAAATGACCTAATGATCCAAAAATATCAAGGACAAGGAAAAATTAAATTCTCAAGTTTAACGTGTGGTAGGACATTTACAAGAGCCAAACAACCCACTTTTTGCCTAGTTACAAAAAGCGGACCTAACAATCATAGATCATCGTAAATGTTTTGATCGATTAATGATGTGTAATGGCTAAAATTTTTGTTAGAAATGACTTATGGTTTGAGAGTCAACACTCAGTTTAAAATGCATACCCCCCCTCCTTTTCCGATAATTGCATAACCAGATATATAAAAAAATAAAAGAGTTTACAATCCTTAAAAATCATAGATATTTTTTGGAATTATCTCTCTCAGCATTTGTGTATTTCCATTTTTTATGTTCAATTTTTTTTCAAATCCAAACTTGAGTTTTCACTCTCCCATTTTTCTCATAAACAAAAATATAAGGTGAATAGATCACAACAAAATGAAAATTTTAGAGTTCATGTATGTAAAAAATTGAAACCTATATTAAATGTAAGTGAAGAAAACTATTTCATGCACTAAAAATGAAAACCAAAGTTTTGTTATCCATGTATGGGAAATTCCACCAGTCAACCCTTAATAGCTTGGTGGAATTTTATAAGAAAAAGATTTCTAATTGATCCTAACATGTTTTAAATATGGATAAACATGCCTCAAACATGTTCAAGATGCAAATGACCTAATGGTCCAAATATTTCAAGGAGTAGGAAAAATTAAATTCTCAAGTTAAAGCATAGTGGGATATTTATCTAAGCAAAACAACCAACTTTTTGCCTATTAACAAAAAGTGGACCTAACAATTATAGATCATCATAAATGGTTTGATCAATTAATGATGTGTAACAGCTATAATTTTTGTTAGAAAAGACTTATGGTTCGGGAGTCAACACTCAATTAAATAACCTAACTTAGGCTTCGCCCCACTTCCCCACCCCTTTTCCGATGATTGAAAAACCTAATATATAAAAAACTAATGGAGTTTACGATCTTTAAAAATCACAAATAATTTTTGGAATTATCTCTCTCAGCATTTATGCATTTCCATTTTGGATGTTCAATTTTTATTCAAATCAAAACTTGAGTTATCATGCTCCCATTTTACTCGTAAACAAAAAGATAAGTCAAATAGATCACAACAAAATGAAAATTTTAGAATTTATGTATGCAAAAAATTGAAAACTATAATAAATGTAAGTGACAAAAATTATTTCGCGCAAAAAAAATGAACACAAAACTTTTTTTATCCATGTTTGGAAAATTCCACCAGTACAACTCCAAATAGGTTGGTGGAATTTTATAACAAAGAGATTTCTAATTGATCCCAACATATTTTAAATATGGATATGCATGCCTAAAACATGTTGAAGATGCAAATGATCTAATGATCTAAAAATTTCAAGGAGTAGCAAAAATTAGATTCTGAAGTTAACGTGCGGTAGGATATTTACTAGAGCCAAACAATACATTTTTTGCCTATTTAAAAAAAGAACACCTAACAGTCATGGATCATCGTATATGTTTTGATTGATTAATGATGTGTAATGGCAATAATTTTTGTTAGAAATGACTTAAGGTTTGGGAGTCTACACTTTGTTAAAAATACCTCGCCCCCCCTTTTTCGATGATTGCAAAACCTTTTATATAAAAAATTAAAAGAGGTTAAAATCCATCAAAATTACAGATACATTTTAGAATTATCTCTCTCAGAATTTGTGCATTTCCATTTTGGATGTTCAATTTTTTTCAAATCCAAACATGAGTTTTCAGTCTCCCATTTTTCTCGTAAACAAAAAGATAAGGCAAATAGATCACAAAAAAATGAAAATTTTAGACTTTATGTATGAAAAAATATGAAAACTATAATAAATTTAAGTGAAAAAAATTATTTCACAAACTAAAAATGAACACCAAAGTTTTGTTATCCACGTTTTGGAAATTCCACCAGTACAACCCCTAATAGCTTGATGGAATTTTATAAGAAATAGATTTCTAATTAATCCTAACATGTTTTAAATATGGATATGCATGCCTGAAACATGTCTACGATGCAAATGACCTAATGATCCAAATTTTCATGGAATTGGAAACTTAAAGTTTCAAGTTAACGTGTGGTGGGATATTTAACAGAGCCAAACAACCCACTTTTTGCCTATTTACAAAAAGTGGACCTAACAATCATAGATCATCGTAAATGTTTTGAATGATTAATGATGTGTAATGGCTATCATTTTTGTTAGCAATGACTTATGGTTTGAGAGTCAACTCTCGGTTAAAAATGCCTCGCACTCCCCCTCCCCCCCCCCCCCCCCCCCCCCCCCCCCCCCCCTTCCCCCCTTTTCCGATGATTGCAAAACCTAATATATAAAAAACTAAAAGAGTTTACAAAATTTAAAAATCACAAATACTTTTTTGAATTATCTCTCTCAGCATTTGAGCATTTTGATTTTGGATGTTCATTTTGTTTTCAACTCCAAACATGAGTTTTCACACTCCCATTTTTCTTGTAAACAAAATGATAAGGCAAATAGATCATAAAAAAAAAACTAAAATTTTAGAGTTTATGTATCCAAAAAATGGAAAACTATAACAAATGTAACTGAAGAAAATTATTTCACGCACTAAAAATGAACACCAAAGTTTTTTTATGCTTGTTTTGGAAATTCCACCAATACAACCCTAATAGCTTGGTGGAATTTTATAAGAAAAAGATTTCTAATTGATCCCAACATGTTTTAAATATCGATATGTATGCCTGAAACAAGTTGAAGATTTAAATGACCTAATTATCCAAAAATTTTGAGGAGTAGGAAAAATTAAATTTGCAAGTTAACGTGCGGTGGGATATTTACCAGAGCCAAACAACCCACTTTTTGCCGTTTTACAAAAAGCAACCTAAAAATCATTGATCATCATAAATGTTTTGATCGATTAATGATGTGTAATGGATATAAATTTTGTTAGAAATGACTTATGGTTTGGGAGTCAACACTCGGTGAAAAATGCCTCGCCACCCCCTTTTACGATGATTGGAAAAGCTTATATATAAAAAACTAAAAGAGTTTAAAATCCTTAAAAATCAAAGATACTTTTTTGAATTATCTCTCTCAGCATTTTTCCATTTACATTTTGGATTTTCATTTTTTGTTCAAATCCAAACTTGAGTTTTCACTCTTCCTTTTTTCTCGAAAACAAAAATATAAGGCAAGTAGATCACAAAAGGCTGAAAAATTTATAATTTATGTATGAAAAAAATTGAAAACTATAATAAATGTAAGTGAAGAAAATTATTTCGCGCACTAAAAATGAACATCAATGTTTTGTTATCCATGTTTAGGAAATTCCACCAGTACAACCCCTAATAGCTTGGTGGAAATTTATAAGAAAGAGATTTCTAATTGATCCTAACATGTTTTAAATATGGATATGCATGCCTGAAACAAGTTGAAGATGCAAATGACCTAAGGATCCAAAAATTTCAAGGAGTAGGAAAAATTAAATTTTCATGTTAACGTGCGGTGGGATATTTACCAGAGCCAAATAACCCATTTTTTGCCTATTTAAAAAAAGTGGACCTAAATATCATAGATCATCGTGAATGTTTTGATCGATTAATGATGTGTAATGGCTTTAATGTTTTTTAGAAATGACCTATGGTTTTGGAGTCAACACTCAGTTAAAATGCCTCCCCCCTCCTCCCATTTTCCGATGATTACAAAAGCTAATACATAAAAAGCTAAAAGAGTTTACAATCTTTAAAAATCACAAGTACTTTTTGGAGTTACCTCTCTCATCATTTGTGCATTTCCATTTTTTTTGTTCAATTTTTTTTTTAAAATCCAAACTTGAGTTTTATCTCTCCCATTTTTCTCATGTACAAAAGATAAGGCAAATAGATCACAACAAAATGAAAATTTTAGAGTTTATGTTTGAAAAAAAGAGAATACTATAATAAATGTAAGTGAAGAAAACTATTTCATGCACTAAAAATTAACACCAAAGGTTTGTTATCCATTTTTGGGAAATTCGACCAGTACAACCCCTAATAGCTTGGTTGAATTTTATAAGAAAAAGATTTCTAATTGATCCTAACATGTTTTAAATATGGATATGCATGCTTGAAACATGTTGAAGATGCAAATGACCTAATGACAAAAAATTTTCAAGGAGTAGGAAAAATTAAATTCTCAAGTTAACGTGTGGTGAGATATATACCAGAGCCAAACAACACATTTTTTGCCTAATAACAAAAAGCAGACCTAACAATCATAGATCATCATAAATGTTTTGATCGATTAATGATATGTAACTGATAGAATTTTGTTAGAAATGACTTATGGTTTGGGAGTCACTCACTCAGTTAAAAAGGCCTCACCCCCCTTTTCTGATTATTGCAAAACCTAATATATAAAAAACAAAAACAGTTTACAATCCTTAAAAATCACAAATACATTTTGGAATTATCTCTCTCAGCATGTGTGCATTTTCATTTTGGTTGTTCAATTTTTTTTCAAATTCAAACTTGAGTTTTCTCTCACCCATTTTTCTCGTAAACCAAAAGATAAGGCAAATAGATCACAACAAAATGAAAATTTTAGAGTTTATGTATGCAATGAAGTGAAAACTATAATAAAAGTAAGTGACAAAAAATTATTTCATGCACTAAAAATGAACACCAAAATTTTGTTATCCATGTTTTGGAAACTCCACCAGTACAACCCCTCATAGCTTGGTGGAATTTTATAAGAAAGAGATTTCTAATTGACCCTAACATGTTTTAAATATGGATAAACATGCATCAAACATGTTGAAGATGCAAATGACCTTATGATCCAAAAATTTCAAGAAGTAGGAAAAATTAAATTCATAAGTTAACGTGCGGTGGGATATTTACCAAAGCCAAACAACCCACTTTTCGCCTATTTACATAAAGCGGACCTAACAATCATCGATCATCTGAAATGTTTTGATTGATTAATGATTTGCAATGGCTATAATTTTTGTTAGAAATGACTTATGGTTTGGGAGTCAACACTCAGTTCAAAATGGCTCGCCCCTCCCTCTTTCGATGATTGCAAAACCTAATATATGAAAAAATAAAAGAGTTTACGATCCTTAAAAATTACAGATACTTTTTTGAATTATCTCTCATAGAATTTGTGTATTTCCATTTTGGATGTTCAATATTTTTTCAAATCCAAACTTGAGTTTTCACTCTCCAATTTTACTCATAAACAAAAAGATAAGGCAAATAGATCAAAATGAAACTTTTAGGGGTTATGTATGAAAACAATTGAAAACTATAATAAATGTAAGTGAAGAAAATTATTGCACTCACTAAAAATGACCACCAAAATTTTGGTATCCATGTTTGGGAAATTCCACCAGTACTACCCCAAATAGTTTTGTGGAATTTTATAAGAAAAAGATTTCTAATTGATCCTAACATATTTTAAATATGGACATGCATGCCTTAAACATCTTAAAGATGCAAATGACCTAATGATCCAAAAATTTCAAGGGGTATGAAAAATTAAATTCTCAAGTTAACGTGCGGTGGGATATTTACCAGAGCCAAACAACCCACTTTTTGCCTATTTACAAAAAGTGGACCAAACAATCATAGATCATCATAAATGTTTTGATCGATTAATGATGTGTAAAAGCTATAATTTTTATTAGAAAAGAGTTTTGAGTACACACTCAGTTAAAAAAGCCGTGCCCCCAACCAACACCCCCCCCCCCCCCCCCCCTCCCCTTTTCCAATTATTGCAAAACCTTATATATTAAAAAATAAAAGAGTTTACGATCCTTAAAAATCATAGATACTTTTAGGAATTATCTCTCTCAGCATTTGTGAATTTCCATTTTGGATGTTCAATTTTTTTTCAAATCCAAACTTGAGTTTTCACTCTCCCATTTTTCTTGTAAAAAAAAGATTAGGGAAACAAATCACAACAAAATGAAAATTTTAGATTTTATGTATGCAAAAAAATGGAAACTATAGTAAATGTAAGTGAAGAAAATTATTTCATTCAGTAAAAATGAACCCCAAAGTTTTGTTATCCATGTTTCAGAAATTCCACCTATATAACCCGTAATAGCTTGGGGGAATTTAGTTAGAAAGAGATTTCTAATTGATCCTAATATGTTTTAAATATGGATATGCATGCCTGAAACACGTTGAAGAAGCAAATGATCTAATGATCCAAAAGTTTTAAGCAGTAGGAAAAATTAAATTCTCAAGTAATCATGTGGTGGGATGTTTACCAGTGTCAAACAACCCCACTTTTTTCCTATTTAAAAAAAGCGGACCTAACAATCATAGATCATTGTCAATGTTTTAATTGATCAATGATGTGTAATAGCTATAATTTTTGTTAGAAATGATTTATGGTTTGGGAGTCCACACTCGGTTAAAAATTCCTCAACCCCCTTTGCCGATTATTGCAAAACCTAATATATAAAAAACTAAAAGAGTTTACAATCCTTAAAAATCACAGATACTTTTTGGAATTATCTCTCTCAGAATTTTTGCATTGCCATTGCGGATGTTCAATTTTTTTTCAAATCCAAACTTGAGTTTCCACTCTCCCATTTTTCACCTAAACAAAAAGATAAGGCAAATTGATCAGAACAAAATGAAAATTTTAGAGTTTATGGCAAATAGATCGCAACAAAATGAAAATTTTAGAGTTTATTTATTGAAAAAATTGAAAACTATAATAAATGTCCGTGAATAAAATTATTTCACACACTAAAAATGAACTCCAAAGTTTTGTTTTCCATGTTTGGGAAATTTCACCAGTACAACCCCTAATAGCTTGGTGAAATATTTTATGAAAGAGATTCTAATTGATCCTAACATGTTTTCAAAATGGATATGCATGCCTAAAACATGTTGCAGATGCAAATGACCTAATGATCCAAAATTTTCAAGGTGTAGGAAAAATTAAATTCTCAAGTTAATGTGTGGTGGGATATTTACTAGAGCCAAACAACCCACTTTTTGCCTATTTACAAAAAGTGGACCTAACAATCATAGATCATCGTAAATGTTTTGATTGATTAAGGATGTGTAACGGCTATAATTTTGGTTAGAAATGACTTATGGTTTGGGAGTCAACACTCGGTTAAAAATACCTCGCCCCCACATTTCCTGATGATTGCAAAACCTAATATATAAAAAACTAAAAGAGTTTAAAATCCTTATAAATCATAGATACATTTTGGAATTATCTCTCTCAGCATTTGTGCATTTCCATTTGGGTTTTAAATTTTTTTTCAAATCCAAACTTGAGTTTTCACTCTCCCATTTTTCTCGTAAACAAAAGGATAAGGCAAATAGATCACAACAAAATGAAAATTTTGGAGTTTATGTATGTAAAAAATTGAAAACTTTAATAAATGTAAGAGAAGAAAATTATGCCATGCACTAAAAGTCAACACGAAAGTTTTGTTATCCTTGTTTGGGAAATTCCACCTGTACAACCTCCAATAGCAGGGTGGAATTTTATATGAAAGAGATTTCTAATTGATCCTAACCTATTTTAAATATTGATAAGCATGCCTAAAACATGTTGAAGATGTAAATGACTTAATGATCCAAAATTTTCAAGGAGAAGGAAAAATTCAATTATGAAGTTAATGTGCGGTGGGATATTTACCACAGCCAAACAACCCACTATTTGCCTATTTAATAACAACAGACCTAACAATCATAGATCAACATAAATGTTTTGATCGATTAATGATGTGTAACGGCTATAATTTTTGTTAGAAATGACTTATGGTTTGGGAGTCAACACTCAGTTAAAAATGCCTCGCCCCCCCCATTTTCGATGATTGCTAAACCTTATATAGAAGAAAACAAAAAGAGATTAGGATCCTTAAAAATCATAGATACATTTTGGAAGTATCTCTCTCAGCATTTGTGCATTTCCATTTTGGATATTCAATTTTTTTTCAAATCTAAACTTGCTTTTTCACTCCTTTTTTCTCGTAAACAAAAAGATAAGGCAAATATATCACAACAGAATAAAAATTTTAGAGTTTATGTATGCAAAAAATTGAAAACTATAATAAATGTAAGTAAAGAAAATTATTTCATTCACTACAAATAATTACCAAAGTTTTGTTATCCATGTTTGGGAAATTCCACCAGTACAACCCCAAATAGCTAGGTGGAATTTATAAGAAAGAGATTTCAAATTGATCCTAACATGTTTTAAAATATGGATATGCATGCCTAAAACATGTAGAAGATGCAAATGACTTAATGATCCAAAATTTCAAGGAGTAGGAAAATTTTAATTCTCAAGTTAACATGCAGTGAGATATTTACCAGAGCCAAAAAACCCCAGTTTTTGCAGATTTACAAAAAGCGGACCTAACAATCATAGATCATCATAAATGTTTTGATTGATTAATGATGTGTAACGGCTACAATTTTCGTTAGAAATGACTTATGGTTTGGGTGTCACACTCAGTAACAATGCCCCCCCCCCTGCCCTTTTATGATGGTTGCAAAAACCTAATATATTAAAAACTAAAAGAGTTTACATTCCTTAAAAATCACTGATACTTTTTGGAATTATCTCTCTCAGGATTTTGGAGTTTAAGTATGCAAAAAATTTGAAAACTATAATAAATTTAAGGTGAAGAAAATTATTTCACTCACCTAAAAATGAACACAAAATTTTTGTTATCCATATTTGGGAATTCCCCAAGTACAACCCCAAATAGCTTGGTTGAATTTTATAAGAAATAGATTTCTAATTGATCCTAACATGTTTTAAATTTGGATATGCATGTCTGAAACATGTTGAAAATGCAAATGACCTAATGATCCAAACATTTCTAGAAGTAGGAAAAATTAAATTCTCAAGGTAACGTGCGGAGGGGATATTTACCAAAGCCAAACAACCCACTCTTTGCCTATTGTAAAAAAAGCAGACCTAACAATCATAGATCATCATAAATTTTTTGATGGATTAATGACGTGTAACAGCTATAATTTTTGTTAGAAATGACTTATGGTTTAGGAGTTAACATTCAGTAAAATTGCCTCGCCACCCCCACTCCCCCCCCCCCCCCCCCCCCCCCCTTTTTCTAATGATTGCAAAACCTAATATATAAAAAACTAAAATAGTTTATGATCTTTAAATATCATAGATACTTTTTGAAATTATCTCTCTCAAATATTGTGCATTTCTATTTTGGATGTCCCCCCCCCCCCCCCCCCCCCCCCCCCCCCCCCTTTTTCTAATGATTGCAAAACCTAATATATAAAAAACTAAAATAGTTTATGATCTTTAAATATCATAGATACTTTTTGAAATTATCTCTCTCAGATATTGTGCATTTCTATTTTGGATGTTCAATTTTTTTCAAATCCAAATCTGAGTTTTCACCCTCCTATTTTTCTCGTAAAAAAAAACATAAGGCAAATAGATCACAACAAAATTAAAATTTAATTTTAGAATTTATGTATGCAAAAAATTAAAAACTATAATAAAAGTAAGTGAAGAAAATTATTTCATGCACATAAAATGTACAACCAAAGTTTATGTTATCCATGATCGGGAAATTCCACCAGTACAACCCCTAATAGCTTGGTGGAATTTTATTAGAAAGAGATTTCTAATTGATCGTAACATGTTTTAAATATGAATATAAGCATGCCTAAAACATGTTGAAGATGCAAATGACCTAATGATCTAAAAAAATCGAGTAGGAAAAATTAAATACTCAAGTTAACGTGCGGTGGGATATTTTCAAGAGCTAAACAACCCACTTTTTGCTTATGTACAAAAAGCGGACCTAACAATCTTAGATCATCATAAATGTTTTCATTGATTAAAGATGTGTAACGGCTATAATTTTTGTTAGAAATGACTTATGGTTTGGGAGTCAACACTCAGTTAAAAATGGTCTCTCCCCCCCTTTTCCGATGATTGCAAATACTAATATAAAAAAAACTAAAAGAGTTTACAATCCTTAAAAATCACAGATACTTTTTGGAATTATCTCTCTCAGCATTTGTGCATTTCCATTTTGGATGTTCAATTTTTTTTTATATCCAAACTTGAGTTTTCACGCTCCCATTTTTCTCGTAAAACAAAAAGATAAGGCAAATAGATCACAACAAAGTGAAAATGTTAGAGTTTATGTAAGCAAAAAATTGAGAACTATAATAAATGTAAGTGAAGAAAATTATTTCACGCATAAAAAATGAACATCAAAGTTTTGTTATCCATGTTTGGGAAATTCCACCAGTACAATCCCTAATAGTTTGGTGGAATTTTATAAGAAAGTGATTTTGTAATTGATCCTAACAAGTTTTAAATATGGATATGCGTGCCTGAAACATGTTGAATATGCAAATCACCTAATGATCCAAAAATTTCAAGTAGGAAAAATTAAATTCTCAAGTTAACGTGCAGTTGAATCTTTGACAAAGTCTAACAACCCACTTTTTGCCTTTTTTTAAAAAATGGACTTGACAATTAAAGATCATCGTAATTATTTTAATCAATTAATGATGTGTAATGGCTATTATTTTTGTTAGAAATGAGTTATGGTTTGGCTATCAACACTCTGTTAAAATTGCCTCGCCCCCCTTTTTCAATGATTGAAAAACCTAATAAATAAAAAACTAAAAGAGTTTATGATCCTTAAAAATTACAGATACTTTTTTAAATTATCTCTCTCAGCATTTGTGCTTTTCCATTTTGGATGTTCAATTTTTTTTCAAATCTAAAATTGAGTTTTCACTCTCCCATTTTACACGAAAACAAAAACAAAAGGCAAATAGATCACAACAAAATGAAAATTTTATAGTTTTCAATTTTCTTTGCAAACATAAACTATAAAATTTTCATTTTATTCTTTTTGTTTACGAGAAAAATGGGAGAGTGAAAACTCAAATTTGGATTTGAAAAAAAATTGAACACCCAAAATGGAAATACACAAATGCTGAGAGTGATAATTCCAAAAAGTATCAGTGATTTTTAAGGATTGTAAACTCTTTTAGTTGTTTATATATTAGGTTTTTCAATCATCGAAAAAAGGGGGGTGAGGCATTTTTGACTGAGTGTTGTCTCCCAAACCATAACTCATTTCTAACATAAATTATAGCAGTTACATATAATTAATCGATCAAAGCATTTACGATGATTGTTAAGTCCGCTTTTTGTAAATAGGCAAAAACTGGGTTGTTTGGCTCTGGTAAATAACCCACGGCACGTTAACTTGAGAATTTTATTTTTTCTACTCCTTGAAATTTTTGGATCATTAGATCATTTGCATCTTCAACATGTTGCAAGAATGCATATCCATATTTAAAACATTTTAGGATCAGTTAGAATTCTCTTTCTTATAAAATTCCATCAAGATGTTAGGTGTTGTACTAGTGGAATTTCCCAAACATGGATAACAAAACTTTGGTGTTCTTTTTTAGTCCGTTAAATTATTTTCTTCACTTAAATATATTTTAGTTTTGAATTTTTTTACATACATAAACTATAAAATTTTCATTTTAATGTGATCGATTTGCGTTATCTTTTTGTTTACAAGTAAAATGGGAGAGTGAAAACTCATGTTTGGATTTGAAAAAAAATTGAACATCTAAAATCGAAATGCACAAATTCTGAGAAATATTATTCCAAAAAGTATCTATGATTTTCAAGTATATCGTAAAATCTTTTTTTATAAATTAGGTTTTCCTATCATCGAAAAAGGGGGGCGAGGCATTTTTACCTGAGAGTCGACTCCCAAACCATAAGTCATTTCAAACAAAAATTATAGTTGTTACACATCATTAATCGATCAATACATTTATGTTGATCTATGATTGTTAGGTCCGCTTTTTGTAAATAGGCAAAAAGTGGGTTGTTTGGCTCTGGTAAATAACCCACCGCACGTTAACTTGAGAATTTATTTTTTCCTACTCCTTGAAATTTTTGGATCATTAGGTCTTTTGCATCTTCAACATGTTTTAGGCATACATATCCTTATTTAAAACATGTTAGGATCAATTAGAAATCTCTTTCTTACAAAATTCCACCAAGCTATTTGGGGTTGTACTGGTAAAATTTCCCAAACATGGATAACAAAAGTTTGGTGTTCATTTTTTGTGGGTGAAATAATTTTCTTCACTAACATTAATTATAGATTTCAATTTTTTTCATACATAAACTGTAAAATTTTCATTTTGTTGTTATCTATTTGCCTTTTCTTTTTGTTTTCGTGTAAAATTGGAGAGTGAAAACTCAAGTTTAGATTTGAAAAAAAATTGAACATCCAAAATGGAAAAGCACAAATGCTGAGAGTGATAATTTAAAAAAATATCTGTAATTTTAAAGGACTGTAAACACTTTGAGTTTTTTATATATTAGGTTTTGCAATCATTGGAAAAGGGGGGGCGAGGCATTTTTAACAGAGTGTTGACAGCCAAACCATAACTCATTTCTAACCAAAATTATAGCCATTACACATCATTAATCGATTAAAACATTTACGATCATCTTTGATTGTCAGGTCCACTTTTTTAAAAAAGGCAAAAAGTGGGTTGTTGGACTCTGGCAAAGATTCAAAACTGCACGTTAACTTGAGAATTTAATTTTTCCTACTTGAAATTTTTGGATCATTAGGTGATTTGCATCTTCAACATGTTTCAGGCATGCATATCCAAATTTAAAACTTGTTAGGATCAATTAGAAATCACTTTCTTACAAAATTTCACCAAGCTATTAGGGGTTATACTAGTGGAATTTCCCAAACATGGATAACAAAACTTTGATGTTCATTTTTAGTGCGTGAAATAATTTTCTTCACTTACATTTATTATAGTTCTCAATTGTTTGCTAACATAAACTCTAAAATTTTCACATTGTTGTGATCTATTTGCCTTATCTTTTTTTTTTTTTTTGCGAGAATAATGGGAGAGTGAAATCTCAATTTTGGATTTGAAAACAAATTGAACATTCAAAATGGAAATGCACAAATGTTGAGAGAGATAATTCCAAAAAGTATCTATGATTTTTAAGTATTGTAAACTCTTTTAGTTTTTTTTTATATTTGTATTTGCAATCATCCCAAACCATAAGTCATTTCTAACAAAAATTATAGCCGTTACACATCTTTAATCAATCAAAACATTTGTGATGATCTATGATTGTTAGGTCCGCTTTTTGTACATAGGCAAAAAGTTGGTTGTTTAGCTCTGGAAAATATCCCACCGCACATTAACTTGAGAATTTAATTTTTCCTACTCCTTGAATGTTTTAGATCATTAGGTCATTTGCATCTTAAACATGTTTTAGGCATGCTTATATTCATATTTATAACATTTTACGATCAATTAGAAATCTCTTTCTTATAAAATTCCACCAAGCTATTAGGGGTTGTACTGGTGGAATTTCTCGATCATGGATAACATAACTTTGGTGTACATTTTTAGTGCATGAAATAATTTTCTTCACTTACATTTATTATAGTTTTTAATTTTTTGCATACATAAACTCTAAAATTTTCGTTTTGTGGTGATCTATTTGCCTTATGTTTTTTATTATGAGAAAAATAGGAGGGTGAAAACTCAGGTTTGGATTTGAAAAAAAATTGAACATCCAAAATGGAAATGCACAATTGCTGAGAGAGATAATTTCAAAAAGTATGTGTGATTTTTAAAGATCGTAAACTATTTTAGTTTTTTATATATTAACTTTTGCAATCATTGGATGTTAACTCCTAAACCATAAGTCATTTCTAACAAAAATTATAGTTGTTACATGTCATTAATCCATCATAAAATTTACGATGATCTATGATTGTTAGGTCCGCTTTTTGTAAATAGGCAAAGAGTGGGTTGTTTGGCTTTGGTAAATATCCCTCCGCACAATAACTTGAGAATTTAATTTTTCCTACTTCTAGAAATGTTTGGATCATTAGGTCATTTGCATCTTCAACATGTTTCAGGCATGCATATCCATATTTAAAACATGTTAGGATCAATTAGAAATCTATATCTTATAAAATTCGACCAAGCTATTTGGGGTTGTACTTGGGGAGTTTCCCAAACATGGATAACCAAACTTTTGTGTTCATTTTTAGTGCGTGAAATCATTTTCTTCACTTAAATTTATTATAGTTTTCAATTTTTTTGCATACATAAACTCCAAAATTCTAAGATAGATAATTCCAAAAAATATATGTGATTTTCAAGGAATGTAAACTCTTTTAGTTTTTAATGTATTAGGTTTTGCACTCATCATAAAGGGAGAGGGGGGGGGGAGGCATTGTTACTAAGTGTGACTCCCAATCCATAAGTCATTTCTAACAAAAATTGTAGCCATTACACATCATTAATTGATCAAAACATTTATGATGATCTATGATTGTTAGGTCCGCTTTTTGTAAATTGGCAAAAACTGGATTTTTTGGCTCTGGTAAATATCTCACTGCACGTTAACTTGAGAATTAAAATTTTCATTGAAAATTTTGAATCATTAAGTCATTTGCATAGTTAACATGTTTTTGGCATGCATACCCATATTTAAAACATGTTAGGATCAATTTGAAATCTCTTTCTTATAAAATTCCACCAAACTATTTGGGGTTGTACTGGTGGAATTTCCCAAACATGGATAACAAAACTTTGGTGATTATTTGTAGTGAATGAAATTATTTTCTTCACTTACATTTATTATAGTTTTCAATTTTTTACATACATAAACTCTAAAATTTTTATTCTGTTGTGATATATTTGCATTATCTTTTTGTTTACAAGAAAAAAAGGAGAGAGAAAACGCAAGTTTAGATTTGAAAAAAAATTGAACATGCAAAATGGAAATGCACAAATTCTGAGAGAGATACTTCCAAAATATATCTGTGATTTTTATGGATCTAAAACTCTTTTTGTTTTCTTATATATAAGGTTTAGCAATCATCGAAAATGGGGGGCGAAGCATTTTTAACTTAGTGTTGACTCCCAAACCATAAGTCATTTCTAACAAAAATTATAGCCATTACACATCATTAATCGATCAAAACATTTACGATGATCTATGATTGTTAGGGCCGATGTTATTAAATAGGAAAATAGTGGGTTGTTTGGTTGTGGTAAATATCCCACCACATGTTAACTTCAGAATTTTTCCCTCTCCTTGAAATTTTTGGATCATTAGGTCATTTGCATCTTCAACATGTTTTAGGCATACTTATCAATATTTAAAATAGGTTAGGATCAATTAGAAATCTCTTCTTTATAAAATTCTACTCTGTTGTTGGAGGTTGTACAGGTGGAATTTCCCAAACAAGGATAACAAAACTTTGGTGTTCATTTTTAGTGCATGACATAATTTTCTTCTCTTACATTTATTACAGTTTTCAATTTTTTCCATACATAAACTCCAAAATTTTCTTTTTGTTGTGATCTATTTGCCTTATCCCTTTATTTACAAGAAAAATGGGAGAGTGAAAACTCAACTTTGGATTTGAAAAAAAATTTAAAACCCAAATGGAAATGCACAAATGGTGTGAGAGATAATTCCAAAATGTATCTATGATTTTTAAGGATTTTAAACTGTTTTATTTTTTTATATATTAGGTTTTGCAATCATCAGGAAAAGGGGAAGCGAGGTATTTTTAACCGAGTATTGACTCCCAAACCATAAGTCATTTCTAACAAAAATTATACTCGTTGCACATCATTAATCAATCAAAAAAATTTCGATGATCTACGATAGTTAGGTCTACTTTTTGTAAATAGGCAAAAAGTGGGTTGTTTGGCTCTGGTAAATATCACATCGCACGTTAACTTGAGAATATAATTTTTCCTACTCCTTGAAATTTTTGGATCATTAGGTCATTTGCATCTTCAACTTGTTTCAGGTATGCACATCAATATTTAAAACATGTTAGGATCAATTAGAAATCTCTATCATAAAAAATTCCACGAAGCTATTAGTGGTTGTACTGGTGGAATTTCCAAAAAATGGATAACTAAACTTTGGTGTTCATTTTTAGTGTGTGAAATAATTTTCTTCACTTAAATTTATTATATTTTTCAATTTTTTGCATATATAAACTCTAAAATTTTCATTTTGTTGCGATCTATTTGCCTTATCTTCTTGTATACAAGAAAAATGGGAGAGTGAAAACTCTAGTATGGATTTGAAAACAAATTGAACATCCTAAATAGAAATGCAAAAATGCTGAGAGTGATAATTCCAAAAAGTATCTATGATTTTTAAAGATTTTAAACTCTTTTATTTTTTTATATATTAGGTTTTGCAATCATCGAAAAGGACAGGCGAGGCATATTTAACCGAGTGTTGACTCCTAAACCATAAGTCATTTCTAACAAAAATTATAGCCATTACACATCATTAATTGATCAAAACATTTATGATGACCTATGATTGTTAGGTCCGCTTTTTTTAAATTGGCAAAAAGTGGGTTGTTTGGCACTAGTAAATCTCCCACTGCACGCTAACTTGAGAATTTAATTTTTCCTACTCCAAGAAATTTTTGGATCATTAGGTCATTTGCATCTTCAACCAGTTTCAGGCATGCTTATCCATATTTAAAACTTGTTAGGATCAATTAGAAATCTCTTTTTTGTAAAATTCCACCAAGCTATTAGGGGTTGTACTTGTGGAATTACCCAAACAAGGATAACAAAACTTTGGTGTCCATTTTTAGTGCGCGAAATAATTTTTTTACTTACATTTATTATAGATTTAAATTTTTTACATACATAAACTCTAAAATTTTCATTTTGTTGTAATCTGTTTGCCTTATCCTTTTTTTTATGAGAAAAATGGGAGAGTGAAAACTCAAGTTTGGATTTGAAAAAAAATTGAACATCCAATATCAAAATGTACAAATGCTGAGAGAGATAATTCCAAAAAGTATATGTGTTTTTTAAGGATTGTAAACTCTTTTTGTTTTTTATATATTAGGTTTTGCAATAATAAGAAAGGGAGAGGAGAGGGGGAGGGGGGGCGGGGGGGAGGAATTTTTAACCAAGTGTGGACTCCCAAACCATAAATCATTGATCAATTAAAACATTGACGATCATCTATGATTGTTAGGTCCGTTTTTTTAAATAGGCAAAAAGTGGGTTGTTTGGCACTGGTAAATATCCCATCGCATGATAACTTGAGAATTTAATTTTTCCTACCGCTTAAATTTTTTGGATCATTAGGTCATTTGCTTCTTCAACGTGTTTCTGGCATGCATATCCATATTTAAAACATATTAGGATCAATTAGAAATTTGTTTCTAACAAAATTCCCCAAAGCTATTACGGGTTGTATAGGTGGAATTTCCGAAACATGGATAACAAAATTTGGGGTTCATTTTTACTGAATGAAATAATTTTCTTCACTTACATTTATTATAGTTTCAATTTTTTTGCATACATAAAATTTAGAATTTTCATTTTGTTGTGATTTGTTTCCTTTATCCTTTTTTTTACAAGAGAAAAGGGAGAGTGAAAACTCAAGTTTGGATTTGAAAAAAAAATTGAACATCCAAAATGGAAATGCACAAATGCTGAGAGAGACAATTCCAAAAAATATCTGTGATTTTTAAGGATCGTAAACTCTTTTATTTTTTAATATATAAGGTTTTGCAATATTTTGAAAGGGGGAGGGGGGGCCCGGGCATGGCTTCTTTAACTGAGTGTGTACTCCCAAACGAAAAATCTTTTCTAAAAAAATTATAGCCTTTACACATCATTAATCGATCAAAACATTCACAATGATCTATGATTGTTTGGTCCACTTTTTGTAAATAGGCAAAAAATGGGTTATTTGGTTCTGGTAAATATCCCACCGCACGTTAACATGAAAATTTAATTTTTTCTACTCCTTGAAACTTTTGGATCCTTAGGTCATTTGCATCATCAACTTGTTTCAGGCATGCATATCCATATTTAAAACATGTTAGGATAAATTAGAAATCTCTTTCTTATAAATTTCCACCAAGCTATTAGGGGTTGTACTGGTGGAATTTCCTAAACATGGATAACAAAAAATTAATGTTCATTTTTAGTGCACGAAATAATTTTCTTCACTTACATTTATTATAGTTTTCAATTTTTTACATACATAAATTATAAACTTTTCATTCTGTTGTGATCTACTTGCCTTATATTTTTGTTTTCGAGAACAAAGAGAGAGTGAAAACTCAAGTTTGGATTTGAAAAAAAATTGAAAATCCAAAGTGGAAATGCACAAATGCCGAGAGAGATAATTCCAAAAAGTATCTTTAATTTTTAAGGATTTTAAACTCTTTTAGTTTTTTATATATTAACTTTTCCAATCATCGGAAAACGGGTGGCGAGGCATTTTTCACCGAGTGTTGACTCCCAAACCATAAGTCATTTCTAAAAAACTTTATTGCCATTACACATCATTAATCAATCAAAACATTTACGATGACCTATGATTGTTAGGTCCTCTTTTCTTAAAAAGGCAAAAAGTAGGTTATTTGGCTCTGGTAAATATCCCACCGCACGTTAACTTGAGAATTTAATTTTTCCTACTCGAAATTTTTGGATAATTAGGTCATTTGAATCTTCAACTTGTTTTAGGCATGCATATCCTTATTTAAAACATATTGGGATCAACTAGAATTATTTTTCTTATAAAATTCCACCAAGCTATTAAGGGTTGTATTGGTGGAATTTCCAAAACAAGCATAACAAAACTCTAGTGTTCATTTTTAGTGCGTGAAATAATTTTCTTCACTTACATTTGTTATAGTTTTCAATTTTTTGTATACATAAACTCTAAAATTTTAGATTTTTTATGATCTATTTGCCTTATCATTTTGTTTACAAGAACAATGGTAGTGTGAAAACTCAAGTTTGGAGTTGAAAAAAAATTGAACATCCAAAATCAAAATGCTCAAATCCTGAGAGAGATAATTCAGAAAAGTATTTGTGATTTTAAAAATTTTTAAACTTAAGTCATTTCCAACAAATAGCCGTTACACATCATTAATCGTTCAAAACGTTTACGATGATCTATGAATGTTAGGTCCGCTTTTTGTAAATAGGCAAAAAGTGGATTGTTTGGCTCTGGTAAATATCCCACCGAACGTTAACTTGAGAATTTAAGTTTTAGATCATTAGGTCATTTGCATCTTCAACATGTTTCAAGCATGCATATCTATATTTAAAACATGTTAGGATTAATTAGAAATCTCTTTCTTATAAAATTCCATCAAGCTATTAGGGGTTGTACTGGTGGAATTTCCAAAACGTGGATTACAAAACTTTGGTGTTCATTTTTAGTTTGTGAAATAATTTTTTTCACTTAAATTTATTATAGCTTTCAATTTTTTTCATATATAAACTCTAAAATTTTCATTTTGTTGTGATCTTTTTGCCTTATCTTTTTGTTTACGAGAAACATGGGAGACTAAAAACTCAAGTTTTGATTTGAAAAAAATTGAACATCCAAAATGGAAATGCACGAATTCTGAGAGAGATAATTCCAAAACGTATCTGTAATTTTGATGGATTGTAAACTCTTTTAGTTTTTTATAGATAAGGTTTTGCAATCATTGGAAAAGGGCCGAGGCATTTTTAACAGAGTGTAGACTCCCAAACCATAAGTCATTTCTAACAAAAATTATAGCCATTACACATCATTAATCGATCAAAACATATAAGATGATCCATGATTGTTAGGTCTGCTTTTTGTAAATAGGCAAAAAGTGGGTTGTTTGGCTCTGGTAAATATCCTACCGCACGTTAATTTCAGAATTTAATTTTTGCTACTCGAAATTTTTGGATCATTAGGTCATTTGCATCTTCAGCATGTTTTAGGCATGCTTATCAATATTTAAAATAGGTTAGGATCAATTATAAATCTCTTTCTTATAAAATTCCACCCAGCTATTTGGGGTTGTACTGGTGGAATTTCCCAAACATGGATAACAAAACTTTGGTGTTCATTTTTAGTGCATGGCATAATTTTCTTCTCTTACATTTATTACAGTTTTCAATTTTTTGCATAAATAAACACTAAAATTTTTATTCTTTTGTGATCTATTTGCCTTATCCTTTTGTTTACAACAAAAATGGAAGAGTGAAAACTCAAGATTGGATTTGAAAAAATAAAATAAAATCCCAAATGGAAATGCACAAATGCTGAGAGAGAGAATTCCAAAAAGTATCTGTGATTTTATATATTAGGTTTTGCAATCATCAGAAAAGAGGGGGCGAGGTATTTTTAGCCTAGTGTTGACTCCAAAACCGTAAGTCATTTCTAACAAAAATTATAGTTGTTACACATAACTAATCAATCAAAAAAATTTCGATGATCTACGATTGTTATGTTTGCTTTTTGTTAATAGGCAAAAAGTGGGTTGTTTGGCTCTGGTAAATATCAGACCGCACGTTAACTTCAGAATTTAATTTTTCCTACTCCTTGAAATTTTTGAATAATTAGGTCATTTGCATATTCAACATGTTTCAGGCATGCACATCAATATTTAAAGCAAGTTAGGATCAATTAGAAATCTCTATCATAAAACATTCCACCAAGCTATTAGTGGATGTACAGGTGGATTTTCCAAAACATGGTTAACAAAACTTTGGTGTTCATTTTTAGTATGTGAAATAATTTTCTTCTCTTACATTTATTATAGTTTTCAATTTTTTGCATACATAAACTCTAAAATTTTCATCTTGTTGTGATCTAATTGCCTTATCTTTTTGTTTACGAGAAAAATGAGAGACTGAAAAATCAAGTATGGATTTGAAAAAAAATTGAACATCCAAAATAGAAATGCACAAATTCTGAGAGAGATAATTCCAAAAAGTATCTACTAATTTTAAGAATTTTAAACTCTTCTTGTTTTTTATATAAAAGGGGGCGAGGCATTTTTAAAACGAGTGTTGACTCCTAAACCATAAGTAATTTCTAAAAAAATTATTACTATTACACATCATTAAGCAATCAAAATATTTACGATGATCTATGATTGTTAGGTCCGCTTTTTGTAAATAGGCAAAAAGAGGGTTATTTGGCACTGGTAAATATCCCACCGCACATTAACTTGAGAATATAATTTTTCGTACTCAAAATTTTTGGATCATTAGGTCATTTGCTTCTTGAACATGGTCCAGGCATGCTTATCCATATTTAAAACAAGTTAGGATCAATTAGAAATCTCTTTCTTATAAAATTCCACCAAGCTACTAGGGGTTGTACTAGTGGAATTTCCAATACATGGGTAACAAAACTTTGGTGTTCATTTTTAATGTATGAAATAATTTTCTTCACTTACATTTATTATAGTTTTCAATTCTTTGCATACATAAACTCTAAAATTTTCAATTTGTTGCGATCTTTTTGCCTTATCTTTTTGTTTACGAGAAAAATGGGAGAGTGAAAACTCAAGTTTGGATTTGAAAAAAAATTGATCCAAAATTGAAATGCACAAATGCTGAGAGAGATAATTCCAAAAAGTATCTGTGATTCTTAGGGATCGTAAACTCTTTTCTTTTAGGTTATTAGGTTTTGTACTCATTGGAAAAGGGGGGGCGAGGCATTTTTAACTAAGTGTTGACTCCCAAACCATAAGTCATTTCTCACAAAATTTAAAACCATTACACATCATTAATCGATCAAAACATTTATGATGATCTATGATTGTTAGGTCCGCTTTTTTTAAATAGGCAAAAGTAGGTTGTTTGGCTCAGGTAAATACCCAACTGCACGTTAACTTGAGAATTAAATTTTTCCTACTCAAAATTTTTGGGTCATTAGGTCATTTGCATCATCAACCTGTTTCAGGCATGCATTTCCTTATTTAAAACATGTTAGGATCAATTAGAAATCTCTTTCTTATAAAATTCCACCAAGCTATTAGGGGTTGTACTGGTGGAATTTCCCAAACAAGGATAATAAAACTTTGGTGTCTATTTTTAGTGCACCAAATAATTTTCTTCACTTACATTTATTTTAGATTTCAACTTTTTGCATACATAAACTCTAAAATTTTCATTTTGTTGTGATCTATTCGCCTTACTTTTTTTTTTTACGAGAAAAATGGGACAGTGAAAACTCAAGTTTGGATTTTAAAAAAAATTGAACATCCAAAATGGAAATGCACAAATGCTGAGAGAGATAATTCCAAAAAGTATCTGTGATTTTTAAGGATTGTAAACTCTTTTAGTTTTTATATATTAGGTTTGAAATAATCGAAAAAGGGGGGTGAGGAATTTTTAACCGACTTTTGACTCCCAAACCATAAATCATTTCTAACAAAAATTATAGCTATTACACATGATTAATCAATCAAAATATTTATGATTATCTATGACTGTTAGGTCCATTTTTTTTAATAGGCAAAAAGAGGGTTGTTAGGCTCTGGTAAATATCCCACCGCATAATAACTTGAGAATTTTAATTTTTCATACAGCTTAAAATTTTGGAATCATTAGGTCATTTGCTTCTTCAACATGTTTCGGGCATGCATATCCATATTTAAGACATGTTAGGATCAGTTAGAAATCTCTTTCTTATAAAATTCCACCAAGCTATTACAGGTTGTATTGATGGAATTTCCCGTACGTGGATAACAAAATTTTGGTGTTCATTTTTAGAGAATGAAATAATATTCTCCACTTACATTTACTATAGTTTTCAATTTTTTGCATACATAAAATCTAAAATTTTCACTTTGTTGCAATCTGTTTGCCTTATCTTTTTCTTTACAAGAAAAATGGGAGAGTGAAAATTCAAGTTTGGATTTGAAAAAAAATTCAACATCAACGGAAATGCAAAAATACTGAGGGAGATAATTCCAAAAAGTATCTGTGATTTTTAAGGATTGTAAACTCTTTTATTTTTTTATATATAAGGTTTTATACTAATCAGAAAAGGGGGGGGGGAAGGCATTTTTAACTGAGTGTTGACTCCCAAACCATAAGTCATTTCTAACAAAAAAATATAGCTATTACACATTATTAATCGAACAAAACATTTTAGATGCTCTATGATTGTTAGGTCTGCCTTTTGTATATTGGCAAAAAGATGGTTGTTTGGCTTTGGTAATTATCCCACCGCACGATAATTTGAGAATTTAATATTTCCTACTCTTTAAAATTTTTGGATCATTAGGTCATTTTCATCTTCAACATGTTTGAGGCATGTTTATCCATATTTAAAACATGTTATGATCAATTAGAAATCTCTTTCTTATAAAATTCCGCCAAGCTATTAGGGGTTGTACTATTGGAATTTCCCAAACTTGGATAACAAAACTTTGGTGTTCATTTTTAGTGCGTGAAATAATTTTCTTCACTCACATTTATTATAGTTTTCACTTCTTTGCATACATAAACTCTAAAATTTTAATTTTTTTGTGATCTATTTGCCTTCTCTTTTTGTTTACGAGAAAAATGGGAGAGTGAAAACTCAAGTTTGGATTTGAAAAAAAATTGAACATCCAAAATGGAAATGCACAAATGCTGAGAGTGATAGTTCAAAATTTTATTTGTGATTTTTAAGGATTGTAAACTCTTTTTGTTTTATATATATTAGGTTTTGCAATAATCGGAAAAGAGGGGGGGGGGGGGGGGGGGGGGGGGGGGAGGACGACGACATTTTTAACTAAGTGTTGACTCCAAAACCATAAGGAATTTCTAACAAAAATTATAGCCATTACACATCATTCATTGATCAAAACATTTACGATGATCTATGATATTTAGGTTCGCTTTTTGTAAATAGGCAAAAAGTGGGTTGTTTGGCTCCGGTAAATATCCCACCGCATGTTAACTTGAGAATTTAATTTTTCGTACTCCTTGAAATTTTTGGATCATTAGGACATTTCCATCTTCAACTTGTTCCAAGCATGCATATCCATATTTAAAACATGTTAGGATCAATTAGAAATCTATTTCTTATAAACTTCCACCAAGCTATTGGAATTTCCTAAACAAGGATAACAAAACTTTGGTGTTCATTTTTACAGTGTGAAATAATTTTATTTACCTACATTTTTTATAGTATTCAATATTTTTCATGCATAAATTATAAACTTTTAAATTTGTTGTGATCTACTTGCCTTATATTTTTGTTTTCGAGAAAAAAGGGAGAGTGAAAACTCAAGTTTGGATTTGAAAAAACTTGAACATCCAAAATGGAAATGTACAAATGCTGAGAGAGATAATTCCAAAAATTTTCTTTGATTTTTAAGTATTTTAAACTCTTTTAGTTTTTTATACATTAGATTTTCCAATCATCGGAAAAGGGGGGGAGGCATTTTTCATCGAGTGTTCTCCCAAACCATAAGTCATTTCTAACTAAAATTATAGCCATTACACATCATTAATCAATCAAAACATTTACGATGACGTATGATTGTTAGGTTCACTTTTCGAAAAAAGGCAAAAAGTGGGTTGTTTGGCTCATGTAAATATCCCACCGCACGTTAACTTGAGAATTTAATTTTTCCTACTCCTCGAAATTTTTTGATCATTAGGCTATTTGCATCTTCAACTTGTTTTAGATATGCATATCCTTATTTAACACATATTGGGATCAATTAGAAATCTCTTGCTTATAAAATTCCACAAAGCTATTCGGGGCGGAATTTTAGAAACATGCATAACAAAACTTTGGTGTTCATTTTTAGTGCGTAAAATAATTTTATTCATTTACATTTGTTAAAATTTTCCCTTTTTTACATACATAAACTCTAAAATTTTCAAGTTCTTGTGATCTATTTGCCTTATCTTTTTGTTTACTAGAAAAATGGGAGAGTGAAAACTCAAGTTTGGATTTGAAAAAAAATTGAACATCCAAAATCAAAATGCTCAAATGCGAAGAGAGATATTTCCAAAAAGTATCTGTGATTTTTAAGGATAGTAAACTCTTTTAGTTTTTTATATATTAGGTTTTTCAATCATCGAAAAAAGGGGGGTGGAGGCATTTTTAACCGAGTGTTGACTCCCAAACCATAAGTCATTTCTAACAAAAATTATAGCCATTACACGTCATTTATCAGTCAAAACATTTATGATGATCTATGATTGTTAGGTCTGCTTTTTGTAAATAGGAAAAAAGTGGGTTGTTTGGCTCTAGTAAATATCCTACCGCACGTTAATTTCAGAATTAAATTTTTCCTACTCAAAATTTTAGCATCATTAGGTCATTTGCATCTTCAACATGTTTCAGGCATGCATATCCATATTTAAAATATGTTAGAATCAATTGGAAATCTCTTTGTTCTATAAATCCACCAAGCTATTTTGGTTTGTACTGGTGGAATTTTCCAAAAATGGATAACAAAACTTTTGTGTTCATTTTTAGTGCGCGAAATAATTTTTGTCACTTACATTTATTATAGTTTTCAAGTTTTTTCACACATAAATAATAAAATTTTCATTTTGTTGTGATCTATTTGACTTATCTTTTTGTTTACGAGTAAAAAGGGAGAGTGCAAACTCAAGTTTGGATTTGAAAAAAAAATTGAACATCCAAAATGGATATGCACAAATGCAGAGAGAGATAATTCCAAAAAGTATAGGTGATTTTCAAGGATCGTAAACTCCTTTAGTTTTTTATATATTATATTTTGTAATCATCAGAAAAGGGGGGCGAGACATTTTTAACTGAGTGTTGACTCCCAAACCATTAGTCATTTCTAAAAAAATTATAGTCATTACACATAATTAATCGATCAAAACATTTATGATGATCTATGATTGTTTGGTCTGCTTTTGGTTAATAGACAAAAAGTGGGTTGTTTGGCACAGGTAAATACCCACCGCACGTTAACTTGAGAATCTAATTTTTCCTGCTCCTTAAAATTTTGGATCATTAGGTTATTTGCATCTTCAAAATGTTTCAGGCTTGTATATCCATATTTAAAACATGTTAGGATCATGTAGAAATCTCTTTCTTATAAAAGTCCACCAAGCAATTAGGGGTTGTACAAGTGGAATTTCCCAAACATGGATAACAAAACTTTGGTGTTCATTTTTAGTGCGTCAAATATTTTTTTCATTTACATTTATTATTGTTTTAAATTTTTTGCATACAAAAACTCTAAAATTTTCATTTTGTTGTGATCTATTTGCCTTATATTTTTGTTTACGAGAAAAATGGTAGAGTGAAAACTCAAGTTTGGATTTGAAAAAAAATTGAACATCCAAAATGGAAATGCACAAATGCTGAGAGAGATAATTCCAAAAATTGTCTGTTATTTTTAAGGATCGTAAACTCTTTTAGTTTTTAATATATTAGGTTTTCCAATCATCAAAAAAGGGGATCGAGTCATTTTTAACTGAGTGTTGACTCTGAAACCATAAGTCATTTCTTTTAAAAATTATAGCCGTTACACATAATTAAGCGATTAAAACATTTATGAAGATCTATGATTTTTAAGTCTACTTTTTGTTAATTGGCAAAAAGTGGGTTGTTTGGCTCGAGTAAATATCCCACCGGACGTTAACTTGTGAATTTAATTTTTCCTACTCCTTGAAATTTTTTGATCATTAGGTCATTTGCATCATTAACATGGTTCAGGCATGCATATCCATATTTAAAACATGTTAGGATCAATTAGAAATATCTTTCTTATAAAATTCCACCAAGTAATTAGGGGGTGTACAGGTGGAATTTCCCAAACAAGGATAACAACACTTTAGTATTCATTTTTAGTGCATGAAATAGTTTTTATCACTTACTTTTATTATAGTTTTCAATTTTTTGCATACATGAACTCTAAAATTTTCATTTTGTTGTGATCAATTTGCTCTATCTTTTTGTTTACAAAAAAATGGGAGAGTGAAAGCTCAAGTTTGGATTTGAAAAAGAATTTAACATCCAAAATAGAAATGCACAAATGCTGAGTGAGATAATTCCAAAAAGTATCTGTGATTTTTAAGGATTGTAAACTCTTTTAGTTTTTATATATTAGGTTTGAAATAATTGGAAAAGCGGGGTGAGGAATTTTTAACCGACTTTTGACTCCCAAACCATAAATCATTTCTAACAAAAATTATAGCTATTACACATGATTAATCAATCAAAATATTTATGATTATCTATGACTGTTAGGTCCATTTTTTTTAATAGGCAAAAAGAGGGTTGTTAGGCTCTGGTAAATATCCCACCGCACAGTAACTTGAGAATTTTAATTTTTCATCCAACTTAAAATTTTGGGATCATTAGGTCATTTGCTTCTTCAACATGTTTCGGGCATGCATATCCATATTTAAGACATGTTAGGATCAGTTAGAAATCTCTTTCTTATAAAATTCCACCAAGCTATTACAGGTTGTAAATTGGTGGAATTTCCCAAACGTGGATAACAAAATTTTGTTGTTCATTTTTAGAGAACGAAATAATATTCTCCACTTACATTTACTATAGTTTTCAATTTTTTGCATACATAAAATCTAAATTTTTCACTTTGTTGCAATCTGTTTGCCTTATCTTTTTCTTTACAAGAAAAAAGGGAGTGAAAATTCAAGTTTGGATTTGAAAAAAAATTGAACATCAACGGAAATGCAAAAATACTGAGGGAGATAATTCCAAAAAGTATCTGTGATTTTTAAGGATCGTAAACTCTTTTATTTTTTAACATATAAGGTTTTATACTAATCAGAAAGGGGGGGGGGGGGGGGGGGGGGGGGGGGGGGGGGAGGCATTTTTAACTGAGTGTTGACTCCCAAACCATAAGTCATTTCTAACAAAAAAATATAGCTATTACACATAATTAATCGAACAAAACATTTTAGATGATCTATGATTGAATAATTTTCTTTTCTTAAATTTATTATAGTTTTCAATTGTTTGCATACATAAACTCTAAAATTTTCATTTTGTTGCGATATTTTTGACTTATCTTTTTGTTTACAAGTAAAGTGGGAGAGTGAAAATTCAAGTTTTGATTTGAAAAAAAATTGAACATCCAAAATGAAAATGCTCAAATGCTGAGAGAGATAATTCCAAAGAGTATCTGTGATTTTTAAGGTTCGTAAACTCTCTTTTTTTATATATATTAGGTTTTGCTATCATTGGTAAAAAAGAGGGCGAGGCATTTTTAATTGAGTGTTGACTCCCAAACCGTAACTCATTTCTAACAAAAATTACAGCCATTACACTTCATTAATATATCAAAATATTTATGATCATCTATGATAATTAGGTCCGCTTTTTGTAAATTGGCAAAAAGAGGGTTGTTTGGCTCTTGTAATTATTCCACCGCACGTTAACTTGAGAATTTAATTTTTTAGACTTCTTGAAATTTTTGGATCATTAGGTCATTTGCATCTTCAACATGTTTCAGGCATGCATATCCATATTTATGTCAGGATCAATTAGAAATCTCTTTCTTATAAAATTCCACATAGCTATTTGGGGTTGCACTGGTGGAATTTCCCAAACATTGATAACAAAACTTTGGTGTTCATTTTAGTGCCTGAAATAATTTTCTTCACTTACATTTATTATAGTTTTCAATTTTTTGCATACATAAACTCTAAAATTTTCTTTTTCTTGTGATCTATTTGCCTTATCTTTTTGTTTACGAGATAAATGGGAGAATGAAAACTCAAGTTTGGATTTGAAAAAAAATTGAACATCCAAAATCGAAATGCTCAAATGCTGAGAGAGTTAATTCCAAAAAGTATATGTGATTTTTAAGGATCGTAAACTCTTTTAGTTTTTTTATATATTAGGTTTAGCAATTATAGGAAAAGGGGGGAGATGCATTTTTAACTGAGTGTTTACTCCCAAACCATAAGTCATTTCTAACAAAAATTATAGCCATTACACATCATTAATCTATCAAAACATCTATTATGATCTATGACTTTTAAGTCCACTTTTTGTTAAGATTCAAAATGTGGGTTGTTTAACTCTGGTAAATATCCAACCGCACGTTAACTTGAGAATTTAATTTTTCCTACTTCTTGAAATTTGTGGATTATTAGGTCATTTACATCTTCAACATGTTTTAGGCATGCATATCAAAATTTAAAAAATCTTAAGATCAATTAGAAATCTCTTTCTTATAAAATTCCACCAAGCTATTAGGGGTTGAACTGGTGGAATTTCTCAAACATGAATAACATAACTTTGGTGTTCATTTTTACTGTGTTGAATAATTTTCTTCACTTAAATTTATTAATGTTTTCAATTTTTTTGCAATCATAAACTCTAAAATTTTTATTTTGTTGTGAAATTTTTTACTTATCTTTTTGTTTAAGAGAAAAATGGGACAGTGAAAACTAAATTTTGGATTTGAAAAACAATTGAACATCCAAAATGGAAATTTTCAAATGCTGAGAGAGATAATTCCAAAAAGTATCTGTTATTTTTAAGGATCGTAAACTCTTTTTATTTTTTATATATTAGGTTTTGCAATCTTCGAAAAATGGAGGGTGAGGCATTTTTAACTGTGTGTTGACTCCTAAACCATAAGTCATTTATTAAAAAAATTATAGCCGTTACACATCATTAATCGATCAAAACATTTACGATAATCTATGATTGTTAGGTCCGCTTTTTGAAAAAAGGCAAAAAGTGGGTTGTTTGGCTCTGGTAAATATCCTACCGCACATTAACTTGAGAATTTAATTTTTCCTAGTCCAAAAATTTCAAGCAGTAGAAAAAATTAAATTCTCAAGTTAATGTGCAGTGGGATATTTACCAGAACCAAACAACCCACTTTTTTCCAATTTATAAAAAGCGGACCGAACAATCATAGATCATCATAAATGTTTTGATCGATTAATGATGTGTAACACATAATTTTTGTTAGAAATGACTTAAGGTTTGGGAGTCAACACTCAGTTAAAAATGCCTCACCCCCCCTTTTTCGATGATTGCAAAACCTAATATATAAAAAAGTAAAAGAGTTTACAATCCTTAAGAATCACATATACTTTTTGGAATTATCTCTCTCGGGATTTGTGCATTTCCATTTTGGATGTTCAATTTTTTTTCAAATCCAAACTTGAGTTTTCATTCTCCCATTTTTCTCGTAAACAAAATGATAAGGCAAAAAGATCCCAACAAAATAAAAATTTTAGAGTTTATGTATGCAAAAAATTGAAAACTATAATAAATGTAAGTGAAGAAAATTATTCACGCACTAAAAATGAACACCAAAGTTTTTTTATCTATGTTTGGGAAATTCCACTAGTACAACCCCTAATAGCTTGTTGGAATTTTATAAGAAAGAGATTTCTAATTTATCCCATGTTTTAAATATGGATAAGCAAGCCTGAAACATGTTGAAGATGCAAATGACCTAATGATCCAAAAATTTTGGGTAGAAAAATTAAATTCTCAAGTTAACGTGCGGTGGGATGTTTTCTAGAGCCAAACAACCCGCTTTTTCCTTATTTACAAAAAATCAGACCTAACTATTATAGATCATCGTAACTATTTTGATCGATTAGTGATGTGTAACGGCTCTAATTTTTGTTAGAAATGACTTATGATTGCAAAAATTAATATATAAAAAACTAAAAGAGTTTACAATCCTTAAAAATCACAGATACTTTTTGCAAGTATCTCTCAGCATTTATACATTTCCATTTTCGATGTTTAATTCCTTTTCAAAACAAACTTGAGTATTCACTCTCCCATTTTTCTCGTAAACAAAAAGATAAGCCAAAAAGATCACAACAAAATGAAAATTTTAGAGTTTATTTCACGCACTATAAATGAACAACAAAGTTTTGTTATCCTTGTTTGGGAAATTCCACTTGTAACACCCCTAATAGCTAGGTGGAATTTTATAAGAAAGAGATTTGTAATTGATCCTCACATGTTTTAAAAATGGATATGCTAGCCTGAAACATGTTGAAGATGGAAATGACCTAATGATCCAAAAATTTCAAGGAGTTGAAAAAAATAAATTCTAAAGTTAACGTGCGATGGGAAATTTACCATAGACCAACAACCCTCTTTTTTCCGTTTACAAAAAGCGGACCAAACAATCATAGATCATCGTAAATGTTTAGATCAATTAATGATGTGTAACACCTATAATTTTTGTTAGAAATGACTTGTGGTTTGGGAGTCAACACTTAGTTAAAAATGCCTCGCCCCCCTTTTTCGATGATTGCAAAACCTAATATATAAAAAAATAAAGGAGTGTACAATAATGAAAAATCATAGATGCTTTTTCAAATTATCTCTCTCAACATTTGCGATTTTTGATTTTGGATGTTCAATTTTCTTTCAAATCCAAACTTGAGTTTTTACTCTCCCATTTTCCTCATAAAAAAAAAGATAAGGCAAAAAGATGACAACAAAATGAAAATTTTAGAGTATATGAATGGAAAAAATTAAAAACTATAATAAATGTAAGCTAAGAAAATTATTTCACAAACAAAAATTGAACACCAAATATTTGTTATCCATGGTTGGGAAATTCCACTAGTACAACCCCTAATAGCTTGGTGGAATTTTATAAGAAAGAGATTTCTAAATGATCCTATGTTTTAAAGAAGGATATGCATGCCTGAAACATGTTGAAGATGCAAATGTCCTAATGATCGAAAAATTTTGATTAGAAAAAATTAAATTCTCAAGTTAACATGCGGTGGGATGTTTTCAAGAGCCAAACGACCCACTTTTAACCTATTTACAAAAAAGTGAACCTAACAATCAGTTATACTCAGTTAACGATGTGTAACGGCTATAATTTTTGTTAGAAACGACTTATGGTTTGGGAGTCAACACAGTTATAAATGCCTCGCCCCCCTTTTCTAACGATTGCAAAACATAATATATAAAAAACTAAGAGAGTTTTCAATCCTTAAAAATCAAAGATACTTTTTGCAATTATCTCTCTCAGTTATAAATGACTTATGGTTTGGGAGTCAACACTCAGTTATAAATGCCTCGCCCCCCTTTTTCGACGATTTCAAAACCTAATATATAAAAAACTAAAAGAGTTTTCAATTCTCAAAAATCACAGATACTTTTTGAAATTATCTCTCTCAGCAATTGTGCATTACCATTTTGGATGTTCAATTTTGTTTCAAATCCAAACTTGAGTATTCACTCTCCCATTTTCTCGTAAAGAAAAAGATAAAGCAAATAGATCACAACAAGATGAAAATTTTAGAGTTTATATATGCAAAAAAATTGAATACTATAATAAATGTAAGTGAAGAAAATTATTTCATGCACTAAAAATGAACACCAAAGTTTTGTTATGCTTGTTCTGGAAATTCCACTCGTACAACCCTAATAGCTTGGTGGAATTTTATAAGAAAGTGATTTCTAATTGATCCTAACATGTTTTAAAAATGGATATGCATGTCTGAAACATGTTGAAGATGCAAACGACCTAATGATCCAAAAATTTCGAGTAGAGAAAAATAAATTTTCATGTCATCATGCGGTGGGATATTTACAAGAGCCAAACAACCCACTTTTTGCCTTTTTACAAAAAGCAGACCAAACAATCATAGATCATCGTAAATATTTTGATCAATTAATGATGTGTAACACCTATAATTTTTGTGTGAAATGACTTATGGTTTGGGAGTCAACACTTAGTTAAAAATTCCTCGCCCCCCTTTTCCGATGATTGCAAAACCAAATATATTAAAAACTAAAAGAGTTTACAATACTTTAAAGTCACAGATGTTTTTTCGAATTATCTCTCTCAGCATTTGTGATTTTCCATTTTGGATGTTCAATTTTTTTTCAAATCCAAACTTGAGTTTTCGCTCTCCCATTTTTCTCGTAAACAAAAAGATAAGGCAAAAAGATCATAACAAAATGAAAACTTTAGAGTTTATGTATGGAAAAATTAAAAACGTAAATAATTGTAAGTGAAGAAAAATTATTTCATGCTCTAAAAATGAACACCAAAGTTTTGTTATCCATGTTTGGGAAATTCCACAGGTACAACCCCTAATAACATGGTGGAATTTTATAAGAAAGAGACTTCTAATTGATTGTAACATGTTTTAAAAATGGATATACATGCGTGTAACATGTTGAATATACAAATGACCTAATGATCCTAAAATTTCAAGGAGAAGAAAAAAATAAATTCTCAAGTTCACGTGCGGTGGGATATTTACCAGAGTCAAACAACCCAATTTTGCCTATTTAAAAAAAGTGGACCAGACAATCATAGATCATCATAAATTTTTTTATCGATTAATGATGTGTAACGGCTATAATTGTTGTTAGAAATGACTTATGGTTAGGGAGTCAACACTTAGTTAAAAATGCCTCGCACCCCCTTTTTCGATGATTGCAAAACCTAATATATAAAAAACTAAAAGAGTTTACGATCTTTAAAAATCACAGATACTTTATGGAATTATCTCTCTCAGCATTTGTGCATTTCCATTTTGGAAGTTCAATTTTTTTTAAATCCAATTTGAGTTTTCACTCTTCCATTTTTCTCATAAACAAAAAGATAGGGCAAATAGTTCACAACAAAATGAAAATTTTAGAGTTTATGTATGGAAAAAATTGAAAACTATAATAAATGTAAGTGAAGAAAATTATTTCACGCACTGAAAATGAACACCAAAGTTTTGTTATCCATGTTTGGGAAATTCCACTAGTACAACCCCTAATAGCTTGGTAGAATTTTATAAGAAAGAGATTTGTAATTTATCCTAACATGTTTTAAATAAGGATATGCATGCCTAAAACATGTTGAAGATGCAATTGACCTAATGATCCAAATATTTCGAGTAGAAAAAATTAAATTCTCAAGTTAACGTGCGATGGGAAATTTACCAGAGCCAAACAACCCACTTTTTGCCTATTTACAAAAAGCTGACCTAACAATCATAGATCATCGTAAATGTTTTGATCGATTAATGATGTACAATGGCTATAATTTTTGTTAGAAATGACTTATGGTTTGGGAGTCAACACTCGGTTAAAAATGCCACCCCCCCCCCCCCCTTTTCCGATGATTCCAAAACCAAATATATAAAACCCTAAAAAAATTGACAATCCTTAAATATCACAGATACTTTTGGATTTATCTTTCTCAGCATTTGTGCATTTCCATTTTGGATGTTCAATTTTGTTTAAAACCCAAACTTGAGTTTTCTCTCTCCTATTTTTCTCGTTAACAAAAAAATAAGGCAAATATATCACAACAAAATGAAAATTTTAGAGTTTGTGTATGTAAAAAATTGAAAACTATAATAAGTGTAAGTAAAGAAAATTATTTCACGCACTCGAAATGAACGACAAAGTTTTTTTATCCATGATTGGGAAATTCCACTAATACAACCTCTAAAAGCTTGGTGGAATTTTATAAAAAAGAGATTTGTAATTGATCCTAACATGTTTTAAATATGGATATGCATGCCTGAAACATGTTGAAGATGCAAATGACCTAATGATCCAAAAATTTCAAGGAGTAGGAAAAATTAAATTTTCAATTTAACTTGCGGTGGGATATTTACCAGAGCCAAACAACCCACTTTTTGCCTATTTACAAAAAGCGGACCTAACGACTATAATTTTTTTTAGAAATGACATATGGTTTGGGAGTCAACACTCAAATAAAAATGCCTCGGCCCCCATTTTCCGATGATTGGAAAACCTAATGTATGAAAAATGAAAGGAGTTTACGATCCTTAAAATTCACATAATTTTTTTGGAATTATCTCTCTCAGAATTTTTGCATTTTTCCCTTTTGGATGTTCAATATTTTTTCAAATCCAAACTTAAGTTTTCACTCTCCCATTTTACTCGTAAACAAAAAGATAAGGCAAAAAGATAAAAAAAAATGAAAATTTTAGAGTTTATGTATGCAAAAAATTGAAAACCATAATAAATGTAAGTGAAGAAAATTATACAACACACTAAAAATGAACACTAGAGTTTTGTTATCCATGTTTGGGAAATTACACCAGTACAACCCCTAATAGCTTGGTAGAATTGTATAAGAAAGAGATTTCCAATTGATCCTAACATATTTCAAATACTGATATGCAATCCTATAACATGTTTAAGATCCAAATGATATAATGATCCAAAAAATTCAAGGAGTAGGAAAAATTAAATTTTGAAGCTAACGTGCGGTGGAATATTTTCCAGAGCCAAACAACCCACTTTTTGAATATTTAAAAAAAATGGACCTAACAATCATAGGTCATTGTAAATGTTTTGATCGATTAATGATGTGTAACGACTATAATTTTTTTTTTAGAAATGACTTATTCTTTGGGAGTCAACACTCAATTAAAAATGCTTCTGCCCCCATTTTTTGATGTTTGGAAAACCTAATGTATGAAAAATGAAAAGAGTTTACGATTGTTAAAAATCACAGAAATTTTTTGGAATTATCTCTCTTTGCATTTGTGCATTTCCATTTTGGATGTTCAATTTTTTTTCAAATCCAAACTTGAGTTTTCACTCTCCCATTTTACTCATAAACAAAAAGATAAGGCAGAAAGATCACAACAAAATAAAATTTTTGAGTTTATGTATGCAAAAAATTGAAAACTATAATAAATGTAAGCGAAGAAAATTATTCAACATACTTAAAATGAACAACAAAGTTTTGTTATCCATGTTTGGGAAATTCCACCAGTACAACTCCTAATATCATTGGTAGAATTTTATAAGAAAGAGATTTCTAATTGAACCTAACATGTTTTAAATATGGATATGCAAGCCTATAACATGTTTAAGATGCAAATGACCTAATGATCAAAATTTTCAAGGAGTAGGAAAAATTAAATTCTGAAGGTAATGTGCGGTGGGATATTTATCAGAGCCAAACAACCCTCTTTTTGCCTATTTAAAAAAATAGAACCTAATAATCAAAGATCATCGTAAATGTTTTGATCGATTAATGATGTGTAACGACTATAATTTTTTTTTAGAAAAAACTTATGCTTTGGGAATCAACACTCAGTTAAAAATGCCTCGCCCCCCTTTTTTCGATGATTGCAAAACTAATATATAAAAAATAAAAAGAGTTTTTGGAATTATCTCTCTCTGCATTTGTGAATTTCCATTTTAGATGCTCAATTTTTTTTAAATCCAAACTTGAGTTTTTAATCTCTCATTTTACTCGTAAACAAAAAGATAAGGCAAAAATATCACAACAAAAGAAAATTTTAGAGTTTATGTAGGAAAATATTGAAAACTACAATAAATGTAAGTGAAGAAAATTATTCAACACACTAAAAATTAACCCCAAAGTTTTGTTATCCGTGTTTTGGAAATTCCACCAGTACAACCACTAATAGCTTGCTAGAATTTTATAAGAAAGAGATTTCTAATTGATCCTCTCATATTTTAAATATGGATATGCATGCATAAAACATGTTGAAGATGCAAATAACCTAATGACCCAAAAATTTCAAGGAATAGGAAAAATTAAATTCTGAAGTTAACGTGCGGTGGGATATTTACCAAAGCCAAACAACCCACTTTTTGCCTATTTAAAAAAAGTAGACCTACCAATCATAGATCATCGTAAATTTTTCTATCAATTAATGATGTGTAACGGCTATAATTTTTGTTAAAAATGACTTATGGTTTGGGAGTCAACACTAAGTTAAAAATGCATCGCACCCCCTCTTTCGATGATTGCAAAACCTAATATATAAAAAACTAAAAGAGTTTACAATCTTTAAAAATCAAAAATACTTTTTGGAATTATCACTCTCAGTATTTGTTCATTTCCATTTTCGATGTTCAATTTTTTCTCAAATCCATACTAGAGTTTTCACTCTACCATTTTTCTCGTAAACAAAATGATAAGGCAAATAGATCACAACAAAATGAAAATTTTAGAATTTATGTATGAAAAAATTGAAAACTATAATAAATTTAAGTGAAGAACACTATTTCGCGCACTATAAATGAACACCAAAGTTTTGTTATCCTTGTTTGGGAAATTCCACCAGTACAACCCCTAATAGCTTAGTGAAATTTTATATGAAAGAGATTTGTAATTGATCCTAACAAGTTTTAAATAGGAATATGCATGCCTGAAACATGTTGAAGATGCAAATGACCTAATGATCCAAAATTTTCAAGGAGTAGGAAAAATTAAATTCTCAAGTTAACGTGGGATGGGATATTTACCATAGCCAAACTACCACTCTTTGCCTATTTACAAAAAGTGAACCAAAGAATCATAGATCATCATAAATGTTTTGATAGATAAATGATGTGTAACATCTAAAATTTTTGTCAGAAATGACTTATGGTTTGGGAGTCAACACTTAGTTAAAAATGCTTCACCCTCCTTTTTCCGATGATTACAAAACCCAATATATAAAAAATTAAATGAGTTTACAATCCTTAAAAATCTCAGACACTTTTTGGAATTACCTCTCTCATCATTCCTACATTTCCATTTTGGATGTTCAATTTTTTTTCAAATCCAAACTTGAGTTTTCACTCTGCCATTTTACTCTTAAACAAAAAGAAAGACAAAAAGATCACAACAAAATGAAAATTTTAGAGTTTACGTATCCAAAAAATTAAAAACTTCAATAAAAGTAAGTGAAGAAAATTATTCAAAGCAATAAAATTGAACTCCAAAGTTTTGTTATCCATGGTTGGGAAATTCCACCAATACAACCCCTAATAGCTTGGTGTAATTTTATATGAATGAGATTTGTAATTGATCCTAACATGTTTTAAATATATATGCATGCCTGAAACATGTTGAAAATTCAAATGACCTAATGATCCAAAAATTTCAAGGAGTAGAAAAAAATTAATTTCTCAAGTTAACGTGCGATGGGATATTTACCAAAGCCAAACAACCACTTTTTGCCTATTTACAAAAAGCGGACCTAACAATCATAGATCATCGTAAATATTTTGATCGATTAATGATGTGTAAAGACTATAACTTTGGTTAGAAATAACTTATGGTTTGGGAGTCAACATTCAGTTAAAAATGCCTCATACTCCTTTTTCCGATGATTGCAAAACCTAAAATAAAAAAATTAAAAGAATTTACGTTCCATAAACATAGATACTTTCTGGAATTATTTCTCTCAGCATTTTTGCATTTCCATTTTGGATGTTATTTTTTTTTTTGTAATCCAAACTTGTGTTTTCACACTCCCATTTCACTCGTAAACAGAAAGATAAGACAAAAAGATAAAAACAAAATGAAAATTTTAGAGTCTATGAATGCAAAAAATTAAAAACTATAATAAATGCAAGTGAAGAAATTTATTCAATGCTCTAAAAATGAACACCAATGTTTTGTTATCCATGTTTGGGAAATTCCATTAGTACAACTCCTAATAGCTTGGTGTAATTTTATAAGAACGAGATTTCTAATTGATCCTAACATATTTTAAATATGGATCTGCATGCCTAAAACATGTTGAAGATGCAAATGACCTAATGATCCAAAAATTTCAAGGAGTAGGAAAAATTAAATTCTCAATTTAACGTGCGGTGAGATATTTACTAGATCCAAACAACCCACTTTTTGCCTATTTACAAAAAGCATACCTAACAATCATTAATCATCATAAATGTTTGGATCAATTAATGATGTGTAACGGCTATAATTTTTGTTAGAAAAAGCTTATGGTTTGGGAGTAAACACTCAGTGAAAAATGCCTCGTCCCCCTTGTTTCAAATATTTGAAAACCTAAAGTATAAAAAATGAAAAGAGTTTATGATCCATTAAAATCACAGAAACTTTTTGGAATTATCTCTCTCAGCATTTGTGCATTTCCATTTTGGATGTTGAATATTTTTTGAAATCCAAACTGGAGTTGTCACTCTCCCATTATACTAGTAAACAAAAAGATAAGGCAAAAAGATCACAACAAAATTAAAATTTTAGAGTTTATGTGTGCAAAAAATTGAAAACTGTAATAAATGTTAGTGAAGAAAATTATTCAACGCACTAAAAATTAACACCAAAGTTTTGTTATCCATGTTTGGGAAATTCGTCGAGTACAACCCAAAATAGCATGGTAGAATTTTATAAGAAAGATATTTCTAATTGATCCTAACATATTTTAAATATTGATATGCATACCTAAAACATGTTGAAGATGCAAATGACCTAATGATCCAAAATTTTCAAGGAGTAGGAAAAATTAAATTCTGAAGTTAACTTGCAGTGGGATATTTACCAAAGCCCAATAACCCCCTTTTTGCTTATTTACAAAAAACAAACCTAACAATCATAGATCATCGTAAATGTTTTTATTGATTAATTATGTGTGATGGCTATAATATTTGTTAGAAATGACTTATGGTTTGGGAGTCAACACTAAGTTAAAAATGCCTCCCACCCCCTTTTCTGATGATGGCAAAACCTAATATATAAAAAACTGAAAGAGTTTACAATCTTTAAAAATCACAGATACTTTTTGGAATTATCTCTCTCAGTATTTGTGCATTTCCATTTTTGATGTTCAATTATTTTTTAAATCCAAACTTGAGTTTTCACTCTCCCATTTTTCTCGTTAACAAAAAGATAAGGCAAATAGATCACAACATTATTAAAATTTTATAGTTTATGTATGCAAAAAATGGAAAAACATAAAAATGAAAGAGAAGAAAATTATTTGACGCACTAAAAATGAACTCAAAAGTTTTGTTATCCATGTTTTGGGAATTCCACTAGTACAACCCCTAATAGCTTGGTGGAATTTTATGAGACTGAGATTTCTAATTGATCCTAACCTGTTTTAAATATGCAGGCCTGAAACATGTTGAAGATGCAAATGACCTAATGATCCAAAAATATCAAGGAGTAGGAAAACTTAAGTTCTTATGCTAACGTGTGGTGGGATATTTAACAGAGCCAAACAACCCACTTTTTGCCCATTTGCAAAAAGTAGACCTAACAATCATAGATCATCATAAATGTTTTGATCGATTAAGGAGGTGTAACGGCTATAATTTTTGTTAGAAATGACTTATATTTTTGGAGTCAACACTCAGTTAAAAATACCTTGCCCCCTTTTTCTGATGATTGCAAAACCTAATATATAAAAAATTTAAAAAGTTTCTATCCTAAAAAATCAAAGATACTGTTTGGAATTATCTCTCTTAGCATTTGTGAATTTCCATTTTGGATATTCAATTTTTTTTCAAATCCAAACTTGAATTTTCACTCTCTCATTTTACTCGTAAATAAAAAGATAAGACAAAAAGATCACAACAAAATAAAAATTTCAGATTTTATGTATGCAAAAAAATTGAAAACTATAATAAATGTTAGAGAAGAAAATTATTCAACACACCAAAAATTAACACCAAAGTTTTGTTATCAATGTTTGGGAAATTCACCAATACAACTCCTAATAGATTGGTAGAATTTTATAAGAAAGAGATTTCAAATTGATCCTAACATATTTTAAATATGGATATCCATGCCTAAAACATGTTGAAGATGAAAATAACCTAATGATCCAAAAATTTCAAGGAGTAGGAAAAATTAAATTCTGAAGTTAACGTACGGTGGGATATTTACCAGAGCCAAACAACCCACTTTTTGCCTATTTACAAAAAGTTGACCTAACAATCATAGATCATCGAAAATTTTTTGATCGATTAATTTTTTGTAACGGCTATAATTTTTGTTAGAAATGACTTACGGTTTTGGAGTCAACACTCAGTTAAAAACGCCTTGCCCCCCCCCCCCCCCCCCCCCCCCCTTTTCCGATGATTGCAAAACCTAATATATAAAAAACTAAAAGAGTTTTCGATCTTAAAAAATCACAAATACTTTTTGGAATTATCTCTCTTAGCATTTGTGCATTTCCATTATGGATGTTCAATTTTTTTTGAAATCCAAACTTGAGTTTTCACTCTTCCGTTTTTCTCGTAAACAAAAAAAAAGGAGAATAGATAACAAGAAAATAAAAATTTTGGAGTTCATGTATGCAAAAAACTGAAAACTATAATAAATGAAAGTGAAGAACATTATTTCGCACACTAAAAATGAACACTAGTGTTTTGTTATGCATGTTTGGAAATTCCACCAGTACAACCCTTAATTGCTTGGTGGAATTTTATAAGAAAGAGATTTGTTATTGATCCTAACATGTTTTAAATATGGATATGCATGCCTGAAACATGTTGAAGATGCAAATGACCTAATGATCCAAAAATTTGAAGGTGTAGGATAAATTAAATTCTCAAGCTAACGTGCAGTGGGATATTTACCAAATCCAAGCAACCCACTTTTTGCCTATTTACAAAAAGCAGACCTAAAATTCATAGATCATCGTAAATGTTTTGATGGATTAATGATGTGTAACAGATATAATTTTTGTTAGAAATGACTTATGGTTATGGAGTCAACATTCAGTTATAAATGCCTCGCCCCTTGCCCCCCTTTTCAGGTGATTGCAAAACCAAATATATAAAAAACTAAAAGAGTTTACGATCCTTAAAAATCATAGATACTTTTTGGCATTATCTCTCAGCATTTGTGCTTTTCCATTTTGGATGTTCCATTTTTTTTAAATCCAAACTTGTGTTTTCACTCTTCCATTTTTCTCGTAAAAAAAAGATGAGGCAAATAGACCACAACAAAATGAAAATTTTAGAGTTTATGTATGCAAAAAATTGAAAACTATAAAAAATGTAAGTGAAGAAAATTATTTCACGCACTAAAAATGATCACCAAAGTTTTGTTATCCATGTTTAAGAAATTCCATCAGTACAACCCTTATTACTTAGGTGTAATTTTATAAGAAAAAGATTTCTAATTGATCCTAATGTGTTTTAAATATAGACATGCATGCCTGAAACATGTTGAAGACGTAAATGACCTAATGATCCAAAAATTTCAAGGAGTTGGAAAAACAAAATTCTCAAGTTAATGTGTAGTGGGATATATACCAGAGCCAAACAACCCACTTTTTGCCTATTTATAAAAAGTGAACCTAACAATCATAGAGCACCATAAATGTTTTGATAATTAATGATGTGTAACGGCTATAATTTTTGTTAGAAATGACTTATGGTTTGGGAGTCAACACTCAGTTAAAAATTCCTCACCCCATTTTTTTTATTATTGGAAAACCTTATGTATTAAAAATGAAAAGAGATTACGATCCTTAAAAATCACAAGAACTATTTGGAATTATATCTCTCAGCATTTGTGCATTTTTATTTTGGATGTTCATTTCTTTTTCAAATCCAAACTTCAGTTTTTACTCTTCCCTTATACTCGTAAACAAAAAGATAAGGCAAAATGATCACAACAAAATAAAAATTTTAGAGTTTATGTATGCAAAAAAATGAAAATTATAATAAATGTAAGTAAAGAAAATTATTCAACATACGAAAAATGACCACCAAAGTTTATTTATCCATGTTTGGGAAATTCCACGAGTACAACCCCAAATAGCTTGGTAGAATTTTATAAGAAAGAGGATTCTAATTGATCCTGACATATTTTAAATATGGATATGCATGCCTAAAACATGTTGAAGAAGCAAATGACCTAATGATCCAAAAATTTCAAGAAGTAGGAAAAATTAAATTCAGAAGTTGACGTACAGTGGGATAATTACCACAGCCAAATAACCCACTTTTTGCCTATTTACAAAAAGCGGACCTAACAATCATAGATCATCGTAAATGTTTTGATCGGTTAATGATGTGTGATGGCTTAAATTTTTGTTAGAAATCACTTATGGTTTGGGAGTCAACACTCAGTTAAAAATGCCTCGAACCCCCTTTTGCGATGATTGCAAAACCTAATATATAAAAAAAATAAAAGAGTTTAAGATCTTTAAAAATCACAGATACTTTTTGGAATTATCTCTCTCTGCATTTTTGCACTTCCATTTGGGCTGTTCAATTTTTTTTTTAAATCCAAACTTGAATTTTCACTCTCCCATTTTTCTCGTAAACCAAAAGATAAGGTAGATAGATCACAACAAAATGAAAATTTTAGAGTTTATGTATGCAAAAACTTGAAAACCACAAAAATGAAAGTGAATAAAATTATTTGACGCACTAAAAATGAATACAAAAGTTTAGTTATCCATGTTTGGGAAATTCCCCTAGTACAACCCCTAATAGCTTGGTGGAATTTTATGAGACAAAGATTTTTAATTGATCCTAACCTTTTTTAAATGTGAATATGCATGCCTGAAACATGTTGAAGATGCAAATGACCTAATGATCCAAAAATTTCAAGCAGTAGGAAAAATTAAATTCTCAAGTTAACGTGTGGTTGGATATTTACCAGAGCCAAACAACCCACTTTTTGCCCATTTACAAAAAGCGGACCTAACAATCATAGATCATCATAAATTTTTTGATCGATTATTGATGTGTAACGGCTATAATGTTTTTAACAAATTAGTTAAGTTTTGGGAGTCAATATTCAGTTAAAAATGCATTGCCCCCCTTTTTCCGATGATTGCATTACCTAATATACAAAAAATTAAAAGAGTTTACGATTCATAAAAATCATAGATACTTTTTGGAATTATCTCTCTTAGCATTTGTGCATTTCCATTTTGGATGTTCAATTTTTTTTCAAATCCCAACTTGAGTTTTCGCTCTCTCGTTCTACTCGTAAAGAAAAAGATAATACAAGAAGAACACAAGAAAATAAAAAATTTAGAGTTAATGGATGCAAAAAAATGAAAACTATAATAAATGTAAGTGAAGAAAATTATTCAACACACTAAAAATTAACACCAAAGTTTTGTTATCCTTTTTTTGGAAATTCCACCAATACAACCCCTAATTGCCTGGTACAATTTCACAAGAAAGAGATTTCTAATTGATCCTAACAAATTTTAAATATGGATATGCATACCTAAAACATGTTGAAGATGCAAATAACCTAATGATCTAAAACTTTCAAGGAGTAGGAAAAATTAAATTTTCAAGTTAACATGCGGTTGGATATTTACCAGAGCCAAACAACCAACTTTTTGCCTATTTACACAAAGTGGACCTAACAGTCATAGATTATTGTAAATGTTTTAATTGATTAATTATGTGTAACAGTTATAATTTTTGTTAGAAATGACTTATGGTTTGGGAATCAACACTCAGTTAAAAATGCCTCGCCCCCCCTTTACCGATGATTGCAAAACCTAATATATATAAAACTAAAAGTGTTTACAATCATTAAAAATCACATATAATTTTTGGAATTATCTCTCTTGACATTTTTGCATTTCCATTTTGGATGTTCAAATTTTTTTCAAATCCAAACTTGTGTTTTCACTCTCCCATTTTAATCATAAACAAAAAGATAAGGCAAATAGATTACAACAAAATGAAAATTTAAGAGTTTATGTATGGAAAATTTTGAAAACCTAAATAAATTTAAGTGAAGAAAATTATTTCACACTCTACAAATGAAGACCAAAGTTTTGTTATCCATGTTTGGGAAATTCCACTAGTACAACCTTTAATAGCTTGGTGGAATTCTATAAGAAAGAGATTTATTATTGATTCTAAAATGTTTTAAATATAAATATGCATGCCTCAAACAAGTTGAAGATGCAAATGACCTAATGATCCAAAAATTTCAAGAAGTATAAAAAATTAAATTCTCAAGTTAACGTACGATGGGATATTTACTTGAGCCAAACTGCCCATTTTTTGCCTCTTTAAAAAAAGCTGACATAACAATCATAGATCATCGTAAATGTTTTGATCCATTAATGATGTGTATCGGTATTAATTTTGGTTAGAAATGACTTATGGTTTGTGAGTGAACACAGAGTTAAAAATGCAACCCCCCTCCCCCTTTTCCGATGATTGGAAAACCTTATAGATAAAAAATTAAAAGAGTTTACAATCCTTCAAAATCATAGATACTTTTTTCAATTATCTCTCTCAGCATTTGTGCATTTCCATTTTCGATATTCCATTTTTTTTCAAATCCAAACTTGAGTTTTCACTCTCCCTTTTTTCTCGTAAACAAAAAGATAAGGCAAATAGCTCACGACAAAATGTAAATTTTAGAGTTTATGTACGTAAAAAATTGAAAACTATAATAAATATGAGTGAAGAATATTATTTCACTCACTAAAAATGAACACCAAAGTTTTGTTATCCATGTTTGGGAAACTCCACTAGTATAATCCCTAATAGCGGTGTACAATTTTATAAGAAAGAGATTTCTAATTGATCCTAACATGTTTTAAATGTGGATATGTATCCCTAAAACATGTTGAAGATGTAAATGACCTAATGATCTAAAACTTTCTAGGAGTAGAAAAAATTAAATTCTCAAGTCAACGTATGGTGGGATATTTATCAAAGCCAAACAACCCACTTTTTGCCTATTTATAAAAAGCGGACCTAACAATCATAGATCATCGTAAATGTTTTGATCGATTAATGATGTGTAACGACTATAATTTTTGTTAGAAATGACTTCTTGTATGGGAGTCAAGACTCAGTTAAAAATGTCTGGCCCCCCGTTTTCCGATGATTGCAAAACCTAAGATATATAAAACTAAAAGAGTTTACAATCCTTAAAAGTCACTGATACTTTTTGGAATTATCTCTCTCAGCATTTGTGCATTTCCATTTTGGATGTTCAATTTTTTTTCAAATCCAAATTTGAGATTTCACTCGCTCATTTTTCTAGTAAACAAAAAGATAAGGCAAATAGATCGCAACAAAATGAAAATTTTAGAGTTTATTTATGAAAAAAGTTGAAAACTATAATAAATGTAAGTGCAGAAAATTATTGCACGCACTAAAAATGAACACAAAATTTTTGTTTGGAAAATTCCACTAGTACAACCCCTAATAGCTAGGTGGAATTTTGTAAGAAAGAGATTTCTAATTGATCCTAACATGTTTTAAATATGGATATGCATGCCTGAAACATGTTGAAGATGCAAATGACTTAGTGCTGAAAAACTTTCAAGGAGTAGAAAAAATTAAATTATCAAGTTAACTTGCGGTGGGATATTTACCAGAGCCAAACAACCCACTTTTTGCTATTTACAAATGGCGGACCTAACAATCAGACATCATCATAAATGTTTTGATCAATTAATGATGTGCAACTGGTATAACTTTTACGAGAAATGACTAATGGTTTGGGTGTCAACACTCAGTTAAAAATGCCACGCCCCCCATTTTTTATGATTGCAAAACCAAATATATAAAAAACTAAAAGAGTTTACAATCCTTAAAAATCATAGATACTTTTTGGCATTATCTCTCTCAGCATTTGTGCATTTCCATTTTGGATGTTCAATTTTTTTTCAAATCCAAACATGTGTTTTCACTCTCTCATTTTTCTCGTCAACAAAAAGATAAGGCAAATAGATCACAACAAAATGAAAATTTTAGAGTTTTGCATGCAAAAAATTATAATAAATTTAAGTGAAGAAAATTATTTCACGCACAAAAAATGAACACCAAAGTTTTGTTATCCATGTTTGGGAAATTCCACTAGTACTACCCCTAATAGCTTGGTGGAATTTTATAAGAAAGAGATTTCTCATTGATCCTAACATGTTTTAAATATAGATATGCATGCCTGAAACATGTTGAAGGTTCAAATGACCTAATAATCCAAAATTTTCAAAATTATATTCTCAAGTTAACGGGAGGTAGGATATTTACCAAAGCCAAACAACCAAGTTTTTTCCTATTTACTAAAAGCAGACATAACAATCATAGATCATCGCAAATGTTTTGATCGATTAATAATGTTTAACGGCTAGAATTTTTGTTAGAAATGACTTATGGTTTGGGAGTCAACACTCAGTTGAAAATACCTCGCCCCCCTTTTTCCGATGATTGCAAAATAAAATATATAAAAAACTAAAAGAGTTTACAATCCTTAAAAATCACAAATACATTTTGAATTACCTTTTTCAGAATTTGTGCATTTCCATTTTGGATGTTGAATTTTTTGTCAAATCCAAACTTGATTTTTCACTCTCCCATTTTTCTCGTAAACAAAAATATGGCAAATAAATCGCAACAAAATGAAAAATTTAGAGTTTATGAATGAAAAATAAATAAATCTAAAAAAAATGTAAGTGAAGAAAATTATTTCACACACTAAAAATGAACACCAAAGTTTTGTTATCCATTTTAGGAAAATTCCACAATTAAAACCCTTAATAGCTTGGTGGAATTTTATAAGAAAAATATTTCTAATTGACCCTAACTTGTTTTAAATATGAAGTAGAAAAAAAAAATTCTCAAGTTAACGTGTGGTGGGATATGTACCTGAGCCAAAGAACCCTGTTTTTGCCTATTCACCAAAAGTGAACCTAACAATCATAGAACATCATAAATTTTTTGATTGATTAATGATGTGTAATGGCTATAATTTTTGTTAGAAATGACTTATGGTTTGGGAGTCAACACTCAGTTAAAAATGCCTCACCCCCCCTTTTCCGATAATTGCAAAACCTAATATATAAAACACTAAAAGAGTTTAGAATCCTTAAAAGGCACAAATAATTTTTTGAATTATCTCTCTCAGCATTTGTGCCGTTGAATTTTGGATTTTCAATTTTTTTTCAAATCCAAACTTGTGTTTCTCTCTCCCATTTTTCTCATAAACTAAAAGATAAGGCAAATAGATCACATCAAAATAAAAATTTTAGAGTTTATGTATGAAAAATATTGAAAACTTTGATAAATGTAAGTGAAGAAATTTATTTCAAGCATTGAAAATGAACACCAAAGTTTTGTTATCCATGTTTGGGAAATTCCACTAGTACAATCCCTAATAGCTTGGTGGAATTTTATAAGAAAGTTTTTTCTAATTGATCCTAAAAATTTTTAAATATGGATATGCATGCCTGAAACATTTTGAAGAAGCAAATGACCTAATGATCCAAAAATTTCAAGGAGTAGATAAAATTAAATTCTAAAGTTAATGTGTGGTGGGATATTTAACAGAGCCAAACAACCCACTTTTTGCCTATTTACAAAAAGGGGACCTAACAATCATAGATCATCGTAAATTTTTTGATTGATTAATGATGTGCAACGGCTATAATTTTTGTTACAAATGACTTATGGATTGGGAGTTAACACTGAGTTAAAAATGCCTCGCCCCCTTTCCGAATGATTACAAAACCTAATACATAAAAACCTAAAAGATTTTTCAATCCTTAAAAATCACAGATACTTTTAAAAATAATCTCTCCTTTTTGGATGTTCAATTTTTTTTCAAATCCAAACTTGTGTTTTAACTCTGCCATTTTTCTCGTAAACAAAAAGATAAGGAAAAAAGATCACAACAAAATAAAAATTTTAGAGTTTTTGTATAGAAAAAATTGAAGACTAAAATAAATGTATGTGAAGAAAATTTTTTCAAACACTAAAAATAAACACCAAATTTTTGTTATCCTTTGTAGGGAAATTCCACAATTACAATCCTTAATAGCTTGGTGGAATTTTATAAGAAAAATATTTCTAATATCCTAACATGTTTTAAATATTGATATGCATCGCTGAACAGAGTTGAAGATGCAAATGACCTAATGACCCAAATATTTCAAGGAGAAGAAAAAATAAAATTCTCAAGTTAACGTGTGGTGGGATATTTACCAGAGCCAAACAACCCTATTTTTACCTATTCACCAAAAGCGACCCTAACAATCATTGATCATCATAAATGTTTTGATTTATTAATGATGTGTAATGGCTATAATTTTTGTTAGAAATGACTTATGGTTTGGGAGTGAACACTCAGTAAAAAATGCCTCACCCCCCTTTTCTGATGATTGCAAAATCTAATATATAAAAAAATGAAAGAGTTTAGAATCCTTAAAAAGCACAAATACTTTTTGGAATTATCTCTCTCATAATTTGTGCCTTTCCATTTTGGATGTTCAATTTTTTTTCAAATCCAAACTAGTGTTTTCTCTCTCTCATTTCTCTTGTAAAAAAAAGGATAAGGCAAATAGATCACAAAAAAATGAAAATTTTAGAGTTTATGTAAGCAAAAAATTGAAAACTTTAATAAATATAAGTGAAGAAAATTATTTCTAGCACTAAAAACGAACACCAAAGTTTTGTTATCCATGTTTTGGAAATTCCACTAGTACTACCCCTAATAGCTTTGTGGAATTTTATAAGAAAGAGATTTCTAATTGATCCTAAGATGTTTTAAATATGGATATGCATGCCTGAAACATTTTAAAAATGCAAATTACCAAATGATCCAAAAACTTCAAGGAGTACAAAAAAATTAATTCTCTAGTTAACATGCGGTGGGATATTTACCATAGCCAAATACCCACTTTTTGCCTATTTAAAAAAACGGACGTAAAAAATCATAGATCATCGTAAATACTTTGGACAATTAATTATATGTAATGGCTATAATTTTTGTTAGAAATGACTTATGGTTTCGAAGTCAACACTCAGCTAAGAATGCCACCCCCCCCCCCCCCCCCCCCCCTTCCCCCCCCTTTTCCGATGATTGCAAAATGTAATATATATAAAACAAAAAGAGTTTACAATCCTTAAAAATCAAAGCTACTTTTTGGAATTATCTCTCTCAGCATTTGTGCATTTCCTTTTTGGCTGTTCAATTTTTTTTCAAATCCAAACTTGGGTTTTCACTCTCCCATTTTTCTCGTAAAAAAAGATTTGGCAAAAACAAAATGATAATTTTAGAGTTTATATATGCAAAAAAATTGAAAACATTAATAAATATATGGGAAAAAAATTATTTATTGCACTAAAAATGAACATCAAAGTTTTGTTATCCATGTTTTGGAAATTCCACAAGTTCAACCCCTAATATCTTGGTGGAATTTTATATGAAAGAGATTTCTAATTGATCCTAACATGTTTTAAATATGGATATGCATGCTTGAAACATGTTGAAGATGCAAATGACCTAATGATCCAAAAATTTCAAGGAGTGGAGAAAAGTAAATTTTCAAGTTAACGAGCGGTGGGATATTAACAAGAGCCAAACAACCCACTTTTTGCCTATTTACAAAAAGTGAACCAAACACTCATTGATGATGTAAATGTTTTGATTGATTAATGATGTGTAACGGCTATAATTTTGTTTAGAAATGACTTATGCATTGGGAGTCAACACTCAATTAAAAATGCCACACCCACTCTTTTTCAATGATTGCAAAACCTAATATATAAAAAACTAAAAGAGTTTACAATCCTTAAAATCACTGATACTTTTTGGAATTATCTCTCTTAGAATTTCTGCATTTCCATTTTGGATGTTCAATTTTTTTTCAAATCCAAACTTGAGTTTTCACTCTCCCATTTTTATCGTAAACGAAAAGATAAGGTAAAAATATCATGACAAAATAAAAATTTTAGAGTTTTTGTATGCAGAAAATTGAAAACTGTAACAAGTGTAAGAGAAAAAAATTATTTAACACACTAAAAATGAACACCAAAGTTTTGTTATCCATGTTTGGGAAATTCCACTACTACAACCCCTAATAGCTTGGTGGAATTTTATAAGAAATTGATTTCTAATTGATCCTAACATGTTCTAAATATGTACATGCAAGCCTGAAACATGTTGAAGATGCAAATGACCTCATGATCCATAAATTTCAAGGAGTAGAAAAAATTAAATTCTCAAGTTAACGTCTGGTGGGATATTTACCTGAGCCAAACAACCCATTTTTTGCCTATTTACCAAAAGCAGACCTAAAATCATAGATCATCGTAAATGTTTTGATCGATTAATGATGTGTAACGGCTACAATTTTTGCAAGAAAAGACTTATGGTTTGGGAATCAACACTCAGTTAAAAATGCCTCGCACCCTCTTTTCCGATGATTGCAAAACCTAATATATCAAAAACTAAAAGATTTTACAATCCTTAAAAATCATAGATACTTTTTAGAATTATCTCTCTCAGCATTTGTTCATTTCCATTGTTGATGCTCAATTTTTTTTTAAATCCAAACTTGAGTTTTCACTCTCCTATTTTACTCGAAAATAAAAGATAAGGATAATGGCTTACAACAAAATAAAAATTTTAGAGTTTATATATGAAAAAAATTAAAAACTATAATAAATGTAAGTGCAGAAAATTATTTCCAGCACAAAAAATGAACACGAAAGTTTTGTTATCCATGTTTGGGAAATTCCACTAGTACTACCCCTAATAGTTTGGTGGAATTTTATAAGGAAGAGATTTCTAATTGATCCTACCATGTTTTAAATGTGGATATGCGTCCCTGAAACATGTTGAAGATGCAAATGACCTAATGATCCAAAATTTTCAAGGAGTAGAAAAAATTAAATTCTCAAGTTAACGGGAGGTGGGATATTTACCAGAGACAAACAACCTAGTTTTTGCCTATTTACAAAAAATGGACCTAACAATAATAGATCATCATAAATGTTTCGATTGATTAATGAAGTATAACGACCATAATTTTTGTTAGAACTGACTTATGGTTTGTGAGTCAACACTCAGTTAAAAATGCCTCGCCCCCCTTTTTCGATGATTGCAAAACCAAATATATAAAAAACTAAAAATGTTTACAATCCTTTAAAATCACAGATACTTTTTGGAATTATCTCTTTAAACATTTGTGCATTTCCATTTTGGATGTTCGATTTTTTTTCAAATCCAAACTTGAGTTTTCACTCTCCCATTTTTCTCGTAAACAAAAAGATATGGCAAATAAATCACAACAAAATGAAAATTTTAGAGTTTATGTTTGAAAAAAATTAAAAACTAAAATAAATGAAAGTGAAGAAAATTATTTCAAACACTAAAATTGAACAACAAAGTTTTGTTATCCTTTGTAGGGAAATTCCACAATTACAACCCTTAATAGCTTGGTGGAATTTTATAAGAAAGAGATTTATAATTGATCCTAACATGTTTTAAATATTGATATGCATGCCAGAAACAAGTTGAAGATACAAATGTCCTAATGATCCAAAAATTTCAAGGAGTAGAAAAAATAAAATTCTCAAGCTAACGTGTGGTGGGATATTTACCAGAGCCAAACAACCCTATTTTTGCCTAGTCACCAAAGTGACCCTAACAATCGTAGATCATCGTAAATGTTTTGATTGATTAATGATGTGTAACAACTGTTATTTTTGTTAGAAATGACTTATGGTATTGGAGTCAACACTCAGTTAAAAATGCCTCACGCCCCTTTTCTGATGATAGCAAAACCTAATATATAAAAAACTGAAAGAGTTTAGAAGCCTTAAAAAGCACAGATACTTTTTGGAATTATCTCTCTCAGTATTTGTGCATTTACATTTTGGATCATTTTTTTTCAAATCGAAACCTGAGTTTTCACTCTTCCATTTTTGTTGTATTTTTGTCAAAAACAAAAAGATATGGCAAATAGATCACTACAAAAATAAAATTTTAGAGTTTATGGATGTAAAAAATTGAAAACTATAATAAATGTAAGTGAAGAAAATTATTTCACGCACAAAAAATGAACACCAAAGTTTTGCTATCCCCCTTTTTCGATGATTGGATAACCTAATATATAAAAATATAAAAGAGTTTACAGTACTTCAAAATCACAGAAACTTTTTGGAATTATTTCTCTCAGCATTTGTGCAATTCCATTTTGGATGTTCAATTTTTTTTCAAATCCAAACAAGATTTTTGTCTCTCCCATTTTTCTCGTAAAGAAAACGATAAGGCAAATAGATCACAACAAAATGAAAATTTTAGAGTTTATGTTTGCAAAAAATTGAAAACTATAATAAATGTCAGTGAAGAAAACTATTTCACGCACTACAAATGAACACCAAAGTTTGTTATCCAGGTTTGGGAAATTCCATTTGTACAACCCCTAATAGCTTGGTGGAATTTTATAAGAAAGAGATTTCTAATTGATCCGAACTTTTTTTCAATGTAGATATGCATGCCTGTAATATGTTGAAGATGCAAAATGACCAAATGATTCAAAATTTCAAGGAGTAAAAAAAATTAAATTCTCAAGTTAACGTGCGGTGGGATATTTAATAGAGCCAAACAACCCACTTTTTGCCTATTTACAAAAAGCGGACCTAACAATCATAGATCATCATAAATTTTTTGATTGATTAATGATGTGAAATGGCTATAATTTTTGTTAGAAATGACTTTTGTTTTGGGAGTCCAGACTTAGTTAAAAATGCCTCTCCCCCCCCCCCCTCTTCTGATGATTGCAAAACCTAAAAGAGTGTACAATCCTTAAAAATCACATATAATTTTTGGAATTATCACTTTCGGCATTTGTGCAGTTCCATTTTGGATTAATTTTTTCAAATCGAAACTTGAGTTTTCACTCCTTTTTTCTCGTAAACAAAAAGCTAAGGCAAATAGATCACAAAAAAAAATTGAAATTTTTGAGTTTATGGATGCAAATAAATGAAAACTATAATAAATATAAGTAATGACAATTATTTCACACACTAAAAATGAACACCTAAGTTTTGTTATCCATGTTAGGGAAATTCCACTAGTACAACCCCTAATAGCTTGGTGGAATTTTGTAAGAAAGAGATTTCTAATTGATTCTAACATGTTTTAAATATGGATATGCATGCTTTAAACTTGTTGAAGATGCAAATGACGTAATGATCCAAAATTTTCAAGGGGTACAAAATATTAAATTCTCAAGTTTACGTACAGTGGAGCGAAAACACCTAATTTTTACTTTTTAACAATAAACGGACCTAACAATCATAGATCATCGTAAACGTTTTGATTGATTAATGATGTGTAATGGCAATAATTTTTGTTAGTCATGACTTATGGTTTGGGAGTCAACACTCAGTTAACAATGCCTCGTCCCTCTATTCCAATGATTGCAAAACCTAATATATAAAACACTAAAAGAGTTTACAATCCATAAAAATCATAGATACTTTTAGGAATTATCTCTCTCAGCATTTGTACGTTTCCATTTTGGATGTTCAATTTTTTTTTCAAATCCAAACTTGAGCTTTCAGTCTCCCATTTATCTTGTAAACAAAAAGATAAGGCAAATAGATCACAAAAAAATGAAAATTTCTGAGTTTATGTATGCAAAAAATTGAAAACTATAATAAATGTAAATGAAGAAAATTATTTCACGCACTAAAAATGAACACCAAAGTTTTCTTATCCATGTTTGGGAAATTCCACTAGTACAACCCCTAATAGCTTGGTGGAATTTTATAAGAAAGAGATTCCTAATTGATCCTAACATGTTTTAAATATGGATATGCATGCCTGATACATGTTGAAGATGCAAATGACCTAATGATCCAAAAATTTCAAGGAGAAGAAAAAATTAAATTCTCAAGTTAACGTGTGGTGGGATATTTACCAAAGCGAAACAACTTAGTTTTTGCCTTTTTAAAAAAAATTGACCTAACAATTCTTGATCATCGTAAATATTTTGATCATTTAATGATGTGTGACGGAACCAATTTTTCTTAGAAATGACTTATGTTTTTGGTGTCAACTCTCAGTAAAAGATTCCTCGCCCCTCAACCACCACCCCACCCCCCCCCCCCCTCTCCCTCTTCCGATGATTACAAAACCTAATATATAAAAAACTTAAAGAGTTTACAATCATTAAAATTCACATATAATTTTCAGAATTATCTCTCTCAGTATTTTTGCATTTCCGTTTTGGATGTTCAATTTTTTTTCAAATCCAAACTTCAGTTTTTACTCTCCCATTTTTCTTGTAAAGAAAAAGATAAGGCAATTAGATCACAACAAAGTGAAAATTTTAGAGTTTATGTACACAAAAAATTGAAAACTATAATAAATGTATGTGAAGAAAATTATTTCACTCACTAAAAATTAACACCAAAGTTTTGTTATCCATGTTTGGGAAATTCCACTAGTACAACCCCTAATACCTTGGTGGAATTTGATACAAAAGAGATTTCTAATTGGCCCTAACATGTTTTAAATATAGATACACATGCCAGAAACATGTTGAAGATGCAAATGACATAATGATCCAAAAATATCAAGGACAAGAAAAAATTAAATTCTCTAGTTAACATGTGGTGGGATATTTACCAGAGCCAAACAACCCACTTTTTAGCTTTTTAGGAAAAGTGGACCTAACAATCATAGATCATCGTAAATGTTTTTATCGATTAATGATGTGTAACAGCTATAATTTTTTTTAGAAATGACTTATGGTTTGGGAGTCAACACTCAGTTAAAAATGCCTCACCCCCTCACAACCCCCCCCCCCCCCCCCCCCCCCCCCCCCCTTCTTTTCCAATGATTGCAAAACCTAATATATAAAAATAAGAGAGTTTACATATACATTTTGGAATTATCTCTCCAGTATTTTTTCATTTCCATTTTGGATGTTAAATTTTTTTCAAATCCAATCTTGACTTTTCACTCTCCATTTTTCTCGTAAAAAAAAAAGAAAAGGCAAATAAACCACAAAAAATGAAAATTTTAGAGTTTATTTATGCAAAAAATCAAAAACTATTATAAATCTAAGTGAAGAAAATTATTTCACGAACTAAAAATGAACACCAAAGTTTTGTTATCCATGTTTGGGAAATTCCACTAGTATAACCCCTAAAAGCTTGATGGAATTTTATAAGAAAGAGATTTCTAATTGGATCCGAACATGTTTTAAATATAGATATGAATGCCAGAAACTTGTTGAAGATGCAAATGACCTAATTATCCAAAAATTTCCTGGAGAAGAAAAAATTAAATTCTCAAGTTAACGTGTGGTGGGATATTTACTAGAGCCAAACAACCCACTTTTTTCCGATTTAAAAAAGTGAACCTTACCATTATAGATCACTGTAAATGTTTTGAATGATTAATGATGTGTAACGGCTATAATTTTTGGTAGAAATGACTTAGGTTAGGGAGTTAACTCTCTGTTAAAAATGCCACGCCCCCCCCCCCCCCCCCCCTCCCTTTTCGATGATTGAAAAACCTAATATATAAAAAAATAAAAGATTTTACAATCCTTAAAAATCACAGATACTTTTTGGAATTATCTGTTTCAACATTTGTGCATTTCCATTTTGGATGTTTATTTTTTTTTCAAATCCAAACTTGAGTTTTCAAACTCCCATTTTTCTCGTAAACAAAAGGATAAGGCAAATAGATCACAACAAAAATAAAATTGTAGAGTTTATGTATGCAAAAAATTGAAAACTATAACAAATGTAAGTGTAGAAAATTATTTCACACACTAAACATTAACCCCAAAGTTTTGTTATCCATGTTTGGGAAATTCAACTAGTACAACCCCTAATAGCTTTGTGGAATTTTATAAGAAAGTGATTACTAATTGGATCCTAACATGTATTAAATATGGATATGCATGCCTGAAACATGTTGAAGATGCAAATGTACTATGATAAAAAATTAAATCAAGGAGTAGAAAAAATTAAATTCTGAAGTTAATGTGCGGTGGGATATTTACAAGAGCCAAACAACCCACTTTTTGCCTATTTAAAAAAACCGGACCTAGCAATCATAGATCATCGTAAATGTTTTGATCGATTAATGATGTGTTACTGCTATAATTTTTGGTAGAAATGACATATGGTATGGGAGTCAACACTTAGTTAAAAATGCCTCGCCCCCCATTTTCTGATGATTGAAAATCCTAATATATAAAAAACTAAAAGAATTTACAATCCTTAAAAATCACATGTACTTTTTGGAATTTTCTCTCTCAGTATTTTTGTATTTCCATTTTGGATTTTCCATTTTTTTTAAATCCAAACTTGACTCCCATTTTTCTCGTAAACAAAAAGATAAGGCAATTAGATCAAAATAGAATGAAAATTTAAGAGTTTATGTATGCAAAATATCGAAAACTATATTAAATGTAAGAGAAGAAAATTATTTCACTCAATAAAAATGAACATCAAAGTTTTGTTATCCATGTTGGGGATATTCCACTAGTAGAACCCCTAATACCTTGGTAAAATTTTATATTTCTAATTGATCTTAACATGTTTTAAATATAGATATACATGCCCTAAACATGTTAAAGATGCAAATGACCTAATAATCGAAAAATTTCAAGGAGTAGAAACAATTAAATTCTCAAGTTAACGTGCGGTGGGATATTTACCAGAGACAAACAACCCACTTTTTGCCTATTTACAAAAAGAGGAGCTTACAATCATAGATCATCGTAAAAGTGTTTATCGATTAATGATGTGTAACGGCTATAATTTTTGTTAGAAAAGACTTATGCTTTGGGATTCAACACTCAGTTAAAAATCCCTCGCCCCCCGTTTTTCAATGATTGCAAAACCTAATATATAAAAAATTAAAAGAGTTAACATTCCTTAAAAATCACAGATTAGTTTTGGAATTATCTCTCTTAGCATTTGAGCATTTCCAACTTGGATGTGCAATTTTTTTTCAAATCCAAACTTGAGTTTTCACTCTCCTATTTTTCTTGTAAACAGAAAGATAAGCCAAATAGATCACAAAAAAATGAAAATTTTAGAGTTTTGTATGCGAAAAAAAATTAAAACTATAATATATGTAAGTGATGAAAATTATTTCACGCACAAAAAATGAAAATCAAAGTTTTGTTATCCCTGTTTGGGAAATTCCACTAGTACAACCCCTAATAGCTTGGTGAAATTTTAAAAAGAAAGAGATTTCTAATTGATCCTAACTTGTTTTTAATATGGATATGCATGCCTGAAACATGTTAAAGATACAAATGACATAATGATCCAAAAATTTCAAGGAGTAGAAAAAATTAAATTCCCAAGTTAACGTGCGGTGGCATATTTACCAGAGCCAAATAACCCGGTTTTTGCCTATTTACAAAAAGCGGACCTAACAATGATAGATCATTGTAAATGTTTTTATCGATTAATGATGTGTAACGACTATAATTTTTGTTAAAAATGACTTATGGTTCGGGAGTCAACACTCAATCAAAAATGCCTCGCCCCCCTTTCCAATAATTGCAAAACCTAATATATAAAAAACTAAAAGAATTTATGTTGGAAGACAGGGCCCAAACCCACACGACCAAGGAAGACTCACATATTGAAGTGTATTTGAAGATGGGCCCAAGCCCATAAGACCAAGGAAGGCCCAAATATATAAGAGTATTATAAGATGGGCCACATGACCATGGAAGGCCCACAAGATGGGCTCAAGCACATAAGAAGTTGTACCCACAATGATTACCATGAACTGGCATCTTTATCACATCAGTTGGAAGATCAAGAAGGACTCCTAGTTCTACTCAAGTTAGTCTTCTAGTTGTTTAGATAGACTTACTTAAATTAGAGTAACTTAAATTGAAGAGTTAGAGTTGTAATGTAATTAGGATTGAATGATAAGTTGTATAAGGACTCTATATCCTCCTCTACTATAAATAGAGGTACATGTACTTTGATTACAACATGTTATTGAAGTCAATGAAGTATTTCTCTTTTCCATAAAATCAATATAGTATCAGAGCAGGTTCTGTGAGTTGAGGGTCAACTCACGGAGGTAATGTGATCCTTTTCTCTAAACCCTAAACCCTAAGTCTAGGTTCGTAGTTATTTGTTTTTTTCAGTCCCTACACCTGTAGATTTCTTTGAGTTTTTAACATCTATGATTAGTTTTTCATATTGCAAGATAAATATTGAAGGAAATATATTTGAGTCTACTTTCCAAAGAAGAAATTTTGTTCCAATCAAAGTTATCTATAGAGAGATATCGATATTTGAATGAGTGAAGGTCAGATTGCGAAAAGGTTCGAGCAGCAGCAGCAATCTTCAAATTTCGAGGTATTTTTTGCTATCAAGAACTAAACTTTATATGGAGAAATATATATCAAATGAAATATATTTAAGTATATTATTTTACCTATTCAATCAATTTTTTATCTGAGTTATGTGCAAAGATAAATCGATATTTAAACTAGCAACAACTCAGATTGAAAAAGAGGTTCGAGCGGCAACAGAAAGCTTCAAATTCCAAGGTATTTTAAGCAATCAATAAAGAGACTTTATATGGATAATTATATATCAAGAGAAAGTTATGTAAGGCTGTTTTATGACCTATTCAACCAATTCTTGGTATGATTTTTTTTAAGGAGATATTGATCTTGGAAGAGTCAATGGTCGTTCTGGAAAAACAGGAGAAACAGAACTTAGTTCAGCCAGATGACAGAGACCGAAACCTATCAGATTATTTATCTTCTGATAATTACATTTTATGAACATATGTTATACTTGGATGAAATTTTTTTAAGTCTACTTTCATAAGGAAAAACTTTCATGTCAATCTGATCTATATTGAAAGACATATTTGAATTGGAAGAATCAAAGGTCATGCTGATATTCTGTTGTATTGAAAAATCCGAATTTATGCCAATTGTTTTGGGTCACTTTTTGAGTTGATCAGGAAAATATCTCACTTCTCCTTGGTTTGAGGGTTTATTTATAAATCTCTGTTATTTGGGTTTATTGCTACGTCTATGATATTTGGTTCAAGCTGGGATCATTGCCATTACCTCCCAGTTTGAGGGGGAGAAGTAGAAGAAGAACAAGAATGAGGTATTTTATTCTTTATGTTGTGGATAAGTTTATGTGAGTAAAATATTCAAGAAAGGGGGAGCACAAAAGATGAAGCTTGTGCATCTAAGAAAAAATATTTATATTAGATTATGATTATTTCATGGGTCCTTCTACAAAGTTTATTATTTGGTTTGTGTTATATGTGTTGGAAGATGGTCATGTTATATAGAGTTGCTGCTATTATGTCTCTTTGGGGACATTAATATTGAAGAAGAGGTGGTCTCATATCATCATTTATTTTACCCCGTAAAAAAATATCACAGTTGGGAAACCATGACGGAGGATACCCTATCAAAAAATATCACGGTTAGGAAACAATGATGGGCCCCATAAAAAAAATATCACAGTTTGGAAACCATGATAGGCCCTGTAAAAAAAATTACGGTTGGGAAACCATGACAGAGGAACTTATTATTACATCAATGTTATCCCCCCCCCCCCCCCCCCCCCCCCCCCCCCCCCCCCCTATAATGGCTTTTTTGACTCCTACCACTTCAGAGTTGTTATCCTGTGGATGGACACAGTGGTGGACACTTCAGAGCAATGCCGATAGACACACTACCGATAGCAGTGGAGTGTGCCCTACATCCAGTATTAGGACTGGATTATGAAGCAATGGCTTATTGGCTAGGAGTGATTTTTACTCTCACTTATATAATGCCGCAAAGCCTCAATGAAGGACACAACAATGTGTGGGGGAATGTTGAAAGATGAAGGCATATTCGAAGATGTGCCATTTTATAGAAAAAATAAAAATATTCTATACATCATTTGCACCAAGCTGGGAGCTCATGTTGTTCTCTCACCCCCAGCTTGAGGGGGATAGTTGGAAGACAGGGCCCAAGCCCACACGACCAAGGAAGACTCACATATTGAAGTGTATTAGAATATGGGCACAAGCCCATAAGACCTAGAAAGGCCCACATATATAAGAGTATTATAAGATGGGCCACATGACCAAGGAAGGCGCACAAGATAGGCCCAAGCCCATAAGAAGTAGGACCCACAATGATTACCATGAGTTGGCATCCTTATCACATCAGTTGGAAGATAGAGAAGGACTCCTAGTTCTACTCAAGTTAGTCTTCTAGTTGTTTAGATAGACTTACTTAAATTAGACTTACTTAAATTGAAGAGTTAGAGTTGTAATGTAAATAAGATTGAATGATAAGTTGTAAGAGGACTCTACATCCTCCTCTACTCTAAATAGAGGTTCATGTACTCTGATTACAACATGTTATTGAAGTCAATGAAGTATTTCTCTTTTCCATCAATTCAATAGTATACAATCCTTAAAATCATAGATACTTTTTCGAATTATCTCTCTCAGCATTTGTGCATTTCCATTTTGGATGTTCAATTTTTATTCAAATCCAAACATGAGTTTTTACTCTGCCATTTTTCTCGTAAACAAAAAGATAAGGCAAATAGATCACAAGAAAATGAAAATTTTAGAGTTTATGTATGCAAAAAATTGAAGACTATAATAAATAAAAGTGAAGAAAATTATTTCACGCTCTAAAAATGAACACCAAACTTTTTTTATCCATGCTTGGGAAATTCCACCAGTAAAACCCCTAATAGCATGGTGGAATTTTATAAGAAAGAGATTTCTAATTGATCCTAACATAAATATGGTGATGCATGCCTGAAACATGTTGAAGATGCAAATGACCTAATGATCAAAAAATTTTGAGTAGAAAAAATTAAATTCTCAAGTTAACGTGCGGTGGGATATTTACCAGAGCCAAACAACCTACTTTTTAGCTATATAGGAAAAGTGCATCTAACAACCATAGATCTTCGTAAATATTTTTATCGATTAATGATGTAGAACGGCTATACTTTTGATTAGAAATGACTTATGGTTTGGGACAATCAGTTAAAAATGCCTCACCCCCCCCCCCCCCCCCCCCTGTTTCTGATGATTGCAAAACCTAATACATAAAAACCTAAAAGAGTTTACAATCCTTAAAAATCACATATATTTTTTGGAATTATTTCTCTCAAGATTTGTGCATTTCCATTTTTGTTGTTCAATTTGTTTTCAAATCCAAACTTGAGTTTTCAGTCTCCCATTTTTCTTGTGAACAAATAGATAAGGCATATAGATCACAACGAAATAAAAATTTCAAAGTTTATGTATGCAAAAAATTAAAAACTATAATAAACGTAACTAAAGAAAATTATTTCACGAACTAAAAATAAACACCAAAGTTTTGTTATCCATGTTTGGGAAATTCCACTAGTACAACCCCTAATAGTTTGGTGGAATTTTATAAGAAAGAGATTTCTAATTGATACTAACATGTTTTAAATATGGATATGCATGCCTGAAACATGTTGAAGATGCAAATGACCTAATGATCGGAAATTTCAAGGAGTAGAAAAAATTAAATTCTCAAGTTAACGTGCGGTGGGATATTTACCAGAGCCAAACAAGCCAGTTTTTTGCGTATTTACAAAGAGTGAACCAAACAATCATAGATCATCATAAATGTTTTGATCGATCAATGATGTGTAACCACTATAATTTTGGTTAGAAAGGACTTTTGGTTTGGGAGTCAATACTCAGTTAAAAATGCCTCATCCCCCCCTTTTTCGATGATTGCAAAACCAAATATATAAAACCTAAATTAGTTTACAATCCTTAAAAATCACAAATATTTTTTGGAATTTTCTTTCTCAAGATTTGTGTATTTCCATTTTTTATGTTCAATTTTTTTTTAAATCCTAACTTGAGTTTTCCCTCTCCCATTTTTCTCATAAACAAATAGATAAGGCATATAGATCACAACGAAATGAAAATTTCAGAGTTTATGTATGCAAAAAATTGAAAACTATAATAAATTTAATTGAAGAAAGTTATTTCACGCACTAAAAGTGAACACCAAAGTTTTGTTATCCATGTTTGGGAAATTCCACTACAACAACCCCTAATAACTTGGTGGAATTTTTTAAGAAAGTGATTTTTAATTGATCCTAACATATTTTAAATATGGATATGCATGCCTGAACAATGTTGAATATGCAAATGACCTAATGATAAAAAAATTTCAAGTATTAAAAATTAAATTCTCAAGTAAAATTAAATTAAATATGCGAGGGCAAATTTTAACAAAAGCCAAACAACCCACTTTTTGCCTATTTACAAAAAGTATACCTAACAATCATAGATCATCATAAATGTTTTGATCGATTATGGATATGCATGACCAAAAATGTTGAAGATGCAAATGATCTAATGATCCAAACATTTCAAGGTGTAGAAAAAATTAAATTCTCAAGTTAACGTGCAGTGGGATATTTACCAAAGCCGAACAACTCACTTTTTTGCCTTTTTAAAAAAAAAGGACCTAACAATCGTAGATCATCGTAAATGTTTTGATCAATTAATGATGTGTTATGGTTATAATTTTTTTTAGAAATAAGTTATGGTTTGGGAGTCAATACTCAGTTAAAAAAGTGTCGCCCCACTTTTCTGATGATTACAAAACCTAATTTATAAAAAACTAAAAGTGTTTACAATCCATAAAAATCAAAGATACTTTTTGGAATTATCTCTCTCCGCATTTGTGCATTTCCATTTTGGATGTTCAATTATTTTTCAAATCCAAACTTGATTTTTCACTCTCCTATTTTCGCGTAAACAAAAAGATAAGGCAAATAGATCACAATAAAGTGAAAATTTTAGAGTTTATGTATGGAAAAAATTGAAAAAATTTATAAATGTAATTGAAGAAAATTATTTCATGCACTAAAAAGGAAAAACAAGGTTTTGTTATCCATGTTTGGGAAATTCCACTAGTTCAACCCCTAATAACTAGGTAGAATTTTATAACAAAGATATTTCTAATTGATCCTAACATGTTTTAAATATGGATTTGTATGCTTGAAACATGTTGAATATGCAAATGACCTCATGATCCAAAAAATTAGAGTAGAAAAAATTAAATCCCCAAGTTAATGTGTGATGGGATATTTACCTCAGCCAAACAACCCAATTTTTGCCTATTTAGAAAAAACGGACCTAACAATCATAGATCATCGTAAATGTTTTTATTGATTAATTATGTGTAACAGCTATAATTTTTGGTAGAAAGGATGTATGGTTTGGGAATCAACACTTAGTTAAAAACGCCTCGCCCGCCCTTTTCCGATGGTAACAAAACTTAATTTTTAAAAAACTAAAAGAGGTTACAATCCATAAAAATCACATATACTTTTTGGAATTATCTCTCTCCGCATTTGTGCATTTCCATTTTGGATGTTCAATTATTTTTCAAATCCAAACTTGAGTTTTCACTCTCCCATTTTTTGCGTAAACAAAAAGATAAGGCAAATAGATCACAATAAAGTGAAAATTTCAGAGTTTATGTATGGAAAAAATTGAAAATTTTTATAAATGTAATTGAAGAAAAGTATTTCATGCACTAAAAAGAAAAACAAAATTTTTATATCCATGTTTTGGAAATTCCACTAGTTCAACCCCTAATAACTAGGTGGAATTTTATAACAAAGAGATTTCTAATTGATCCTAACATGTTTTAAATATGAATTTGTATGCTTGAAACATGTTGAAGGTGCAAATGACCTAATGATCCAAAAAATTAGAGTAGAAAAAAATTAATTCTCTAGTTAATGTGCGGTGGGATATTTACTAGAGACGAACAACCTACTTTTTGCCTATTTAGAAAAAGCGGACCTAACAATCATAGATCATTAAAAATATTTTGATTGATTAATGATGTGTAACGGCTATAATTTTTGTTAGAAAGGATTTATGGTTTGGGTGTCAACACTCATTTAAAAATGCCTCGCCCCCCTTTTTTCTGATGATAGCAAAACTTAATTTTTGAAAAACTAAAAGAGTTTACAATCCATAAAAATCACAGATACTTTTTGGAATTATCTCTCTCAACATTTGTGCACTTCCCTTTAAGATGTTTAATTTTTTTTCTAATCCAAACTTGATTTTTCACTCTCCCATTTTTCTCATAAACAAAAAGAAAAGAAAATTTCAGAGTTTATGTATGCAAAAAATTCAAAACTATAATAAATGTACGTGAAGAAAATTATTTCATGCACTAAAAATGAACACCTACCCCTAATAGCTTGGTGGAATTTTATAAGAAAGAAATTTCTAATTGATCATAACATGTTTCAAATATGGATTTGCATGCATGAAACATGTTGATGTTGCAAATGACCTAATGATCCAAAAATTTCAAGGACTAGAAAAAATAAAACTCTCAAGTTAACGTAGGGTGGGAAATTTACCAGAGCCAAACAACCCACTTTTTGCCTATTTACAAAAAGTGGACCTAACAATCGTAGATCATCGTAAATATTTTTATCGATTAATGATGTGTAACTGCTATAATTTTTGTCAAAAATGACTTATGGTTTCGGAGTCAATACTAAGTCAAAAATGCCTCGCCACCCTTTTTCCGAAGATTGCCAAGCCTAATATATAAAAAAACTAAAAGAGTTTACAATCCTTAAAAAGCACAGATACTTTCTGGAATTATCTCTCTTAGAATTTGTGCATTTGCACTTTGAATGTTCAATTTTTTCTCGTAAACAAAAAGATAAGGCAAATAGATCACAATAAAATTAAAATTTTAGAGTTTATGTATGAAAAAAATTGAAAACTATAATAAATGTAAGTGAAGAAAATTATTTCACGCACTAAAAATTAACCCTAAGTTTTGTTATCCTTGTTTGGGAAATTCCACAAGTACAACCCCAAATAGCTTCGTAAAATTTTATAAGAAAGAGATTCCTTATCGATCCTAACATATTTTAAATATAGATATGCATGACTGAAACATGTTGAAGATGCAAATGATCTAATGATCCAAAAATTTAATGGAGTCGGAAAAACTTAATTCTCAAGTAAACGTGCGGAGGGATATTTACCAGAGCCGAACAACCCACTTTTTGCCTATTTACAAAAAGCGGACCTATCAATCATAGATCATAATAAATGTTTTGATCGATTAATGATGTGTAACGTCTAAAAGTTTTGTTAAAAATGATTTATTGTTTGGGAGTCAACACCCAGTTAAAATGTCTCATGCCACCTTCTCCGATGATTGCAAAGCCAAATATATAAAAAAATAAAAGCGTTTACAATCCATAAAAATCATAGGTACTTTTTGGAATTATCTCTCTGAGTGATTTTGAATTTCCAATTTGGATGTTCATTTTTTTCAAATCCAAACTTATGTTTTCTCTCTCCCATTTTTCTCGTCAACAAAAAGATAAGGCAAATAGATCGCAACAAAATTAAAATTTTAGAATTTATGTATGCAAAAAATTGAAAACTATAATAAATGTATGTGAAGAAAATTATTTTTACACACTAAAAAGGAACACCAAAGTTTTGTTATCCATGTTTGGGAAATTCTACCAGTACAACCCCCAATAGCTTGGTGGAATTTTATAAGAAAGAGATTTCTAATTGATCCTGACATGTTTTAAATATGGATATGCATGCCTGAAACATGTTGTAGATGCAAATGACCTAATGATCCTATTCAAGGCGTAGGAAAACTTAAATTTTCAAGTTAACGTGTGGTGGGATATTTACCAGAGCCAAACAACCTTCTTTTTGTGTATTTACAAAAGGTGGACTTAACAATCATAGATCATCATAAATGTTTTCTTCAATTAATGATGTGTAACGACTATAATTTAGGTTAGAAATTACTTACGGTTTGGGAGTCAACACTCAGTTAAAAATGCCCAGCCCCCCCTTTTTGGTTGATTGTAAAACCTAATATAAAAAACAAATAGAGTTTAAAATCCTTAAAAACACATATACTTTTTGGAATTATCTCTCTCAGCATTTTTGCATTTCCATTTTGGATGTTCAATTTTTTATCAAATCAAAACTTGAGTTTTTACTCTCCCATTTTTCTCGTAAACAAAATGATAAGGCAAATAGATGACAAAAAAATGAAAATTTTAGAGTTTATGTATGCAACAAAATTCAAAACTATAATAAATGTATGTGAAGAAAATTATTTCACGCACTAAAAATGAACAGCTAAGTTTTGTTATCCATGTTTGCGAAATTTCACTAGTACAACCCCTAATAGCTTGCTGGAATTTTAAAAGAAAGAGATTTCTAATTGATCCTAACTTGTTTTTAATATGGATATGCATGCCTGAAACATGTTGAAGATGCAAATGACCTAATGATCCACAAATTTCAAGGAGTAGAAAAAATTAAATTCTCAAGTTAATGTGCGGTGGGATATTTACCAGAGCCAAACAAGCCAGTGTTTGCGTATTTACAAAAAGCGTACCAAACAATCATAGATTATTGTAAATGTTTTGATCGATTAATGATGTGTAACAGTTATAGTTTTTGTTAGAGATGACTTATGGTTTGGGAGTCAACACTCAGTTAAAAATTACTCGCCACCCCTTTTCCGATGATTGCAAAACCTAATATATAAAAAACTAAAAGAGTTTACAATCCTTAAAAATCACAGATACTTTTCAGAATTATCTCTCTCAGCATTTGTGCATTTCCATTTTGGATGTTCAATTTTTTTTCAAATCAAATCTTGAGCTTTCACTCTCACATTTTTCTCATAAACAAAAAGATAGGGCAAATAGATCACAACAAAATGAAAATTTTAATGTTTTTGGATGAAAAAATTGAAAACTATAATAAATGTATGTAAAGCAAATTATTTCACACACTAAAAATGAACACCAAAGTTTCGTTATCCATGTTTGGGAAATTCCACTAGTGTACAACCCCTAATAGCTTGGTGGAATTTTATAATAAATAGTTCTAAATGTATCCTAACATGTTTAATGTTTTAAATGAGGTGGATATGCATGACTGAAACATGTTGAAGATGCAAATGGCCTAATGATCCATAAATTTCAAGGAGAATAAAAAATTAAATTCGTAGGTTAATGTGCAGTGGGATATTTACCAGAGCCAAACCGCCCACTTTTTGCCTTTTTAAAAATAGCATACCTAACAATCAATGATCATCGTAAATTTTTTGATCGATTAAATATGTGTAACCGTTATAATTTTTGTTCAAAATGACTTACGGTTTGGGAGTAACACTCATTTAAAAATGCCTCGCACCACCTTCCTGATGATTGTAAAACCTAATAAATAAAAAACTAAAAGAGTTGAATATCCTTAAAAACCACAGATAACTTTTGGAATTATCTATCTCAGCATTTGTGCATTTCCATTTTGGAGGTTCAATTTCTTTTCAAATCCAAACTTGAGTTTTCACTCTCCCATTTTGTAAGTGAAGAAAATTATTTCACACACTAAAATGAACACCGAAGTTTTGTTATCCAAGTTTTGGAAATTCCACTAGTACAACCCCTAATAACTTGATGGAATTTTATAAGAAACAGATTTTCATTGATACTAAATGTTTTAAATATGGATATGCATGCCTGAAACATGTTGAAGATGGGAATGACCTAATGATCCAAAAATTTCGAGTAGAAAAAATTAAATTCGCAAGTTCAAGTGCGGTGGGATATTTACCAAAGCGAAACAACCCAGTTTTTGTCTTTTTATAAAAAGTGGACCTAACAATCATAGATCTGCGTAAATGTTTTGATTGATTAATGATGTGTAACGACATTAATTTTTGTTAGTAATGACTTATGGTTTGGGAGTCAACACTCAGTTGAAAATGTCTCCCCCCCCCCCCCCCCCCCCCCCCCCCCCCCTTCCCTCCCCAACTCTTTTTCGATGATTGCAAAACTTAATATATAAAAACCTACAAGAGTTTACAATCCTTAAAAATCACAGACACATTTTGGAATTATCTTTCTCAGTATTTTTTCATTTTCGTTTTGGATGTTAAATTTTTTTTCAAATCCAAACATGAGTTTTCACTCTCCCTTTTTTCTCGTAAACAAAAAGATATGGCAATTAGATCTCAACAAAATGAAAATTTCTGAGTTAAAAATGAACACCAAAGTTTTTTTTATCCATGTTTGGGAAATTCCTCTAGTACAACCCCTAATAGCTTGGTGGAATTTTATAAAAAAGAGATTTATAATTGATCCTAACATGTTTTAAATATTGATATGCTTGCTTGAAACATGTTGAAGATGCAAATCATCTAATGATCCAAAAAATTTTGGAGTAGAAAAAATGAAATTCTCAAGTTAACGTGCGGTAGGATATTTACCAAGGCCAATTTTTGCCTAGTAACAATAAGCGGATTTAACAATCATAGTTCATCATAAAAGTTTTGATTGATTAATGATGTGTAATGGCTATAATTTTTGCTAGAAATGACTTATGGTTTGGGAGTCAACACTCAGTTAAAATTGCATCTCCACCCCATTTCGGATGATTGCAAAACCGAATATATAAAAAACTAGAAGATTTTACAAACCTAAAAAATCACAAATACATTTTGGAATTATCTCTTTCAGCATTTGTGCATTTCTATTTTGGATGTTCGATGTTTTTCAAATCCAAACTTGAGTTTTCACTCTCCCATTTTACTTGTAAACAAAAAGATAAGGCAAATAGATCACAAAAAAAAAGAAAATTTTAGAGTTTATGTATGCAAAAAATTGAAAACTATAATAAACGTAAGTGAAGAAAATTATTTCATGCACTAAAAATGAACCCCAAAGTTTTGTTATCCATGTTTGGTTTTAGAGTTTATGTATGCAAAAAATTGAAAACTATAATAAACGTAAGTGAAGAAAATTATTTCATGCACTAAAAATGAACCCCAAAGTTTTGTTATCCATGTTTGGGAAATTCCACCAGTACAACCCCTAATAGCTTGGTGGAATTTTATAAGAAAGCAGTCTCTAATAGATCCTAACATATTTTAAATATGGATATGCATGCCTGAAACATGTTGGAGATGCAAATGAGCTAATGATCCAAAAATTTCAAGGAGTAGAAAAAATTTAATTCTCAAGTTAACGTGCGGTGGGATATTTACCAGAGCCAAACAACACAGTTTTTGCCTATTTAAAAAAAGTGGACCTAACAATTATAGATCATTGTAATTCTTTTGATTGATTGATGATGTGTAGCGGCAATAATTTTTGTTAGAAATGACTTATGGTTTGGGAGTCAACACTCAGTTAAAAATGCCTCGCCCACCCTTTTTCGATGATTAAAAAACCTAATATATAAAAACCTAAAAGAGTTTACAATCCTTAAAAATCACAGATGCTATTTGGAATTATCTCTCTCAGCATTTGTGCATTTCCATATTCGATGTTTAATTTCTTTTGAAATCCAAACTTTTGTTTTCACTCTCCCATTTTTCTAGTAAACCAAAAGATAAGGCACATAGATCACAATAAAATGAAAATTTTATATTTTATCTGTGGAAAAAAATTGAAAACTATAATAAATGTAACTGATGAAAATAATTTCATGCACTAAAAATGAACACCAATATTTTGGTATCCATGTTTGGGAAATTCCACTAGTACAACCCCTAATAGCTTAGTGGAATTTTATAAGATAGAGATTTCTAATTGATCCTAAAATTTTTTAAATATGGGTATGCTTGCCAGAAACATGTTGAAGATGCGAATGATCTAGTGATCCAAAAATTTCAAGTACTAGAAAAAAAATTAAATTCTCAAGTAAATGTGTGGTGGGATATTTAGCTAAGCAAAACTACTCAATTTTTACCTATTTAAAAAAAGCGGATCTCACAATCATAGATCATCGTGAATGTTTTGATTGATTAATGATGTATAACGGCTATAATTTTTGTTAGAAATGATTTATGGTTTCGGAGTCAACACTCAGTTAAAATTGCCTCGCCCACCCTTTTTCGATGATTATAAAACCTAATATATAAAAAACTAAAAGATTTTACAATCCTTAAAAATCACATATACTTTTTTAAATTATCTCTCTCAGCATTCGTGCATTTTCTTATTGGATGTTCAATTTTTTTTCAAATCCAAACTTTAGTTTTGACTCTCCCATTTTTCTCGTAAACAAAAAGATAAGCCAAATAGATCACAATAAAAAGAAAATTTTAGAGTTTATGCATGCAAAAAAATTGAAAACTATAATAAATGTAACAGAAGAAAATAATTTCATGCACTAAAAAATAACACCAAAATTTTGTTATCCATGATTGGGAAATTCCATTAGTACAAACCATAATAGCTTGGTGGAATTTCATAAGAAAGAGATTTCTAATTGATCCTTACATGTTTTAAATATGGATATGCATGCCAGAAACATGTTGAAGATGCGAATGATCTAATGATACAAAAATTTTAAGGTTTGGGAGTCAACACACAGTTAAAAATGCCCCGTCCCCCCTTTTTCGATGATTGCAAAACCTAATATGGATATGCGTGCCTGAAACATATTGAAGATGCAATTGACCTAATGATTGAAAAATATCAAGGTGTGGGAAAAATTAAATTCTCAAGTTAAAATGCGTTGGGATATTTACCAGAGCCAAACAACCCACTTTTTGTGTATTTACAACAAGCAGACCTAACAATCATAGATCATTGTAAATGTTTCGATCGATTAATAAAGTGTAACAGCTATAATTTTTGTCAGAAATGACTTATGGTTTGGGAGTCAACACGAAGTTAAAAATGCCTCGCCCCTCCTATTATGATGATTGCAAAACCTAATATATAAAAAACTAAAAGAGTTTACAATCCTTAAAAATTACAGATACTTTTTGGAATTATCTCTCTTAGAATTTGTGCATTTCCATTTTGGATGTTCAATTTTTTTTCAAATCCAAACTTGAGTTTTCACTCTCCCATTTTTCTCGTAAAGAAAAAGATAAGGCAAATAGATCAAAACAAAATAAAAATTTCAGAGTTTATGTATGAAAAAAACTGAAAAACTATAATAAATGTAAGTGAAGAAAATTATTTCACAAACTAAAAATGAACACCAAAGTTTTGTTATCCACGTTTGGGAAATTCCACTAGTACAACCCCTAATAGCTTGGTGGAGTTTTATAAGAAAGAGATTTCTAATTTAACCTAACATGTTTTAAATATGGATATGCATGCCTGAAACATGTTGAAGATGTGAAAGGTCTAATGACCCAGAAATTTCAAGGAGTAAAAATATTAAATTCTAAAGTTAAAGTGCTGTGGGATATTTACAAAAGCCAAACAACCCAGTTTTTGCCTATTTACAAAAAGTGGACCTAATTATCATAGATAATCATAAATTTTTTGATTGATTAATGATGTGTAATGGCTATAATGTTTTATAGAAATTACATATGGTTTGGGAGTAAATACACACTTAAAATGCCTTGTCCCCCATTTTCTGATGATTGCAAAACCTAATATAAAAAAAAAAGAGTTTACAGTCCTTAAAAATCACAGATACTTTTTTGAATTATCTCCCTCAGCATTTGTTCATTTCCTTATTGAATGTTCAATTTTTTTTCAAATCCAAACTTGAGTTTTCAATCTCCCATATTACTCGTAATAAAAAAGATAAGGCAAATAGATCACAACAAAACAAAAATTTTAGAGTTTATGTATGCAAAAAAATGAAAACCATAATATGAAAGTGATGAAAATTATTTGACTCACTAAAAATGAACACCAAAGTTTTGTTATCCTTGTTTGGGAAATTCCACCCGTACAACACCTAATAGCTTGGTGGAATTTTATAAGAAAGTGATTTCTAATTGATCCTAACAAATTTGGATATGCATGCCTGAAACATGTTGATGATGCAAATGATCCAATGATCCAAAAATTTGGGGCAGTCGAAAAAATTAAATTCTAAAGTTAACGTGTGATGGGATATTTACAAAATCTATACAACCCACTTTTTCTCTATTTACAAAAAGCGGACCTAACAATCATAGGCCAACATAAATATTTTGATCGATTAATGATGTGTAACGGCTATAAGTTTTGTTAGAAATGACTCATGGTTTGGGAGTCATCACTCAGTTAAAAATGCCTCGCCCCCTATTTCGATGATTGCAAAACCTAATATTTAAAAAACTAAAAGTCTTTACAATCCTTAAAAATCACAGATAATTTTTGGAATTATCTCTCTCAGCATTTGTGCATTTCCATTTTTTATGTTCAATTTTTTTTCAAATCCAAACTTGAGTTTTCTCTTTCCCATTTTTCTCGAAAGAAAAAAAGATAAGGCAAATAGACAAAAAAATGAAAATTTTAGAGTTTATGTATGCAAAAAATTTAAAACTATAATAAATGTAAGTGAAGAAAGTTATTTCACACAATAAGAATGAACACTAAAGTTTTGTTATCCTTGTTTGGGAAATTCCACTAGTACAACCCCTAATAGCTGGGTCAAATTTATAAGAAAGAGATTTCTACTTGATCCTAACATGTTTTATACATAGATATGCATGCCTGAAACATGTTGCAGATGCAAATGATCTAATGATCCAAAAATTTCAAGGTGTAGAAAAATTAAATTCTGAAGTTAACGTGCGGTGGGATATTTACCAGAGCCAAACAACCCACTTTTTGCCTATTTACAAAAAGCGGACCTAACAGACATAGGTCTTCGTATATTTTTTGATCGATTAATGATGTCTAACTATTATAATTTTTGTTCGAAATGACTTAAGGTTTGGGATTCAACACTCAGTTAAATAGGCCTCGCCCTTCCTTTTTCGAAGATTGCAAAACTTTATATATAAAAAACTAAAAGAATTTATAATCCTTAAAAATCACAGATACTTTTTTGAATTATCTCTCTCAACATTTGTGCATATCCATTTTGGATGTTCAATATTTTTTCAAATCCAAACTTGAGTTTTCACTCTCCCATTTTTCTCGTAAACAAAAAGATAAGGCGAATAGATCAGAATAAAATAAAAATTTCAGAGTTTATGTATGCAAGAACTTGAGAATTATAATAAATGTAAGGGAAGAAAATTATTTCATGAACTAAAAATGAACACCAAAGTTTTGTTATCCATGTTTGGGAAATTCCACTAGTACAACCCCTAATAGCTTGGTGGAATTTTATAATATAGAGATTTCTAATTGATCCTAACATGTTGAAGATGCAAATGATCTAATGATCCAAAAATTTGAACATGTAGAAAAAATTAAATTCTCAAGTTAACGTGCGGTGAATAATTTACCTAAGCCGAACTACTCAATTTTTTACCTATTTACAAAAAGCGGATCTAAATATCATGGATCATTTTAAATGTTGTGATTGATTAATGATGTGTAATGGCTATAACTTTTGTTAGAAATGACTTCTGGTTTTGGAGTCAATACTCAGTTAAAAATGCCTCGCCCTCTTCCGATGATTGCAAAACCTAATATATAAAAAATGAAAAGAGTTTACAGTCCTTAAAAATCTCAGATACTTTTTGGAATTATCTCTTTTAGCATTTGTGCGTTTCCATTTTGGATGTACAATTTTTTTTCAAATCCAAACTTGTGTTTTCCCACTACCTTTTTTCACGTAAACAAAAAGATAAGACAAATAGATCACTAGAAAATGAAAATTTTTGAGTTTATGTATTCAAAAAATTGAAAACTATAATAAATGTAAGTGAATAAAATTATTCCATGAATAGAATGAAGACCAAAGTTTTGTTATCCATCTTTGGGAAATTCCCCTAGTACAACCCCTAATAGCATGGTGGAATTTCATTAGAAAGTGATTTCTAATTGATCCAAACATGTTTTAAATATGGATATGCATGCCTGAAACATGTTGAAGATGCAAATGACCTAATGATCCAAAAATTTTATGGAGTTGAAAAACTTAAATTCTCAACTTAACGAGCGTTGGGATATTTACCAGAGCCAAACAGCCCACTTTTTGCCTATTTACAAAAAGCTGACCTAACAATCATAGATAATCGTAAATGTTTTGAGCCATTAATAAAGTGTAACGGCTATAATTTTTGTTAGAAATGACTTATGGTTTCGGAGTCAACACTCGAGTTAAAAATGCCTCGCCCCCCCTTTTCAGATGATTGAAAAACCTAATTTATAAAAAATTCAAAGAGTTTACAATCCATAAAAATCACAAATACTTTTCGGAATTATCTCTCTCAGTATTTGAGCATTTCCATTTATGATGTTCATTTTTTTTTCAAATCCAAACTTGAGTTTTCACTCTCCCATTTTACTCGTAAAAAAAAAGATAAGGCAAATAGATTACAACAAAATAAAAATTTAAGAGTTCATGTATGCAAAAGAAAATTAACTATAATAAATGTAAGTGAAGAAAATAATTTCACGCATTAAAAATGAACACCAAAATTTGGTAATCCATGTTTGGGAAATTCCACTAGTACAACCCCTAATAGCATGGTGGAATATTTTAAGAAAGAAATTTCTAATTGATCCTAACATGTTTTAAATATGGATATGCATGCGTGAAACAAGTTGAAGATGCAAATGACCTAATAATCCAAAAATTTCAAGGAGTAGGAAAAATTAAATTCTCAAGTTAACGGGCGGTGGGATATTTACTAGAGCCAAAAAACCCAATTTTTCCCTATTTACAAAAAGTATTCCTAAAAGTCATAGATCATTGTAAATATTTTGATGAATTAATGATGTGTAGCGGCTATAATTTTTGTTAGAAATGACTTATGGTTTGGGACTCAACACTCAGTTAAAACTCTCCCATTTTACTCATAAACAAAAAGATAAGGCAAATAGATCACAATAAAATGAAAACTTTAGAGTTCATGTATGCAAAAAAATTTAAAACTATAATAAATAAAAGTGAATAAAATAATTCACTCACTAAATATGAACGCCAAAATTTTTTTATCCATGTTTGGGAAATTCCACTAGTACAACCCTTAATAGCTTGGTGGAATTTTATAAGAAAGATATATCTAATTGATCCTAACATGTATTAAATAAGGATATGCAAGCTTGAAACATGTAGAAGATGCAAATGATCTAATGATCCAAAAATTTCTAGGAGTCGAAAAAATTAAATTCAAAAGTTAACGTGCGGTGTGATATTTACCAAAGCCACAAAAACCCAATTTTTGCCTATTTACAAAAACTGGACTTAACAATCATTGATCATCGTAAATATTTTGATCGATTAATGATGTGTAACGGCTTTAATTTTTGTTAGAAATGACTTATGGTTTGGGAGTCAACACAATTAAAAATGCCTCGCTCCCACTTTTCCTATGCTTATAAAACCTAATATAGAAAAACTAAAACAATTTAAAATCCTTAAAAATCACCGATTCTTTTTGGAATTATCTCTCTCAGCATTTGTGCATTTCCATTTGGGCTGTTCAATTTTTTTTCAAATCCAAACTTGAGTTTTCACTCACCCATTTTTTCGTAAACAAAAAGATAAGGCAAATAGATCACAAGAAAATGAAAACTTTAGAGTTTATTTATGCAAATTATTGAAAACTATAATAAATGTAAGTGAAGAAATTATTTCACGCACTAAAAATGAACACCAAAGTTTTGTTATCCATGTTTGAGAAATTCCACCAGTACAACTCCTAATAGCTTGGTGGGATTTTATAAGAATATGATTTCTAATGGATCCTAACATGTTTTGTATATGGATATGCATGCCTAAAACATGTTGAAGATGCAAATGACCTAATGATCCAAAAATTTCCAGGAGTAGAAAAAATTAAATTCTCAAGTTAACATGCAGTGGGATATTTACCAGAGCCATGCAACCCACTTTTTGCCAATTTACAAAAAGTGGTCCAAACAATCATAGATCATCGTAAATATTTTGGTCAATTAATGATGTGTAGCGGCTATAATTTTTGTTAGAAATGACTTATGGTTTAGGAGTCAACACTCAGTTAAAAATGCCGCTAAACCCTAAACCCTTTTCAGATAATTGCAAAACCTAATTTATAAAAAAACTAAAAGAGTTTGCAATCCATAAAAATCACAGATACTTTTTAGAATTATCCCTCTCAGCATTTGTGCATTTCCATTTCTGATGTTCAATTTATTTTTCAAATCCAAACTTGAGTGTTCACTCTCCCATTTTTCTCGTAAACAAAAAGATATGGAAAATAGATCACAACAAAAAATTTGAAAACTATAATAAATGTAAGTGCAGAAAATTATTTCAGGCACTAAAAATGAACACCAAAGTTTTTTTATCCATGTTTGGGAAATTCAAATAGTACAGCCCCTAATAGCTTGGTGGAATTTTATAAAAAAAGAAATTTCTAATTGATCCTAACATCTTTTAAATATCGATATGCATGCATGAAACGTGTTGAAGATGCAAATGATCTAATGAGCCAAAAATTTCAGGAGTAGAAAAAATTAAATTCTCAATCTTACGTGCGGAGGGATATTTACCAAAGCCAAACAACCCAGTTTTTGCCTATTAACAAAAAGCAAATCTAAAAATCATAGATCATCATAAAAGTTGTGATTGATTAAAATATGTGTAATGGCTATAATTTTTGTTACAAATGACTTATGGTTTGGGAGTCAACACTTAGTTAAAATTGCCTCACCCCCCTTTTCCGATGATTGCAAAACCTAAAAAATAAAAAAACTAAACGAGTTTACAGTCCTTAAAAATCACAAATACTTTTTTTAATTATCTCTTTTAGCATTTGTGCATTTCCATTTTGGATGTTCAATTTTTTTTCAAATCCAAACTGGAGTTTCCACTCTTCCATTATACTCGTAAACAAAAAGATAAGGCAAACAAATCACAAAAAATTGAAAATTTTAGAGTTTATGTATGCCAAAAATTGAAAAATATAATAAATGTAGGTGAAGAAAATTATTTCATGCACTAAAAATGAACACCAAAGTTTTGTTATCCATGTTTGGAAATTCCACCAGTACAACAACCCCTAATAGCTTGGTGAAATTTTATAAGAAAGAAATTTCTAATTGATCCTAACCTATTTTAAATATGGATATGCATGCCTGAAACATGTTGAAGATGCAAATGACCTAATGATCAGAAAATTTCAAGGACTAGAAAAATTTAAATTCTCAAGTTAATGTGTGGTGGGATAATTACCAAAGCCCAACAACAAACTTTTTGCCTATTTACAAAAAGCGGACCAAACAATCATAGATCATCATAAATGTGATGTGTAACGGCTATAATTTTTGTTAGAAATGACTTATGGTTTGGGAGTCAACACTCAGTTAAAAATGCATCGCCCTGCCTTTTTCGATGATTGCAAAACCTAATTTATAAAAAACTAAAAGAGTTTATAATCCATAAAAATCACAGAAACTTTTTAGAATTATCTCTCACAGTATTTGTGCATTTCCATTTTGGATGTTCATTTTTTTTCAAATCCAAACTTGAGTTTTCACTATCCCATTTTACTCGTAAATAAAAAGATAAGGCAAATAGATCACAATAAAATGAAAATTTCCGAGTTTATGTATGAAAAAAATTGAAAACAATTATAAATTTAATTAAAAAAATTTATTTAACGCACAAAAAATGAACACCAATGTTTTGTTATCCATGTTTGGGAAATTCCACTAGTACAACCCTAATAACTAGGTGGAATTTTATAAGAAAGAGATTTCTAATTGATCCTAACATGTTTTAAATAGGGATATGCATTCTTGAAACATGTTGAAGATGCAAATGACCTAATGATCCAAAAAATTAAAGGAGTAGGAAAAATTAAATTCTCAAGTTAACGTGCGTTGGGATATACGAGAGCCAAACAACCCACTTTTTGCCTGTTTAGAAAAAGCGGACCTAACAATGATAGATCATCGTAAATGTTTTGATCGATTAATGATGTGTAATGGCTATAATATTTGTTAGAAAGGACTTATGGTTTGTGAGTCTACACTCAGTTAAAAATGCCTCGCCCCCCTTTTTCCGATGATTGTAAAACCTAATTTATAAAAATCTTAAAGATTTTACAATCCATAAAAATCATAGGTACTTTTTTGAATTATCTCTCTCAGCATTTGTGCATTTCGATTTATGATGTTAAATTTTTTTTCAAATCCAAACTTGATTTTTCACTCACCCATTTTTTTCGTAAACAAAAAGATAAGGCAAATAGATCACAAAAAAATGAAAATTTCAGAGTTTATGTATGCAAAAAATTGAAAACTATAATCAATGTAAGAGAAGAAAATTATTTCATGCGCTAAAAATGAACACCAACATTTTGTTATCGATGTTTGGGAAATTCCACCTGTACAACCCCAAATAGCTTGGTAGAATTTTATAAGAAAGAGATTTTTATTTGATCCTAACAGGTTTTAAATATGGATATGCATGCTTGAAACACGTTGATGTTGCAAATGACCTAATGATCCAAAAATTTCAAGAAGTAGAAAAAATTAAATTCTCAAATTAACGTGCGGTGGGTTATTTACAAGAGCCAAACAACCCATTTTTTGCCTATTTACAAAAAGCGGACCTAACAATCGTACAGCATCATAAATGTTTTGATCAATTAATGATGGGTAACGACTATAATTTTTGTTAGAAATGACTTATGGTTTAGGAATCAACACTCAGTTCAAAATGCCTCGCACCCCCCCCCCCCCCCCCCTCCCTTTTTTCGAAGATTGCATAACCTAATATATAAAAAACTAAAAGAGTTTACAATCCTTAAAAATCATAGATACTTTTTGGAATTATCTCAATCAGAATTTCGTCATTTCCATTTTGGATGTTCAATTTTTTTTCAAATCCATACTTGATTTTTCACTCTCCCATTTTTCTCGTAAACAAAAAGATAAGGCAAATAGATCACAACAAAATGAAAATTTTAGAGTTTATGTATGCATAAAATTGGAAATTGTAATAAATTAAAGTGTAGAAAATTATTTCACGTACTAAAAATGAACACCAAAGTTTTGTAATCCATATTTTCGAAATTCCACCAGTACAACCCCAAATAGCTTGGTAGAATTTTATAAGAAAGAGATTCCTAATTGATCCTAACATATTTTAAATATGGATATGCATGACTGAAACTTGTTGAAGATGCGAATGATCTAATGATCCAAAAATTTCAAGGAGTCAAAAAAATTAAATACTCAAGTAAACGTGCGGTGGGATATTTACATGAGCCAAACAATCCACTTTATGTCTATTTACAAATAGTCGACCTATAAATCATAGATCATCATAAATGTTTTGATCGATAAATGATATGTAATGGCTAAATTTTTTGTTAGAAATGATTTATTGTTTGGGAGTCAACACCCAGTTAAAAATGCCTCGCGCCACCTTTTCCGATGATTGCAAAACCTAATATATAAAAAACTAAAAGAGTTTACAATCCATAAAAATCACAGATACTTTTTGGAATTATCTCTCTTAGTAATTTTGCATTTCTATTTTGGACGTTCAATTTTTTTCAAATCCAAACTTGTGTTTTGTCACACCCATTTTTCTCGTAAACAAAAAGATAAGGCAAATAGATCACAACAAAATGAAAATTTTAGAGTTTATATATGCAAAAAATTGAAAACTATAATAAATTTATTAGAAGAAAATTAATTCATACACTAAAAAGGAACACCAAAGTTTTATTATCCATGTTTGGGAAATTCCACCAGTACAACCCCCAATATATTGGTGGCATTTTATAAGAAAGTGATTTCTAATTGATCCTAACATGTTTTAAATATGGATAAGCATGTCTGAAACATGTTGTAGATGCAAATGACCTAATGATCCAAAAATTTCAAGGAGTAGGAAAAATTAAATTCTCAAGCAAACATGCAGTGGGATATTTATAAGAGCCAAACAACCCACTTTTTACATATTTAAAAAAATCGGACCTAACAATCATAGATCATCATAAATTTTTTGATCGATTATGATGTGTAAGGACTATAATTTATGTTAGAAATGGCTTATGGTTTGGGAGTCAACACTCTGTTAAAAATGAATCGATCCCCCCCCCCCCCCCCCCCCCCCCCCCCCCCCCCCCCCCCCGCCCCCCCTTTTCAGTTCATTATAAACCCTAATATATTAAAAAAAAGAGTCTACAATCCTTAAAAACACATGCTTTGTGGAATTATCTCTCTCAGCATTTGTGCATTTCTATTTTGGATGTTTAATTCTTTTAAAAATCAAAACTTGAGCTTTCACTCTCCCAATTTCTTCGTAAACAAAATGGTAAGGCAAATAGATCACAAAAAAATGAAAATTTTAGAGTTTATTTAAGCAAAATATTGAAAACTATAATAAATGTAAGTGAAGAAAATTATTTCACAAACTAAAAATGAACACCAAAGTTTTGGTATCCTTGTTTACGAAATTTTACTAGTACAACCCCTAATAGCTTGGTGGAATTTTATAAGAAAGATATTTCTAATTGATCCTAACATGTTCTAAATATGGATATGCATGCCTAAAACATGTTGAAGATTCAAATGACCTAATGATCCAAAAATTTGGAGTAGAAAAAAATAAATTCTCAAGTTAATGTGCGGGGGGATAATTTTTATTAGAAATGACTTATGGTTTGGGAGTCAACACTCAGTTAAAAATGCATAGCCCACCCCCACAACTCACCTCCCCCCCCCCCCCCCCCCCCCCCCCTTTTTCGATGATTACAAAACATAATATATAAAAAACTAAAAGAGTTTACAATCATTAAAAATCACAAATACTTTTTGGAATTATCTCTCTCAGTATTTGTGCATTTCCATTTTGGATGTTCAATTTTTTTTCAAATCCAAACTTGAGTTTTCACTCTCCCATTTTTCTCATAAACAAAAAGATAAACAAAATAGATCACAACAAAATGAAAATTTTAGAGTTTATGTATGTAAATAATTGAAAAAAATAATATATTTAAGTGAAGAAAATTATTTCACGCACTAAATATGAACCCCAAAGTTTTGTTATCCATGTTTGGGAAATTCCACTAGTACAACAAACCGTAAAAGCTTGGTGGAATTTTATAAGAATGAGATTTCTTATTGATCCTAACATGTTTTAAATATGGATATGCATGCTTGAAACATGTAGAAGATTAATATGACCTAATGATCCAAAAATTTTAAGGAGTAGAAAAAATTAAATTCTCAAGTGAAATTGCGGGGGGATATTTACTAGAGCCAACCAACCCACTTTTTGCGTATTTACAAAAAGCTGACCTAACAATCATAAATCATCGTAAATGTTTTGATGGATTAATGATGTGTAACAGCTATGATTTTTTTTAGAAATGACTTATGGATCTGGAGTCAACACTCAGTTAAAAATGCCTTGTCCCCCTTTTCCGATGATTGCAAAACCTAATATATCAAAAACTAAAAGAGTTTACAATCCTCAAAAATCTCAGATACTTTTTGGAATTACCTCTCTCAGCATTTGGGCATTTCCATTTTAGATGTTTAATTTTTTTTCAAATCCAAACTTGAGTTGTCACTCTGCCATTTTTTCTCATAAAAAAAAAAGATAAAGCAAATAGATCACAACAAAATGAACACCAAACTTTTATTATCCATGTTTGGGAAATTCCACTAGTACAACCCCTAGTAGTTTGGCAGAATTTTATAAGAAAGATATTTCTAATTGATCCTAACATGTTTTAAATATGGATAATCATGCCTGAAACTTGTTGAAGACGCAAATGACCTAATGATCCAAAAATTTAGAGGAGTAGAAAAAATTAGATTCTCAAGTTAACGTGCGGTGGAATATTTACCAGAGCCAAACCCCCCACTTTTTGCCTATTTAAAAAAAGCGAACCTAAGAATCATAGATCATCGTAAATGTTTTGATCGATTAATGATGTGTAACAGATATATTTCTTTTGTTACAAATGACTTATGGTTTGGGAGTCAACTTTCAGTTAAAAATGCCTTGGGCCCCCTTTTTCGATGATCGCAAAACTAATATATAAAAAACTAAAAGAGTTTACAATGCAAAAAAATCACAAATTTTTTTTGGAATTATCTCTCTCAGCATTTGTGCATTTCTGTTTTGGATGTTCTATTTTTTTTCAAATCCAAACTTAAGTTTTCACTCTCCCATTTTTCTCGTAAACGAAAAGATAAGGCAAATAGATAAAAAAAAATGAAAATTTTAGAGTTTATGTATGCAAAAAATTGAAAACTATAATAAATTTAAGTGAAGAAAATTATTTCACGCACTAAAAGGAACAACAAAGTTTTGTTATCTATGTTTTGGAAATTCCACTAGGAGAACACCTAATATCTTGGTTTAATTTTATAAGAAAGAGATTTCTAATTGATCCTAACATGTTTTAAGTATGGATATGCATGCCTGAAACATGTTGATGACGCAAATGACCTAATGAGCCAAAAGTTTAGTGGTGTAGAAAAAATTAAAGTCTCAAGTTAACGTGTAGTGGGATATGTACCAGAGCCAAACAAGCAACTTTTTGTCTATTTACAAAAACCGGACCTAAAAATCATAGATCATCGTAAATTTTTGGTGAGATTAATGATGTGTAACAGCGATACTTTTTGTTAGAAATGACTTATGGTTTGGGAGTCAATACTCAGTTAAAAATGCCTCGCCCACCCTTTTCCGATCTTTGAAAAACCTAATATATGAAAAACTAAAATAGTTTACAATCCTTAAAAATCATAGATACTTTTTGGAATTATCTCTCTCAGAATTTGTGCATTTCCATTTTGAATGTTCAATTTTTTATCAAATTCAAACTTGAGTTTTGACTCTCCCATTTTTCTTGTAAACAAAAAGATAAGGCAAATAGATCACAACAAAGTGAAAATTTTAGAGTTTATGTATGCAAAAAATTGAAAAGTATAATAAATGTAAGTGAAAAAATTATTTCACGCACTAAAAATGAACACCAAAGTTTTGTTATCCATGTTTGGGAAATTCCGCTAGTACAACCCCTAATCTCTTTGTGGAATTTTATAAGAAGGGATTTATAATTGATCCTAACATGTTTTAAATATGGATATGTATGCCTGAAAAAAGTTGAAGATGAAAATGACGTAATGATCCAAAAATTTCAAGGTGTAGAAAAAATTAAATTCTCAAGTTAACGTGTGGTGGGATATTTTTCTGAGCCAAACAACCCAGTTTTTGCCTATTTACAAAAAGCAGACCTAAAAATCATAGATCATCGTAAATATTTTTATCAATTAATGATGTGTAACCACTATAATTTTTGTTAGAAATGACTTTTGGTTTGGGAGTCAACACTCAATTAAAAAAGCCTCGCCCCCACCCCCCCCCCCCCCCCCCCCCCCCCCCCCCCCCCCCCCCCCCCTTTTCCGATGATCGCAAAACCTAATTTTTAAAAAAATAAAAGAGTTTAAAATCCTTAAAAATAAAAAATACTTTTTGGAATTATCTCTCTCAGCATTTGTACATTTCCCTTTTGGATGTTAAATTTTTTTTCAAATCCAAACTTGAGTTTTCACTCTCCCATTTTTCTCGTAAACAAAAAGATAAGGCATATTGATTATTACAAAATGAAAGTTTTAGAGCTTATGTATGCAAAAAATTGATAACTTTAATAAATGTAAGTGCAGAAAATTATTTCACGCTCTAAAAATGAACACCAAAGTTTTTTTGTCCATGTTTGGGAAAATCCACTTGTACAACCCCTAATAGCTTGGTGAAATTTCATTGGAAAGAGATTTCTATTTGATCCTAACATGTTTTAAAAATGGATATGCATGCCTGATACATGTTAAAGACGCAAATGACCTAATGATCCAAAAAATTCAAGGAGTTGAAAAACCTAAATTCTCTAGTGATATTTACAAGAGCCATACAACCCACTTTTTGCCTATTTACAAAAAGCAGACCTAACAATCATAGATCATCGTAAATGTTTTGATGGATTAATGATGTGTAACGGCTATAATTATTGTTAGAAATGACTTGTGGTTCGGGAGTCAAACACTCAGTTAAATATGACATGCACCCCCCCCCCCCCCCCCCCCCCCCTCCCCCCCCCTCTTTTCCACTGATTGGAAAACCTAATATATAAAACATTAAAATAATTTAAAATCCTTAGAAATCACAGATACTTTTTGGAATTATCTCCCTAACCATTTGTGCATTTCTATTTTGGATATTCAATATTTTTTCAAATCCAACCTGGAGTTTTCACTCTTCCATTTTTCTCGTAAACAAAAAGAGAAGGCAAATAGATCACAACAAAATGAAAATTTTTGAGTTTATGTTTGCAAAAAATTTAAAACTATAATTAAATGTAAGTTAAGAAAATTATTTCACACACTAAAAATGAACACCAAAGTTTTGTTATCCATGTTTGGGAAATTCCACTATTACAACCCCTAATAGCTTGGTGGAATTTTATAAGAAAGATATTTTGAATTGATCCTAACATGTTTTAAATATAGATATGAATGCCTAAAACTTGTTGAAGATGCAAAATAACCTAATGATCGAAAAATTTAGAACAGTAGAAAAAAATTAAATTCTCAAGTTAACGTGCGGCGGGATATTTACCAGAGGCAAAGAACTTTTTGCCTATTTACAAAAAGTGGACCTAACAATCATAGATCATCATAAATGTCTTGATCAATTAATGATGTCTAACGGCTATAATTTTTTTTAGAAATGACTTATGGTTTTGGAGTCAACACAAAGTTAAAGATGCCTCACCACCCCTTTTCGGATGATTGCAAAACCTAATATATAAAAAACTAAAAGAGTTTACAATCCTTAAAAATCACAGATACTTGTTGGAATTGTCTCTCTCAGCATTTTTTCATTTCCTTTTATGAGGTTCAATTTTTTTTTACTTCCATACTTGAGTTTTCACTCTCCCTTTTTTCTCTTAAACAAAAAGAAAAGGCAAAAAGAACACAAAAAAATTAAAAATTTTGAGTTTTTGCATGCAAAAAATTGAAAACTATAATAAATATAAGTGAAGAAAATTATCTCACACACTAAAAAAGAACACCAAAGTTTTGTTATCTATGTTCGGGAAATTCTACTAGTACAACCACTAATAGCTTGGTGGAATTTGATAAGAAAGAGATTTCTAATTGATCCTAACATGTTTTAAATATGGATATGCATGCGTAAAACATGTTGAAGATGCAAATGATCTCTAATGATCCAAAAATTTGAAATAGTAGAAAAAATTAAATTCTCAACTTAACTTGCGGTAGGATCACTAGAGCCAAACAAACCACTTTTTGACTATTTAAAAAATGCGGACCTAACAATCATTGATCATAAATGTCTTGATCGATTAATGATATGTAATGACTATAATTTTTGTTAGAAATGACTTATGGTTTGGGAGTCTACACTCAATTAAAAATACCTCGCCCCCCATTTTTCGATGATTACAAAACCTAATATATAAAAAACTAAAAGAGTTTAGATTCCTAAAAAATCACATATACTTTTTGCAATTTTCTCTCTCAGAATTTGTGCAATTCCATTTTGGATATTTAATTTTTTTTTCTGATCCAAAGAAGAGTTTTCACTCTCCCATTTTTCTCGTAAACAAAAAGATAAGGCAAATAAATCACAAAAAATGAAAATTTTAGAGTTTATGTATGCAAAAAAATCGAAAACTATAATAAATGTAAGTGAAAAAAGCTATTTCACGCACTAAAAATGAACACCTATGTTTTGTTATCCATGTTTGGGAAATTCCACTAGTACAACCCCTAATAGCTTGGAGGAATTTTATACGAATGAGATTTCTAATTGATTCTAACATGTTTTAATTATGGATATGCATGCCTGAAGCATGTTGAAGATGCAAATGACCTAATAATCCAAAAATTTAGAAGAGTAGAAAAAATAAATTCTCAAATTAACCAGCAGTAGGATATTTTCTAGAGTCAAACAACCCACTTTTTGCCTATTTACAAAAAGCAAACCTAACAATCATAGATAATCGTAAATGTTTGGTTAGATTAAGGATTTGTAACGGTGATACTTTTTGTTAGAAATTACTTATGGTATGGGAGTCAACACTCAGTTAAAAATGCCTCGTCCACCATTTTTCGATCATTGCAAAACCTAATATATAAAAAACTAAAAGAGTTTATAATCCTTAAATCGAAGATAATTTTTGGAATTATCTCTCTCAGCATCTGTGTATTTCCATTTGGGATGTTGAATTTATTTTCAAATCCAAACTTGAGTTTTCACTCTCCCATTTTTCTCATAAATAAAAAGATAAGGCAAATAGATCACAAAAAAAATGAAAATTTTAGAGTTTTTGTATGCAAAAAAATTGAAAACTATAATAAATGTAAGTGAAGAAAATTATTTGACGCACTAAAAAAGAACACCAAAGTTTTGTTATCCATGTTTAGGAAATTCCACTAGTACAACCCCTAATAGCTTGGTGGAATTTAAAAAAAAAAAGAGATTTCTAATTGATCCTAACAATCTTTAAATATGGATATGCCTGCAACATGTTGAAGATGCCAATCACCTAATGATCCAAAAATTTCAAAGAGTAGAAAAAATTAAATTCTCAAGTTAACGTACGGTGGGATATTTATCAGAGCAAAACAACCCACATTTTCACGCACTAAAAATGAACACAAAAGTTTTGTTATCCATGTTTGAGAAATTCCACCAGTACAACCCCTAATAGCGTATGGAATTTTATAAGAAAGAGATTTCTAATTGATCATAACTTGTTTTAAATATGGATATGCATGCCTGAAACTTGTTGAAGATGCTAATGTCCTAATGATCCAAAAATTTCATGGAGTAGAAAAAATTAAATTCTCAAGTTAACATGCGGTGGGATATTTACTAGAGCCAAACAACCAATTTTTTGGCTATTTACAAAAACTGACCTAACAATCATACATCATCATAAATGTTTTGATCAATTAATGACGTGTAATGGCTATAATTTTGGATAGAAATGACTTATGGTTTGGGAGTCAACATTCAGTTAAAAATGCCACCCGCCTTTTCGATGATTGCAAAACCTTATATTTAACAACTATAAGTGTTTACAATCCTTAAATAGCACTAATACTTTTTAGAATTGTCTCTCTCAGAATTTTTGCATTTCCATTTTGGATGTTCAATTTTTTTTCAAATCCAAACTTGAGTTTTCACTCTCCCATGTTTCTCGTAAACAAAAAGATAAGGCAAATAGATCACAACAAAATGAAAATTTTAGAGTTTATGTATGCAAAAAATTGAAAACTATTATAAATGTAAGTGAAGAAAATTATTTCACACACTAAAAAAGATCACCAAAGTTTTATTATTCATGTTTGGGAAATTCCACCAATACAACCCCTAATAGCTTGGTGGAATTTTCTAAGAAAGAGATTTCTAACTGATCCTAACATATGGTTTGTAAAACTAAAAGAATTTACAATCCTTAAAAATCACTGATACTTTTTGAAATTATCTCTCTCAGAATTTGTGCATTTCCTTTTTGGACATTCAATTTTTTTTCAAATCCAAACTTGAGTTTTCACTCCGCCATTTTTCTCATAAACAAAAGGATAAGGCAAATAGATCACAAGAAAATGAAAATTTATGAGTTTATGTATGCAAAATATTGAAAAATATAATAAATTTAAGTGAAGAAAATTATTTCATGCTCTAAAAATGAACACCAAAGTTTTGTTATCCATGTTTGGGAAATTCCACCAGTACATCCCCTAATAGCTTGGTGGAATTTTGCAAGAAAGGGATTTCTAATTGATCGTAACATGTTTTAAATATGGATGTGCATGCCAGAAATATGTTGAAGATGCAAATGACCTAATGATCCAAAAATTTCAAGGAGTAGAAAAAATTAAATTCTCAAGTTTACGAGTGGTGGAATGTTTACCAGAGCCAAACAACCAACTTTTTGCCTATTTTAAAAAGCGGTCCTTAGAATCATAGATCATCGTAAAAGTTTTCATCGATTAATGATGTGTAACGACTATAATTTTTGTTAGAAATGACTTATGTTTTGGAAGTCAACACTCAATTAAAAAGGTCACCCCCCCCCTCCCCCCCCCCCCCCCCCACCACTCTTTTCCGATGATTGCAAAACCTAATTTATAAAAACTAAAAGAGTTTACAATCCATAAAAATCACAAATACTTTTTTGAATGATCTCTCTCAGCATTTGTGCGTTTCCATTTTGGATGTTCAATTTATTTTTTAAATTCAAACTTGTGTTTTCACTCTCCCTTTTTTCTCGTAAACATAAAGATAAGGCAAATAGATCACAACATAATGAAAATTTCAGAGCTTATCTATGCAAAAAATTGAAAACTCTTATAAATGTAAATGAAGAAAATTATTTTACGCACTAAAAATGAACACCAAAATTTTGTTATCCATGTTTGGGAAATTCCATCAGTACAACTCCTAATAGCATGGTGGAATTTTATAAGCAAGATATTTCTAATTTATCCTAAAATTTTTTAAATATGGATATGTATGACTGAAACATGTTGAAGATGAAAATGATCTAATGATCCAAAAATTTCAAGGAGTCAAAAAAATTAAATTCTCAAGTTAACGTGCGGTGGGATATTTACCAGAGGCAAACAACCTACTTTTTTCCAATTTACACAAAGCAGACCAAACAATCATAGATCATCACAAATGTGTTGATCGATTAATGATGTGTAACGGCTATAATATTTTTTAGAAATGACATATCATTTGGGAGTCAACACCTAGTTAAAAATGCCTCGCCCCCACTTTTTCGTTAATTGCAAAATTTAATATATAAATAACTAAAAATTTTTACGATCCTTAAAAATCACTGATAATTATTAGAATTGTCTCTCTCAGCATTTGTGCATTTCCATTTTGGATGTTCAATTTTTTTTCAAATCCAAACTTGTGTTTCCCCTCTGCCATTTTTCTCGTAAACAAAAAGATAAGGCAAATAGATCACAAGAAAAAGAAAATTTTAGAGTTTATGTATGCAAAAAATTGAAAACTATAATAAACGTAAGAGAAAAAAATTATTTCATGCACTAAAAGTGAATACCAAAGTTTTGTTATCCACGTTTGGGAAATTCCACCAGTACAATCCCTAAGAGCGTGTGGAATTTTATAAGAAAGAAATTTCTAATTGATCCTACCATGTGTTAAATATGGATATGCATGCCTGAAACATGTTGAAGATGCAAATGACCTAATGATCCAAAAAATTAAAGAAGTAGAAAAAATTAAATTCTCCAGTTATTGTGTGGTGGGATTATTAGAGCCAAACAAGCCACTTTTTGCCTATTTAAAAAAAGTGGACCTGACAATCATAGATCATTGTAAAAGTTTTGATCAATTAATGATGTGTAATGGCTATAATTTTTTTAAGAAATGACTTATGGTTTGGGAGTCAATACTCAGTTAAAAATGCCCCACCCCCACTTTTCCAATGATTGTATAACCTCTTTATAAAAAACTAAAAGAGTTTACAAAAAATTGAAAACTATAATAAATGTAAGTGAAGAAAATTATTTCACGCACTAAAAAAGAACACCAAAGTTTTGTTATCTATGTTTGAGAAATTACACTAGTACAACCCCTAACAGCTTGGTGGAATTTTATAATAAAGAGATTTCTAATTGATCGTAACATGTTTTAAATACGGATCTGAATGCCTGAAACATGTTGAAGATGCAAATGATCTAAAGATCCAAAAATTTTGAGTAGAAAAAAAAATTCTCAAGTTAACGTGTGGTGAGATATACCAGAGCCAAACAACCCACTTTTTGCCTATTTACAAACAACGGACCTAACAATCATAGATCATCGTAAATGTTTTGATCAATTATTGATGTGTAATGGCTATAATTTTAGTTAAAAATAACTTATGGTTTGGGAGTCAACACTCAGTTAAAAATACCTTGCCGCCCCTTTTCCGATGATTGCATATCCTAATTTATAAAAAAACTAAAAGAGTTTACAATCCATAAAAACCCTAGACACTTTTTGGAATTATCTCTCTCAACATTTGTGCATTTATATTTTGGATGTTCAATTTTTTTTCAAATCCAAACTTGAGTTTTCACTCTAATTTTTCTCGTAAACAAAAATATAAGGCAAATAGATCACAAGAAAATGAAAATTTCAGAGTTTATGTATAACAAATGTAAGTAAAGAAAATTATTTAACCTACTAAAAATTAACACCAAAGTTTTGTTATCCATGTTTGGGAAATTCCACCAGTGCAACCCTTAATAGCTTGGTGGAATTTCATACGAAAGAGATTTCTAATTGATACTAACATGTTTTAAATATGAATATTCATGCCTGAAACATTTTGAAGATGCAAATGACCTAATGATCCAAAAATTTCAAGGAGTAGAAAAAATTAATTTCTCAAGTTAACGTGTGGTGGGATATTTACTAGAGCTAAACAACCCAGTTTTTGCCTATTTAAAAAAAGCAGACCTAACATTCATAGATCATCGTAAATGTTTTGATCAATTAAAACTATGTAACGGTTATAATTTTTGTTAGAAATGACTTATGGTTTGGGAGTCAACACTCAGTTAAACCCTCCCCCCCCCCCCCCCCCCCTTTCATATGATAACAAAATCTAATTTATAAAAAACTAAAAGAGTTTACAATCCATAAAAATCATAGATACTTTTTGGAATGATCTCTCTCAACATTTGTGCACTTCCATTTTGGATGTTCACTTTTTTTTTTCAAATCCAAACATGAGTTTTCACTCTCCTATTTTTCTCATAAGCAAAAAGATAAGGCTAATAGATCACAACAAAAAGAAAATTTCAGAGTTCATGTATGCAAAAAATTTAAAACTATAATAAATGTAACTGAAGAAAATTATTTCACACACTAAAAATTAACACCACAGTTTTGTTATCCATTTTTGGGAAATTCCACCTGCACAACCCCTAATAGCTTTGTGGAATTTTATAGGAAAGAGAGTTCTAATTGATCCTAACATTTTTTAAATATGGATATGCATGTCTGAAGCATGTTGAAGATGAAAATGATGTAATGATCCAAAAATTTTAAGGAGTCGGAAAAATTAAATTCTCAAGTTAAAGTGCGGTGGAATATTTACTAGAGCCAAACCGACTTTTAGCTAATTTACAAAAAGCGGACCTAATAATCATAGATCAACATACATGTTTTGATCAATTAATAATGTGTATCGGCTATAAATTTTGTTAGAAATGACTTATAGTTTGGGAGTCAACACTCAATTAAAAATGTCTTTCCCCCACTATTCCGATGATTGCAAAACCTAATACATAAAAAACTAAAAGAGTTTAAAATCCTAAAAATCACAGATACTTTTTGGAATTATCTCTCTCACCATTTGTGCATTTCCATTTTGGATGTTGAATTTTTTTTCAAATCCAAACTTGAGTTTTCTCTATGCCATTTTTCTCGTAAAAAAAAAGATAAGCAAAATAGATCACAAGTAAATGAACAGAAAAGTTTTGTTATCCATGATTGGAAAATTCCACTAGTACAACACGTAATAGCTTGGTAGAATTTTGTATGAAAGAGATTTCTAATTGATCCTAACATATTTTAAATATGGATATGCATGTCTGGAACATGTTGAAGATGATAATGACCTAATGATAAAAAAAATTCAAGAAGTAGAAAAAATTAAATTCTCAAGTTATCGTGCGGTAGGATATTTACAAGAGCCATACAAGCCACTTTTTGCCTATTTAAAAAAAGTGGACCGAACAATTATAGATTATCGTAAATGTTTAGATCAATTAATGATGTGTAACGGCTATAATTTTCGTTAGAAATGACTTTTGGTTTGGGAGTCAACACTGAGTTAAAAATGCCACACCCCCCTTTTCCGATGATTGCAAAACATAATTTATAAAAAACTAAAAGAGTTTACAATCCATAAAAATCACCGATACTTTTTAGAATTATCTCTCTCAGCATCTTTGTATTTCCACTTTGGATGTTCAATTCTTTTTCAAATCCAAACTTGAGTTTTCACTCTCCCGTTTTTCTCGTAAACAAAATGATAAGGCAAATAGATCACAACAAAATGAAAATTTTGGAGTTTATGTATGCAAAAAATTGAAAACTATAATAAATGTAAGTGAAGAAAATTAATTCACGCAATAAAAATGAACACAAAAGTTTTGTTATCCATGTTTGAGAAATTTCACCAGTATAAACCCTAATAGCTTGGTGGAATTTTATAAGAAAGAGATTTCCAACTGATCCTAACATATTTTAAATATGGATATGCATGACTAAAACATGTTGAAGATGCAAATGACCTAATGATCCAAAAATTTCAACTAGTCAGAAAATTTAAATTATCAAGTTAATGTGCAATGGGATATTAAACAGAGCCAAACAACCCACTTTTTGCCTATTTACAAATAGCGGACCTAAAAATCATAGATCATTGTAAATGTTTTGATCGATTAATGATATGAAATGGCATTAATTTTTCTTAGAAATGACTTATGGTTTGGGAGTCAACACTGTTAAAAATACCTTGCCCCCCTTTTCCGATGATTCCAAAACCTAATATATAAATAACTAAAATTGTTTACGTTCCTTAAAAATCACAAATAATCGTTGGAATTATCTCTCTTAGAATTTTTGCATTTCCATTTTTTCAAATCCAAACTTGATTTTTCACTCTGCCATTTTTCACGTAAACAAAAAGATCACAATAAAATGAACATTTTAGAGTTCATGTATGCAAAAAATTGAAAACTATTATAAATGTAAGTAAATAAAATTATTTCACACACTAAAAAAGAACACCTAAGTTTTATTATTCATGTTTGGGAAATTCCACCAATACAACCCCTAATAGCTTGGTGGAATTTTCTAAGGAAGAGATTTCTAATTGATCCTAACATATGGTTTGAGAGTCAACACTTAGTTAAAAATGCCTCGCCCCCCCTTTTTCGATAATTGAAAAACCAAATATAAAAAAAACTGAAAGAGATTTCTAATTGGTCGTAACATATTTTAAATATGGATATGCATGCTTCAAACATGCTGAAGATGCAAATGACCTAATTAACCAAAAATTTCGAGGAGTAGAAAAAATTAAAGTCTGAAGTTAACATGCGGTGGGATACTTACCAAAGCCAAACAGCCCACTTTTGGCTTATTTAAAAAAAGTGGACCTTACAATCATAGATCATCGTAAATGTTTTCATCGATTAATGATGTGTAACAACTATAATTTTTGTTAGAAATGAGTTATGTTTTGGGAGTCAACACTCAATTAAAAATGTCTCGCAACCCCTTTTCCGATGATTGGAAAACCCAATTTATTAAAAACTGAAAGAGTTTACAATCCATAAAAATCAGAGATACTTTTTTGAATGATCTCTCTCAGTATTTGTGCATTTCCATTTTGGATGTTCAAATTTTTTAAATCCAAACTTGAGTTTTCACTCTCCCATTTTTCTCGGTAACAAAAAGATAAGGCAAATAGATCACAACATAAAGAAAATTTCAGAGCATATCTATGCAAAAAATTGAAAACTATTATAAATGTTAGTGAAGAAAATAATTTCACGCACTAAAAATGAGCACCAAAATTTTGTTATCCATGTTTGGGAAATTCCACCAGTACAACCCCTAATAGCTTGGTGAAATTTTATAAGCAAGAGATTGAAACATGTTGAAGATGAAAATGATCGAATGATCCAAATATTTCAAGGAGTCAAAAAAATTTAATTCTCAAGTTCACGGGTGGTGGGATATTTACCAGAGCCAAACAACCCACTTTTTCCAATTTACACAAAGCAGACCAAACAATCATAGATCATTGGAAATGTGTTGATCGATTAATGATGTGTAACGGCTATAATGTTTGTTAAAAATAACCTAAAGTTTGGGAGTCAACACTCAGTTAAAAATGCTCCACCCCTCCTTTTCCGATGATTGAAAAACCTATTTATAAAAAAACTAAAAGATTTTAAAATCCATAAAAATCACAGATAATGTTTTGAATTATCTCTCTCAGCTTTTGTGCATTTCCATTTTGGATGTTCAATTATTTTTCAAATCCAATTCAGTTTTCACTCTCCCATTTTTCTCTTAAATAAAAAGATAAGGTTAATAGATCACAAAAAAATAAAAAATTTAGAGTTTATGCATGCAAAAAATTGAAAACTATAATAAATGTAAGAGAAGAAAATTATTTCACGCACTAAAAATGAAAACAAAAGTTTTGTTGTTCATGTTTGGGAAATTCCACCCATACAAACTCTAATAGCTTGGTGGAATTTTATATGAAAGAGATTTCTAATTGATCCTAACATATTTTAAATATGGATATGCATGACTGAAACATGTTGATGGTGTAAATGACCTAATGATCCAAAAATTTCAAGGAGTCAGAAAATTTAAATTCTTAAGTCAACGAGTGGTGGGATATTTACCAGAGCCAAACAACCCACTTCTTTCCTATTTACAAAAAGTGGACCTAAAAATCATAGATCATCGTAAATATTTTGATCAAATAATGATGTGTAACGGCTATAATTTTTGTTAGAAATGGCTTCTGGTTTGGGAGTGAAAACTCAGTTAAAAATGCATCGCCCCCCTTCTTCGATGATTGCAAAACCTAATATATAAAAGACTAAAAGAGTTTACAATCCTAAAAATCACAGATACTTTTTGGAATTATCTCTCACACCAATTGTGAATTTCCATTTTGGATGTTGAATTTTTTTTCAAATCCAAACTTGAGTTTTTACTCTACCATTTTTCTCGCAAACAAAAGGATAAGGCAAATAGATCACAAGAAAATGAAAATTTATGAGTTTATGTATGCAAAAAATTGAAAACTATAATAAATGAAAGTGAAGAAAATTATTTCACGCACTAAAAATGAACACAAAAGTTTTGTTATCCATGTTTGGGAAATTCCACCTGTACAAACCCTAATAGCTTGGTGGAATTTTATAAGAAAGAGATTTCCAATTGATCCTAACATATTTTAAATGTGGATATGCATGACTAAAACATGTTGAAGATACAAATCACCTAATGATCCTAAAATTTCAAGGCGTCGGAAAATTTAAATTCTCAAGTTAACGTGCGGTGGGATATTTACCAGAACCAAACAACCTACTTTTTGCCTATTTACAAAAAGCGGACCTAAAAATCATAGATCATCGTAAATGTTTTGAACGATTAATGATGTGTAATGGAATTAATATTTTTTAGAAATGACTTATGGTTTGGGAGTTAACACACAGTTAAAAATGCCACACCCCCCTTTTTCGATGATTACAAAACCTAATTTATAAAAAACTAAAAGAGTTTACAATCCAAAAAATCACAGATACTTTTTTGAATTATCTCTCTCAACATTTGTGCATTTTCATTTTGGATTTTCACTCTCCAATTTTTCTTGTTAACAAAAAGATAAGGGAAATAGATCACACCAAAATAAAAATTATAGAGTGTATGTATGCAAAAAATTGAAAACTATAATAAATGTAAGTCAAGAAAATTATTTCATGCACTAAAAATGAACACAAAAGTTTTTTTATCCATATTTTGGAAATTCCACTAGTACAAACCCTAATAGCTTGGTGGAATTTTATAAGAAAGAGCTTTCAAATTGATCCTAACATATTTTAAATATGGATATGCATGACTAAAACATGTTGAAGATGCAAATGACCAAATGATCCAAAAATTTCAAGGAGTCAAAAAATTTAAATTCTCAAGTGCGGTGGGATATTTACTAGAATCAAACAACCCACTTTTTCCCTCTTTAAAAATAGCGGACCTAAAAATCATAGATCATCGTAAATGTTTTGATCGATTAATGATGTGTATCGGCATTAATTTTTTTTAGAAATGACTTATGGTTTGGTGTCAACATTGTTTAAAAAACCTCGCTCCCCCTTTTCTGATGATTGCAAAACCTAATATATAAATAACTAAAATTTTTTACGATCCTTCAAAATCACAGATAATCTTTGGAATTATCTCTCTCAGCATTTGTGCATTTCATTTTGGGTGGTCAATTTTTTTTCAAATCCAAACTAGAGTTTTCACTCTCCCATTTTACTTGTGAACAAAGAGAAATGACAAATAGATCATAATAAAAATTAAATTTTAGAGTTTATGTATGCAAAAAATTTAAAACTATAATAAATGTAAGTGAAGAAAATAATTTCTCGCACAACAAATGAACACCAAATTTTTTGTTACCCATTTTTGGGAAATGCCACTAGTACAACCCCTAATGGCAAGGTCGAATTTTATAAGAAAGAGATTTCTAATTGATCCTAACATGTTTTAAATACGGATATGCATGCCTAAAACATGTTGAAGATGCAAATGACCTAATGATCCAAAAATTTTGAGTAGATAAAAATTAAATTCTCAAGTTAACATGCGGTGGGATATTTACCATAGCCAAAAAACCCACTTTTTTCCTATTTACAAAAAGCTGACCTAACAATCATAGATCATCGTAAATATTTTGATATATTATTGATGTGTAACTGCTATAATTTTTGTTAGAAATGACTTAAATTTTGGGAGCCCACACTCAGTTAAAAATGTCTCTCGCCCCCCTTTTCTGATGATTGCAAAACCTAATTTATATAAAAACTAAAAGAGTTTACAATCCATAAAAATCCAAGCAACTTTTTGGAATTATCTCTCTCAGAATTTGTGCATTTCCATTTTGGGTTTTCAATTTTTTTTCAAATCAAAACTTGAGTTTTCTCTCTACCATTTTTCTCGTAAACAAAAAAGATCAGGCAAATATATCACAACAATATGAAAATTTCAGAGTTTATGTATGCAAAAATTGATAACTATAATAAATGTAAGTGAAGAAAATTATTTCACGCACTAAAAATGAACACCAAAGTTTTGTGATCCATGTTTGGGAAATTCCATTAGTACAACCGCTAATAGCTTGGCGGAATTTTATAAGAAAGAGATTTCTAATTGATCCTAAAATGTTTTAAATATAGATATGCATGCATGAAACATGTTGAAGATACAAATGATCTATTGATCCAAAAATTTCAAGGAGTAGAAAAAATTAAATTCTCAAGTTAACGGGGGGTGGGATATTTACCAAAGCCAAATGACCCAGTTTTTGCCTACTAACAAAAAGTGGATCTAACAATCATAGATCATTGTAAATGTTTTGATTGATTAATGATGTGTAACGGCTATAATTTTTGTTAGAAATGACTTATAGTTTGGGTGTCAACATTCAGTTAAAAATTCCTCACCCCCTACCCCCCACCCCCTCTTCCGATGATTGCAAAACCTAATTCATAAAAATCAAAGACACTTTTTAGAATTATCTCTCTCACCTTTTTTTGCATTTCCATTTTGGATGTTCAATTTTTTTTCAAATCCAAACTTGAGTTTTCACTCTCCCATTTTTCTCGTAAAATAAAAGATAAGACAATAGATCACAAGAAAAGGAAAATTTTAGAGTTTGTGTTTGCAAAAAATTCTAAAATATCATAAATTTAAGTGAAGAAAATTATTTCACACACTAAAAATGAACACCGAAGTTTTGGTATCCATGTTTTGGAAATTCCACCAATACAACCCCTAATAGCTTGGTGGAATTTCATAAGAAAGAGATTTCTAATTGATCCGAACATGTTTTAAATATGGATATGCATGCCTGAACATGTTGAAGATGAAAATGACCTAATGATCCAAAAATTTCAACGAGTAGAAAAAATTAAATTCTCAAGTTAACGTGCTGTGGGATATTTACCAGAGCCAAACAACCCACTTTTACTCTACTGAAAAAAAAAGCAGACCTAACAATCATAGATCATCATAAATGTTTTGATCAATTAATGATGTTTAGCGGCTATAATTTTTGTTAGAAATGACTTATGGTTTGGGAGTCAACACTCAGTTAAAAATGTCTCACCCCCCCTTTTCCATTGATTGCAAAACCTAATTTATAAAAATTAAAAAGAGTTTACAATCCATAAAAATCAGAGATACTTTTTTGAATGATCTCTCTCAACATATGTGCATTTCCATTTTAGATGTTCAATTTTTTTTTAAATCCAAACTTGAGTTTTCACTCTTCCATTTTTCTCATAAACAAAAAGAAAAACCAAATAGATCACAACAGAGTGAAAATTTCAGAGTTTATCTTGGCAAAAAATTGAAAACTATTATAAATGTAATTGAAAAAAATGATTTCACGCACTAAAAATGAACACATAAATTTTGTTATCGATGTTTGGGAAATTCCACCAGTACAACCCCTAATAGCTTGGTGGATTTTTATAAGAAAGAGATTTCAAATTGATCCTAACATTTTTTAAATATGGATATGCATGACTGAAACATGTTGAAGATGAAAATGATCTAATGATCCAAAAATTTCAAGGAGTCGGAAAAATTAAATTCTCTAGTAAACGTGCGTTGGGATATTTACTAGAGCCAAACAACCAACTTTTTGCCTATTTACACAATGCGGACCAAACAATCATAGATCTTCGTAAATGTTTTGACCGATTAATAATGTGTAACGGCCATAATTTTTTTTAGAAATGACTTATGGTTTGGGAGTCAACACCCAGTTAAAAATGCCTCCCCCTCTCTTTTTCGATGATTGCAAAACTTAATATATAAATAACTAAAACTGTTTACAATCCTTAAAAATCACAGATAATTATATGAAATATCTCTCTGAGCATTTGTGCATTTCCATTTTGGATGATCAATTGTTTTTCATATCCAAACTTGAGTTTCCACTCTGCCATTTTTCCTGTAAAAAAAAGATAAAGGCAAATAAATCACAAGAAAATGAAAATTTTAGAGTTTATGTATGCAAAAATTTGAAAACTATAATAAATTTAAGTGAAGAAAATTATTTCACACACTAAAAATGGACACCAAAGTTTTGTTATCCTTTTTTTGGAAATTCCACCAATACAACCCCTAACTGCGTGTGGAATTTTATAAGAAAAAGATTTCTAATTGATCCTAACATGTGTTAAATATGGATATGCATGCCTGAAACATGTTGAAGATTCAAATGACCAAATGATCCAAAAATTTCAAGAAGTAGAAAAAATTAAATTCTCAAGTTATCGTGTCGTGGGATATTTACCAGAGCCAAACACCACTTTTTGCCTATTTACAAACAGTGGACCTAACAATCATAGATCATTGCAATTGTTTTGATCAATTAATGATGTGTGACTGCTACAAATATTCTTAGAAAAGACTTACGGTTTGGGAGTTAACACTTCGTTAAAAATGCCTCACCCCCCTTTTCCAATGTTTTCAAAACCTAATTTATAAAAAAACTAAAAGAGTTTACAATCCATAAAAATCACAGATACTTTTTTGAATTATCTCTCTCAGCATTTGTGCATTTCCATTTTGGATGTTCAATTATTTTTCAAATCCGAACTTCAGTTTTTACGCTCCCATTTTTCTCGTAAACAAAAAGATAAGGCAAATAGATCACAATAAAATAAAACTTTTAGAGTTTGTGTATGGAAAAAATTGAAAAATATAATTAATATAAGTGAAGAAAATTATTTCACGCACTAAAAATGAACACCTAAGTTTTGTTATCCTTGTTTGGGAAATTCCACCAGTACAACCCCTAATAGGTGGATGGAATTTCATAAGAAAGAGATTTCTAATTGATCCTAACATGTTTTAAATATGGATATGCATGACTGAAACATGTTGAAGATGCAAATTACCTAATGATCCAAACATTTCAAGGTGTAGAAAAAATTAAATTTTCAAGTTAATGTGTTGTGGATATTTACCAGAGCCAAACAACCCACTTTTTGCCTACTTAAAAAAAGCGTACCTAACAATCATGGATCATCGTAAATATTTTTATCTATTAGTGATATGTAACGGCTATAATTTTTTTAAGAAATGACTTGTGGTTTGGGAGTCCCCCATTTTCCAATGATTGTAAAACCTAATTTATCTAAAACGAAAAGAGGTTACAATCCATAAAAATCACAGATACTTTTTTGAATGATCTCTCTCATAATTTGTGCATTTCCACTTTGGATGTTCAATTTTTTTTCAAATCCAAACTTTAGTTTTCACTCTCCCATTTTTCTCGTAAACAAAAAATAAGGCAAATATATCACAACATAGTGAAAATTTCAGAGTTTCTCTATGACAAAAATTGCAAACTGTAATAAATGTAAGAGAAGAAAATTATTTCTCGCACTAAAATGAACACGGAAATTTTGTTATCCATGTTTGGGAAATTCCACCAGTACAACCCCTAATTACTTGGTGGAATTTTATAAGAAAGAGATTTCTAATTGATCCTAACATTTTTAAAATATGAATATGCATGACTGAAACATGTTGAGGATGAAAATGATGTAATGATCCAAAAATTTTAAGGAGTCGGAAAAATTAAATTCTCAAGTTAACGTGTGGTGGGATAATTACTAGAGCCAAACAACCCACTTTTTGCCTATTTACACAAAGCGGACCAAACAATCATAGATCATTGTAAATGTTTTGATCGATTAATGATATGTAACGGCTATAATTTTTGTTAGAAATGACTTGTGGTTTGGGAGTGAACACCCAATTAAAAATGTCTGGCCCCCACTTTTCTGATTATAGAAAAACCTAATATATAAAATAACTGAAATTTTTTACAATCCTTAAATATCACAGATAATTATATGAAAACTCTACCAGTTTTCTTGTAAACAAAAAGATAAGGCAAATACATGACAAGAAAATGAAAATTTTAGAGTTTAAGTATGCAAAAAATTGAAAACTATAATAAATGTAAGTGAAGAAAATTATTTCATGCACTAAAAATGAACACCAAAGTTTTGGTATCATTTTTTGGGAAATTCGACTAGTACAACCTCTAATAGCATGTGAAATTTTATAAGAAAGAGATTTCTAATTGATCCTAACATGTGTTAAATATGGGTATGCATGCCTGAAACATGATTCAAGTGACCTAATGATCCAAAAATTTAAAGAAGTAGAAAAAATTAAATTTCTCAAGTAATCGTGCGGTGGGATATTTACCAGAGCCAAACAAGCCACTTTTGCCTATTTACAAAAAGTGGACCTAACAATCATAGATCATCGTAAATTTTTTTATCAATTAATGATATGTAACAGCTATAATTTTTGTTAGAAATGACTTATGGTTTGGGAGTCAACACTCAATTAAAAATGCCTCACCCCCCTTTTCTGATGATTGCAAAACCTAATTTATAAAAAACTAAAAGAGTTTACAATCCATAAAAATTACAGATACTTTTTTGAATTATCTCTCTATGAATTTGTGCATTTCCATTTTGGATGTTCAACTATTTTTCAAATCCGAACTTGAGTTGTTACTCACCCATTTTTCTCGTAAAAAAAAAAAAGATAACGCAAATAGATCACAACAAAATTAAATTTTTAGAGTTATGTATGCAAAAAATTGTAAACTATAACAAATGGAAGTGAAGAAAATTATTTCATGCAGTAAAAATGAACACCAAAGTTTTGTTATCCATGTTTGGGTAATTCCACCAGTTGAACCCCTATTAGCTTGGTGGAATTTTATAAGAAAGAGATTTCTAATTGATCCTAACATGTTTTAAATATGGATATGCTTGCCTGAAACATGTTGAAGATTCAAAAGATCTATTGATCCAAAAATTTCAAGGAGTAGAAAAAATTAAATTCTCAAGTTAACATGCAGTGAGATATTTACGAGAGCCAAACAATGCCTATTTACAAAAAGTGGACCTAAAAATCATAGATCATCGTAAATGTTTTGATCAATTATTTATGAGTAACGGCTATAATTTTACTTAAAAAAGACTTATGGTTTGGGAGTGAACACTCAGTTAAAAATGCCTAGCATCCCCATCCCCCCTCTCCCCCCTCCCTTTTCCGTTGATTGCAAAACCTAATTTATAAAAAACAAAAAGAGTTTACAATTCTTAAAATCCCAGATACTTTTTGGAATTATCTCTCTCAGTTTTTGTGCATTTCCATTTTGGATGTTCAATTTTTTTCAAATCCAAACTTGAGTTTTCACACTAATTTTTCTCGTAAACAAAAAGAAAAGGCTAACAGATCACAAGAAAATGAAAATTTTAGAGTTTACATTTGCAAAAAAATGAAAACTATTATAAATGTAAGTGAAGAAAATTATTTCACATACTAAAAATAAACACCAAAGTTTTTTTATCCATGTTTGAGAAATTCCACCAGTACAACCCCTAATAGCTTGGCGGAATTTCATAAGAAAGAGATTTCTAATTTATCCTAACATGTTTTAAATGTGGATATGCATGCCTAAAACATGTTGAAGATGCAAATGACCTAATGATCCAAAAATTTCAAGCAGTAGAATAAATTAAATTCTCAAGTTAATGTGTGGTCGAATATTTACCAGAGCCAAACAACCCACTTTTTACCTATTTTAAAAAAATGGACCTAACAATCATAGATCATCGTAATTGTTTTGATCAATTAAAGCCATGTAACGGCTATAATTTTTGTTAGAAATGACTTATGGTTAGGGAGTCAACACTCAGTTGAAATTGACTCGCCCCCCTTTTCCTATGATTGCAAAATCTAATTTATAAAAAACTAAAAGAGTTTACAATCCACAAAAATCGCAGATACTTTTTGGAATGATATCTCTCAGCATTTGTGCACTTCCATTTTGGATGTTCAATTTTTTCTCAAATCCAAACTTGAGTTTTCTCTCTCATATTTTTCTCGTAAACAAAAAGATAAGGCAAATAGATCACAAAAAAATGATAATGTCAGAGTTTATGTTTGCAAAAACTTGAAAACTATAATAGATGTAACTGAAGAAAATTATTTCACGCACTAAAAATTAACACCACAGTTTTGTTATCCATGTTTCGAAAATTCCTCCAGTACCTCTAATAGCTTGGTGGAATTTTATAAGAAAGAGATTTCTAATTGATCCTAACAGCTTTTAAATATGCTTATGCATATCTGAAGCATGTTGAAGATGAAAAGGGTCTACTGATCCAAATATTTTAAGGAGTCGGAAAAATTAAATTCTCCAGTTAAAGTGCAAGGGGATATTTACTAGAACCAAACAATCAACTTTTAGCTTATTTACACAAATCAGACCTAACAATCATAGAACAACGTAAATGTTTTGATCGATTAATAATGTCTAACAACTATAATTTTTGTTAGAAATGACTTATAGTTTGGGAGTCAACTCTTAGTTAAAAATGCCTCACCGCCACTGTTTCGATGCTTGCAAAACCTAATATATAAATAACAAATTTTTTTTACAAACTGTAAAAATTATAGATAATTATTGGAATTATCTCTCTCAGCATTTGTGCAATTCCATTTTGGATGTTCAATTTTTTTTCAAATCCAAACTTGAGTTTTAACTCTACCATTTATCTCGTAAACAAAAAGATAAGGCAAAAAGATCAAAAGAAAACGAAAATTGTAGAGTTTATGTATGCAAAAAATTGAAAACTATAATAAATGTAAGAGAAGAAAATTATTTCACGCACTAAAAATGAACACCAAAGTTTTCTTATTCATGTTTGGGAAATTCCACCAGTAAAACCCCTAATAGCGTGTGCAATTTTATAATAAAGAGATTTCTAATTGATCCTAACATGTTTTAAATATAGATATGCATGCCTGAAACATGTTGAAGATGCAAATGACCTAATGATCCAAAAATTTCAAGGAGAAGAAAAAATTAAATTCTCATGTTAAAGGGCGGTGGGATATTTACTAGAGCCAAACAACCCACTTTTTGCCTATTTACAAAAAGCGAACCTGACAATCATAGATCATTGTAAATATTTTAATCAATTAATGATGTGTAAAGGCTACAATTTTTGTTAGAAATGACTTATGGTTTGGGACTCAACATTCAGTTAAAAATGCCTCAACCCCCCTTTTTCGATGATGGCAAAACCTAATTTATAAAAAACTTAAACAGTTTATAGTCCATAAAAATCACAAATACTTTTTTGAATTATCTCTCTCAGCATTTGTGCATTTCCAATTTTGATGTTCAATTTTTTTCTAATCCAAACTTGAGTTTTCTCTCTCCTATTTTTCTCGTAAAATAAAAGGTTAAGGCAAATAGATCACAACAAATTTAAAATTTCAGAGTTTATGTTTGAAAAAATTGAAAACTATAATAAATGTAAGTGAAGAAAATTATTTCAGGCACTAAAAATGAACACTAAAGTTTTGTTATCCATGTTTGGGAAATTCCACTAGTACAACCCCTAATAGCTTGGTGGAATTTATAAGAAAGAGCTTTCTAATTGAGCCTAACATATTTTAAATATGGATATGCATGACTGAAACATGTTGAAGATGCAAATGATCAAATGATCCAAAAATTTCAAGGACTGGGAAAAATTAAATTCTGAAGTTAACGTATATTTACGAGAGCCAAACAACTCACTTTTTGCATATTTAAAAAAAGAGGACCTAATAATCATAGATCATTGTAAATCTTTTGATCAATTAATGATGTGTAACGGCTGTAATTTTGGTTAGAAATGGCTTATAGTTTGGGAGTCAACACTTAGTTTAAAATGTCTCACCCCGTCTTTTTCGATGAATGCAAAAACTAATTTAAAATAACTGAAAGAGTTTACAATCCAAAAAAAATCATTGATACATTTTGAAATTATCTCTCTCATCATTTGTGCTTTTCCATTTTGGATGTTCAATTTTTTTTAAAAATCCAAACATGAGTTTTTACTCTCCCAATTTTCCCGTAAACAAAAAGATAAGCCAAATAGATCACAACAAAATGAAAGTTTTAGAGTTTAATTATGCAAAAAATTGAAAACTATAATAAATGTAAGTGAAGAAATTTATTTCACGCACTAAAAATGAGCACCAAAGTTTTGTTATCCATGTTTGGGAAATTCCACCAGTACAACCCCTAATAGCTTGGTGGAATTTTATAAGAAAGAGATTTCTAATTGATCCTAACATTTTTTAAATATGGATATGCATGACTGAAGCATGTTTAAGATGAAAATGATCTAATGATCCAAAAATTTTAAGGAGTCAAAAAAATTAAAATCTCAAGTTAATGTGTGGTGGGATATTTACAAGAGCCAAACAACCCACTTTTTGCCTATTTACACAAAGAAGACCTAACAATCATAGATCAACGTAAATGTTTTGATCGATTAATAATGTGTAACGGCTCTAATTTTAGTTAGAAATGACTTATAGTTTGGGAGTCAACACTCAATTAAAAATGCCTCACCCCCCCCCCCCCCCCCCCCCCCCCCTTCTCCCTTTTGCGATGATTGCAAAACCTAATTTATAAATAACTAAAATTTTTTACGATCCTTAAAAATCATAGATAATTATTGGAATTATCTCTCTCAGCATTTGTGCATTTCCATTTTGGATGTTCAATTTTTTTTCAAATCCAAAGTAGAGTTTTCACTCTACCGTTTTTCTCCTAAACAAAAAGATAAGGCAAATAGATCACAAGAAAATGAAAATTTTAGAGTTTATGTATGCAAAAAATTGAAAACTATAATAAATGTAAGTGAAGAAAATTATTTCATGCACTAAAAATGAATGCCAAAGTTTTGTTATCAATGTTTGGGAAATTCCAGTAGTACAACCACTAATTGCTTGGTGGAATTTCATAAGAAAGAGATTTCTAATTGATCCTTACATGTTTTAAATTTGGATATGCATGCCTGTAATATGCTGAAGATGCAAATGAGCTAATGATCCAAAAATTTCAAGGACCAGAAAAATTTTAATTCTCAAGTTAACGTGCAATGGATATTTACCAGATCTAAACAACCCACTTTTTGCCTATTTAAAGAAAGAGGACCTAACCATCATAGATCATCATAAATGTTTTGATCAATTAAGGATGTGTAACGGCTATAATTTTTGTTAGAAATGACTTATGGTTTTGGAGTAAACACTCAGTTAAAAATGACTCCCCCGCATTTTCCTATGATTGTAAAACCTAATTTAAAAAAAACTAAAAGAGTTTACAATTGATAAAAATCATAGATACTTTTTGGAATGATCTCTCTCAGAATTTGTGCATTTCCATTTTGGATGTTCAATTTTTTTTCAAATCCAAACTTGAGTTTTTACTCAATCATTTTTCGCCTGAACTAAAGGATCAGGCAAATAGATCACAAGAAAATAAGAAGTTTTGAGTTTATGTATGGAAAAATATTGAAAATTATAATAAATGTAAGTGAAGAAAAGTTTTTCATGCACTAAAAAGGAACACCAAAGTTTTGTTATCCATGTTTGGGAAATTCCACCAGTACAACCCCTAACAGCTAGGTGGAATTTTATTAGACAGAGATTTTTAATTGATCCTAACATGTTTTAAATAAGGATATGCATGCCTGAAACATGTTTAGAATGCAAATGACCTAATGATCCAAAAATTTCAAGGAGTAGAAAAAATTAATTTCTCAAGTTAAGCTGCGGTGGGATATTTACCAGAGCCAAACAACCCACTTTTTGCCTATTCACAAAAAGTGGATCCTAACAATCATAGATGATCATCAATGTTTTTATCAATTAATGATGTGTAACGGCTATAATTATTGTTAGAAATGACTTATGGTTTGGGAGTCAACACTCAGTTAAAAATGCCTCCACCCCCCTTTTTCGATGATTGTAAAACCTAATTTATAAACAACTAAAAGATTTTATAATACATAAAAATCACAAAAAGTTTTTGGAATTATCTCTCTCAGCATTTGTGCATTTCCATTTTGGATGTTCAATTATTTGTCAAATCCAACCTTGAGTTTCTGATCTCCCATTTTACTCGTAAACAAAAAGATAAAGCAAATAGATTACAACAAAATAAAAATTGTAGAGTTTAAGTCTGCAAAAAATTGTAAAATATAATAAATGTAAGTGAAGAAAATTATTTCACGCACTAAAAATGAACACGACTGGTTTGTTATCCATGTTTGGGAAATTCCACCAATACAACCCCTAATAGCTAGGTGGAATTTTATAAGAAAGAGATTTATAATTGATCCTAACATATTTTAAATATGGATATTCTTGACGGAAACATGTGCAAGATGGAAATGACCAAATGATCCAAAAATTTCAAGGCGTCGGAAAATATAAATTCTCAAGTGAACGTGCGGTGGGATATTTACCAGAGCCAAACAACCAACTTTTTGCCTATTTACAAAAAGCGGGCCTAACAATCATAGATCATCGTAAATACTTTGATCCATTAATGATGTGTAACACCTATAATTTTTGTTATAAATGACTTATGGTTTGGGAGTCAACACTCAGTAAAAAATGCCTCGCCCCCCCTTTTTTGATGATTGTAAAACCTAATATATAAAAAACTAAAAGAGTTTACAATCCTTAAAAATCACAGATACTTTTTGGTATTATCACTCTCAGCATTTGTGCATTTCAATTTTGGATGTTCAATATTTTTTCAAATGCAAACTTGAGTTTTCTCTCTGCCATTTTTCTCATAAACAAAAAGATAAGGCAAAGTGATCATAAGAAAATGAAAAATTTACAGTTTTTGCATGCAAAAAATTGAAAACTATAATAAATATAAGTGCATAAAATTATTTAATGCACTAAAAATGAACACCAAAGTTTTGTTATCTATGTTTGGGAAATTCCACTAGTACAACCCCTAATAGCTTGGTGGAATTTTAAAAGAAAGAAATTTCTAATTGATCCTAACATGTTTTAAATATGGATATGCATGCCTGAAACTTATTGAAGATGCAAATGACCCAAAGATCCAAAAATTTGAAGGATTAGAAAAAATTAAATTCTCAAGTTAATGTGCGGTGGGATATTTACCAAAGCCAAACAACCCACTTTTTACCTATTTAAAAATAGAGGACTTAACAATCATAGATCATCATAAATGTTTAGGTCGATTAATGATGTGTAACGGCTATAATTTTTGTTAGAAATGAGTTATGGTTTGAGAGTCAACACTCAGTTAAAAATGCCTCACCCCCCCTTTTCCGATGATTGCAAAACCAAATATATAAAAAACTAAAAGTGTTTACGATGCTTAAAAATCACGGATACTTTTTGGAATTAACTTGCTCAGAATTTGTGCATTTCTATTTTGAATGTTCAATTTTTTTTCAAATCCAAACTTTTGTTTTCACTCAGCCATTTTTTGCGTAAACAAAAGGATAAACCAAATAGATCACAAGAAAATGAAAATTTTAGAGTTTAGGTATGCAAAAAATTGCAAACTATAATAAATGTCAATGAATAAAATTATTTCATGCACTAAAATGGAACACAAAGGTTTTGTTATCCATGTTTACGAAATTCCACCAGTACAACCCCTAATAGCTTGGTGGAATTTTATCTAAAAGAGATTTTTAGTTGATCATAACATGTTTTAAATATGGATATGCATGCCTGAAAGATGTTGAAGATGCAAATAACCAAATGATCCTAAAATTTCAAGGAGTACAAAAATATTAACTTCTCACGTTAACGTCAGGTGGGATATTTACCAGAGCAAAACAACCAACTTTTTGCCTATTTACAAAAAGTGAACCTAACAATCATAGATCATCATAAATGTTTTGATCAATTAATGATGTGTAACGGCTGTAATTTTTGGTTAGAAATGACTTATGGTTTGGGAGTCAGCACTCAGTTAAAAATTCCACACCCCCCCATTTTCGATGATTGCAAAACCGAATATATAAAAAACTAAAAGTGTTTACGATCCTTAAAATTCATAGATAATTTTATGTATTATCTCTATCAACATTTATGTATTTCAATTTTGCATGTTCAATTTTTTTTCAAATCCAAACTTGTGTTTTCACTCTGCCATTTTTCTCGTAAACAAAAAGATAAGGCAAATAGATGACAAGAAAATGAAAATTTTGGAGTTTATGTATGGAAAAAATTGAAAAACATATTAAATTTAAGTGAAGAAAATTATTTCACGCACTAAAAATGAACACCAAAGTATTATTATCCATGTTTGGGAAATTCCACCAGTACAACCCCTAATTGCTTGGTGGAATTTTATAAGAAAGAGATTTCTAATTCATCTTAGCATGTTTTAAATATAGATATGCATGCCTGAAACAAGTTGAAGACGCAAATGACATAATGATCCAAAAATTTCAAGCAGTAGAAAAAATTAAATTCTCAAGTTAATGTGGCGTGGGATATTTACCAGTGCCAAACAACCCACTTTTTGCCTATTTACAAAAAGCGAACCAAAAAATCATAGATCTTCATAAATGTTTTGATCGATTAATGATGTGTAATGGCTATAGTTTTTGTTAGAAATGACTTATGGTTTGGGAGTCAACACTCCGTTAAAGATATCTCCTCCTCTCCCCCCTGCCCCTTTTCGATGATTGAAAAACCTAATTTATGAAAAACTTAAAGAGTTTACAATCCTTAAAAATGATAGATACTCTTTGGAATTATCTATCTTAGAATTTGTGCATTTCCATTTTGAATGTTCAATTTTTTTTCAAATCCACACTTGAGTTTTCACTCTACCATTTTTCTCGTGAACTAAAGGATAAGGCAAAAAGATCACAAGAAAATGAAAATTTTAGAGTTTATGTATGCAATAAAATTGAAAACTATAATAAATGTAAGTGAAGAAAAAATTTTCATGCACTAAAAAGGAACACCAAAGTTTTGTTATCCATGTTTGGGAAATTCCACCAGTACAACCCCTAATAGCTAGGTGGAATTATATTAGGAAGATATTTCTAATTGATCCTAACATGTTTTAAATATGGATATGCATGCCTGAAACATGTTTAGAATGCAAATGACCTAATGATTCAGAAATTTCAAGGAGTCGAAAAAATTAATTTCTCAAGTTAAGGTGTGGTGGGATATTTACTAGAGCCAAACAACCCACTTTTTGCCTATTCACAAAAGCGGATCCTAACAATCATAGATCATCATCAATGTTTTTATCAATTAATGATGTGTAACGGCTATAATTATTGTTATAAATGACTTATGGTTTGGGAGTCAACACTCAATTAAAAATGCCTCACCCCCCCCTTTTTCGATGATTGTAAAACCTAATTTATAAACAACTAAAAGAGTTTATAATACATAAAAATCACAAAAAGTTTTTGGAATTATCTCTCTCAACATTTGTGCATTTCCATTTTGGATGTTCAAATATTTTTCAAATCCAACCTTGAGTTTTCACTCTCCCATTTTACTCGTAAACAAAAAGATAAGGCAAATAGATTACAACAAAATAAAAATTTTAGAGTTTAAGTATACAAAAAATTTTAAAATATAATAAATGTAAGTGAAGAAAATTATTTCACGCACTAAAAATGAACACGAATGTTTTGTTATCCATGTTTGGAAAATTCCACCACTACAACCCCTAATAGCTAGGTGGAATTTTATAAGAAAGAGATTTCTAATTGATCCTAACATATTTTAAATATGGATATGCATGACGGAAATATGTACAAGATGCAAATGACCAAATGATCCAAAAATTTCAAGGCGTCGGAAAATATAAATTCTCAAGTGAACGTGCGGTTGGATATTTACCAGAGCCAAACAACCAACTTTTTGCCTATTTACCAAAAGCGGGCCTAATAATCATAGATCATCGTAAATACTTTGATCCATTAATGATGTGTAACGGCTATAATTTTTGTTATAAATGACTTATGGTTTGGGAGTCAACACTCAGTTATAAATGCCTCGCCCCCCCATTTCCGATGATTTTAAAACCTAATATATAAAAAACTAAAAGAGTTTACAATCCTTAAAAATCATAGATACTTTTTGGTATTATCACTCTCAGCATTTGTGCATTTCAATTTTGGATGTTGAATTTTTTTTCAAATCCAAACTTGAGTTTTCTCTCTGCCATTTTTCTCGTAAACAAAAAGATAAGGCAAAGAGATCATAAGAAAATGAAAATTTTACAGTTTTTACATGCAAACAATTGAAAACTGTAATATATATAAGGGAATAAAATTATTTAACGCACTAAAAACGAACACCAAAGTTTTGTTATCCATATTTGGGAAATTCCACTAGTACAACCCCTAATAGCTTGGTGGAATTTTAAAAGAAAGAGATTTCTAATTGATCCTAACATGTTTTAAATATGGATATGCATGCCTGAAACTTATTGAAGATGCAAATGACCCAAAGATCCAAAAATTTGAAGGATTACAAAAAATTAAATTCTCAAGTTAATGTACGGTGGGATATTTACTAGAGTCAAACAACCCACTTTTTACCTATTTAAAAATAGAGGACCTAACAATCAAAGATCATCGTAAATGTTTAGGTCGATTAATGATGTGTAACGGCTATAATTTTTGTTAGAAATGAGTTATGGTTTGGGAGTCAACACTCAGTTAAAAATTCCTCACCCGCCCTTTTCCGATGATTGCAAAACCAAATATATTAAAATCTAAACGTGTTTACTATGCTTATAAATCACAGATACTTTTTGGAATTAACTCGCTCAGAATTTGTGCATTTCTATTTTGAATGTTCAATTTTTTTTCAAATCCAAACTTTTTTTTTCATTCAGCCATTTTTCGCGTAGACAAAAGTATAAGGCAAATAGATCACAAGAAAATGAAAATTTTAGAGTTTAGGTATGCAAAAAATTGAAAACTATAATAAATGTCAATGAAGAAAATTATTTCACGCACTAAAATGGAACACAAAGGTTTTGTTATCCATGTTTGCGAAATTCCGCCAGTACAACCTCTAAGAGCTTGGTGGATTTTTATCTGAAAGAGATTTTTAATTGATCCTAACATGTTTTAAATATGGATATGCATGCCTGAAACATGTTGAAGACACAAAGGACCTAATGATCCTAAAATTTCAAGGAGTACAAAAATATTAAGTTCTCATGTTAACATCCGGTGGGATATTTTCCATAGCCAAACATCCAACTTTTTTCCCATTTACAAAAAGTGAACCTAACAATCATAGATCATCGTAAATGTTTTGATCAATTACTGATGTGTAATGGCTGTAATTTTTTGTTAGAAATGACTTATGCTTTGGGAGTCAACACTTATATAAAAATGCCACGCCCCCCCCCCCCCCCCCCCCCCCCCCTTTTCCGATGATTGCAAAACCTAATATATTAAAAACTAAAAGTGTTTTAGATCCTCATAATTCATAGACAATTTTATGTATTATCTCTGTCAACATTTTTGTTTTTCCATTTTGGATGTTCAATTTTTTTTCAAATCCAAACTTGAGTTTTTACTCTGCCATTTTTCTCGTAAATAAAAAGATAAGGCAAATAGATGACAAGAAAATGAAAATTTTAGAGTTTAAGTATGGAAAAAATTGAAAAATATATTAAATTTAAGTGAAGAAAATTATTTCATGCACTAAAAATGAACATCAAAGTTTTATTATCTATGTTTGGGAAATTCCACCAGTACAACCACTAATTGCTTGGCGGAATTTTATTAGAAAGAGATTTCTAATTGATCCAAGCATGTTTTAAATATATATAGGCATGCCTGAAACAAGTTGAGGATGCAAATGACATAATGATCCAAAAATTTCGAGTAGAAAAAATTAAATTCTCAAGTTAATGTGGCGTGGGATATTTACCAGTGCCAAACAACCCACTTTTTACCCATTTACAAAAAGCGAACCTAAAAATCATAGATCATCATAAATGTTTTGATCGATTAATGATGTGTAATGGCTATAATTTTTGTTAGAAATGACTTATGGTTTGCGAGTCAATACTCAGTTAAAAATATCTCCCCACTCTACCCCGGCCACTCCCCCTTTCTGATGATTCCAAAATCTATATAAAAAAACTAAAAGAGTTTACAATCCTTAAAAATCACAGATACTTTTTGGAATTATCTCTCTCAGAATTTGTGCATTTCAATTTTGGATGTTCAATATTTTTTCAAATCCAAACTTGATTTTTAAGTCAACATTTTTTCTTGTAAACAAAAGGTTAAGGCAAATAGATCACAAGAAAATGAAAATTTTAGAGTTTATGTATGGAGAAAATTGAAAACTATAATAAAAGTAAGTGAAGAAAATTTTTTCACGCACTAAAAAGGAACATTAAAATTTTGTTATCCATGTTTGGGAAATTCCACCAGTCAACCCCTAATAGTTTGGTGGAATTTTATAAGAAAGAGATTTCTAATTGATCATAACATGTTTTAAATATGGATATGCATGTCCTTAAACATGTTGAAGATGCAAAAGACCAAATGATCTAAAAATTTCAAGGTGTAGACAAATTAAATTCACAAATTAACATGCGGTGGGATATTTACCAGAGCCAAACAACTCACTTTTTGGCTATATACAAAAATAGGACCTAACAATCATAGATCATCGTAAATGTTTTGATCGATTAACTATAATGTTTTTAGAAATGACTTATGGTCTGGTAGTCAACACTTAGTTAAAAATGCATCGCCCTCCCCCCCTCCTCCTCCCGCCGCCGCCCCCCCCCCTCCCCCCCCCCCCCCCCCCCCCCCCCTCCCACCCCCTCCTGCTCCTCCTTTTCTAATGATTGCAAAACCTATATAAAAAACTAAAAGAGTTTACAATCCTTAAAAATCACAGATACTTTTTGGAATTATCTCTCTTAGAATTTGTGCATTTCCATTTTGGATGTTCAATTTTTTTTCAAATCCAAACTTGAGTTTTCACTCAACCATTTTCCTTGTAAACAAAAGGTTAAGGCTAATAGATCACAAGAAAATGAAAAATTTAGAGTTTATCTATGTAGAAAATTGAAAACTATAATAAATGTAAGTGAAGAAAAAATTTTCACGCACTAAAAAAGAACACAGAAGTTTTGTTATCCATGTTTGGGAAATTCCACCAGCACAGCCCCTAATAGCTTGGTGGAATTTTATAAGAAAGAGATTTCTAATTGACCCTAACATGTTTTAAATATGGATATGCAAGCCTTAAACATGTTTAAGATGCAAATGATCTAATCATCCTAAAATTTCAAGGAATAGAAAAAAATTAAATTCACAAGTTAACGTGTAGTGGAATATTTACCAGAGCCAAACAAGCCACCTTTTGCAATTTTACAAAAAGGGGACCTAACAATAATTGATCATAGTCAATGTTTTTAACAATTAATGATGTGTAATGGCTATAATTTTTGTTATAAATGACTTATGGTTTGGGAGTCAACACTCAGTTAAAAATGCCTCGCCCCCCCTTTTTTGATGATTATAAAACCTAATATATAAAAAACTAAAATTTTTTACGATCCTTAAAAATCATGGATAATTTTTGGAATTATCTCTGTCAACATTTGTGCATTTCCATTTTGGATGTTCAATTTGTTTTCAAATCCAAACTTGAGTTTTCTCTCAACCATTTTTCTTGTAAACAAAAGGTTAAGGCAAATAGATCACAAGAAAATGAAAATTTTAGAGTTTATGCATGCAGAAAATTGAAAACTATAATAAATGTAAGTGAAGAAAATTTTTTCACGCACTAAAAACCCCGAAGTTTTGTTATCCATGTTTGGGAAATTCCACTAGCACAACCCCCAATAGCATGGTGGAATTTTATAAGAAAGAGATTTGTAATTGATCCTAACATGTTTTAAATATGGATATGCAGGCCTTAAACAAGTTTAAGATGCAAATGATCTAGTCATCCAAAAATTTCAAGGAATAGAAAAAAATTAAATTCACAAGTTAACGTGCAGTTGAATATTTACCAGAGCCAAACAATCCACCTTTTGCCTATTTACAAAAAGGGGACCTAACAATAATTGATCATAGTCAATGTTTTGAACAATTAATGATGTGTAACGGCTATAATTTTTGTTTGAAATGACTTATGGTTTGGGAGTCAACACTCAGTTAAAAATGCCTCCCCCCCCCCTGTTTTCTGATGATTATAAAACCTAATATATAAAAAACTAAAAGTGTTTATGATGCTTAAAAATCGTAGATAATTTTTGAAATTATCTATGTCAACATTTGTCCATTTCCATTTTCGATGCTCAATTTGTTTTCAAATCCAAACTTGAGTTTTCACTCAACCATTTTTCTTGTAAACAAAAGGTTAAGGCAAATAGATCACAAGAAATTGAAAATTTTAGTGTTTATGTATGCATAAAATTGAAAACTATAATAAATGTAAGTGAAGAAAAAAATTTCACGCACTAAAAAGGAACACCAAAATTTTGTTATCCATGTTTGGGAAATTCCACCAGTACAACCCCTAATAGTTTGGTGGAATTTTATAAGAAAGAGATTTCTAATTGATCCTAACATGTTTTAAATATGGATATGCATGCCCTTAAACATGTTGAAGATGCAAAAGACCAAAAGATCTAAAAATTTCAAGGTGTAGAAAAATTTATTTCACAAGTTAACATGCAGTGGGATATTTACCAGAGCCAAACAACCCACGTTTTGCCTATATAAAAAAATAGGACCTAACAATCATAGATCATCGTAAATGTTTTGATCGATTAATGATGTGTAACGGCAATAATGTTTTTAGAAATGAGTTATGGTTTGGTAGTCAACATTTAGTAAAAAATGGCTCGCCCACCCCCCCCCCCCCCCCCCCCCCCCTCCCTCCTTTTCTGATGATTGCAGAACCGATATAAAAAACTAAAAGAGTTTACAATCCTTAAAAATCACAGATACTTTTCGGAATTATCGCTCTTAGAATTTGTGCATTTCCATTTTGGATGTTCAATTTTTTTTCAAATCCAAAATTGAGTTTTCACTTAACCATTTTTCTTGTAAACAAAAGGTTAAGGCAAATAGACCACAAGAAAATGAAAATTTTAGAGTTTATGTATGCAGAAAATTGAAAACTATATTAAATGTAAGTGAAGAAAATTTTTTCACGCACTAAAAAGGAACACCGAAGTTTTGTTATCCATGTTTGGGAAATTCCACCAGCACAACCCCTAATAGCTTGGTGGAATTCTATAAGAAAGAGATTTATAATTGATCCTAACATGTTTTAAATATTGATATGCATGCCTTAAACATGTTTAAGATGCAAATGATCTAATCATCCAAAAATTTCAAGGAATAGAAAAAAAATTAATTCACAAGTTAACGTGCGGTGGAATATTTACCAGAGCCAAACAAGTCACCTTTTACCTATTTACAAAAAGGGGACCTAACAATAATTGATCATAGTCAATGTTTTGAACAATTAATGATGTGTAACGGCTATAATTTTTGTTAGAAATGACTTATAGTTTAGGAGTCAGCACTTAGTTAAAAATGCCCCCCCCCCGTTTTCTGATGATTATAAAACCTAATATATAAAAAAAAAAAGTGTTTATGATCCTTAGAAATCATAGATAATTTTGTTATCCATGTTTGGGAAATTCCACCGGTACAACCCCAAATAGTTTGGTGGAATTTTATAAGAAATAGATTTCTAATTGATCCTAACATGTTTTAAATATGGATATGCATGCCCTTAAACGTGTTGAAGATGCAAAAGACCAAAAGATCTATAAATTTCAAGCTGTAGAAAAATTTATTTGACAAGTTAACATGCGGTGGGATATTTACCAGAGCCAAACAACCCACTTTTTGCCTATATACAAAAATAAGACCTAACAATCATAGATCATCGTAAATGTTTTGATAGATTAATGATGTGTAACGGCTATAATGTTTTTAGAAATGACTTATGGTTTGGTAGTCAACATTTAGAAAAAATGGCTCACCCTCCCCCCCCCCCCCCCCCCCCCCTCCTTTTCTGATGATTGCAAAACCTATATAAAAAACTAAAAGAGATTACAATCCTTAAAAATCACAGATACTATTTGGAATTATCTCTCTTAGAATTTGTGCATTACCATTTTAGTTGTTCAATTTTTTTTCAAATCCAAACTTGAGTTTTCACTCAACCATTCTTGTAAACAAAAGGTTAAGGCAAATAGATCAAGAGAAAATGAAAATTTTAGAGTTTATGTATGCAAAAAATTGAAAACTATAATGAAAGTAAGTGAAGAAAATTTTTTCACGCACTAAAAAGGAACACCGAAGTTTTGTTATCCATGTTTGGGAAATTCCACCAGAACAACCCCTAATAGCTTGGTGGAATTTTATAACAAAGAGATTTCTAATTAATCCTAACATGTTTTAAATATGGATATGCATGCCTTAAAAATGTTTAAGACACAAATGATTTAATCATCCAAAAATTTCAAGAAATAGAAAAAAATTAAATTCACAAGTTAACGTGCGGTGGAATATTTACCAGAGCCAAACAAGCCACCTTTTGCCTATTTAAAAAAAGGGGTCCTAACAATAATTGATCATAGTCTATGTTTTGAACAATTAATGATGTGTAACGGCTATAATTTTTGTTAGAAATGACTTATGGTTTGGGAGTCAACGCTCAGTTAAAAACGCCTCCCCCCCCCCCCCCCCCCCCCCCCCCCCCCTGTTTTCTGATGATTATAAAACCTAATATTTAAAAAACTAAAATTTTTTATGATCCTTAAAAATCATAGATAATTTTTGGAATTATCTCTATCAAAATTTGTGCATTTCCATTTTGGATGTTCAATTTTTTTTCAAATCCAAACTTGAGTTTTCACTCAACCATTTTTCTTGTAAACAAAAGGTTAAGGAAAATAGATCACAAGAAAATGAAAATTTTAGAGTTTACGTATGCAGAAAATTGAAAACTATAATAAATGTAAGTGAAGAAAAAAATTTCACGCACTAAAAAGGAACACCTAAATTTTGTTATCCATGTTTGGGAAATTCCACCAGTACAACCCCTAATAGTTTGGGGAAATTTTATAAGAAATAGATTTCTAATTGATCCTAACATGTTTTAAATATGGATATGCATGCCCTTAAACATGTTGAAGATGAAAAAGACCAAAAGATCTATAAATTTCAAGCTGTAGAAAAATTTATTTCACAAGTTAACATGCGGTGGGATATTTACCAGAGCCAAACAACCCACTTTTTGCCTATATAAAAAAATAGGACCTAAGAATCATAGATCATCATAAATGTTTTTATCGATTAAGGAAGTGTAATGGCTATAATGTTTTTAGAAATGACTTATGGTTTGGTAGTCAACCCCCCCCCCCTCCCCCCCCCCCCCCCCCCCCCCTGTACTCTTCCTTTTCTGATGATTGCAAAACCTATATAAAAAACTAAAAGAGTTTACAATCCTTAAAAATCACAAATACATTTTGGAATTATCTCTCTTAGAATTTGTGCATTTCCATTTTGGATGTTCAATTTTTTCTCAAATCCAAAATTGAGTTTTCACTCAACCAATTTTCTTGTAAACAAAAGGTTAAGGTAAATAGATCACAAGAATATGAAAATTTTAGAGTTTATGTATGCAGAAAATTGAAAACTATATTAAATGTAAGTGAAGAAAAATTTTTCACGCACTAAAAAGGAACACCGAAGTTTTGTTATCCATGTTTGGGAAATTCCACCAGCACAACCCCTAATAGCTTGGTGGAATTTTATAAGAAAGAGATTTCTAATTGATCCTAACATGTTTTAAATATGGATATGCATGCCTTAAACATGTTTAAGATGCAAATGATCTAATCATCCAAAAATTTCAAGGAATAGAAAAAAATTTAATTCACAAGTTAACGTGCGGTGGAATATTTACCAGAGCTAAACAAGCCACCTTTTGCCTATTTACAAAAAGGGGACCTAACAATAATTGATCATAGTCAATGTTTTGAACAATTAATGATGTGTAACGGCTATAATTTTTGTTAGAAATGACTTATAGTTTAGGAGTCAACAGTTTGTTAAAAATGCCTCGCCCCCCCCCCCCCCCCCCCCCCTGCCTTTTCTGATGATTATAAAACCTAATATATAAAAAACTAAAAGTGTTTACGATCCTTAGAAATCATAGATAATATTTGGAATTATCTCTGTGAACATTTGTGCATTTCCATTTTGGATGTTCAATTTGTTTTCAAATCCAAACTTGACATTTCACTCAACCATTTTTATTGAAAACAAAAGGTTAAGGCAAATAAATCACAAGAAAATTAAAATTTTAGAGTTTACGTATGCAGAAAATTGAAAACTGTAATAAATGTAAGTGAAGAAAAAATTTTCACGCACTAAAAAGGAACACCAAAATTTTTTTATCCATGTTTGTGAAATACCACCAGTACAACCCCTAATAGTTTGGTGGAATTTTATAAGAAAGAGATTTCTAATTGATCCTAACATGTTTTAAATAAGGATTGCATGCCCTTAAACATGTTGAAGATGCAAAAGACCAAATGATCTAAAAATTTCATGGTGTAGAAAAATTAAATTCACAAGTTAACGTGCGGTGTGATATTTACCAGAGCCAAAAACCCACTTTTTTCCTATATACAAAAATAGAACCTAACAATCATAGATCATCGTAAATGTTTTGATCGATTAATGAAGTGTAATGGCTATAATGTTTTTAGAAATGACATATGGTTTGGTAGTCAACACTTAGTTAAAAATGCCTCACCCTTCAAACCCTCCTCCTTTTCTGATGATTGCAAAACCTATATAAAAAACTAAAAGAGTTTACAATCCTTAAAAATCACAGATTCTTTTTAAAATTATCTCTCTTAGAATTTGTGCATTTCCATTTTGGATGTTCAATTTTTTTTCAAATCCAAACTTGAGCTTTCACTCAATCATTTTTCTTGTAAAAAAAAAGGTTATGGCAAATAGATCACAAGAAAATGAAAATTTTAGAGTTTATGTATGCAGGATATTGAAAACTATAATAAATGTAGGTGAAGAAAAAATTTTCACGCACTAAAAAGGAACACCGAAGTTTTGTTATCCATGTTTGGGAAATTCCACCAGCACAACCCCTAATAGCTTGGTCGAATTTTATAACAAAGAGATTTCTAATTGATCCTAACATGTTTTAAATATGGATATGCATGCCTTAAACATGTTTAAGATGCAAATGATCTAATCATCGAAAAATTTCAAGGAATAGAAAAAAGTTAAATTCACAAGTTAACGTTCAGTGGAATATTTACCAGAGCCAAACAAGCCACCTTTTGCCTAGTTACGAAAAGGGGACCTAACAATAATTGATCATAGTCAATGTTTTGAACAATTAATGTTGTGTAACGGCTATAATTTTTGTGAGAATTGACTTATGGTTTGGGAGTCAACACTAAGTTAAAAATGCCTCGCCCCCCGTTTTCTGATGATTATAAAACCTAATATATAAAAAAACTAAAAGTGTTTACGATCCTTAAAAATCATAGATAATTTTTGGAATTATCTCTGTCAACATTTGTGCTTTTCCATTTTGGATGTTCAATTTGTTTTCAAATCCAAACTTAGTTTTCACTCTGCTATTTTTCTCATAAACAAAAAGATAAGGCAAATAGATCACAAGAAAATGAAAATTTTAGAGTTTATGTATGCAAAAAATTGAAAAGTATTATAAATGTAAGTGATGAAAATTATTTCACACTAAAAATGAACACCAAAGTTTTGTTATCCATGTTTTGGAAATTCCGCTAATACAACCCTTAATAGCTTGGTGGAATTTTATAAGAAAGAGATTTCTAATTGATCCTAACATATTTGAAATATGGATATGCATGCCTGAAACATGTTGAAGATGCAAATGACCCAATGATCTGAAAATTTCATGAATTAGAAGAAATTAAATTCTCAAGTTAACGAGCGGTGGGATATTTACTAGAGCCGAACAACCAACTTTTTGCCTATTTACAAAGACCGGACCAAACAATCATAGATCTTCGTAATTTTTTTGATTGATTAATGAAGTGTAACATCTATAATTTTTGTTTGAAATGACTTATGGTTTGGGAGTCAACACTTTGTTAAAAATGCCTCACCCCCCCTTTTCTGATGATTGCAAAACCTAATATATAAAAAACTAAAAGTGTTTACGATGCTTAAAAATCTTAGATACGTTTAGGAATTATCTCTCTCAGAATTTGTGCATTTCCATTTTGGATGTTGAATTTTTTTTCAAATCCAAGCTTGAGTTTTCGCTCAACCATTTTTCTCGTAAACAAAAGGTTAAGGAAAATAGATCACAAAAAAATGAAAATTTTAGAGTTTATGTATGCAAAAAATTGAAAACTATAATAAATGTAAGTGAAGAAAATTATTTCACACACTAAAAAAGAACACCAAAGTTTTGTTATCCATATTTACGAAATTCCACCAGTACAACCTTAATAGATTGGTAGAATTTTATCAGAAAGAGATATCTAATTGATCCTAACATGTTTTAAATATGGGTATGCATGCCTGAAACATGTTGAAGATGCAAATGACCTAATGATCCATATATTTCAAGGAGTAGAAAAATATTAAGTTCTCAAGTTAACGTGCGGTGGGATATTTACCATAGCGAAACAACCAAAATTTTGCCTATTTACAAAAAGCGGACTTAACAATCATAGATTATCTTAAATTTTTTGATCAATTAATGATGTGTAACGGCTATAATTTTTTTGTTAGAAATGACTTAGGGTTTGGGAGTAAACACTTAGTTTAAAATGCCTCCCCCCCCCCCCCCCCCCCGCCCACCCGTTTTCCAATGATTGCAAAACCTAATATATAAAAAACTAAAAGTGTATACGATCCTTAAAAAATCATAGATAATTTTTGGAGTTATCTCTGTCATCATTTGTGCATTTCCATTTTGGAAGTTAATTTTTTTTTCAAATCCAAACTTCAGTTTTCACTCTGCCATTTTTCTCGTAAACAAAAAGTTAAGGCAAACAAATCACAAGAAAATGAAAATTTTAGATTTTATGTTTGAAAAAAAATTGAAAAATATATTAAAAGTAAGTGAAGGAAATTATGTCATGCACTAAAAATGAACACCAAAGTTTTGTTATCTATGTTTGGTAAATTCCACCAGTACAACCCCTAATAGCTTGGTGCAATTTTATAAGAAAGAGATTTCAAATTGATCCTAACATAATTTAAATATGGATATGCATGACTGAAACATGTTGAAGATACAAATGACCTAATGATCCAAAAATTTCATGGAGTAGAAATGAATTGATTAATGAAGTGAAACGGCTATAATTTTTGTTAGAAATGAATTATGGTTTGGGAGTCAACACTCAGTTAAAAATGCCACGTACCCCCCCCCCCCCCCCCCCCCCTTTCGATGATTGCAAAACCTAATATATAAAATACTAAAAGAGTTTACAATCATTAAAAATCATAGATACTTTTTTGGAATTATCTCTCCCAGAATTTTTCCATTTCCTTTTTGGATGTTCAATTTTTTTTCAAATCCAAACTTGAATTTTCACTCTCCCATTTTTCTCGTAAACAAAAAGATAAGTCAAACAGATTACAACAAAATGAAAATTTTAGAGTTTATGTATGCAAAAAATTGAAATCTGTAATAAATGTGAGTAAAAAAATTTATTTCATGCACTAAAAATGAACACAGAAATTTTGTTACCCATGTTTTGGAAATTCCACCAATATAACCCCTAATAGTTTGGTGGAATTTTATAAGAAAGAGGTTGCTAATGGATCCTAACGTGTTTTGAATATGGATATGCATACCTGAAACATATTGAAGATGCAAATGACCTAATGAACCAAAAATTTCTTGGAGTAGGAAAAAAATAAATTCTCAAGTTAACCTGCGGTGGTACCAGAGCCAAACAGCCGACTTTTTGCCTATTTTAAAAAAGCGGACCTAATAATCATAGATCTTCGTAAATGTTTTGATCGATTAATTATTTGTAATGACTATAATTTTTGTTTGAAATGACACAAGTTTTCGAAGTCAACCCTCAATTAAAAATGCCTCGCCCGCCCTTTTTCGATGATTGCAAAACCTAATATATAAATAACTAAAAGTGTTTACGATCCTTAAAAATCACATATAATTTTTTGAATTATCTCTCTCAGAGTTTTTGCATATTTTTTTTGGATGTTCCATTTTTTTTTCAAATCCAAACATGAGTTTTCACTCTACCATTTTTCTCGTAAACAAAACGATAACGCAAAAAAAAATGAAAATATTAGAGTTTTTGTATGCAAAAAATTGAAAATTATAATAAATGTAAGTGAAGAAACTTATTTCACGCACTAAAAATGAACACAAAAGTTTTAGTATCCATATTTGGGAAATTCCACCAGTACAACCCCTAATAGCTTGGTGAAATTTTCTAAGAAAGATATTTATAATTGATCCTAATATGTTTTAAATATGGATATGCGTGCCTGAAACATGTCGAAGATGCAAATGACCTAATGATCCAAAAAATTCGAGTAGAAATAATTAATTCTCAAGTAAACGTGTGGTGGGATATTTACCAGAGCCAAAGAACCCTCTTTTTGGCTATTGACAAAAACGGACCTAAAAATCATAGATCATCGTAAATGTCTTGATCTATTAATGATGTCTAATGACTATAATTTTTCTTAGAAATAACTTAAGGTTTGGGAGTCAACACTCTGTTAAAAATACCTCGCTCCCCCTTTTTCGATGATTGGAAAACCTAATATATAAAAATCTAAAAGAGTATACAATCCATAAAAGTCACAGATACTATTTGGAATTATCTCTCTTAGAATTTGTCCATTTCCATTATGGATGTTCAATTATTTTTCAAATCCAAACTTGAGTTTTCACTCTCCCATTTTTCTCCTAACAAAAAGATAAGGAATATAGATCAGAACAAAATGAAAATTTCTGAGTTTATGGATGCAAAAAATTGAAAACTATAATAAATGTATGTGATGAAAAATATATCACGCACTAAAAATGAACACCAAGGTTTTTTTATCCATGTTTGGGAAATTCCACCAGTCAACCCCTAATAGCTTGGTGGAATTTTATAAGAAAGAGATTTCTAATTGATCCTAACTTATTTTAAATATGGGTATGCATGCATGAAACAAGTTAAAGATGCAAATGATCTAATGTTCCAAAATTTTGAGTAGAAAAAATTAAATTCTCGTGTTAATGTGCGGTGGGATATTTACCAGAGCCAAACAGCCCACTTTTTGCCTATTTACAAAAAGCAGATCTAACAATCATAGATCTTCGTAAATATTTTGATCGATTAATTATATGTAACGACTATAATTTTTGTTAGAAATGACTTATGATTTGGGAGTCAACCCTCAGTTAAAAATGCCTCGCCGGCCCTTTTCCGATGATTGCTAAATCTAATATATAAAAAACTAAAAGTGTTTACGATCCTTAAAAATCGCATATACTTTTTGGAATTATCTCTCTCAAAGTTTTTGCATTTTATTTTTGGATGTTCAATTTTTTTTCAAGTCCAAACATGAGTTTTCACTCTCCCATTTTTCTCGTAAACAAAAGGATAACTTAAAAAAATGCCACACCCCCCCTTTTTCGATGATTGCAAAACCTAATAAATAAAATAATAAAAGATTTTACAATACTTAAAAATCATAGATACTTTTTGGAATTATCTCTCCCAGAATTTGTCCATTTCCTTTTTGGATGTTTAATTTTTTTCAAATCCAAACTTGAGTTTTCACTCTCCCATTTTTCTCGTAAACAAAAAGAAAAGGAATATAGATCACAACAAAATGAAAATTTCGTAGTTTCTGTATGCTAAAAATTGAAAAATATAATAAATGTAAGTGATGAAAAATATTTCACGCACTAAAAATGAACACCAAAGTTTTGTTATCCATGTTTGAGAAATTCCAACCACTAATAGCTTGGTGGAATTTTATAAGAAAGAGATTTCTAATTGATCCTAACTTATTTTAAATATGGGTATGCATGCATGAAACATGTTGAAAATGAAAATGATCTAATGTTCCAAAAATTTCAAGGAATAGGAAAAATTAAATTCTCGTGTTAATGTGTAGTGGGATATTTACCAAAGCCAAACAACCTAGTTTTTGCTTATTAACAAGAAGCAGATCTAACAATCATACATCATCATATATGTTTTGATTGATTAATGATGTGTAACAGCTATAATTTTTGCTAGAAATGACATATGGCTTGCGAGTTAACACTCAGTTAAAAATGCCACACCCCCTCTTTCGATGATTGCAAAACCTAATATATAAAATACTAAAAGAGTTTACAATCCTTAAAAATCATAGATAATTTTTGGAATTATCTCTCCCAGAATTTGCCCATTTCCTTTTTGGATGTTCAATTTTTTTTCAAATCCAAACTAGAGTTTTTACTCTCCCATTTTTCTCGTAAACAAAAAGACAAGACAAATAGATTACTACAAAACGAAAATGTTAGAGTTTATGCATGCAAAAAATTGAAATCTATAATAAATGTAAGTGAAGAAAATTATTTCATGCACTAAAAATGAATACAGAAGTTTTATGGTCCATGTTTGGGAAATTCCACCAATACAACCCCTAATAGTTTGGTGGAATTTTATAAGAAAGAGATTGCTAATTGATCCTAACGTTTTTTTAATATGGATATGCATGCCTGAAACTTGTTGAAGATGTAAATGACCTAATGATCCAAAAATTTCTTGGAGTAGAAAAAATAAATTCTCAAGTTAACCTGCGGTGGGATATTACCAGAGCCAAACAGCCCATTTTTTGCCTATTTACAAAAAGCGGACCTAATAATCATAGATCTTCGTAAATGTTTTGATCGATTAATTATTTGTAATGACTATAATTTTTGTTTGAAATGACACATGTTTTCGAAGTCAACCCTCAATTAAAAATGCCTCGCCCACCCTTTTTCGATGATTGCAATACCTAATATATAAAAAAATAAAAGTGTTTACGATTGTTAAAAATCACATATACTTTTTGGAATTATCTCTCTCAGAGTTTTTGCATTTTCTTTCTGGATGTTCCATTTTTTTTCAAATCCAAACTTCAGTTTTCACTCAACCATTTTTCTCGTAAACAAAATGATAATGCAAAAAAAAAAATGAAAATATCAGAGTTTATGAATGCAAAAAAATGAAAATTATAATAAATGTAAGTGAAGAAACTTATTTCAGGCACTAAAAATGAACACAAAACTTTTGGTATCCATGTTTGGGAAATTCCACTAGTACAACCCCTAATAGCTTGGTGAAATTTTCTAACAAAGATATTTCTAATTGATCCTAACATGTTTTAAATATGGATATGCATGCCTGAAACGTGTTGAAGATGCAAATGACCTAATAATCCAAAAAATTCAAGTAGAAAATATTAATTCTCAAGTCAACGTGCGGTGGGGTATTTACCAGAGCCAAACAACCCACATTTTGGCTATTGACAAAAATGAACCTAAAAATCATAGATCATCGTAAATGTCTTGATCTATTAATGATGTCTAACGGCTATAATTTTTGTTAGAAATAACTTATGGTTTGGGAGTCAACACTTTGTTAAAAATACCTTGCTCCCCCTTTTCCGTTGATTGCAAAACCTAATATATAAAAATCTAAAAGAGTGTACAATCCATAAAAATCACAGATGCTATTTGGAATTATTTCTCTCAGAATTTTTCCATTTCCATTATGGATGTTAAAGTTGTTTTTCAAATCCAAACTTGAGTTTTCACTCTTCCATTTTTCTCGTAAACAAAAGATAAGGAATATAGATTACAACAAAATGAAAATTTCTGAGTTTATGTATGGAAAAAATTGAAAACTAAGATAAATGCAAGTGATGAAAAATATTTCATGGACTAAAAATGAACACCAAGGTTTTGTTATCCATGTTTGGGAAATTCCACCAGTCAACCCCTAATAGCTTGGTGGAATTTTATAAGAAAGAGATTTCTAATTGATCCTAACTTATTTTAAATATGGTTATGCATGCACGAAACATGTTGAAGATGCAAATGATCTAATGTTCCAAAAATTTCAAGGAGTAGAAAAAATTAAATTCTCATGTTAATGAGCAGTGGGATATTTACGAAAACCAAACAACCTAGTTTTTGCCTATTAACAAAAAGCAGATCTAACAATCATAGATCATCATAAATGTTTTGATTTATTAATGATGTGTAACGGCTATAATTTTTTATAGAAATGAATTTTGGTTTGGTGGTCAACACTCTGTTAAAAATGACACGCCCCCCCTTTTTCAATGATTGCAAAACGTAATATATAAAATACTAAAAGAATTTAAAATCCTTAAAAATCATAGATACTTTTTGGAATTATCTCTCCCAGAATTTTTCCATTTCCTTTTTGGATGTTCAATTTTTTGTCAAATCCAAACTTGAGTTTTCACTCTCCCATTTTTCTCTTAAACAAAAAGATAACACAAATAGATTACAACAAAAAGAAAATTTTAGAGTTTATTTATGCAAAAAATTGAAATCTATAATAAATGTAAGTGAAGAAAATTATTTCACACACTAAAAATGAACACAAAACTTTTGTTATCCATGTTTGGGAAATTCCACCAATACAACCCTAATAGTTATGTGAAATTTTATAAGAAAGAGATAGCTAATTGATCCTAACGTGTTTTGAAAATGGATATGCATGCCCGAAACATGTTAAAGATGCAAATGACCAAATGATCCTAAAATTTCTTGGAGTAGAAAAAAATAAATTCTCAAGTTAACCTGCGGTGGGATATTACCAGAGCCAAACAACCCACTTTTTGCCTATTTACAAAAAGCGGACCTAATAATCATAGATCTTCGTAAATTTTATGACCGATTAATTATATGTAACGTCTATAATTTTTATTTGAAATGACTTATAGTTTGGGAGTCAACCCTCAGTTAAAAATGCCTCGCCCGCCCTTTTCCGATGATTGCAAAACCTAATATATAAAAACCAAAAAGTGTTTACGATCCTTAAAAGTCACATATACTTTTTGGAATTATCTCTCTCGGAGTTTTTGCATTTTCTTTTTGGATATTCAATTTTTTTTCAAATTCAAACTTGAGTTTTCACTCTACCATTTTTCTCGTAAACAAAAGGATAACACAAAAAAATTCCACGCCCCCCCTTTTTCGATGATTGCAAAACCGAATATATAAAATACTAAAAGAGTTTACAATCCTTAAAAATCATAGATACTTTTTGGAATTATCACTCCCAGAATTTGTCCATTTCCTTTTTGGATGTTTAATTTTTTTTCAAATCCAAACTTGAGTTTTCACTCTCCCATTTTTCTCTTAAACAAAAAGATAACACAAATAGATTACAAAAAAATGAAAATTTTAGAGTTTATGTATGCAAAAAATTGAAATCTATAATCAACATAAGTGAAGAAAATTATTTCACGCACTAAAAATGAACACAGAATTTTGTTATCCATGTTTGGGAAATTCCACCAATACAACCCTAATAGTTATGTGAAATTTTATAAGAAAGAGATTGCTAATTGATCCTAAAGTGTTTTGAATATGGATATGCATGCCTAAAACATGTTGAATATGCAAATGACCTAATGATCCAAAATTTTCTTGGAGTAGAAAGAAATAAATTCTCAAGTTAACCTGCGGTGGGATATTACCAGAGCCAAACAACCCACTTTTTGCCTATTTACAAAAAGCGGACATAATAATCATAGATCTTCGTAAATGTTTTGATCGATCAATTATATATAACGACTATAATTTTTATTTGAAATGACTTATGGTTTAGGAGTCAACCCTCAGTTAAAAATGCCTCACCAGCCCTTTTTCGATGATTGCAAAACCTAATATATAAGAAACTAAAAGTGTTTACGATCCTTAAAAATCACATATACTTTTTGGAATTATCTCTCTCAGAGTTTTTGCATTTTCTTTTTGGATGTTCAATTTTTTTTCAAATCCAAACTTGAGTTTTCACTCAGCCATTTTTCTCGAAAACAAAAGGATAACGCACAAAAAAAATGAAAATATTAGAGCTTATGTATGCAAAAATTTTAAAATTATAATAAATGTAAGTGAAGAAACCTATTTCACTCACTAAACATGAACACAAAATTTTTGGTATCCATGTTAGGGAAATTCCACCTGTACAACCCCTAATAGCTTGGTGAAATTTTCTAAGAAAGATATTTCTAATTGATCCTAACATGTTTTAAATATAGATATGCATGCCTGAAACATGTTGAAGATGCAAATGACCTAATGATCCAAAAAATTCGGGTAGAAAAAATTAATTCTGAAGTTAACGTGCGGTGGGATATTAACCAGAGCCAACAACCCACTTTTTGGTTATTTACAAAAACGGACCTAAAAATCATAGATCATCGTAAGTGTCTTGATCTATTAATGATGTCTAATAGGTATAATTTTTGTTTGAAATAACTTATGGTTTGGGAGTCAACACTCTGTTAAAAATACCTCGCTCCCCCTTTTTCGATGATTGCAAAACCTAAAATATAAAAATCTAAAAGAGTATATAATCCATAAAAATCACATATACTATTTGGAATTATCTCTCTCAGAATTTGTCCATTTCCATTAAGGATGTGCATTTTTTTTTCAAATCCAAACATGAGTTTACACTCTCCCATTTTTCTCGTAAACAAAAAGATAAGGAATATAGATCACAACAAAATAAAAATTTCTGAGTTTATGTATGCAAAAAATTGAAAACTATAATAATTTAAGTGATGAAAAATATTTTACGCACTAAAAATGAACACCAAAGTTTTGTTATCCATGTTTGGAAAATTCCACCAGTCAACCCCTAATAGCTTGGTGGAATTTTATAAGAAAGAGATTTCTAATTGATCTAACTTATTTTAAATATGGGTATGCATGCCTGAAACATCATGAAGATGCAAATGATCTAATGTTTCAAAAATTTTAAGGAATAGAAAAAATTAAATTCTCATGTTAATGTGCGGTGGGATATTTACTAATGTCAAACAACCTAGTTTTTGCCTATTAACAAAAAGCAGATCTGACAATCATGGATCATCATAAATGTTTTCATTGATTAATGATGTGTAACGGCTATAATTTTTGTTAGAAATGACTTATGGTGGTTTGGGAGTCAACATTCTGTTAAAAATGCCTCGCCCCCTCCCCCCCTCCCCCTTTTCCGATGATTGTAAAACCTAATTTATAAAAAACTAAAAGAGTTTACAATCAATAAAAATCATAGAAACTATTTGGAATTATCTCTCTCAGCATTTGTGCATTTCCATTTTTGATGTTCAATTATTTTTCAAATCCAAACTTGAGTTTTCACTCTCCCCTTTTACTCGTAAACAAAAAGATAAAGCAAAACTATTACAAAAAAGTTAAAATTTTAGAGTTTATGTATGCAAAAACTTTAAAACTAAAATAAATGTATGTGAAGAAAATTATTTCACACACTAAAAATGAACACCAAAGTTTTGATATCCATGTTTGGGAAATTCCACCAGTACAACCACTAATAGCTTGGTGGAATTTTATAAGAAAAAGATTTCTAATTGATCCTAACATATTTTAAGTATGGATATGCATGACTGAAACATTTTTAAGATGCAAATGATCTAATGATCTAAAAATTTCAAGGTGTCAAAAAATTAAAATTCTCAAGTTATCGTGTGGTGGGATATTTACCAGAGCCAAAAAGCGGACCTAACAGTCATAGATCATTGAAAACGTTTTGATCAATTAAATATGTGTAACGACAATAATTTTTGTTCGGAATGACTTTATGTTTGGGAGTCAACACTCAGTTAAAAATGCATCCCCCCTCCTCCCCTCATTTTCCAATGATTGCAAAACCTAATGTATAAAAAACTAAAAGTGTTTTCGATCCTCAAAAATCATAAATAATTTTTGGAATTATCTCTGTCAGCATTTGCGCATTTCCATTTTGGATGTTCAATTTTTTTCAAACACAAACTTGAGTTTCACTATGCCATTTTTCTCGTAAACAAAAAGATAAGGCAAATATAACTCAAGAAAATGAAAATTTTAGAGTTTAAGTATGAAAAAAATGGAAAACTATAATAAATGTAAGTGAAGAAAATTATTTCACGCAGTAAAAATGAACATCAAAGTTTTGCTATCCATGTTTGGGAAATTCCACTTGTACAATACCTAATAGCTTGGTGGAATTTTATAAGAAAGAGATTACTAATTGCTCCTAACATGTTATAAATATGGATATGCATGCCTGAAACATGTTGAAGATGCAAATAACCTAATGATCCAATAATTTCATGGAGAAGAAAAAAATTAAATTCTCAAGTTAACGTGCGATGGGATATTCACCTGAGCCAAACAACCCACTTTTTGCCTATTTACAAAAAGCGGACCTAACAATCATAGATAATCGTAAATGTTTTGATTGATTAATGATGTGTAATGGCTATAATTTTATTTAGAAATAACTAATGGTTTGGGAGTCAACACTCAGTTAAAAACGCACCCCCCCCCTTTTCCAGTGATTGCTCAACCTAATGTAGAAAAAACTAAAAGTTTTTTCGATCCTTAAAAATCATAAATAATTTTTGGAATTATCTCTGTCAGCATTTGTGCATTTCATTTTGGATGTTCAATTTTTTTTCAAATACAAACTTGAGTTTTCACTCTGCCATTTTTCTCATAAACAAAAAGATAATTCAAATAGATCTCAAGAAAATGAAAATTTGAGACTTTATGTATGCAAAAATTGAAAAATATAATAAATGTAAGTGAAGAAAATTATTTCATGCAGTAAAAAAGAACACCAAAGTGTTGTTATCCATGTTTGTGAAATTCCACTGATACAACCCCTAATAGCTTGATGGAATTTTATAAGAAAGAGATTATTAATTTATCCTGACATGTTTTAAATATGGATATGCATGCTTGAAACATGTTGAAGATGCAAATGTCCTAATGATCTAAAAATTTGGAGTAGAAAAATCTAAATTATCAAGTTAACGTACAGTGGGATATTCACCTCAGCCAAACAACCCAGTTTTGCCTAGTTACAAAAAGCACACCTAACAATCATAGATCATTGTAAATGTTTTGATTGATTAATGATGTGTAACGGCTATAATTTTAGTTAGAAATGACTAATGGTTTTGGAGTAAACACTAAATTAAAAATGCCTCACCCCCCATTTCTCGATGATTGCAAAACCAAATATATTAAAATCTAAAAGAGTTTACAATCCTTTAAAATCACAGATACTTTTATGAATTATCTCTCTTAGAATTTGTGCATTTCCATTTGGATGTTTTATTTTTTTTCAAATCCCAACTCTTGTTTTCACTCTCCCATTTTTCTCGCAAACAAGAACATAAGGAAAAAAGATTACAACAAAATTAAAATTATAGAGTTTATGTATGCAAAAAATTGAAAACTATAATAAATGTAAGTGAAGAAAATTTTCAGACGCACTAAAAATGAACACCAAAGTTTTGTTATCCTTGTTTGGGAAATTCCACCAATACAACCCCTAATAGCTCAGTGAAATTTTATAAGAAAAAGATTTATAATTGATCCTAACATGTTTTAAATATAGATAAGCTTGCCTGAAACATGTTGAAGATGCAAATGACCTAATGATCCAAACATTTGAAGGAGTAGAAATAATTAAATTCTCAAGTTAATGTGCAGTGGGTTATTTACCAGAGCATAAAACCCACTTTTTACCTATTTACACAAAGAGGACCTAACAATCATAGATCATTGTAAATGTTTTGATGAATTAATGATGTGTCATGGCTATAATTTTTGTTAGAAATGACTCATGGTTCGGGAGTCAACACTCAGTTAAAAATGCCTCGCACACCCCCCCACACCCCCCCGTCTTTTCCAGTGATTGCAAAACTTACTATATAAAAAACTAAAAGAGTTTAAAATCCTTAAAAATCACATATACTTTTTGGAATGATCTCTCTCAGAATTTGGGCATTTCCATTTTCGATGTTCAATTTTTTTTCAAATCCAAACTTGAGTTTTCTCTCAACCATTTTTCTTGTTAACAAAAGGATAAGTAAATAGATCACAAGAAAATGAAAATTTTAGAGTTTATGCAGGAAAAAAAATTGAAAACTATAATAAATGTAAGTGAATAAAATTATTTCATGCTAAAAATGAACCCCAAAGTTTTTTTATCCATGTTTGGGAAATTCCACTCATACAACCCCTAATAGCTTGGTGGAATTTTATAAGAAAGAGATTATTAATTGATCCTGAAATGTTTCAAATATGGATATGCATGCCTGAAACATGTTCAAGATGCAAATGACCTAATGATCCAAAAATTTCTAGGAGTAGAAAAAATTAAATTCTCAAGTTAATGTGAGGAGGGATATTTACCTGAGCTAAACAACCCACTTTTTGCCTATTCACAAAAAGCGGAACTAACAATCATAGTTCACCGTAAATGTTTTGATCAATTAATGATGTGTAACTGCTATAACTTGTTTTAGAAATGACCTATGGTTTAGGACTCAACACTCAACTAAAAATGCCTTGCCCTCACGCCCCCCCCCCCCCCCCCCCCCCCCCCCCCTTTTCCGATGATTGTAAAATCTAATTTATAAAAAACTAAAGGAGTTTACAATCCATAAAAATCACAGAAACGTTTTGGAATTATCTCTCTCAGCATTTGTACATTTGCATTTAGGATGTTCAATTATTTTTCAAATCCAAACTTGAGATTTCACTCTCCCATTTTACTCTTAAACAAAAGTATAAGGCAAAAATATTACAACAAAATAAAAATTTTAGATTTTATGTATGCAAAAAATTGAAAACTACAATAAAAAAACTAAAAGAATTTACAATCCTTAAAGATCACATATACTTTTTGGAATTATCTCTCTCAGTCTGTTAAAAATGCCTCACCCCCCTTTTTCGACGATTATAAAACCTAATATACAAAAAAACTAAAAGTGTTTACGATCCGTAAAATCATAGATAATTTTTGGAATTATCTCTGTCAGCATTTGTGCATTTCCAGTTTGGATGTTCAATTTTGTTTCAAATCCAAACTTGAGTTTTCCCTTTGCCATTTTTCTTGTAAACAAAAATTTAAGGCAAATAGAGCACAAGAAAATGAAAATTTTATACTTTATGTAAGTAAAAATTGAAAACTATAATAAATATATGTGAAGAAAATTATTCCATGCACTAAAAGGGAACACCAAAGTTTTGTTATCTGTGTTTGGGAAATTCCACCAGTACAACCCCTAACGGCTTGGTGGAATTTTATAAGAAAGAGATGTCAAATTGATCCTAACATGTTTTTAATATGGATAAGCATGACTAAAAAATGTTGAAGATGAAAATGACCCAATGATCCAAAAATTTCAAGGAGTCAGAAAAAATTAAATTCTCAAGTTAACGTGCTGTTGGAAATTTACCAAAGCCAAACTACCCAGTTTTTACCTCTTTACAAAAAGCGGATCTAACAATCATTTATCATCATCATAAATGTTTTGATTGATTAATGATGTGTAATGGCTATAATTTTTCTTAAAAATGACTTATGGTTTGGGAGTCAACACTCAGTTAAAAATGCCTCGCCCCCCTTTCCCGATGATTGTAAAACCTAATATATAAAAAACTAAAAGAGTTTACAGTCCTTAAAAAATCACATATACTTTTTGGAATTATCTCTTTCAGTATTTGTGCATTTCCATTCTGGATGTCCAATTTTTTTTCAAATCTAAACTTGAGTTTTCACTCTCCCATTTTACTCGTAAACAAAAAGATAAGGCAAGTACATCACAACAAAAAGAAAATTTTAGAGTTTACGTGTGCAAAAAATTGAAAACTATAACAAATATAAGTGAAGAAAATTATTTCACGCACTAAAAAGGAACACCAAAGTTTTGTTATCCATATTTGGGAAATTCCACTAGTATACCCTCTAATAGCTTGGTGGAATTTTATAAGAAAGAGATTTCTAATTGATCCTAACATGTTTTAAATATGGATATGCATGCCTGAAACAAGTTGAAGATGCAAATGACCTAATGATCCAAAAATTTCAATGAGTAGAAAAAATTAAATTCTCAAGTTAACGTGCAGTGGGATATTTACCAGAGCCAAACAACCCACTTTTTGCCTATTTTAAAACCTAATTTATAAAAAAATAAAAGAGTTTACAATCCATAAAAATCACAAAAACGTTTTGGAATTAACTCTCTCAGCATTAGTGCATTTCCATTTTGGATGCTCAATTATTTTTCAAATCCAAAATTGAGTTTTCACTCTCCCATTTTACTCGTAAACAAAAAGAAAGCTAAATAAATCACAACAAAATAAAAATTTTAGAGTTTATGTACGCGAAAAATTGAAAACTATAATAAATGGAAGTGAAGAAAATTATTTAACACTCTAAAAATGTACACCACAGTTTTGTTATCCTTGTTTGGGAAATTCCACTAGTACAACCCCTAATAGCTTGGTGGAATGCTATAAGAAAGAGATTTCTAATTGATCCTAAAATGTTTTAAATATGGAAATGCATGCCTGAAACATGTTGAAGATGCAAATGACCCAATGATCCAAAATTTCAAGGAGTAGAAAAAAATAAATTCTCGAGTTAGCGTGCGGTGGGTTATTTACCAGAGCAAAAAAACCAACTTTTTGCCTATTTACAAAAGGCAGACCTAACAATCATAGATCATCGTAAATGTTTTGATCGATTAATGATATGTAATGGCTATAATTTTTTTAAGAAATGACTTATGGTTTGGGAGTCACCACTCAGTTAAAAATGCCTCGTCCCCTCTTTTCCGATGATTGAAAAACCTAATATATAGAAAACTAAAAGAGGTTACAATCTTGAAAAATCATAGATACTTTTTTGAATTATCTCTCTATGAATTTGTTCTCTATGAATTTGTGCATATCCATTTTGGATGTTCAATTTTTTTTCAAATCCAAACTTGAGTTTTCACACTGCCATTTTTCGCGTAAACAAAAGGTAAAGGCAAATGTTTTGAATGCAAAAATTTGAAAACTATAGTAAATGTAAGTGAAGAAAATTATTTATCGCACTAAAAAGGAACACCAAAGCTTTGTTATCCATGTTTGGGAAATTCCACCAGTACAACCCCTAATAGCTTGGAGGAATTTTATATGAAAGAGATTTCTAATTGATCCTAACATGTTTTAAATATATATATGCATGCCCGAAACTGGTTGAAGATGCAAATGACCTAATGATCCAAAAATTTCAAGGAGTAGAAAAAATTAAATTCTCAAGTTAATGTGTGGTGGGATATTTACCAGTGCCAAACAACCCACTTTTTTCCTATTTACAAAAAGAAGACCTAACAATGATAAATCATTGTAAATGTTTTGATCGATAAATAATGTGTAACGGATATAATTTTTGTTAGAAAAGACCTATGGTTTGGGAGTTGTCACTCAGTTAAAAATGCCTCGCTCTCTCATTTTCCGATGATTGCAAAACCTAGTATATAAAAAAAACTAAAAGAGTTTACAATACTTAAAAATCACAAATAGTTTTGGAGTTATCTCTCTCAGAATCTATGCGTTTCCATTTTGGATGTTCAATTTTTTTTGAAATGCAAACTTGAGGTTTCACTAAACCATTTTTCTCGTAAACAAAAGAATAAGGCAAAAAGATCACAAGAAAATGAAAATTTTAGAATTTATGAATGAAAAAATTGAAAACTATTATAAATGTAAGTGAAGAAAATTATTTCATGCACTTAAAAGGAACACAAAAATTTTGTTATCCATGTTTGGGAAATTCCACCTGTACAACCCCTAATAGCTTGGTGGAATTTTATAAGAAAGAGATTTCTAATTGATCCTAACATATTTTAAATATGGATACGCATGACAGAAACATGTTGAAGATGCAAATGACCTTAAGATCAAAAAATTTAACGTGCAGTGGGATATTTACCAGAGCGAAACAACCCGCTTTTTGCCTATTTACAAAAAGCAGACCGAACAATCATAGATCATCATAAATGTTTTAATCCATTAATGATGTGTAAAGGAAATATTTTTTGTTAGAAATGACTTATGGTTTGGGAATCAACAGTCAGTTAAAAATGCCTCGCCCCCCCCCCCCCCCCCCCCCCCCCTTTTTCGATGATTGTAAAACCAAATATATAAAAAACTAAAAGTGTTTACGATCCTTAAAAATCATAGATAAGTTTTGGAATTATCTCTATCAGTATTTTTGCATTTCCATTTAGGATGTTCAGTTTTTTTTCAAATCCAAACTTGAGTTTTCACTCTACTATTTTTATCGTAAACAAAAAGATAAGGCAAATAGATCACAAGAAAATGAAAATTTTAGAGTTCATGTATGCAAAAATTGAAAACTATAATAAGTGTAAGTGAAGAAAATTATTTAACACACTAAAAATGAACACCAAAGTTTTGTTATCCATGTTTGAGAAATTACACTAGTACAACCCCTAATAGCTTGGTGGAATTTTATAAGAAAGAGATTTCTAATTGAACCTAACAAGTTTTAAATATGAATATGCATGACTGAAACATGTTGAGGATGCAAATGACCTAATGTTCCAAAAATTTCAAGGAGTAGAAAAAATTAAATTCACAAGTTAACGTGCGGTGGGAGATTTACCAGAGCCAAACAACCCACTTTTTGCCTATATACAAAAAGCGGACCTAAAAATCATAAATCATCGTAAATGTTTTGATCGATTAATGATGTGTAACGGCTATAATTTTTTTTAGAATTGACTTATGGTTTGGGAGTCAACACTCTGTTAAAATTACCTCGCCCCCCATTTTCCGATGTTTTCAAAATCTAATATATGAAAAACTGAAAGAGTTTACAATCCTTAAAAATGACAGATACTCTTTGAAATTATCTCCCTCAGCATTTGTGCATTTCCATTTTGGATGTTCAATTTTTTTTCAAATTCAAACATGAGTTTTCACTCTGCCATTTTTCTCATAAACAAAAAGATATGGCAAATAGCTCATAAAAAAATAAAAATTTTAGAGTTTATGTATGCAAAAAAATTGAAACTATAATAAATTTATGTGAAGAAAATTGTTTCACGTACTAAAAATGAGCACCAAAGTTTTGTTACCCTTGTTTCGGAAATTCCTTTGGTACAACCCCTAATAGCTTGGTGGAATTTTATAAGAAAGAGATTTCTAATTGATCTTTACATATTTAAAATATGGATATGCATGACTGTAACATATGGAAGATGCAAATGACCTAATCATTCAAAAATTTCTAGGAGTCAAAAAAATTAAATTCTCAAGTTAACAGGCGTTGGGATATTTACCAGAGGCAAACAACCAACTTTTTGCCTCTTTACAAAAAGCAGACCTAACAATCATAGATCATCATAAATGTTTTGATCAATTAATTATGTGTAACGATTATAATTTTTGTTAGAAGTGACTTATGGTTTGGGAGTGAAAACTCAGTTAAAAATGCCTCGCCCCCCTTTTCCGATGATTGCAAAACCTAATTTCATAAACTTTTTGGAATTATCTATCTCAGCATTTGTGCATTTCCATTTTGGATGTTCAATTATTTATCAAGTCCAAACTTGAGTTTTTACTCTCCCATTTTACTCGTAAAAAAAAGATAAGGCAAATAGATCACAACAAAATGAAAATTTTAGAGTTTTTGTATGGAAAAAATTGAAAACTATAATAAATTTAAGTGAAAAAAATTATTTCACGCACTAAAAATGAACACTAAAGTTTTGTTATCCATGTTTGGGAAATTCCACTAGTACAAACCCAAATAGCTAGGTGGAATTTTATAATAAAGAGATTTCTAATTAATCCGAACATGTTTTAAATATGGAAATACATGCCTTAAACATGTTGAAGATGCAAATGACCTAATGATCCTAAAATTTCAAGGAGTAGAAAAAATTAAATTATCAAGTTAACGTGCGGTGGGATATTTACCAGAGACAAACAACCCAGTTTTTGCCTATTTACAAAAAGCAGACCCAACAGTCATAGATCATCATAAATGTTTTGATCGATTAATGATGTGTAATGGCTATAATTTATGTTAGAAATGACTTGTGGTTTGGGAGTCAACCTCAGTTAAAAATGCCTCCCCCCCTCGTTTTTCAATGATTGCAACACCTAATACATAAAAAACTAAAACATACTTTTTGGAATTATCTTTCTCAGTCCTCGTGCATTTCCATTATGGATGTTGAATTTTTTTCCAATCTAAACTTGAGTTTTCGCTCTGCCATATTTCGCGTAAACAAAAGGATAATGCAAATAGATCACAAAAAATGAAAATTTTAGAGTTTATGTATGCAAAAAAATTGAAAACTATAATATATGTAAGTGAAGAAAATTATTTCACGCACTAAAAAGAAACACCAAAGTTTTGTTATCCATGTTTGGGAAATTCCACCCGTACTACCCCTAATAGCTTGGTGGAATTTTATAAGAAAGAGATTTCTAATTGATCCTAACATGTTTTATATATGGATATGCATGCTTGAAACATGTTGAAGATGCAAATGACCTAATGATCCAAAAATTTGGAGTAGAAAAAATTAAATTCTCAACTTAACGTGCGGTGGAATATTTACCAAAGCCAATCAACCCTCTTTTTGCCAATTTACAAAAAGTTGACCTAACAATCATAGGTCATCGTAAATGTTTTGATCAATTAAGGATGTGTAACGGCTATAATTGTTTTTAGAAATGACTTATGGTTTGGGAGTCAACACTTAGTTAAAAATGCCTCGCCCCCCCTTTTTTGATGATTGCAAAACCTAATTTATAAAAGACTAAAAGAGTTTACAATCCATAAAAATAATAGAAACTTTTTTGAATTATTTCTCTCAGAATTTGTACATTTCCATTTTGGATGTTCAATTATTTTTCAAATCCAAAGTTGAGTTTTCACTCTCCCATTTTACTCGTAAACAAAAAGATTAGACAAATAGATCACAACAAAATGAAAATTTCAGAGTTTATGTATGCAAAAAAATTAAAAATATAATAAATGTAAGTGAAGAATATTATTTCAAGCATTAAAAATGAACACCAAAGTTTTGTTAGGACTACTTTTTGTGAATAGGCAAAAAATGGGTTGTTTGGCTCTGGTAAATATTCCGCTGCACATTAACTTGAGAATTTAATTTTTTCTACTCCTTGAAAGTTTTGGATCATTAGGTCAATTGCATCTTCAATATGTTTCAGGCATGCATATCCATATTTAAAACATATTAGGATCAATTAGAAATCTCTTTCTTATAAAATTCCACCAAGCTATTAGGGGTTGTAATAGTGGAATTTCCGAAACATGGTTAACAAAAATTTGGTGTTCATTTTTAGTGCGTGAATAATTTTCTTTAGTTACATTTATTATAGTTTTTAATTTTTTGCATACATGAACTCTAAAATTTTCTTTTCGTTGTGATCTATTTGCCTCATCTTTTTGTTTACGAGAAAAATGGGACAGTGAAAACTCAAGTTTGGATTTGAAACAAAATTGAACATCCAAAATGGAAATGCAGAAATGCTGAAAGAGATAATTACAAAAAGTATACGTGATTTTTAAGGATTGTAAACTCTTTTTGTTTTTTATATATTAGGTTTTCTTTGTTTGGTACTCTCATTGTAAGCTTATAGGGTTGGATGTATTCCTAGAAATTCTTTTGACATCTTAGCTACCAATCCTTTCAAGATATTGGCTATAGATATTTAGGTATTAGCTCGTTTTTGGTCTTCAGGAAGGTTGTCCCACCAATGAGCTACATTACCCTATTAAGCATGGTTAAGAAATTAAATGCTGAATCTTTGTCCTAAGATTCATGCATATTTGCAGCATTGCTCATGCCTCTTTCCAGTTCTTTAAAGACTTTTTCTCCATCCTTGGGACATTCCAAGTTGAGATGAAATTCAAAAGGGTTTATGCTATGTATGGATGTGTGTCCCTTAGTAGCATTTGACGGATCAAAATTTTTGTATTTTTTCGAATACCGTGTTCCTCCCAAGGATATTTTGGAGTGGGAGAAACTTTCTCGTTCTTGCAGGTCAACCGCAGTACGATTTTGGAAGTTATCTTGAAAGCTATCTTCCATAAGGGTGTCTTGTACCCTTGATGTTTCTACTTCATGTTGGTTACTACTGCGAAGCATTCGAAATCTTTTACCAATATCATCTGCCTTTTTGTCTTTAGGAGAGTAGTTTATTTTCTTGGTATTTTCTTCTACAACTTAATCAGATTCCCAGGCCTCTGGTTCACTGTCTTGTTGCTCTTTTTGTTTACTAGAGGAAGGTTTATCCTTTTGAACATAATAAATCGGTTGGCGATCGAAAGTATTATATTCTGCTTAAACTTCATCATCTGTAGAGGATGATGCTTTAGAAGCGATCCCAAAAGCCCCTTCAAGTAACAGTCGGCTCAGGAGAAAATATATTTCTTCTGGTAGAAGCCCGAAACATTCATCTCGACATTGGAGGTGACAAATTTAAAATCCCAAAACTCATTAGTTTAGGACCAAACATCAACTCAGGATCAGATTTAGTCCTATGAAATGAATGGCTCATGTTTCATGCCCTTGTAGAGCAATGACCAGCCTAGTATAAACTTCGATGTCATACTCGATGTGAAATCGATAATTCTGCTATATTTGTCTATGCAGTAAAACCCGCTGAAGCCTTTGCCATTTCCGACAATGGAGACATCCTCCATCAAGTCTTCAAAATACTCAGCCTGTGTGGTGATGAGGTTCCTCCCCTTGAATCTCTCCTCCTCACAGAATCCTGCGAATCAGAAGTTCAATAACTTCTAGAATCCACTTGTTTTGAGAAACCCTTAGAATGGTGGAATAAACAAAAACCATATGCCGACCTCGAACTTCTTGATCCTGAAAAAGAAATCTGAGAAAAACCTATGGTTTACACTCCTTCTGATGCTGAAGAATTCTCAACACAGATAAATGACTTGCTAACTCAAGGTTTAATCTGTGCAAGTTATTCTCCACATACATCTCCTGCTTTCCTGGTTCAAAATCATGCAGAGATAAAACGTGGAAAAGCTAGAATGGTCATTAATTATAAAAATATTAATGAAGCCACAAAAATGGATGGCTACTATCTTCCTAACAAAGAAAGATTAATAGTTGTCATAAGAGGAAAACAATGGTTTTCCAAGTTTGATTGCTAATCAGGGTTTTGGCAAATTTGTCTAACCGAAAGAGCTATTCCCCTTATTGCATTCAGTTGTCCTTTAGGACATTATGAGTGGCTTGTAATGCCCTTCGGGTTAAAACTAGCACCCAACATATTTCAAAGAAGAATGGATGATATCCTCAAACCATTCTTTAAAATTTGCTTATTTTAAGTTGATGAGATCCTGGTCTTTTTAGAAACAAAGGATCAACATAAAGAGAAATTACTAAAGGTATTAAATGCCTTAAAAAATGTTGGGATAGCACTCAGCAAAAAGAAATCAGATTTGTTTAAAACCAAGATTGACTTCTTAGGTCTAAACATCTCAAAAGGAGAAATCATCCTCCAAAATCATATTCTGGAAAAACTAGCTACTTTTCTTAATGAAATTAAAGATGTAAAACAACTTCAACGTTTCTTAGGATGCCTAACATATGCTGAACAATTCTTAAAGAATTTAGCAGAAATTAGGAAACCCTTTCAAAAGAAACTAAAGAAAGACGACAACTGGGAATGGACATCCACTGATAGTCTAGAAGTAATCAGGATCAAACAAATGATGAAACAACTCCCGGTGTTAACTCTACCAGATCCAGATGCAAAACTGACTTTAGAAACTGATGCCTCGGATCATACTTGGGCAGAAGTTCTAAAATGCAAAATTAATGATTTTGAGAGAATATGCAAATATACATCAGGAACATTTTCATCTATTGAAACGAACTATCTTTCTTATGAAAAAGAAATTTTAGCAGTAAAAAATGGGATAAAGAAGTTTTATATTTTTCTTGCTCCCAAAGAATTTATGGTAAGAACTGACTTTAAAAATTTTGTCGGTTTTATGACAAGAAATTTAGAAGATTTACTTTGTCACGGTAGACTACTCCGTTGGCAGAAATGGTTCTTCCAATTCTCTTTTACTGTTGAACACATTAAAAGAGATTAAAATTATTTACTTGATACTCTTACTCGAGAATTTTCTTGTATTACAGACAGGTAAAATGGATCCTCTCAGCAGCACACTGACTGGCCTAGCAACAGCAATCGCCACACTCATGGTATTGCTCTTAACCCTAAAGTCACTATTTGATAGTCTTTTAGTTCTCTCACAACGAGGAGACATACATGAGAATTGGGCCCGTTATCGATTAAGTGGAGAACTTCTACAACTCAAGGTTAAGGAATTAACCGAAGAGTTAAAAGAACTCACTAAAAGGCATGATATGCCAAGATCCTCTGGGACTTCTATCGGATCTCCATCTTGAGAAAAGGAAGCCACAACATCAGCTAATTAGTAGACGGATGATTTTAATGTTTTGATAAACACAAGTCGACCCAGGATTTCTACCGGTCAAGCCAGGCATGAGAAGGAAATCATAACCCAGTCTTCTTTGAAGATAGGGGAATCAGGGATTTCTACCTACCAGTCTAGAGCTGGAAAGGAAACCTTAACAATTTCGATGAAATCAGAATCAGGGACTTCTACTTGCCAGTCTCGAGCTGGAAAGGAAGTCACAACGGATCCATCACTGATGGAAATGGACTTGTCATGAAATGAGAAATCATTCAAGACAAAATTGGTTACCCCGTCTAAGTTCACAAGGTTGAAAAGCCTAAATAAACCAGATAAAAATAGTTTTAATGAGTTTGAGTTTTTTAAGAAATTTAAACCTTTGAAACTTTCAGATATTATGTCTGAGGAACGCTCGCTAAGCCCTCAAAAGGTGGACAACATTCATTCAAAGATCGAATCCGATCATACTGTTCAATCCCATAGATGGAATGAGCAAATTGGACAAGGGATGAACACTCCCTTCTTCACCACTGAGTCCAGCAATAGTTGGAATCAAGTGAAGCTGAGTCATGAAATAGACTCTAAATATGCATCCATGCTTTATTCATATGAATTCATAAAGCAGATGGTACTTCACTCCACCGACTTATCAGTTTTGGAGAAAATGCCAAAAGAGATTATGGAGGCTTGCAAAAGTTTTATCTCCATAACAAAGAGTAAAGGAATTCGAATCAATTTCATTTCTTGTATTGCTGAGATTGTTATTGACAATAAGATGTTTCCAAGCATGTCTGTCTTGACACTTGAAGGCATCAAAGAAGGTGACGCTGCAAAGGAATATGATCCCAGACATGTTCCAAAAGCCAAGCCATGCCCAAAAGCAGTCTGGCCAACTAGGCGTATCCACAAACTCAAGAACTTGATACAGATCCTACAATTGCTGACTCAAAAAAAGAAAAGCTTTGTCTACATGACCTCCGTCCCACTGATGATCGTCTTGAAGAGCTATAAAGAGACTCTAGCACCTGTCCAGACCAGTCTCGAAGCAACCCTAAAGAAACTTTTTAGAGGAAATATCTCCTTCAACAAAGCAACAAAGGAAAGCTTCTGCCAGATGGCCCAGAAGACTTTTCCAAAGGAGCACACCTGTAGATTGTGCATAGAAAGGCAGTTGTTCAAATGAACAGTCAGCAACCACGTCAGTAGACAAGTTAGCAGCCATTCCGGCCAAAGACAAAATCAAAGTCAGCAAAGGCAGCTATAAAAGTCCACAAAGGCGGCTATATAAAGTCCGCAAAGGTGGCTTCAAAAATCATCAAAGGTGGCTACACAAAGTCAGCAATGGTGGCTACAAAAGATTCCTGCACGTCAGCATCATGACATCACATGAAGAAAAGTCATTTCTACCCCTATTTTCTGTGCTGAAAGGTAATAGTGCAAGGGCAAAAATGGAGAACCAAAAAGACAAAAGATACTCTTTGTCTTTAAATACACACCCTTCGTTTAAGGGTAAAAGAGGAAGAAAAGAAAATTCTTCACCTCTAAATTTGAGGCTCCTCCAGAGGTTGAGACATTCGAAAAACAGAGAAGAAAAAAGACTTTCATTCGAAGAAGAAGAAGAATGTGATTTTCGGCGAGCATCCTCCGACAAGTTCCTTTAAAGCATGGTATGTGCTTAACAGCCATAATGGCTGAGTAGAAAAGAGGGAACCGACCGGTACCACGGTTGGTAACTTCGGGAGTTATGTAGATAAGTAGCTTTTATTTTCCTTTTTTTAAGGATATGTATTTAGTTATTTTATTTTGTTTGAAACAATGTTTTTATATTTCCGCATGTTTGTAATATTGTGATTCGTACAGTATTTGTTATTACTGTTCATGTTCATGTTCCGCATCAATATATATGATCTCCACAGTGTTTGTTTTTACTATTCCAAAGTTACTATTCAAAAGTACTGTTCATTTTCACTGTTCATAGTTACTATTCACGTTCCTATTCATGTTTACTGTTCACTCGTAAAAACAAATAGTATCAAAATAGTGGCAAATAGGACATAAGCTAGACAATTGGAATTATTCGGCTACGCTCCGAGGTAAAAAATGAAACGGATTTGTACTCTACCCTGTTGAAGCAACCATGGAGCCACAACGGTTAACATGCATGGCTTGGGGCCCTCTGGAAACTGTGAGGACCGCAATGACGGACTGCCCACGTGGTGGTAAGCTGGCAGGAGTAGGGTCAAACCCCAAAGAAGTTCTGAGTAGCAGCAGAAGTCATGTTGGGCCTATTAGATAGCTATTAAAAAAGACACAAATGAGTAAATAACAGTGACATGTGGTAGGAAGCAGGAGTAATATGATGGTGAAATGATAGGATGTATGAAGAGAAACTATAGGAATAGTATTGTGTGAGTCATAGTTGTTTTCCGTCGCCCCCATCTTGTTTTTCGCTGACCGTAGTCAGTGTGTAGTTGAGGTGATATCAGAGCAATTAGTGCTTTTGATATCTGTTCACCCTATGTTCCACTGTGTTTAGGTTGTTTAAAACCTTCGTCCTATTTAAATTGGTATCAAAACAATTAGGGCTTTTTATATCTGTTCACCCTGTGTTCCACTGTGTTTGGGCTGTTAGAGCTTCGTCCTCTTAAAATTGGTATAGGAGCCAAGTATTAGACTTGGTCCTTGCAGAGCCATGGAATCAGTTTGCAGGCATAAGTAAGAGTCAAAGAATTCAAATCTTAACTTTGAATCTTTCCGTTTAGGTATACATACTCCCAAACAGTTACGACCCACACCGGTCTCATCCCATGTAACATTTGTAAGGAACAAATGTACAACAACCCAAAACTTCCAATATGGAACAAAGTAGGTCTAATCCATCGATAAGACTTATCAGCTATTCACGACTGTGAGAATATATCATAATCAGAAGGTATGATAATCAAATCAAATTCCAAAAGGTCTGGATTCGACAATTAAATGATCGGCTCTTACGAGTTCAACCCAAACTCAAAGAGTTATAAGCAAATCCTTTAGTTGTAGAATACAACAACGAAGGAAAAAGGATAATCCGAGATGGATGATTCTTAGGACTCGGCGTAGAAGGATTAAAACGAGTTATCAAAGACCTAAAACATCAAATCAGGATTGAACAATTCGAACTTCAAGAATATGCTATCTAAGCAATTCTTAGAAGATTTGGTCATCATTCTACAAAGAGAAATCTACAGAATGACCCAAGAAGAAACCGTATCTCAACCTGTAGACACCGCTTCAACAGGAGAAACCTCTACAAGTATATGCGGAAAACCAGAAAAAACAAAATACTGGTATGTTGTCTTCATCGGAAGAGAAATAGGAATATATGACAGCTAGGAAGAAGCCCAAGCACAAGTCATTGGATTTCCCAGAAATTCTCATAGAAAATTCCGGACAAAGGAAGATACTGAACAAGCATGGACAGCATCCCGAAATAGATGATCTATAGGCAAAAAATTTTAGATCATTTAAAAAGAAAAAGAGATGGCCTTGCCTTTACTCTTTCACTAAGAAACATGCTTCAGCCCGAAGATGCAACAATCTATTCCATGGAAATGTACTATTTCCATTGGGAAAGATATATGAATCGCATCCATAGACTACGATGCAAGATCAAAAGAATTAAACAAAAGCTAAACCTCTTAGCTTTGTAAAAATGGATGAGTTTTTCTATTTAATGGATATGGAAACTCCATTACCATTAGGCCCTCATGACATTACCGGATGGCTTAAAAACCTAGTGTACTTTGCAACACCTTGTGTAACACCTAGAAAAAAGGATATAACACCACCTACTTTTAGGATCGCTTCTAAAGCATCATCCTCTACCAATGATGAAGTTTATGCAGAACATAATACTTTTGGTCACCAACCAATTTATTATGTTCAAGAGGAAAAACCTTCCTCTAGTAAACAAAAAGAGCAACAAGACAGTGAACGAGAGGCCTGGAAATCTGATGAAGTTGTAAAAGAAAATACCAAGAAAACAGACTACTTTTCTAAAGACAAAAAGGCAGATGATCTTGGTAAAAGATTTCAAATACTTTGCGGTAGTCAACAACATGAAGTAGAAACATCAATGGTACGAGACACCCTTATGGAAGATAGCTTTCAAGATAACTTCCAAAACCATACTGCGGTTCACCCGCAAGAACGAGAAAGGTCTCCCAATCCAAAATATCTTTGGGAGGACAATGGTATTCGACAAAATACACAAATGTCGATCTGTCAAATGCTACTAAGGGACACACATCCATAGATAGCATAAACCCTTTTGGATTTTATCTCAACTTGTATTGTCCCAAGGATGGAGAAAATGTCCTTAAAGACTGGTAAAGAAGCATGAGCAATGTTGCAAATATGCATGAATCTTGGGACAAAGATTCAACATTTAAGTTCTTTACCCATGCTTTACTAGGTAATGTAGCTCGTTGGTGGGACAACCTTCCCAAAGACCAAAAATGAGCTAATACCTCAATATCTATAGCCAAAATCTTGAAAGGATTGGTGGCTAAGATATCAAAAGAATTTCTAGGAATAAATCCAACCCTAGAAGCTTACAATGAGAGTACCAAACAAAGAAAATGTTTGGAAACTATTTAGAAACTAAACAAGTTACAAATTTGTAACATTTATTTTTATGAGAAGTATTATTGTGAATTTGCAAGTTACTTCTATAAACTACAAAAAGAAGATCATAAACCTTATCTGTCTATCTTTTATGCAAAATTAACAGAACCTTTTGCACATGTAGCTGAAAAAGACTACATTATGAAATATTGGCAAAATAATCAAGAATATGGTACTTTAACCATGGATAATTTCCTAAACTTTGACACGTTAGGAAGAAGACACAGATTTGTACAAGACATGTTGGCAAATCTCTGTGAAAGCCAAAAACTACAAAAGAAAAGTAGTAAGGCACACAAACAAACATTATGTTGTTCAAATGAGAACAAAAATGTAGGATCTTATGGTTGTAAAACCATCTCCCATAAGCAAAGAAAATATCCTAAGAAATTTCAACAGAAAAAATTTAGGATACAAAAAAGTTCTACAACTAGGTATACTCCTAAGAAGAGAAACTTTAGAAAAAGAACAAATTCTGGCCCTACCACATCCAGTAAAGGGTCAAATGCATATTGCCCAAAGGGAAACCTCCAAGCAAAGGCAAATGCTGGATATGCCAGAAAGAAGGACATTTTGTAAAAGATTGTCCAAATGATAAAAAACAACGGCAATACAGTGCTTATATGCTACTAGCCGAAGAAAATGGATTGGAAATCATCTAGAAACTGAGTCTTCCTCCTCGAAAAACTCAGAGAACCTATCCGACTCTTTAGGCACCTTCTCTGAATGAGTATCCGCATAAACACAGAGCATGTAGCATTTGGAAATTCTTATATCACGGTCATGCTTAAGCTACCCGGAATATAGAATTCCATATACACGCTCTCGTAGATACAGGAAGTTCATATTGCCTAGCCAGACAAAATCTACTTCCCACAAATCTATGGAAACCACTTGAAGTACCCCTTCAAGTAACAGTCGACTCAGGAGAAAATATATCTCTTCCTACAGGTAACTCAGTGTTTAAATTCTTGGAAAAGGGGGGGTGAGGCATTTTTAACTCAGTGTTAACTCCCAAACTATAAGTCATTTCTAACAAAAATTATTGCCGTTACACATCATTTATCGATCAAAACATTTATGATGATCTATGATTGTTAGGTCCGCTTTTGGTAAATAGACAAAAACTAGGTTGTTTGGCTCTGGTAAATATCCCACCGTACGATACCTTGAGAATTTAATTTTTTCTACTCCTTGAAATTTTTGGATCATTAGGTCATTTGCATCTGCACCATGTTTCAGACATGCATATCCATATTTAAAATAAGTTAGGATCAATTAGAAATATCTTTTTTATAAAATTCCACCAAGGAATTAGGGGTTGTAATAGTGGAATTTCCCAAACATGGATAAAAAAACTTTGGTGTTCATTTTTAGTGAGTGAAATAATTTTCTGCAGTGACATTTATTATAGATTTCAATTTTTTTGCATACATAAATTCTAAAATTTTCATTTTGTTGTGATCTATTTGCCTTATCTTTTTGTTTACGAGAAAAATGGGATAGTGAAAACTCATGTTTGGATTAGAAAAAAATTGAACAACCAAAATGGAAATACACAAATGCTGAGAGAGATAATTCCAAAAATTATCTGTGATTTTTAAGGATTGTAAACTCTTTTAGTTTTTTATATATTAGGTTTTGCAATCATCGAAAAAGGGGGAGGGGGGCGTAGCTTTTTCTACTGAGTGTTGACTCCCAAACCATAAGTCATTTCTAACAAAAATTATAGCCGTTACACGTTATTAATCGATCAAAACATTTACGATGATCTATGATTGTTAGGTCCAGTTTTTGTATATAAGCAAAAATTGTGTTGTTTGGTTCTTGTAAATATCCCACCGCTAGTTAACTTGAGAATTTAATTTTTTCTACTCTTTGAAATTTTTTGACCATTAGGTCATTTGCATCTTCAATATGTTTCAGGCATGCAGATCCATATTTAAAACATGTTAGGATCAATTAGAAATTCCACCAAGCTATAAGGGGTTGTACTAGTGGCTTTTCCCAAACATGATACCAATACTTTGGTGTTCATTTTTAGTGCGTGAAATAATTTTCTTCACTTACATTTATTATAGTTTTCAAATTTTTACAAACATAAACTTTAAAATTTTCATTTTTTTGTGATCTATTTGCCTTATCTTTTTGTTTACAAGGAAAATGGGAGGGTGAAAACTCAAGTTTGGATTTTTAAAAAAATTGAACATCCAAAATGGAATTACACAAATGCAGAAAGAGATAATACAAAAAATTATCTGTGATTTTTAAAGATTGTAAACTCTTTCAGTTTTTTATATATTAGGTTTTGCAATAATTGGAAACGGGAGGCGAGGCATTTTTAACTGAGTGTTTCTCCCAAACCATAAGTCATTTCTACCAAAAATTATAGTTGTTACCCAATTTAATCGATCAAAATGTTTTTGATGATCTATGATTGTTAGGTCCGCTTTTTGTGAATAGGCAAAAAGTGGGTTGTTTGGCTCTAGTAAATATCCCATTGCACGTTAACTTGAGAATTTAATTTCTTCTTCACCTTGAAATTTTTGGATCATTAGGTCTTTTGCATCTTCAACATGTTTCAAGCATGCATATCCATATTTATAACATGTTAGGATCAATAATAAATCTCTTTCTTATAAAATTCCACCTAGCTATTAGGGGTTGTACTAGTGGAATTTCACAAACATGGATAACAAAACTTTGGTGTTCATTTTTAGTGCGTGAATTAATTTGCTTCACTAACATTTATTATAGTTTTTAATTTTTTGCATATATAAACTCTAAATTTTACATTTTGTTGTGATCTATTTGCCTTATCTTTTTGTTTACGAGAAAAATAGTAGAGTAAAAACTCAAGTTTGGATTGTAAAAAAAAATGGAACATCCAAAATGGAAATACACAAATTCTGAGAGAGATAATTCCAAAAAGTATCTGTGATTTTTAAGGATTGTAAACTCTTTTAGTTTTTTATATATTAGGTTTACCAATCATCGAAAAAGGGAGGCAAGGCATTTTTAACTGAGTGTTGTCTCCAAAACCATAAGTCACTTCTAACAAAAATAATAAGCGTTACACAATTTAATTGATCAAAGCATTTACGATGATCTATGATTGTTAGGTCCGCTTTTTGTGAATAGGCAAAAAGTGGGTTGTTTGGCTCTGGTATATCCCATCGCACGTTAACTTGTGAATTTAATTTTTTCTACTCCTTGAAATTTTTGGATCATTAGGTCATTTTCATCTTCAACATGTTTAAGGCATGCATATCCATATTTAAAACATGTTAGGATCAATTAGAAATCTCTTTCTAATAAAATTCCACCAAGCAATTAGAGGTTGTAATAGTGGAATTTCCCAAACATGGATACCAAAACTTTGGTGTACATTTTTAGTGCGTGAAATAATTTTCTTCACATAAATTTATTATTGTTTTCAATTTTTTGCATACATTAATTCTAAAATTTTCATTTTATTGTGATCTATTTCCCTTATCTTTTTGTTTACGAGAAAAATGGGATAGTGAAAACTCTTGTTTGGATTTGAAAAAAAATTGAACATCAAAAATGGAAATGGAAAATGCTTATAGAGATAATTCCAAAAAGTATATGTGATTTTTAAGGATTGTAAACTCTTTTAGTTTTTAATGTATGTGATTTTTTAGGATTGTAAACTCTTTTATTTTTTTATATATTAGGTTTTGCAATCTTCGGAACAAGGGGGCGAGGAAGTTTTAACTGAGTGTTGACTCCCAAACCATAAGTCATTTATAAAAAAAATTATAGCCGTTACACATAATTAATCAATCAAAACATTTACGATGATCTATGTTTGTTAGGTTTGCTTCTCTTATACAGGCAAAAAGTGGGTTGTTTGGCTCTAGTAAATATCCCAGCGCGCATTAACTTGTTAGGATCAATTAGAAATCTCTTTCTTATAAAATTCCACCAAGCTACTAGGGGTTGTACTAGTGGAATTTCACAAACATGGATAACAAAACTTTGGTGTTCATTTTTAGTGAGTGGTATAATTTTCATCACTTTCATTTGTTATAGTTTTAGATGTTTTGAATACATTAACTCTAAAATTTACATTTTGTTGTGTTCTATTTGCCTTATCTTTTTGTTTATGAGAAAAATGGGAGAGTGAAAACACAAGTTTGGATTGTAAAAAAAATCGAACATCCAAAATGGAAATGCAAAAATGTTGAGAGAGATAATTCCAAAAAGTATATGTGATTTTTAAGGATTGTAAACTCTTTTTAGTTTTTTATATATTAGGTTTTGTAATAATCGGAAAGGGGGGCGGGGCATTTTTAACTCAGTGTTGACTCCCAAACAATAAATCATTTCTAACAAAAATTATAGCCGTTACACATCACTAATTGATCAAAACATTTATGAAGATTTATGATTGTAAGATCCACTTGTTGTAAATAGATAAAAACTAGGTTGTTTGGCTATGGTAAATATCCCAACGCATGTTAACTTGAGAATTTAATTTTTTCTACTCCTTGAAATTTTTGGATCATTAGGTCATTTGCATCTTCACCATGTTTCAGGCATGCATATCCATATTTAAAACATGTAAGGATTAATTAGAAATCTCTTGCTTATAAAATTCCACCAATCTATTAGGGGTTAAAATAGTGGAATTTTCTAAACATGGATAACAAAACTTTTGTGTTCATTTTTAGTGCGTGAAATATTTTTTTGCACTTACATTTATTATAGTTTTGAATTTTTTCATACATAAATTATAAAATTTTTATTTTGTTGTGATCTATTTGCCTTATCTTTTTGTTTAGGAGGAAAATGGGATAGTAAAAACTCATGTTTGGATTTCAATAAATATTGAACATCCAAAATGTAAATGCACAAATGTGGAGAAAGATATTTCCCAAAAGTATCTGTAATTTTTAAGGATTGTAAACTCTTTTAGTTTTTTATATATTAGGTTTTGCTATCATCGGAAAAGGGGGCACGAGGCATTTTCAACTGAGTGTTGACTCCCAAAACATAAGTCATTTTTAAAAAACATTATAGCCATTACACATCATTAATCGATCAAAATATTTACGATGATCTATGATTGTTAGGTCCGCTTTTTGTTAATAGGCAAAAACTAGGTTGTTTGCCTCTATTAAATATCCTACTGGACGTTAACTTGAGAATTTAATTTTTTCTTCTCCTGGAAATATTTGGATCACTAGGTTAGTTGCATATTCAACATGTTTCAGACACCCATATACATATTTAATACATGTTAGGATATTTTAGAAATCTCTTTCTTATAAAATTCCACCAAGCTATTAGGGGTTCAAATAGTGGAATTTCCCAAACAAGGATAACAAAACTTTGGAGTTCATTTTTTGTGCGTGAAATAATTTTCTGCACTTACATTTATTATATTTTTTAATTTTTTGCAAACATAAATTCTAAAATTTTCATTTGGTTGTGATCTATTTGGCTTATCTTTTTTGTTTATGAGAAAAATGGGATAGTGGAAAGTCATGTTTGGATTTGAAAGAAATTGAACATCCAAAATGGAAATGCACAAGTGCTGAGAGAAATAATTCCAAAAAGTATCTGTGATTTTTAAGGATTGTAAACTCTTTTAGTTTTTTATATATTAGGTCTTGCAATCATCGGAAAAGGGGGGGGGGGGGGGGATGCATTTCTAACTGAGTGTTGTTTCCCAAACCATAACTCATTTCTAACAAAAATTATAGCCATTACACAGTTTAATCGATCAAAACATTTATAATGATCTATGATTGTTTGGTTCGCTTTTTGTGAATAGGCAAAAAGTGGATTGTTTGGCTCTGTTAAATATCCCATTGCACGTTAACTTGAGAATTTAATTTTTTTCTACTCTTTGACATTTTTGTATCATTAGGTCATTTGCGTCTGCAACATGTTTCAGGCATGCATATCCATATTTAAAACATGTTAGGATCAATTAGAAATCTCCTTCTTATAAAATTCCACCAAGCTATTAGTGGTTGTAATAGTAGAATTTCCCAAAACTTTGGTGTTCATTTTTAGTGCTTGAAATAACTTCTTCACTTACATTTATTATGGTTTTAAATTTTTTCATCTATTTGCCTTATCTTTTTGTTTATGAGAAAAATAGGAAAGAGAAAACTCATTTTTGCATTTTAAAAAAAATTGAACATCCAAAATGGAAATGCACAAATGCTGAGAGAGATAATTCCAAAAAGTATTTGTGATTTTTTGGATTGTAAACTCTTTTAGTTTTTAATATATTAGGTTTTGCAATCGTCGGAAAAGGGGGGCGAGGCCTTTTTAGTAGAGTTTTGACACCCAAACCATAACTGATTTCTAACATAAATTATAGCCGTTACACATTATTAATCGATCAAAAAAAATTTCGATGATCAATGATTGTTTGGTCCATTTTTGTAAGTAGGCCAAACTTGGGTTGTTGGGCTCTGGTAAATATCCCATCGCACGTTAACTTGAGAGTTTAATTTGGTCTAATCCTTGAAATTTGTGGATCATTAGGTCATTTGCATCTTCAACATGTTTCAGGCATTTATATCCATATTTAAAACTTGTTAGGATCAAATAGGAATCTCTTTCATATAAAATTCCACCTAGCTATTAGGGGTTGTACTAGTGGAATTTCCCAAACATGGATAACAAAACTTTGGTGTTCATTTTTAGTGCGTAAACTAACTTTCTTCACTTACATTTATTATAGTTTTCAATTTTTTGCGTACATAAAATATAAAATTTTCATTTGGTAGTGATGTATTTGCCATATCATTTTGTTTAAGAGAAAAATGGGAGAATGAAAACTCAAGTTTGGATTTGAAAAAAAATTGAACATCCAAAATGGAAATGCACTAATGCTGAGAGAGATAATTCCAAAAAGAATCTATGATTTTTAAGGATTCTAAACTCTTTTAGCTTTTTTAAAATTAAGTTTTGCAATCATCGAAAAAAGGGAGGCGAAGCATTTTTAAATGAGTGTTGTCTCCCAAACCAAAAGTCTTTTTGAACAAAAATTCTAGCCGTTACACAATGTAATCGATCAAAACATTTACAATGATCTATGATTGTTAGGTCCACTTTTTGTAAATTGGCAAAAAGTGGGATGTTTGGCTCTGGTAAATTCCCACTACACGTTAACTTGAGAATTTAATTTTTCTACTCCTTGAAATTTTTGGATTATTAGGTCATTTGCATCTTCAACATGTTTCAGGCATGCATATCCAAAATTAAAACATGTTAGGATCATTTAGAAATATCTTTCTTATAAATTTCCTCAGAGCTATTAGGGGTTGTACTAGTGGAATTTCACAAACATGGATAACAAAACTTTGGTGTTCATTTTTAGTGCGTCAAATAATTTTCTTAACTTACATTTATTATACTTTTCAATTTTTTGCATACATAAACTCTAAAATTTTCATATCGTTGTGATCTATTTGCCTTATCTTTTTGTTTACGAGAAAAATGCGAGAGCGAAAACACTAGTTTGGATTTGAAACAAAATCTAACATCCACAATGGAAATGCACAAATGCTAAGAGAGATAATTACAAAAAGTATCTATGATTTTTAAGGATTTTAAACTCTCTTAGTTTTTTATATATTAGGTTTTGCAATCATCGGAAAAGGGGGGGGGGGGGGGGGGGGGGGGGGAGGCATTTTTAACTCATTGTTGACTCCCAAACCATAAGTCATTTCTAACAAAAATTATAGCAGTTACACATCATTAATCGATCAAAACATTAACGATAATCTATGATTGTTTGGTCCGCTTTTTGTAAATAGCCAAAAATTGGGTTGTTTGGCTCTGGTAAATATCCCACCGCACATTAACTTGAGAATTTAATTTTTTCTAATGTTAAAATTTTAGGATCATTAGCTCATTTTCATCTTCACCATGTTTCAAGCATGCATATCCATATTTAAAACATGTTAGGACCAATTAGAAATCTCTTTCTAATAAAATTCCACCAAGATATTAGGGGTTTTACTAGTGGAATTTCCAAAACCTGGACAACAACACTTTAGTGATCTTTTTTAGTGCGTGAAATAATTTTCTTCCCATACATTTATTATAGTTTTCAATTTTTTGCATACTTAAACTCTAAAATTTTCATTTTGTTGTAATCTATTTGCCTTATCTTTGTGTTTACGAGAAAAATGGGAGTGTGAAAACTCAAGTTTGGATTTGAAAAAAAATTGAACAACCAAAATGGAATAGCACAAATGCTGAGAGAGATAATTCCAACAAGTATTTGTGATTTTTAAGGATTTTAAACTCTTTTAGTTTTTTATATATTAGGTTTTTCAATCATCGAAAAAGGGAGGCGAGGCATTTTTAACTGAGTGTTGACTCCCAAACCATAAGGCAATCCAAACAATAATTATAGTTGTTACACGTCATTAATCGATCAAAACATTTACAATGATCTATGATTGTTAGGGCCCCTTTTTATAAATTGACAAAAAGTGGGTTGTTTGACTCTTGTAAATATCCCACTGCACGTTCACTTGAGAATTTAATTTTTTCTACTCAAAATATTTGGATCATTAGGTCATTTGCATCTTCAACATGTTTCAGGCGTGCATATCCATATTTAAAACATGTTAGGATCAATTAGAAATCTCTTTCTTAGAAAATTCCACCCAAGCTATTAGGGGTTGTACTTGTAGAATGTCCCAAACATGGATAACAAAATTTTGGTGTTCATTTTTAGTACGTAAAATAATTTTCTTCACTTACATTTATTATAGTTTTCATTTTTTTGCATACATAAACTCGAAAATTTTCATTTTGTTGTGATCTATTAGCCTTATCATTTTGTTTACGAGAAAAAAGGGAGTGTGAAAACTCAAATTTGGATTTAAAAAAAATTGAACTTCCAAAATGGAATAGCACAAATGCTGAGAGAAATAATTTTAAAAAGTATCTGTGACTTTTAAGGATTGTAAACTCTTTTAGTTTTTTATATATAAGGTTTTGCAATCATTGGAAAAGGGGGTGCGAGGCATTTTTAATTGAGTGTTGACTCCCAAACCATAACTCATTTCAAACAAAAATTTAGCAGTTACAAATCATTAATCTATATATACATTTACGATGATCTATGATTGTTAGGTCCTCTTTTTTTTTAATAGGCAAAAAGTTGGTTGTTTGGCTCTAATAAATATCCCACCACACGTTAACTTGAGAATTTAATTTTTTCTACTCCTTGAAATTTTTAGATCATTAAGTCATTTGCATCTTCAACAATTTTCAGGCATGAATATCCATATTTAAAACATGTTAGGATCAATAAGAAATCTCTTTTTTATAAAATTCCACCAAGCTATTAGGGGTTGTACTAGTTGAATTTCCCAAAAATGGATGACAAAACTTTGGTGTTCATTTTTAGTGCTTGAAATAATTTTCTTTACTTACATTAATTATAGTTTTCAATTTTTTGCATACATAAACTCTAAAAATTTTATTTTATTGTGCTCTATTTGCCTTATCTTTTTGTTTAAGAGAAAAATGGGAGAGTGAAAACTCACGTTTGGATTTGAAAAAAAAATGAACATCCAAAATATAAATGCAAAAATTCTGAGAGAGATAATTCTAAAAAGTATCTATGATTTTTATGGATTGTAAACTCTTTTAGTTTTTTGATATGTTAGATTTTGCAATCATCGGAAAAGGGGGGGGGGGGGGGGGGGGGGGGGGGGGGTGAGGCATTTTGAACTAAGTGTTGACTCCCAAACCATAAGTCATTTATAACAAAAATTATAGTCGTTACACATCATTAATCGATCAAAACATCTACAATGATGTACGAACCTTGACCTAGGGTTTAGGGTTTAGAGAAAAGGATCACTTTACCTTCGTGAGTTGACCAAGTCAACTCACAAGACCAGCTCTGATACCATGTTGAATTTATGGAAAAGTGAAATACTTAATTGACATCGATAACTTGTTATTATCAAAGTCCATGCTCTATTTATAATAGAAGAAGGTAGTACAGGCTAATTACAATAAAACTACCCTTGTCCTAATTACACCCACTCTCTCACACTTAAGGTAAGTCCTTACATAATTAGGTTACTCAATATTGATAAAAGATAAATATAACTTAAACTAAAACTCTTCTTGGTCGTGACCCTAAGATAAAGATACTTTTGTGAGTCTTTCTTTATCTTCCAACTGATGTGATAAGGATGCCAGCTCTTGGTAATATTTGTGGGTCCTACTTCTTATGTGCTTGGGCCCATCCTATTGGCCTTACTTGGTCATGTGGTCCATCTTATAATAATCTTACATATGTGGGCCTTCCTTGGTCGTTTGGGCTTGATCTTATCTTCCAACAACAAGTTTCAGGCATGCATGTCCATATTTAAAACATGTTAGGAAAATTAAGAAATCTCTTTCTTAAAAATTCCACCAAGCTATTAGGGGTTGCACTAGTGGAATTTCCTAAACATGAATAACAAAAGTTTGGTATTCATTTTAGTGCGTGAAATAATTTTCTTCATTTACATTTATTATAGTTTTCAATTTTTTGCATACATAAACTCTAAAATTTTCATTTTGATGTGATCAATTTGCCTTATCTTTTTGTTTACGAGAAAAATGGCATGTCAAAACTCAAGTTTGGATTTGAAATAAAATTGAACATCCAAAATGGAAATGCACAAATTTTGAGAGAGATAATTCCAAAAAGTATCTGTGATTTTTAAGGATTGTAAACTATTTTAGTTTTTTTTATGTTAGGTTTTGCAATCATCGAAAAAGGGGGGGCGAGGCATTTTTAACTGAGTGTTGACTCCCAAACTGTAAGTCATTTCTAACAAAAATTATAGCCGTTACACATCATTAATTGATCAAAACATTTATGATGATCTATGATTGTTAAGTCCGCTTTTTGTAAATAGGAAAAAAACTGGGTTCTTTGGCTTATGTTTTTGTTTATGAGAAAAATGGGATAGTGAAAACTTATGTTTGAATTTGAAAACAAATTGAACATCCAAAATGGAAATGCACAAATGCTTAGATAGATTATTCCAAAAAGTATCTGTGATTTTTAAGTATTGTGAACACTTTTATTTTTATATATTTTAGACTTTGCAATCTTCGGAAGAGGGAGGCGAGGCAATTTTATCTGAGTATTGAGTCCCAAACAATAAGTCATTTCTAAAAAAATTATAGCCGTTACACATAATTACTCAATCAAAACATTTACGATGATCTATGTTTGTTAGGTCCGTTTTTTGTAGATAGGCAAAAATTGGGCCGTTTGGCTCTGGTAAATATACCACCGCACGTTAACTTGAGAATTTAATTTTTTCTACTCATTGAAATTTTTAGATCATTAGGTCATTTGCATCTTCAACATGTTTTAGGCACGCATGTCCATATTTAAAACATTTTAGGATCAATTAGAAATCTCTTGGTACAAAATTCTAAAGAGCAATTAGGGGTGGTATTAGATGAATTTCCCAAACATGGATAACAAAACTTTGGAGTTCATTTTTAGTGCATGATATAATTTTCTTCACTTACATTTGTTATATTTTTTAGATTTTTTAAATACATAAACTCTAAAATTTACATTTTGATGTGTTCAATTTTCCTTATCTTTTTGTTTACGAGAAAAATAGGGGTGTGAAAACACAAGTTTGGATTGTAAAAAAAATTGAACATCCAAAATGGAAATTCAGAAATGCTGAGAGAGATAATTCCAAAAATTATTTTTGATTTTTAAGGATTGTAAACTCTTTTTAGTTTTTTATATATTAAGTTTTACAATCATCGGAAAAGGGGGGGCGTGGCATTTTTAACTCAGTGTTGACTCCCAAACCATAAGTCATTTCTAAAAAAAATTATAACCATTACACATCATTAATCGATCAAAACATTTATGATGATCTGTGATTGTTGGGACCGCTTTTAGTAAATAGGAAAAAACTAGGTTGTTTGACTCTGGTAAATATCCCACCGCACGTTAACTTGAGAATTTAATTTTTTCTACTCGAATTTTCTGATGATTAGGTCATTTGTATCTTCACCATGTTTAAGGCATGCATATCCATAATTATAAGATGTTAGGATCAATTAGAAATCTCTTTCTTATAAAATTCTACCAAGCCATTTGGGGTTGTAATAGTGGAATTTCCCAAACATGAATAACAAAACCTTGGTGTTCATTTTTAGTGCGTGAAATAATATTTTGCACTTATATTTATAATAGTTTTCAATTTTTGCATACATAAATTCTAAAATTTTAATTTTTTTGTGATATATTTGCCTTATCTTTTTTTTTATGAGAGAAATGGGATAATGAAAACTCATGTTTCGATTTTAAAAAATATTGAACATCCAAAGTGGAAATGCAAAAATGCTGAGAAAGATATGTCCAAATAGTGACTGTGATTTTTAAGGATTTTAAACTCTTTTAATTTTTTTATATATTAGGTTTTGCAATCATTTCAAAAAGGGGGGGGGGGGGGGGGGGGGGGGGGGGGGGGTGGGTTTCGAGGCATTTTCAACTTAGTGTTGACTCCCAAACCATAAGTCATTTCTAACAAACATTAAAGCCGTTACACATCATTAATCGATCAAACCATTTACGATGATCTATGATTGATAGGTCCGGTTTTTGTATTAAGGCAAAAATTGTGTTGTTTGGCTCTGGTAAATATCCCACTGTTCATTAACTTGAGAATTTAATTTTTTCTACTCTTTGAAATTTTTGGATCATTAGGTCATTTGACTCTTCAACATGTTTCAGGAATGTAGATCCATATTTAAAACAGGTTTGGATCAATTAGAAATCTCTTCCTTATAAAATTCCACCATGTTATTATGGGTTGTACTAGTGGAATTTTCCATACATGGATAACAAAACTTTTTTGTTCATTTTTAGTGCGTGAAATAATTTTCTTCACTTACATTTATTATAGTTTTCAATTTTTTACATACATAAACTCTAAAATTTTCATTTTTTTGCGATCTATTTGCCTTATCTTTTTGTCTACGAGAAACATGGGAGAGAGAAATCCCAAGTTTGAATTTAAAAAAAAATTGAACTTCCAAAATGGAATTACACAAATGTTGCGAGAGATAATTCAAAAAAGTATCTGTGATTTTTAAGGATTTTAAACACTTTTGGTTTTTTATATATTAGGTTTTGCAATCATCGGAAAAGGGGGGCGAGGCATATTTAAGTGAGAGTTCTCTCCCAAACCATAAGTCATTTCTAACAAAAATTAAAGCCGTTACACAATTTAATTGATCAAAACATTTATGATGATCTAAGATTGTTAGGTCCGCTTTTGTGAATAGGCAAAAAATAGGTTGTTTGGCTCTTGTAAATATCCCATTGCACGTTAACTTGAGAATTTAATTTTTTCTACTCCTTGAAATTTTTGTATCATTAGGTCATTTGGATCTTCAACATGTTTCAGGCATGCATATCCATATTTAAAACATTTTAGGATCAATTAGAAATCTCTTTCTTATAAAATTCCACCTAGCTATTAGTGTTTGTAATAGTGGAATTTCCCAAACATGGATAACAAAACTTTGGTTTTCATCTTTAGTGCGTGAAATAATTTTCTTCACTTACATTTATTGTAGTTTTCAATTTTTTGCATACATAAATTCTAAAATTTTCATTTTGTAGTGATCTATTTGCCTTATCTTTTTGTTTACGAGAAAAATGGGAGAGTCAAAACCAAAGTTTAGATTTGAAAAAAAATTGAACATCCAAAATGGAAATGCACAAATGCTGAGAGAGATAATTCCAAAAAGTATCTGAGATTTTTAAGGATTGTAAGCTCTTTTAGTTTTTAATATATTAGGTTTTGCAATCATCGGAAAAGGGGGGGGGCGAGGTATTTTTAACAAAATCTTGACTCCCAAACCATAAATCATTTCTAACAAAAATTATAGCCGTTACACATTATTAATCGATAAAAACATTTACGATGATCTATGATTGTTAGGTGCGCTTATTGTAAATAGGCAAAAACTGGGTTGTTTGGCTCTATTAAATATCCCACCGCACGTTAACTAGAGAATTTAATTTTTTCTACTCCTTGAAATTTTGGATCATTAGGTCATTTGCATCTTCAACATGTTTCAGGCATGCATATCCATCTTCAAAACATGTTAGGATCAATTAGAAATCTCTTTGTTATAAAATTCCACCAAGCTATTAGGGGTTGTACTAGTGGAATTTCCCAAACATGAATAACAAAACTTTTGTGTTCATTTTTAGTGCGTAAAATAATTTTCTTCATTTACATTTATTATAGTTTTCAATATTTTGCATACTTAAACTCAAAAATTTTCATTTTGTTGTGATCTTTTTTCCTTATCTTTTTTTTTACGAGAAAAATGGTATAGTGAAAACTCAAGTTTGGATTTTAAAAAAAATTGAACATCCAAAATGGGATTGAATAAATGCTGAGAGAGATAATTAAAAAATCTATCTGTAATTTTTAAGGATTGTAAACTCATTTAGTTTTTTATATATTAAGTTATCCAATCACTGGAAAAGGGGGGCGAGACATGTCCAACTGAGGGTTGTCTCCAAACCAAAAGTCATTTCTAACCAAAGTTATAGCTGTTTCACAATTTAATCGATAAAAAATTTATGATTCTCTATGATTGTTTGGTCTGCTTTTTGTGAATAGGCAAAAGGTGCATTGTTTGGTTCTGGTAAATATCCCATCGCACGTTAACTAGAGAAATTAGTTTTTTCTACTTGAAATTTTTGGATCACTAGGTCATTTGGATCTTCAACATGTTTCATGCATGCATATCCATATTTCAAATATGTTAGGATCGATTAGAAAACTCTTTCTTATAAAATTCCACCAAGCTATTAGGGGTAGTACTAGGGGAATTTCCCAAAAATAGATAACAAAACTTTGGCATTCATTTTTAGTGCGTGAAATAATTACTTCACTTACATTTATTATAGTTTTCAATTTTTTGCATACATAAACTCTAAAATTTTCATTTTGTTGTTATCTATTTGTCTTATCTTTTTGTTTACGAAAAAAATGGAAAGTGAAAACTCAACTTTGGATTTGAAAAAAAATTGAACTTCCAAAATGGAAATGCACAAATGTTGAGAGAGATAATTAGAACAAGTATCTGTGATTTTTAAGGATTGTAAACTCTTTTAGTTTATTATATATTTGGTTTTGCAATCATAAGAAGAGGAGGGGCGAGGCATTTTTAACTAAGTGTTGACTCCCAAACCATAAGTCATTTCTAACAAAACTTATAGCCATTACACATCATTAATCAATCAAAACATTTACGATAATCAATGATTGGTAGGTCTGCTTTTTTTAAATAGGCCCAAACTGGGTTGTTTGGCTGTGGTAAATATCCCACCTCACCTTAATTTGAGAACTTAATTTTTTATCCTCCTTCAAATTTATTGATCATTAGGTCATTTGCATCTTAACCATGTTTCAGGCATGCATATCCATATTTAAAACTGTCAGGATCAATTAGAAATATCTTTCTTATAAAATTCCTGCAAGCTATTAGGGGTTTAATAGTGGAATTTCCCAAACATGGACAACAAAATTTTGGGGTTCATTTTTAGTGCGTGAAATAATTTTTTTCACTTACATTTATTATAGTTTTCAATTTTTGACATACATAAATTCTAAAAATTTTATTTTGTTGTGATCTATTTGCCTTATCTTTTTGTTTATGAGAAAAATGGGATAGTGAAAACTCATGTTTGGAATTGAAAAAAAATTGAACATCCATAATGAAATGCACAAATGCTGAGAGATATAATTCCAAAAAGTATCTGTGTTTTTTTAGGATTGTAAACTCTTTTAGTTTTTTATATATTAGGTTTTGCAATCATCGAAAAAGGGGAGCGAGGCATTTTTAACTGAGTGTTGTCTCCCAAACCAAAAGTTACTTCTAACAAAAATTATAGCTGTTACACAATTTAATTGATCAAAACATTGACAATGATCTATGATTGTTAGGTTCGCTTTTTGTAAATAGGCAAAAAGTGGGTTGTTTGGCTCGGGTAAATATCCCACCACACATTAACTTGGGAATTTAATTTTTTCTACTCCTTGAAATTTTTGGATCATTAGGTCATTGGCATCTTCAACATGTGTCAAGCATGCATATCCATATTTAAAACATGTTAGGATCAATTAGAAATCTCTTTCTTATAAAATTCCTTCAAGCTATTAGGGGTTATACTAGTGGAATTTCCCAAACATGGATAACAAAACTGCTATTAGGGGTTGTACTAGTGGAATTTCCCAAACATGGAAAAGAAAACTTTTGCGTTCATTTTTAGTGCATGAAATAATTTTTTTTCACCTACATTTATTATATTTTTTAATTTTTTGCATACATAAACTCTAAAATTTTCATATCGTTGTGATCTATTTGCCTTATCTTTTTTTTTACGAGAAAAATGGGAGAGTGAAAACTCAAGTTTGGATTTGAAAAAAAATTGAACTTCCAAAATGGAAATGGATAAATGCTGCGAGAGATAATCCCGAAAAGTATCTATGATTTTTATGGATTGAATACTCTTTTAGTTTCTTATATATTAGGTTTTGCTATCATCGGAACAAGGGGGCGAGGCATTTTTAACAGAGTGTTGGCTCCCAAACAATAAGTCATTTCTAACAAAAATTATAGCCTTTACACATAATTAATCGATCAAAACATTTACGATGATCTATGTTTGTTAGGTCCGCTTTTTGTATATAGGAAAAAAGTGGGTTGTTTGCCATTGGTAAATATCCAACTGTACGTTAACTTGAGAATATAATTTTTTCTACTCTTTGAAAATTTTGGATCATTAGGTCATTTGTATGTTCAACATGTTTCAGGCATGCATATCCATATTTAAAACAAGTTAGGATCAATTAGAAATCACTTTTTTATAAAATTCCACAAAGGTATTAGGGGTTGTAATAGTGGAATTTCCCAAATATGGATAACAAACCTTTGGTGTTCATTTTGAGTACGTGAATAAATTTTCTTCACTTACATTTATTATAGTTTTCAATTTTTGGCATACATAAACTCTAAAATTTTTATTTTGTTGTGATTTATTTGCCTAATCTTTTTGTTTATGAGAAAAATGGGAGAGTGAAAACTATGGTTTGGCTTTTAAAACAAATTAAACATCCAAAATGGAAATGCACAAATGCTGAGAGAGATAATTCAAAAAAGTATCTAGGATTTTTAAGGATTGTAAACACTTTTAGTTTTTTATATATTAGGTTTTGCAATCATCGTAAAAGGGGTGGCGAGGCATTTTCAACCAAGTGTTGTCTCCCAAACCATAAGTCATTTCTAACCAAAATTATTGCCGTTACACAATTTAATCGAACAAAATATTTATGATGATCTATGATTGTAAGGTCCGCTTTTTGTGTATAAGCAAAAAGTGGGTTGTTTGGCTCTGGTAAATATCCCATCGCCTGTTAACTTGAGAATTTAAGTTTTTCTTCGACTTGACCGTTTTGGATATTTAGGTTATTTGCATCTTCAACATGTTTCAGGCATGCATATCCATAATTAAAATATGTTAGCATCAATTAGAAAATTTCACCAAGCTATTAGGGGTTGTAATAGTGGAATATCCCAAACATGGATAACAAAACTTTGGTGTTCATTTTTAGTGCGTGAAATAATTTTCTTCAATTACATTTGTTATAGTTTTCAATTTTTTACGTACATAAACTTTAAAATTTTTATTTTGTTGTGATCTCTGTCTTATCTTTTTGTAGACGAGAACAAATGGGAGAGTGAAAACTCAAGTTTGGATTTGAAAAAAAATTGAACATCCAAAATGGAAATGCACAAATACAGAGAGAGATAATTCAAAAAAGTATCTGTGATTTTTAAGGGTTGTAAACTCTTTTAGTTTTTTATATATTAGATTTTGCAATCATCGGAAGAGGGGGGTGAGGCATTTTCAATTGAGTGTTGTCTCCCAAACAAAAAGTCATTTCTAACAAAAATTATAGCCGTTACACAATTTAATCGATCAAAACATTTAGGTTGACCTATGATTGTTAGGTCCGTTTTTTCTGAATAGGAAAAAAGTGGGTTGTTTGGCTCTTTTAAATATCCCACCGCACATTAACTTGAGAATTTAATATTTTCTACTCCTTAAAAGTTTTGGATCATTAGGTCATTTGCTTCTTCAACATGTTTCACGCATGTATATCCATATTTAAAACATGTTAGGATCAATTAGAAATATGTTTCTTACAAAATTCCACCAAGCTATAAGGGGTTGTAATAGTTGAATTTCCCAAACATGGATAACAAAACTTTGATGTTCATTTTTAGTGCGTGAAATAATTTTCTTCACTTACATTTCTTATAGTTTTAAATTTTTTGCATACATAAATTCTAAAATATTCATTTTGTTGTGATCTATTTGCCTTATCTTTTTGTTTACGAGAAAAATGGGAGAGTGAAAACTCAAGTTTGGATTTGAAAAAAAATTGAACAGCCAAAATGGTTATGCACAAATGCTGAGAGAGATAATTACAAAAAGTATCTGTGATTTTTAAGGATTGTAAACTATTTTAGTTTTTATATATTTGGGTTTGAATTCATCGGAAAAGGGGGGGCGAGTCATTTTTAACCAAGTGTTGACTCCCAAACCATAAGTCATTTTTAACAAAAACTATAGCCGTTACACATTATTAATTGATGAAAACATTTATGATGATTTATGATTGTTAGGTCCACTTCTTTTAATTAATCAAAAACTGGGTTGTTTGGGTTTGGTAAATATCCCACTGCACATTAACTTGACAATTTAATTTTTTCTACTCCAAATTTTTGGATCATTAGGTCATTTGCATTTTCACCATGTTTCAGGCATGCATATCCATATTTGATACATGTTAGGATCAATTAGATATCTCTTTCTTATAAAATTCCACCAAGCTATTAGGGGTTGTAATAGTGGAATTTTCCAAACATGGATAACAAAACTTTGGTGTTAATTTTTAGTGTGTGAAATAATTTTCTTCATTTAAATTTATTATAGTTTTCAAATTTTTGCATACATAAACTCTAAAATTTTCATTTTTTTGTGATCTGTTTGCCTTATCTTTTTGTTTATGAGAAATGTGGAAGAGTGAAAACTAAAGTTTGGATTTTAAAAAAAATTGAAAATCCAAAATGGAAATGCACAAATGCTGAGAGAGATAATTTCAAAAAGTCTCTGATTTTTAAGGATTGTATACTCTTTTAGTTTTTTATATATTAGGTTTTGCTATCATCAGAATAGGAGGGGGGCGAGAAATTTTTATCTGAGTGTTGACTCCCAAACCATAAGTCATTTATAACAAAAATTAAAGCCTTTACACATTAATCGATCAAAACATTTACGATGATCTATGTTTTTTAAGTCCGCTTTTTGTAAATAGGCAAAAAGTAAGTTGTTTCGCTCTAGTAACTATCCCACCGCACGTTAAATTGAGTATTTAATATTTTCTACTCTTTGAAATTTTTGGATCATTAGGTGATTTGCATATTCAATATGTTTGAGTCATGCGTATCCACATTTAAAGCATGTTAGGATCAATTAGAAATTTTTTTCTTATAAAATTCCACCAAGTTATAAGGGGTTGCAATAGTGGAGTTTCCCAAACATGGATAACAAAACTTTGGTGTTCATTTTTAGTGCTTGAAGTAATTTTCTTCACTTACATTTATTATAGTTTTCAATTTTATGCATACATAAACTCTAAAATTTTCATTTTGTTGTGACCTAGTTGCCGTATCTTTTTGTTCACAAGAAAATGGGAGATTGAAAACTCAAGTTTGGATTTTAAAAAAAATTAAACTTCCAAAATGGAAATGCACAAATGCTGAGAGTGATAATTCGAAAAAGTATCTGTGATTTTTAAGGATTGTAAACACTTTTAGTTTTTTATATATTAGGTTTTGCAATCATCGGAAAAGGGGGGGAGGCATTTTCAACTGAGTATTGTCTCCCAAACCATAACTCATTTCTAAAAAAAATTATAGCCATTCAACAATTTAATCGATCAAAAAATTTACGATGATCTATGATTGTTAGGTCTGCTTTTTGTGCATAGGGAAAAATGGGTTGCTTGGGTATGGTAAATATCCCACCGCACGTTAACTTGAGAACTAAATTTTTTCTACTCCTTGAAATTTTTGGATCTTTTGCATGTTTCAGGCATGCATATCCATATTTAAATCATGTTAGGATCAATTGGAAATCTCTTTTGTTATAAAATTCCACCAAGCTATTAGGGGTTGTAATAGTGGAATTTGCCAAACATGGATAACAAAACTTTGGTGTTCATTTTTAGTGCGTGAAATAATTTTCTGCACTTACATTTCATATAGTTATAAATTTTTAGCATACATAAATTTTAAAATATTAATTTTGTTGCGATCTATTTGCCTTATCTTTTTGTTTACGAAAAAAATGGGAGAGTGAAAACTCAAGTTTGGATTTGAAAAAAAATTGAAGATCCAAAATGGTAATGCACAAATGCTGAGAGAGATAATAACAAAAAGTACCTGTGATTTTTAAGGATTGTAAACTCTTTTAGTTTTAATATATTAGGGTTTGCAATCATTGAAAAAGGAGGGGTGAGGCATTTTTAACCAAGTGTTGACTCCCAAACCATATGTCAATTCTAACAAAAATTATAGCAGTTACACATCATTAATCTATCAAAACATTTTTGATGATCTATGATTGTTAGGTCCGCTTTTTGTAAATAGGCAAAAACTTGGTTCTTTGGCTTTGGTTATCCCACTGCACGTTAACTTGACAATTTAATTATTTCTGCTCCAAATTTTTGGATCATTAGGTCATTTGCATCTTCACCATGTTTCAGGCATGCATATCCATATTTCAAACATGTTAGGATAAATTAGATATTTCTTTCTTATAAAATTTCACCAAGCTATTAAGGGTTGTAATAGTGGAATTTTCCAAACATATGTAACAAAACTTTGGTGTTCATTTTTAGTGTGTGAAATAATTTTCTTCACTTACATTTATTATAGTTTTTAATTTTTTGCATACATAAACTCTAAAATTTTCACTTTGTTGTGATCTATTTTCCTTATCATTTTGTTTACGAGAAAAATGGGAGAGTGAAAACTCAAGTTTGGATTTGAAAAAAAAAATTGAACATCCAAATTGGAAATGCACAAATGCTCAAAGAGATAATTCCAAAAAATATATGTGATTTTTAAGGACTGTATAGTCTTTTAGTTTTTTATATATTTGGTTTTACTGTCACAGGAACAGGGGGAAGAGGCATTTTTAACTGAGTGTTGACTCCCAAACCATATGTCTTTTCGAAAAAAAATTATGGCCTTTACACATAATTAATCGATCAAAACATTTACGATGATCTATGTTTGTTAGGTCTGTTTTTTGTATATAGGCAAAAAGTGGGTTGTTTGGCTCTGGTAAATATCCCACCACACGTTAACTTGAGAATTTAATATTTTCTACTCTTCAAAATTTTTGGACCATTAGATCATTTGCATCTTCAACAAGTTTCAGTCATGCGTATCCATAATTAAAACATGTTAGGATCAATTAGAAATGTCTTTGTTATAAAATTCCACCCAGCTATTAGGGGTTGTAATAGTGGAGTTTCCCAAACATGGGTAACAAAACTTTGGTGTTCATTTTTAGTGCGCGAAGTAAATTTCTTCACTTAAATTTATTATAGTTTTCAGTTTTTTGCATACATAAACACTAAAATTTTCATTTTGATGTGATCTATTTTCCTTATCTTTTTGTTTACCAGAAATATGGGAGAGTGAAAACTGAAGTTTGGATTTAAAAAAAAATTAAACATCCAAAATGGAAATGCAAAAATGTTTAGAGAGATAATTCGAAAAAGTATCTGTGATTTTTAAGGAGTGTAAACACTTTTAGTTTTTTATATATAAGGTTTTGCAATCTTCGAAAAACGGGGGCGGAGGTATTTTTGACTGAGTGTTGTCTCCCTAACCATAAGTCGTTTCTAACCAAAATTATAGCCGTTACACATTAATAATCGATCAAAATATTTATGATGATCCATGATTGTTAAGTCCGCTTTGTGTGTATAGGCAAAAAATGGGTTGTTTGGCTCTAGTAAATATCCCACCGCATGTTAACTTGAGAATTTAATTTTTTATACACCTTGAAATTTTTGGATCATTAGGTTGTTTACATCTTCAACATGTTTCAGACATGCTTATCCATATTTAAAACATGTTAGGATCAATTAAAAATATTTTTCTTATAAAATTCCACCAAGCTATTAGGGGTTGTAATAGTGGAATTACCAAACATAGATAACAAAACTTTGGTGTTCATTTTTATTGAGTGAAATAATTTTTTGCACTTATATTTATTATAGTTTTAAAATTTTTGCATACATAAATTATTAAATTTTCATTTTTTTGTGATCTATTTGCCTTATCTTTTTGTTTACGAGAAAAATGGAATAGTGAAGACTAATGTTTTGATTTGAAAAAAAATTGAACATCCAAAATGGAAATGCACAAATGCTGAGAGAAAAAATTTTATAAAGTATTCGTGATTTTTAATGATTGTAAACTCTTTTATTTTTTTATATATTTGGTTTTGCGATCAACAGAAAAGGGGGGGGCACGACATTTTCAACTGAGTGTTGACTCCCAAGCCAAAAGTCATTTAAAAAAAAATTATAGCGGTTACACATCATTAATCGATCAAAACATTTATGATGATCTATGATTGTTAGGTCCCTTTTTTGTATATCGGAAAAAAGTGTGTTGTTTGGCTCAGGTAAATATCCCACCGCACATTAATTTGAAAATTTAATTTTTTCTACTCCTTGAAATTTTTGGATCAATAGGTCATTTGCATCTTCAACATGTTTCAAGCATGCATATCCATATTTAAAACATGTTAGGATCAATTAGAAATCGGTTTCTTATACAATTCCACAAAGCAATTAGGGGTTGTACTAGTGGAATTTCACAAACATGGATAACAAAACTTTGGTATTCATTTGTAGGGTGTGAAATAATTTTCTTCACTTACATTTATTATAGTTTTCAATTTTTTACATACATAAAATCTAAAACTTTCATTTGGTTGTGATCTATTTGCCTTATCATTTTGTTTACGAGAAAAATGGGAGAGTGAAAGCTCAAGTTCGGATTTGAAAAAAAAATTGAACATCCAAAAATAGAAATGCACTAATTCTAAGAGAGATAATTCCAAAAAGAATCTGTGATTTTTAAGGATGGTAAACACTTTTACCTTTTTATAAATTAAATTTTGCAATCATCTGAAAAGGGGGGGGGGGGGGGGGGGGGGGGGGTGTACTTTTTAACTAAGTGTTGTCTCCCAAACCAAAAGTCATTTCTAACAAAAATTATAGTTGTTACACTATTTAATCGATCAAAAAATTTACAATGATGTATGATTGTTTGGTCCACTTTTTTAAAATAGACAAAAAGTGGGTTGTTTGGCTCTGGTAAGTATCCCTTCGCACGTTTACTTGAGAATTTAATTTTTTCTTTCTCCTTGAAATTATTGGAGTATTAGGTCATTTGCATCTTCAACATGTTTCAGGCATGCATATCCATATTTATAAGATGTTAGGAGCAATTAGTAATATCTTTCTTATAAAATTCATCCAACCTATTAAGGGTTGTACTAGTGGAATTTCCAAAACTTGGATAACAAAACTTTGGTGTTCATTTTTAGTGCATGAAATAATTTTTTTCATTTAAATTTATTACAGTTTTTTTATTTTTTGCATACATAAACTCTAAAATTTTCATATTGTTGTGATCTATTTGCCTTATCTTTTTGTTTACGAGAATAATGTGAGAGTCAAAACTCATGTTTGGATTTCAAAACAAATTGAACATTCAAAATGGAAATGCATAAATGCTGTGAGAGATAATTTCAAAAAATATCTATCATTTTTAAGCATTGTAAACTATTTTAGTTTTTTATATATTAGGTTTTGCTATCATCGGAACAGGGGGGGGGGGGGGGGGAGGCATTTTTAACTAAGTGTTGACTCTCAAACCATAAGTCATCTCTAGCAAAACTTATAGTTGTTACACATAGTTAATCGATCAAAACATTTACGATGAGCTATGTGTTAGGTCGCTTTTTGCATATAGGCAAAAAGTGGGTTGTTTGGCTTTGGAAAATATCCCACAGCACATTAACTTGAGAATTTAATGTTTTCTATTCTTTGAAATTTTTGGATCATTAGGTCATTTGAATCTTCAACGTGTTTCAGGCATGAATATCCATATTTAAAACATGTTAGGATCAATTAGAAATCCCTTTCTTAAAAATTCCTCCAAGCTATTAGGGGTTGTACTAGAGGAATTTCCGGAAGATAGATAACAAAACTTTGGTGTTCATTTTTAGTGCATGAAATAATTTTCTTCACTTACATATGTTATAGTTTTCAATTTTTTGAATACATATACTCTAAAATTTACTTTTTGTTGTGTTCTATTTGCCTTATCTCTTTGTTTACGAGAAAAACAGAAGAGTGAAAACACAAGTTTGGATTGTAAAAAAAATTGAACATCCAAAATGGAAATTTATAAAAGTTTAGAGAGAAAATTCCAAAAAGTATTTGTGATTTTCAAGGAGTGTAAACTCTTTTAGTTTTTTATATATTAGGTTTTGCAATCATCGGAAAAAAAAGGGGGGAGGCATTTTTAATTGAGTCTTGTTTCCCATACCATCAGTCATTTTTAACCAAAATTATAGCCATTACACAATTAAATCTGTCAAAATATTTACAATGATCTATGATTCTTAGTTCCACTTTTTGAGAATAGGCAAAAAACGGGTTGATTGGCCTTGTTATCCCACCGCACGTTAACTTGAGAATTTAATTTTTTCTACTCCTTGAAATTGTAAGATCATTAGGTCATTTGCATCTTCAACATGTTTTAGGCATGCATATCTATATTTAAAACATGTTAGGATCAATTATAAATCTCTTTCTTATAAAATTCCACCAAGCTAGAAGGGGTTGTAACAGTGGAATTTCCCAAACATGGCAAACAAAACTTTGGTGTTCATTTTTAGTGCGTGAAATAATTTTCTTCACTTACATTTATTATAGTTTTAAATTTTTGCCATACATAAACTCTAAAATTTTCATTTTTTTGTGATCTATTTGCCTTATCTTTTTGTTTACGAGAAAAATGGGAGAGTGAAAACTCAAGTTTGGATTTTAAAAAAATTTGAACATCCAAATTGGAAATGCACAAATGTTGAGAGAGATAATTCAAAAAAGTATCTGTGATTACACAATTAAATCGATCAAAACATTTACAATGATCTATGATTGTTAGGTCCACTTTTTTTTAATAGGAGATAGATGCCATATTCTTACATGAGAACTAGGTTAATTATAATAGAATAACCTTTATAATTGTGTTATAGGTGGTTATTTATCAGTTTTCAAATGAAATGTGTATTTATTGAATTTGGCATTAATCACTGTCTATATTGCATATTTTTCTCTCCTGAATTATATTTCATTGTTTTTAAGGTTTATTTCTTCCTGAAATGCTTTTTATGGATTCAATTATGGAATTTCAGGAGAATTTTGGTGGAGAAGGAGATATTTACCAAAATGCCCTTAGTGAAATGGAGGTGATTTTTAGGGCAAATCGTTTTAAAACAAAGGAAAATCGAATTAAAAGAGGAAGAAGAGAGGAGAACATGAAGAGAAAAGAGAGGGCGTCGACCAAAACAGAGCACCGGAAACAGGGGAAGACTTGAGAGGAGTTTCCCACCGTCGTTCGACGTGCCACTATCTGTCGCCGCACCACCGCCGTCCACCGCCGTCCAGCAACCGAGAACAAACCCGAGGAGAGCACGAGAGAGTCTCCATCGAGGTGAATTCGACAGTGCTAGTGTCCGCTCGCCAGGCCGAGAGGTGATCCGAGAGGGCTTCTCGGGTACCAATTCCGCATTCCGACCATCCTCCGGCGTCGATTACGTATTTCCAACCATTCTCGGAGCTATTCCGACTCCGACCGAGACTCGAGAGAGCCGGTTAGAGAACTTCATCTCTGTTTCGTTCTTCGCCGAACGTCACCTCCGTCCGTCGGCTTCTATCCTTCGTCGCCGGCGTCATCTCTACCTCTGGCCACTCACTCTTGCTACCCGAAGCCATCAATTTCGGGAAATTGCAGCACCCATGAGAACGAGTTGCTGCCTGAGCGAGAGGAAGGAGAAGGGGAGTAATTCGTCATTTTTGAATTTAATTTTTTAAATAGTTTGAACTTAGGTTTTGAATGTTTATTGAATCTGATTTGATAATTAATGTTTATTGAATATTTGTTTTTCGAATATTTAATTAAATTAGCTAATTAGGGTAGGATTATAATTGAGGTTGGATTTTGGTATTTTAATACGATTTCTATCTTTCACTCTATGCGCCCGAGAGGGGCTAGATGCAAGGATTGAGAAATCGGATCCGTGGTTACGTGACGCTCAAGAGAGGCACGAATCACCGTAAAATCCAGAGTTGATGTTTCTTGTTGTGCAAGTAGTTAACCAGATGATTGCTTGATAATTTAGGATATAATTAGTGTTTAGTTCATATTAATTCATCATATTTGGTTAGGCTAGTTGACAGAAGAATACACAAAATTCAGCCCTCCCTGTGGATATGACCCTCGCTTCCCGCTAAATTACATGAATGATTCACAAATGCCGGAAATGCACAAATGCTGAGAGAGATAATTCAAAAAACTATCTGTGATTTTTATGCATTGTAAAATCTTTTAGTTTTTTATATATTAGGTTTGGCAATCATCGGAAAAGGGGGGCCGTGGCATTTTTAACTGAGTGTTGTCTCCCAAACCAAAAGTCATTTCTAACCAAAATTATAGCCGTTACACAATTAAATCGATCAAAACATTTACGATGATCTATGATTGTTAGGACCACTTTTTTTAATAGGAAAAAAGTGGGTTGTTTTGCTCTGGTAAATATCCCACCACCCTTTAACTTGAGAATTTAATTTTTTCTACTTCTTGAATTTTATGGATCATTAGGTCATTTTATTTTTCAACATGTTTGACGCATGCATTTCCATATTTAAAACATGTTAGGATCAATTAGAAATATTTTTTCTAATAAAATTCCACAAAACTATTAGTGGTTGTACAAGTGGAATCTCCCAAACAAGGATAACAAAACTTTGGTGTTCATTTTTAGTGCGTGGAATAATTTTCTTCACTTATATTTGTTATAGTTTTCAATTTTTTGCATACAAAACTCTAAACTTTACATTTTGTTGTGATCTATTTGTCTTAAGTTTTTGTTTACAAGAAAAATGGGAGAGTGAAAACTCTAGTCTGGATCGTAAAAAAAATTCAACATCCAAAATGGAAATGCACAAATGTTGAGAGAGATAATTCAAAATAGTATCTGTGATTTTAAAGGGTTGTAAACTCTTTTAATTTTTTATATATTAGGTTTAATCATTGGAAAAGGGGGGGGCGAGGCATTTTTAACTAAGTGTTGTCTCCCACACCAAAACTCATTTCTAACAAAAATTATGGACGTTACACAATTTAATCGATAAAAACTTTTACAATGATCTATGATTGTTAGGTCCGCTTTTGCTGAATAGGCAAAAAGTAAGTTGTTTGACTCTGGTAAATATCCAACTGCACATTAACTTGACAATTTAATTTTTCTTGAAATTTTTGGATCATTAGGTCATTTGCATCTTCAACATGTTTCAGGCATGCATATCCATATTTAAAACATTTTAGGATCAATTAGAAATCTCTTTCTTATAAAATTCCACCAAGCTATTAGGGGTTGTAATAATGGAATTTCTCAAACATGGATACCAAAACTTTGGTGTTCTTTTTTATTGAGTGAAATAATTTTCTTCACTTAAATTTATTATATTTTTCAATTATTTTCATACATAAATTCTAAAATTTTCAATTTGTAGTTATCTATTTGCCTTATCTTTTTGTTACGAGAAAAATGGGATAGTGAAAACTCATGTTTGGATTTGAAAAAATATTGAACATCCAAAATGTAAATGAACAAATGCTGAGAGTGATAATTTAAAAAAGTATCTATAATTTTAAGGATTGTAAACTCTTTTAGTTTTTAATATATTAGGTTTTGCAATCATCGGAAAACGGGGGGGCGTGACATTTTTAACAGATTGTTGACTCCCAAACCATTAGTCATTTCTAAAAAAAATTATAGCCGTTACACATTATTAATCGATCAAAACATTTATGATTATCCATGATTGTTAGGTCCGCTTTTTGTAAATAGGCAAAATTTGGGTTGTTAGGCTCTTGCAAATATCCCAACGAACGTTAACTTGAGAATTTATTTTTTTCTTCTCAAAATTTTTGGATCATTAGGTCATTTGCATCTTCAACATGTTTCAGGCATGCATATATATAAAACTTGTTAGGATCAATTAGAAATCTCTTTCTTATAAAATTCCACCAAACTATTAGCGGTTGTACTAGTGGAATTTCCCAAACATGGATAACAAAACTTTGGTGTTCATTTTTAGTGCGTGAAATAATTTTCTTCACGTACATTTATTATTGTTTTCAATTTTTTGCATACATAAACTCTAAAATTTTCATTTTGTTCTGATCTATTTGCCTTATCTTTTTGTTTATGAGAAAAATGGGAGAGTAAAAACTCATGTTTGGATTTGTAAAAAAAATTGAACATCCAAAATGGAAATGTACAAATACTAAGAGAGATAATTCCAAAAAGTATCAGTGATTTTTAAGGATGTTAACTCTTTTAGTTTTTTATATCTTAGGTTTTGCAATCTTCACAAAAGGGGAGTGAGGCATTTTCAACCGAGTGTTGTCTCCCAAACCAAAAATCATTTCTAACAAAAATTATTGTTGTTACACAATTTAATTGATTAAAACAGTTATGATGATCTATGATTGTTAGGTCCGCTTTTTGTGAATAGGCAAAAAGTGGGTTGTTTTGCTCTGGAAAATATCCCACCGCACGTTTACTTGAGAATTTAATTTTTTCTACTCCTTGAAATTTTTGGATCATAAGTTCATTTGCATCTTGAACATGTTTCAGGCATGCATATCCATATTTAAAACATGTTAGGATCGATTAGAAATCTCATTCTTATAAAATTCCACCAAGCTATTAGGGGTTGTAAGAGGGGAATTTCCCAAACATGGATAACAAAACTTTGGTGTTCATTTTTAGTGCGTGAAATAATTTTCTTCACTTGAATTTATTATAGTTTTCTCTTTTTTGCATACATAATTTCCAAAATTTTCATTTTGTTGTGATCTGTTTGCCTTATATTTTTGCTTACCAGAAAAATGGGATAGTGAAAGCTCATATGTGGATTTGAAAAAAAATTGAACATCCAAAATGGAAATAAAAAAATGCTGAGAGTGATAATTCCTAAAAGTATATGTGATTTTTAAGGATTGTAAATTCTTTTAGTTTTTAATATATTATGTTTTTCTTTCATTGGAAAAGCGGGGGGGGGGGGGGGGGGGGGGGGGGGGGGGGGCGTGGGGAGGCATTTTTAACAGAGTGTTGACTCCCAAACCATAAGTCATTTCTAACAAAAATTATAGCCGTTACACATTATTAATCGATCAAAACATTTATGATGATCCATGATTGTTAGGTCCGGTATTTGTAAATAAGCAAAAACTGGGTTGTTAGGCTCTAGTAAATATACCAACGAACGTTAACTTCAGAATTTAATTTTTTCTACTCGAAATTTTTGGATCATTAGGTCATGTGCATCTTCAACATGTTTCAAGCATGCATATCCATACTTAAAATTGTTAGGATCAATAAGAAATCTCTTTCTTATAAAATTTTCATTTTGTTTTGATCTATTTGCCTAATATTTTTGTTTATGAGAAAAAAGGGATAGTAAAAACTCTTGTTTGGATTATAAAAAAAAATTGAACATCCAAAATGGAAATGCACAAATTGTGAGAGAGATAATTCCAAAAGTATCAGTGATTTTTATGGATTGTAAACTCTTTTAGTTATTTATATATTAGGTTTTGCAATCTTCGGAAAAGGGGGGACGAGGCATTTTCAACTGAATGTTGTGTCCTAAACCAAAAGTCATTTCTAACAAAAATTATAGCCGTTACAAAATTTAATTGATCAAAACATTTACGATGATCTATGATTGTTAGGTTTGCATTTTGTGAATAGGCAAAAAGTAGGATATTTTGCTCTGGTAAATATCCCACCGCACATTAACTTGAGAATTTAATTTTTTCTACTCAAAAATTTTGGATCATTAGGTTATTTGGATCTTCAACATGTTTCAGGCATGCATATCCATATTTAAAACCAGTTAGGATCAATAAAAAATCTCTTTCTTTTAAAATTCCACTGAGCTATTAGGTTGTAATAGTGGAATTTCGCAAACATGGATAACAAAACTTTGGTGTTCGTTTTTAGTGAGTGAAATAATTTTCTTCACTTAAATTTATTATAGTTTTCAATTTTTTGCATGCATAAATTTTAAAATTTTCATTTTGTTGTGATCTATTTGCTTTTTCTTTTTATTTACAAGAAAAATGGGATAGTGAAAAGTCATGTTTGGATTTGAAAAAAAATTGAACAGCCAAAATGGAAAAGTAGAAATTCTGAGAGTGATAATTCCAAAAACTATCTATGATTTTCAAGGATTGCAAACTCTTTTAGTTTTTAATTTATTAGGTTTTGCTAACATCGGAAAAGGGAGGGCGGGGCATTTTTAACCAAGTGTTGACTCCCAAACCATAAGTCATTTCTAACAAAACTTATAGCCATTACACATTATTAATCGATCAAAATATTTACGATGTTCTATGATTGTTAGGTCTGTTTTCTGTAAAAAGGCAAACACTGGGTTGTTAGGCTTGGTAAATATCCCAACGAACATTAACTTGAGAATTTAATTTTTTCTACTCCTTGAAATTTGGGATCATTAGGTCATTTGCATCTTCAACATGTTTCAAGCATGCATATCCATATATAAAATTTGTTAGGATCGATCAGAAATCTCTTTCTTATAAAATTCCACCAAGCTATTAGGGGTTGTACTAGTGGAATTTCCCAAACATGGATAACAAAACTTTGGTGTTTATTTTTAGTGGGTGAAATAAATTTCTTCACATACATTTATTATATTTTTCAATTTTTTGCATACATAAACTCTTAAATTTTCATTTTGTTGTGATCTATTTGCCTTAGTTTACGAGAAAAATAGGATAGTGAAAACTCATGTTTGGATTTGAAAAAAAATTGAACATCCAAAATGGAAATGCACAAATGCTGAGAGTGATAATTCAATAAAGTATCTATGATTTTTAAGGATTGTAAACTCTTTTAGTTTTTAATATATTAGGTTTTGCAATCATTGGAAAATGGGGGGCGAGGCATTTTTAATAGAGTGTTGACTCCCAAACCATAAGTCATTTCTAACAAAAATTATAGCCGTTGCACAATATTAATCAATCAAAACTTTTACGATGGATCTATGATTGTTAGGTCCGCTTTTTGTAAATAGGCAAAAACTGGGTTGTTAGGCTCCGGTAAATATCCCAACGCAAGTTAACTTGAGAATTTATGTTTTTCTACTCCTTGAAATATTATGATCATTAGGTGATTTGCATCTTCAACATGTTTCAGGCATGCATATCCATAGTTAAAACTTGTTAGCATCAATTAGAAATCTCTTTCTTATAAAATTTCACCAAGCTATTAGGGGTTGTACTAGTGGAATTTCCCAAACATGGATAACAAAAATTTGGTGTTTATTTTTAGCGCGAGAAAATTTTTTCTTCACTTCCATTTATTATAGTTTTTTATTTTTTGAATTCATAAACTCTAAAATTTTCATTTTGTTGTGATCTATTTGCCTTATCTTTTTGTTTAGGAGAAAAATGGGAAAGTGAAAACACAAGTTTGGATTTGAAAAAAAATTGAACATCCCAAATGAAAATGCACAAATGTTGAGAGAGACAATTACAAAAATTAGCTGTGATTTTAAGGATTGTAAACTCTTTTAATTTTTTATATATTAGGTTTTGCAATCATCTGAAAAGGGGGGGCGAGGCATTTTCAACTGAGTGTTGATTCCCAAACCATAAGTCATTTCTAACAAAAATTATAGCCGTTACACATCATTAATCGATCAAAAAATTTAGGATGATCTATGATTGTTAGGTACGGTTGTTCTTTATCGGCAAAAAGTGTGTTGTTTGGCTTTAGTAAATATCCCACCGCACATTAATTTGAGAATTTAATTTTTTCTACTCTTTGAAATTTTTGGATCATTATGTCATTTGCATCTTCAACGTGTTTCACGCATGCATATCCATATTTAAAACATGTTAGGATCAATTAGAAATCTCTTTCTTATAAAATTCCACAAAGCTATTAGGGGTTATACTAGTGGAATTTCACAAACATGGATAACAAAACTTTGGTGTTCATTTGTAGTGCGACAAATAATTTTCTTCACTTACATTTATTATAGTTTTCAATGTTTTACATACATAAAATCTAAATTTTTTATTTGGATGTGATCTTTTTGCCTTATCATTTTGTTTACAAGAAAAATGGGAGAGTGAAAACACAAGTTCGGATTTGAAAAGAAAATGAACATCCAAAAGGGAAATGCACTAATGCTGAGAGAGGTAATTCAAAAAAGAATTTCTGATTTTTAAGGATTGAAAACTCTTTTAGCTTATTATAAATTAAGTTTTGCAATCATCAGATAAGGGAGGGGGGGGGGGGGGGGGGGGGGGCGTCGTATTTTTGACTGACTGTTGTCTCCCAAACCAATAGTCATTTCTAACAAAAATTATAGCCGTTACACTATTTAATCGATAAAAAACATTACAATGTTCTATGATTGTTTGGTCTGCTTTTTGTAAATAGGCAAAAAGTGGATTGTTTGGCTCTAGTAAATATCCCACCGCATGTGAACTTGAGAATTTAATTTTTTCTACTCCTTGAAATTATTGGATCATTAGGTCATTTGCATCTTCAACATGTTTCAGGCATGCATATCCATATTAATAACATGTTAGGAGCAATTAGTAATATCTTTCATATAAAATTCCTCCAAGCTATTAGGGGTTGTACAAGTAGAATTTCCCAAACATAGATAACAAAACTTTGGTGTTTATTTTTAGTGCGTGATATAATTTTCTTCATTTACATTTATTATAGTTTTTTATTTTTTGCACATATAAACTCTAAAATTTTCATATCGTTGATCTATTTGCCTTTTCTTTTTGTTTATGAGAAAAATGGGAGAGAGAAAACTCAAGTTTGGATTTGAAAAAAAATTGAACATCCAAATGGAAATGCACAAATGCTGTGAGAGATAATTTCAAAATGTATCTGAGATTTTTAAGCATTGTAAACTCTTTTAGTTTTTTATATATTAGGTTTTTCTATCATCGGAACAGGGGGGCGAGGCATTTTTAACTGAGTGTTGACTCCCAAACCATAAGTCATTTCTAACAAACATTATAGCTATTATACAAAGTGAATCGACTAAAACATTTACGATGAGCTATGTTTGTTTGGTAGCTTTATGTATATAGGAAAAAAGTGGGTTGTTTGGCTCTGGTAAATATCCCACAACACGTTAACTTGAGAATTTAATTTTTTCTACCCTTTGAAATTTTTGGATAATTAGGTCATTTGCATCTTCAACATGTTTCAGGCATGCATATCCATATTGAAAACATGTTAGGATCAATTAGAAATCTCTTTCTTATAAAATTCCACCAAGCTATTAGGGGTTGTACTAGTGGAATTTCCCAAACATGGATAACAAAACTTTGGTGTTCATTTTTAGTGCGTGATATAATTTTCTTCACTTACATTTGTTATATTTTTCAATTTTTTGAAAACATATACTCTAAAATTTATATTTTTTTGTTTTCTATTTGCCTTATCTTTTTGTTTACGAGAAAAATAGATGAATGAAAGCACAGGTTCGAATTGTAAAAAAAATTGAACATCCAAAATGGAAATTCAGAATTGCTCAGAGAGATAATTCCAAAAAGTATCTGTGATTTTTAAGGATTGTAAACTCTTTTAGTCTTTTACATATTAGGTTTTGCAATCTTCGGAAAAGGGGGGACGAGGCATTTTCGACTAAGTGTTGTGTCCTAAACCAAAAGTCATTTCTAACAAAAATTATAGCCGTTACATAATTTAATTGATCAAAACATTTACGATGATCTATGATTGTTAGGTCCGGTTTTTGTGAATAGGAAAAAAGTAGGTTGTTTAGCTCTAGTAAATATCCCACCGCACGTTAACTTGAAAATTTAATTTTTTTCTACTAGAAATGTTTTGATCATTTGGTTATTTGCATCTTCAACATGTTTCAGACATGCATATACATATTTAAAAGAAGTTAGGATCAATTAAAAATCTCTTTCTTTTAAAATTTCATCGAGCTATTAGGGGTTGTAATAGAGGAATTTCGCAAACACGGATAACAAAACTTTGGTGTTCATTTTTAGTGAGTGAAATAATTTTCTTCACTTAATTATAGTTTTCAATTTTTTGCATACATAAATTCTAAAATTTTCATTTTGTTGTGATCTATTTGCTTTATCTTTTTATTTATGAGAAAAATGGGATACTGAAAACTCATGTTAAGGATTGTAAACTCTTTTAGTTTTTAATTTATTAGGTTTGTCAATCATCGGAAAAGGGAGGGCGAGGCATTTTTAACAGAGTGTTGACTCCCAAACCACCAGTCATTTCTGACAAAAATTAAAGCCATTACACATTATTAATCGATCAAAAAATTTACGATGATCTATGATTGTTAGGTCCACTTTTTGTAAAAAGGAAAATACTGGGTTGTTAGGCTTGCTAAATATCCCAACACACGTTAACTTGAGAATTTAATTTTTTCTACTCCTTGAAGTTTTTTTATCATTAGGTCATTTGCATCTTCAACTTGTTTCAAGCATGCATATCCATATTTAAAACTTGTTAGGATCAATTAGAAATCTCTTTCTTATAAAATTCCACCAAGCTATTTGGGGTTGTACTAGTGGAATTTCACAAACATGGATAACAAAACTTTGGTGTTCATTTTTTGTGCGTGAAATAAATTTCTTCACTTACATATATTATAGTTTTCAATTTTTTGCATACTTAAACTCTAAAATTTTCATTTTTTTGTGATCTATTTGCCTTATCTTTTTGTTTACGAGAAAATTGGGAGAGTAAAAACTCATGTTTGGATTTTAAAAAAAAATTGAACATCCTAAATGGAAATGCACAGATGATGAGAGAGATAATTTCAAAAAGTATCAGTGATTTTTATGGATTGTAAAATCTTTTAGTTTTTAATATATTAGGTTTTGCAATCATCAAAAAAAGGGGGGCGAGGCATTTTTAACTAAGTGTTGACTCCCAAACCATCAATCATTTCTACAAACATTTATAGCCATTACACATCATTGATCGATCAAAACATTTATGATGATGTATGATTGTTTGGTCCGCTTTTTCCGAATAGGCAAAAAGTGGGTTGTTTGGCTTTGGTAAATCTCCCACCGCACGTTAACTTGAGAATTTAATTTTTTCTATTCCTTCAAATTTTTGGATCATTAGGTCATTTGCATCTTCACCATGTTTTAGGCATGCATATCCATTTTTAAAACATGTTAGGATCAATTAGAAATCTCTTTCTTATAAAATTCCACCAACCTCTTACAGGTAGTAGTAGTGGAATTTCCCAAACATAGATAACAAAACTGTGTTCATTTCTAGCGCGTGAACTAATTTTCTGCACTTACATTTGTAATAGTTTTAAATTTTTTGCATAAATAAATTCTAAAAGTTTAATTTTGTTGTGGTCTATTTGCCTTATATTTTTGTTTATGATAAAAATGGGATAGTGAAAACTCATATTTGAATTTGAAAAAAAATTGAACATCCAAAATTGAAATGCACAAATGCTAAGAGAGATTATTCAAAAAATAAGCAGTAATTTTTAAGGATTTTAAATTATTTAATTTTTTTATATATTAGGTTTTGCAATCATCGAAAAAGGGGGGGGGGGGGGGGGGGGGGGGGGGGGGGGGGAGGGAGGGGGGAGGCATTCTCAACTGAGTGTTGACTCCCAAACTATAAGTCATTTCGAATAAAAATTTTAGCCGTTACACATCATTAATTGATCAAAACATTTACAATGATCTATAATTGTTAGGTGCAGTTTTTGTACATCAACAAAAAATGTGTTGTTTGGCTCTGGTAAATATCCCACCGCACGTTAACTTGAGAATTTAATTTTTTCTACTAATTGAAATTTTTGGATCATTAGGTCATTTGCATCTTCAACATGTTTCACGCATGCATATCCAAGTTTTAAACATGCTAGGATCTATTAGAAATCTCTTTCTTATAAAATCCAACCAAGCTATTAGGGGTTGTACTATTGGAATTTACCAAACATGGATAACAAAACTTTGGTGTTCATTTTTAGTGCGTGAAATAATTTTCTTCACTTACATTTATTCTAGTTTTCTATTTTTTGAATACAAAACTCTAAAATTTTCAATTTGTTGTAATCTATTTGCCTTATCTTTTTGTTTAAGAGAAAAATGGGAAAGTGAAAACTCATGTTTGAATTTGAAAAAAGAACATCCAAAATGGAAATGCACAAATGCTGAGAGGGATAATTCCAAAAATTAGCTGTGATTTTTAAGGATTGTAAACTCTTTTAATTTTTTTATATATTAGGTTTTCCAATCATCAGAAAAGGGGGGGCGAGGCTTTTTCATCTGAGTGTTGACTCCCAAACCATAAGTCATTTCTAACAAAAATTATAGCCATTACACATCATTAATCGATCGAAAAATTTACGATGATCTATGATGTTAGGTCCGATTTTTGTATATTGGCAAAAAGTGTGTTGTTTGGCTCTGGTAAATATCCCACCGCACCTTAACTTGAGAATTTAATTTTTTTTACTCGAAAATTTTGAATCATTAAGTCATTTGCATCTTCAACATGTTTCACGCAAGCATATCCATATTTAAAACAGGTTAGGATCAATTAGAAATATCTTTCTTATAAAATTCCACAAAACTATTAGGGGTTGTACGAGTGGAATTTCACAAACATGGATAACAAAACTTTGGTGTTCATTTTTTGTGCATGAAATATTTTTCTTCACTTACATTTATTATAGTTTTCAATGTTTTACATACATAAAATCTAAAATTTTCATTTAGTTGTGATCTATTTGCCTTTTCATTTTGTTTACGAGAAAAATGGGAAAGTGAAAAGTCAAGTTCGGATTTGAAAAAAAATTGAACATCCAAAATGGAAATGCTCTAATGCTGTGCAAGATAACTCCAAAAAGAATCTGTGATTTTTACGGATGGTAAACTCTTTTAGTTTTTTAAATTAAGTTTTGCATTGATCGGAAAGGGGGGTGAGGTATGTTTAACTGAGTGTTGTCTCCCAAACCAAAAGTCATTTCAAACAAAAATTATAGCCGTTACACTATTTAATCGATCAAAACATTTACAATGATCTATGCATTTTTTGTCTGTGGGTTGTTGGGCTCTAGTAAATATCCCACCGCACGTTAACTTGAGAATTTAATTTTTTCTTCTCCTTGAAATTATTGGATCATTAGGTCATTTGCATCTACAACATGTTTCAGGCATGCCTATCCATATTTATAACATGTTAGGAGCAATTAGTAATCTCTTTCTTATAAAATTCATCAAGCTATTAGGGGTTGTACAAGTGGAATTTCCCAAACATGGATAAAAAAACTTTAGTGTTCATTTTTAGTGTGTGAAATAATTTTCTTCATTTACATTTATTATAGTTTTTTATTTTCTACATACATAAATTCTAAAATTTTCATATCGTTGTGATCTATTTGCCTTATCTTTCTGTTTACGAGAAAAATGGGAGAGTTAAAACTCAAGTTTGGATTGTAAAAAAAAATTGAACCTCAAAAATGGAAATTCAGAAATGCTTAGAGAGATAATTCCAAAACGTATATGTGATTTTTAGTGCGAGAAAATTTTTTCTTCACTTACATTCATTATAGTTTTCATTTTTTTGAATACATATACTCTAAAATTTACATTTTGTTGTGTTCTATTTGCCTTATCTTTTTGTTTACGAGAAAAATGGAAGAGTGAAAACACAAGTTTGGATTGTAAAAAAACTTGAACATCCAAAATGGAAATTCAGAAATGCTTAGTGAGATAATTCCAAAAAGTATCTATGATTTATAAGGATTGTAAACTCTTTTATTTTTTTATATATAAGGTTTTGCAATCATCGGAAAAGGGGGGCAGGGGGGGGGGGGGGGGGGGGGGGGTGGGGGGGGGAGGCATTTTTAACTGAGTGTTGTTTACCAAACCAAAAGTCATTTCTAACCAAAATTATAGCCGTTACACAATTAAATCGATCAAAACATTTTTTATGATCTATGATTGTTAGGTCCGCTTTTTGTGAATAGGGAAAAAGTGGGTAGTTTGGTTCTGGTAAATATCCCACCGCCCATTAACTTGAGAATTTAATTTTTTCAACTCCTTGAAATTTTTGGATCATTAGGTCATATGATTTTTCAACATGTTTCACACATGCATATCCATATTTAAAACATGTTAGGATCAATTAGAAATCTCTTTGTGATAAAATTCCACCAAGCTATTAGGGGTTGTGCGATTGTAAAATATTTTAGGTTTTTATATATTAGGTTTTGTAATCTTCGAAAAAGATGGGGGGGGGGGGGGGGGGGGGGGGATGGGATAAGGCATTCTTAATAGAGTATTGACTCCCAAACCATAACTCATTTCTAACAAAATTATAGCCCTTACACATTACTAATCGATCAAAACATTTACGATGATCTATGATTTTTAGGTCCGCTTTTTGTGAATAGGCGAAAAGTGGATTGTTTGGCTTTGGTAAATATCCCAACACACGTGAACTTGAGATTTTAATTTTTTCTACTCCTTGAAAATTTTGGATCATTAGGTCATTTGCATCTTCAACATGTTTCAGGCAGGTATATCCATATTTAAAAATTTTTAGGATCAATTAGAAATCTCTTTCTTATAAAATTCCATCAAGCTATTAGGGGTTGTACTAGTGAAATTTCCCAAACATGGATAACAAGTGTTCATTTTTAGTGCGTGAAATAATTTTCTGCATTTACATTTGTTATAGTTTAAAATATTTTGCATACATAAATTATAAAAATTTTATTTTGTTGTGATCTATTTGACTTATCTTTTTTAATACGTGAAAAAGGGGAGAGTAAAAATGCATGTTAGGATTTTAAAAAAAATTGAGCATCCAAAATGGAAATGCACAAATGCTGAGAGCGATAATTCCAAAAAGTATCAGTGATTTTCAAGGATTGTAAACTCTTTTAGTTTTGTATATATTAAGTTTTTTAATCTTCGGAAAAGGGGGGGTGAGGCAATCTTAACAGAGTGTTGACTCCCAAACCATAAGTCATTTCTAACTAAAATTATAGCCCTTACACATTACTAATCAATCAAAACATTTATGATGATCTATGATTTTTAGGTTCGCTTTTATTAAATTGGCAAAAATTGGGTTGTTAGGCTCTGGTAAATATCCCAACGCACGTTAACTTGAGAATTTAATTTTTTCTACTCCTTGAAATTATTGGATCATTAGGTCATTTGCATCTTCAATATGTTTCAGGCATGCATATCCATATTTAAAACTTTTTAGGTTCAATTAAAAATCTCTTTCATTTAAAATTCCACCAAGGTATTAGGGGTTGTACTAGTGGAATTTCCCAAACATGGATAAAAAAACTTTTGTGTATATTTTTAGTACGTGAAATAAATTTCTTCACTAAAAGTTATTATAGTTTTCAATTTTTTTCATAAATCAATTCTAATATTTTCAATTTGTAGTGCTCTATTTGCCTTATCTGTTACTTACGAGAAAAACATAAACTCTAAAATTTTCATTTTGTTGTCATCTATTTGCCGTTTCTTTTTGTTTATGAAAAAAATGGGAGAGTAAAAACTCCTGTTTTGATTTTAAAAAAATATTCAACATCCACAATGGAAATGCTCAAATGTTGAGAGAGATAACTTAAAAAAGTATCAATAATTTTTATGGATTGTAAACTCTTTTAGTTTTTTATATATTAGGTTTTGCAATCTTCTGATATGGAGGGCGAGGCATTTTCAACTGAGTGTTGACTCCCAAACCATTAGTCATATCTAACAAAAATTAAAGCCGTTACACATCATTAATCATTCAAAACATTTACGATGATGTATGATTGTTAGGTCCGCTTTTGTAAAAAGGCAAAAATTTGGTTGTTTGGCTCTGGAAAATATCCCAACGCACGTTAACTTGAGAATTTAATTTTTTCTACTCCTTGAAATTTTTGGATCGGTTAGGTCATTTGCATCTTCAACATGTTTCAAGCATGCATATCCAAATTTAAAACATGTTAGGATCAATTAGAAATCTCTATCTTATAAAATTCCACCAAGTTATTAGGGGTTGTAATAGTGGAACTTCCCAAACATGGATAACAAAAACTTGGTGTTCATTTTTAGTGCATGAAATAATTTTCTTCACTTAAATTTATTATAGTTTTTAAGCTTTGCATACTTAAATTCTAAAATTTTCATTTTGTTGTGATCTATTTACCTTATCTTTTTTATTACAAGAAAAATGGGATAGTGAAAACTCATGTTTGGATTTGAAAAAAAATTAAACATCCAAAATGGAAATGCACAAATGCTGAGAGTGATAATTCCAAAAATTATCTGTGATTTTTAAGGATTGTAAACTCTTTTAGTTTCTAATATATTAGGTTTTCCAATCCTCGAAAAAGGGGGGCGAGGTATTTTTAACAGAGTATTGACTCCCAAAGTTGAAGTCATTTCTAAATAAAATTATAGCCATTACACATTATTAATCGATCAAAACATTTATGATGATTTATGATTGTTAGGTCCGCTTTTCGTAAATAGGCAAAAACTGCGTACTTAGGCCTTGGTAAATACCCCAATGCACGTTAACTTGAGAATTTAATTTTTTCTACTCGAAATTTTTGGATCATTAGGTCATTTGCATCTTCCAAATGTTTCAAGCATGCATATCCATATTTAAATTTTGTTAGGATCAATTAGAAATCTCTTTCTTATAAAATTCTACCAATCAATTAGGGGTTGCACTAGTGGAATTTCCTAAACATGGAGAACTAAACTTTGGTGTTCATTTTTAATGCATGAAATAATTTTTTTCACTTACATTTATTATAGTTTTCAATTTTTTGCATACTCAATCTCTAAAATTGTCATTTTGTTGTGATCTATTTCCCTTATCTTTTTGTTTATGAGAAAAATGGGAGAGTAAAAACTCATGTTTGGATTTAAAAAAAAAATTGAAGATCCAAAATCGAAATGCGGAAATGTTGAGAGAGATAATTCTAAAAACTATCAATAATTTCTATGGATTGTAAACTCTTTTAGTTTTTTATATATTAGGTTTTGTAATCTTTGGAAAATGGGGGCAAGGTATTTTCAACGGAGTGTTGTCTCCCAAGCCAAAAGTCATTTCTAACAAAAATTATAGCTGTTACACAACTAAATTGATCCAAACATTTACGATGATCTATGATTGTTAGGTCCGATTTTTGTGAAGAGGCAAAATGTGGATTGTTTTGTTCTGGTAAATATCTGTCCACACGTTAACTTGAGAATATAATTTTTTCTTCTCCTTGAAATTTTTGGATCATTAGGACATTTGCATCTTTGACATGTTTTAGTCATGCATAAACAAGGTAGGATCAATTAGAAATCTCTTTCTTATAAAATTCCACCAAGCTATTAGGGGTTGTAGTAGTGGAATTTCCCAAACATGGATAACAAAACTTTGCTATTCATTTTTAGTGCTTGAAATAATTTTCTTCACTTACATTTATTATAGTTTTAACCTTTTTACAGACATAAACTCTATAATTTTCATTTTTTTATGATCTATTTGCCTTATCTTTTTATTTACAAGAAAAATGGGAGAGTCAAAAGTCATGGTTGGATTTGAAAAAAAATTGAACATCCAAAATGGAAATGCACAAATGCTGAGAGAGATAATTATAAAAAGTATCTGAGATTTTTAAGGACTGTAAACACTTTTAGCTTTTTTATATATTAGGTTTTGCAATCTTCGGAAAACATGGGGTGAGGCTTTTTTTACTGTGTTTTGACTCCCAAACCATCAGTCATTTCTTACAAAAATTATGGTCGTTACACATCTTTAATCGATCAAAAAATTTCGGTGATGTATGACTGTTAGGTCCGCTTTTTGTAAAAAGGCAAAAATTGGGTTGTTTCATTGTCGTAAATATCCCACCGCACGTTAACTTGAGAATTTAGTTTTTTCTACTCCTTGAAATTTTTGGATCATTAGGTCATTTGCATCTTCAACATGTTTCAGGCATGCATATCCATATTTAAAACATGTTAGGCTCAATTAGAAATCTCTTTCTTATAAAATTCCACCAAGCTATTAGGGATTGTAAAAGTGGAATTTCCCAAACATGGATAACAAAACTTTGGTGTTCATTTTTAGTAAGTGAAATATTTTTCTTCACTTAAATTTATTATAGTTTTCAATTTTTGCATACATAAATTCTAAAATTTTCATTTTGTTGTGATCTATTTGCCTTATCTTTTTTATTATGAGAAAAATGGTATAGTGAAAACTCATGTTTGGATTAGAAAAAATATTGAACATCCAAAATGGAAATGCACAAATGCAAAGAGTGATCATTCCAAAAAGTATCTGTGATTTTTAAGGATTGTAAACTCTTTTAGTTTTTAGTATATTAGGTTTTGCAATCATCAGACAAGGTGAGGTGAGGCATTTTTAACCAAGTGTTGACTCCCAAACCATAAGTCAATTCTAACAAAAATTATAGCCATAACACATTATTAATCGATCAAAACCTTTACAATGATCTATGATTGTTATGTCTGCTTTTTGTAAATAGGCAAAATCTAGGTTGTTAAGCTTCGGTAAATATCCCATTGCACGTTAACTTGAGAATTTAATTTTTTCTACTCCTTGAAATTTTTGGATCATTAGGTCATTTGCATCTTCAACATGTTTCTGGCATGCATATCCATATTTAAAACATGTTAGGATCAATTAGAAATATCTTTCTTATAAAATTCCACCAAACTATTAGGGGTTTTAATAGTGAAATTTCCCAAACATGGATAACAAAATTTTGGTGTTCATTTTTAGTGCGTGAAATAATTTTCTTCACTTAAATTTATTACGGTTTTAAATTTTAGCATACATAAATTCAAAAAAATTCATTTTGTTGTGATCTATTTGCCTTATCTTTTTGTGTACAAGAAAAATGGGAGAGAGAAATTTTCATTTTGTGGTGATCTATTTGCCTTATCTTTTTGTTTATGTGAAAAATGAGAGAGTCAAAACTCAAATTTGGATTTGAAAAACATTGAACATCCAAAATGGAAATGCGCAAATGCTGAGAGAGATAATTACAAAAAATATCTAAGATTTTTAAGCTTTGTAAACACTTTTAGTTTTTTATATATTAGGTTTTGAAATCATCGGAAAAGGGGGGGCCGAGGCATTTTCAACTGAGTGTTGACTCCCAAACCATCAGTCATTTCTAACAAAAAATATAGCCATTACACATCATTAACTGATCAAAACATTTACAATGATGTATGATTGTTAGGTCCGCTTTTTGTAAAAAGGCAAAAATTGGGTTGTTTGGCTCTGGTAAATATCCCACAGCATGTTAACTTGAGAATTTAATTTTTTCTACTCCTTGAAATTTTTGGATCATTAGGTCATTTGCATCTTTAACATGTTTCAGGCATGCATATCCATATTTAAAACATGTAAGGATTAATTAAAAATCTCTTTCTTATAAAATTCAACCAAGCTATTAGGTGTTGTAATAGTAGAATTGCCCAAACATGGATAACAAAGCTTTTGTGTTCATTTTTCAAGTTTTTGCATACATAAATTCTAAAATTTTCATTTTGTTATGATCTATTTGCCTTATCTTTTTTATTACGTAAAAAATGGGAGAGTAAAAATGCATGTTAGGATTTTAAAAAAAAGTTGAGCATCCAAAATGGAAATGCACAAATGCTGAGAGTGATAATTCCAAAAAGTATCACTGATTTTCAAGGATTGTAAACTCTTTTAGCTTTGTATATATTAGGTTTTGTAATCTTCGGAAGAGGGGGGTGAGGCATTCTTAACAGAGTGTTGACTCCCAAACCATAACTCATTTCTAACTAAAATTATAGCCCTTACACATTACTAATCGATAAAAAAATTTACGATGATCTATGATTTTTAGGTCCGCTTTTTGTGAAAAGGCGAAAAGTTGGTTGTTTGGCTCTGGTAATTATCCCAACGCACGTGAACTTGAGAATTTAATTTTTTCAACTCCTTGAAATTTTTGGATCATTAGGTCATTTGCATCTTCAACATCTTTCAGGCATGTATATCCATATTTAAAACTTTTTAGGATCAATTAGAAATCTCTTTCTTATAAAATTCCACCAAGCTATTAGGGGTTGTACTAGTGGAATTTCCCAAACATGGAAAACAAGTTTTCATTGTTAGTGCGTGAAATAATTTTCTGCATTTACATTTGTTATAGTTTAAAATTTTTCTAATACGTAAATTCTAAAATTTTCATTTTGTTGTGATCTATTTACCTTATCTTTTTTATTACGTGAAAAAGGGGAGAGTAAAAACACATGTTAGGATTTAAAAAAAAATTGAGCATCCAAAATGGAAATGCACAAATGCTGAGAGCGATAATTCCAAAAAGTATCAGTGATTTTCAAGGATTTTAAACTCTTTTAATTTTGTATATATTAGGTTTTGTAATCTTCGGAAGAGGGGGGTGAGGCATTCTTAACAGAGTGTTGACTCCCAAACCATAAGTCATTTCTAACTAAAATTATAGCCCTTACACATTACTAATAGATCAAAACATTTACGATGATCTATGATTTTTAGGTCCGCTTTTTGTAAATAAGCAAAAATTGGGTTGGTAGGCTCTGATAAATATCCCAATGCACGTAACTTGAGAATTTAATTTTTTCTAGTCCTTGAAATTATTGGATCATTAGGTCATTTGCATCTTCAATATGTTTCAGTCATGCATATCCATATTTAAAACTTGTTAGGTTCAATTAGAAATCTCTTTCAAATAAAATTCCACCAAGGTATTAGGGGTTGTACTAGTGGAATTTCCCAAACATGGATAACAAAACTTTTGTGTTGATTTTTAATACGTGAAATAATTTCCTTCACTTACATTTATTATAGTTTTCAATTTTTTGCATACATAAACTCTAAAATTTTCATTTTGTTGAGATCTAATTTCCTTATCGTTTTGTTTACGAGAAAAATGGGAGAGTAAAAACTCATGTTTGGATTTTAAAAAAAAATTGAACGTCCAAAATGGAAATGCACAAATGCTGAGAGAGATAATTCCAAAAAGTTTCAGTGATTTTTATGGACTATAAACTCTTTTAGTTTTTTATATATTAGGTTTTGCAATCTTCGGAAAAGGGGAGGCGAGGCATTTTCAACTGAGTGTTGTCTCCAAAACCAAAAGTCATTTCTAACCAAAATTATAGCTTTTACACAATTTAATTGATCAAAGTATTTACAATGATCTATGATTGTTAGGTCCGCTTTTTGTGAATAGGCAAAAAGTTGGTTGTTTGACTTAGGTAAATATCCCACCGCACGTTAACTTGTGAATTTAATTTTTTCTATTGCTTGAAATATTTGGATCATTAGGTCATTTTCTTCTTCAACATGTTTCAGGCATGCATATCCATATTGAAAACATGTTAGGATCAATTACAATTCTCTTTCTTAAAAAATTCCACCAAGCTATTAGGTATTGTACTATTGGAATTTCACATCTTCACCATGTTTCTAGCATGCATATCCACCACATTTAAAACATTTTTGGATCAATTATAATATCTTTCTCATAAATTTCCACAAAGCAATTAGGGGTTGTACTGGTGGAATTTCCCAAACATGGATGACAAAACTTTTGTGTTCATTTTTAGTGCGTGAAATAATTTTCTTCACTTACATTTATTATAGTTTTCAAATTTTTTTGCTTATGTAAACTCTAAAATTTTAATTTTGTTGTGATCTATTTGCCTTTTCTTTTCTTTTTTAAGAGAAAAAAGGAAGAGTGAAAACACAAGGTTGGATTTGAAAAAAAATTGAACACCCAAAATGCACAAATGGAAAGAGAGAGAATTCCACAAACGTATGTATGATTTTTAAGGATTGTAAACTCTTTTATTTTTTGATATATTGGATTTTGCAATCATCGGAAGAGAGAGGGGGGGGGGGGGGAGAGGGGGGGGGGAGAGGGGGGGGGGGGGTGGGCAGACATTTTTAACTGAGTGTTGACTCCCAAACCATAAGTTATTTTTTTAAAAAAATTATAACCGTTACACTTCATTAATCGATCAAAACATTTACAATTTTCTATGTTAGTTAGGTTCGCTTTTTGTAAAATAGGAAAAAAGTTTGGTTGTTTGGCTCTGGTAAATATCCCACTGCACGTTAACTTGAGAATTTAATTTTTTCTACTCCTTGAAATTTTTGGATCATTAGGTCATTTGCATCTTCAACATGTTTCTAGCATGCATATTCACCACATTTAAAACATGTTAGGATCAACTAGAAATCTCTTTCTTTAAAAATTCCACAAGCTAATAGGGGTTGTACGAATGGAATTTCCCAAACATGGATAACAACACTTTGGTCTTCATTTTTAGTGCGTGAAATAATTTTCTTCACTTACATTTATTATAGTTTTCTAATTTTTTTGCATATATAAGCTCTAAAATTTTCATTTTGTTGTGATCTATTTGCCTTTTCTTTTTGTTTATGAGAAAAATGGGGGAGTGAAAACTCAGGTTTGGATTTGAAAAAAAATTGAACTTCTAAAATGGAAATTCACAAATACTGAGAGAGATAATTCCAAAACATATCTGTGATTTTTGAGGATTGTAAACTCTTTTTAGTTGTTGATATATTGGGTTTTCCAATCATCGGGCGTGGCAATTTTCACTGAGTGTTGACTCAAAAACCATAAGTCATTTCTAACAAAAATTATAGACGTTACACATTATTAATCGATCAAAATATTTACGATGATCTTTCATTGTTAGGTCCGCTTTTTGTAAAATAGGCAAAAAGTGGGTTGTTTGGCTCTGGTAAATATCCCACCGCACGTTAACTTGAGAATTAAAACTTTTCTACTCCTTGAAATTTTTGGATCATTTGGTCATTTGCATCTTCAACATTTTTTTGGCATGCTTATCCACCACATTTAAAACATGTGAGGATCAATTAGAATCTCTTTCTTATAAAATTCCACCAAGCTATTAGGGGTTGTACTAGTGGAATATCCCAAACATGGATCACAAAACTTTGGTGTTCATTTTTAGTGCGTGAAATAATTTTCATCACTTACATTTATTATAGTTTTCAAAAAATTTTCCATACATAAACTTTAACATTTCATTTAGTTATGATCTATTTGCCGTATCTTTTTAATTACAAGAAAAAAGGGAGAGTGAAAACTCAAGTTTGGATTTGAAAAAAAATTGAACACCCAAAATGCAAAAATGCTGAGAGAGATAATTCCACAAACGTATCTGTGATTTTTAAGGATTATAAACTCTTTTAGTCTTTCATATATTGGGTTTGGCAATCAACAGAAGAAGAGGGGGGGGGGGGGGAGGGGGGGCATTTTTAACTAAGTGTTGACTCCCAAACTATAAGTTATTTCTAGCAAAAATTATAACTATTACACATCATTAATGGATCCAAACATTTATGATGATCAATGATTGTTGGGTCCACTTTTTGTAAAATAGGGAAAGAGTGGGTTGTTTGGCTCTAGTAAATAGCCCACCGCATGTTAACTTGAGAATTTAATTTTTTCCTCTCCTTGAAATTTTTGGATTATTAGGACATTTGCATCTTCAACATGTTTCTAGCATGCATATCCACAACATTTAAAACATGTTCGGATAAAGTAGAATCTCTTTCTTATAAAATTCCACCAAGCTATAAGGGGTTGTACAAGTGGAATTTCCCAAACATGGATCACAAAACTTTGCCGTTCATTTTTAGTGTGTGAAATAATTTTCTTCACTTACATTTATTGAAGTTTTCTAATTTTTTTGTGTACACAAACTCTAAAATTTTTATTTTGTTGTGATCTATTTGCCATATCTTTTTGTTTTTGAGAAAAAATGGACAGAGAAAACGCAAGTTTGGATTTGAAAAAAATTGAACACCCAAAATGCACAAATGCTGAGAGAGATAATTCCACAAATGTATCTATGGTTTTTATGGTTTGAAAACTCTTTTAGTTTTTCATATATTGGATTTTGCAATCATCGGAAGAGGAGGAGGGGGGGGGGGGGGGGGGGGGCTGAGTGTTGACTCCCAAACCATAAGTCATTTTTAACAAAAATTATAACCGTTACACTTCATTAATCGATCAAAACATTTATGATGATCTATGATTGTTAGGTCCGCTTTTTGTAAAATAGGAAAAAAGTGGGTTGTTCTGGCTCTGGTAAATATCCCACCGCACGTTAACTAGAGAATTTAATTTTTTCTACTCCTTAAAATTTTTGGATCATTAGGTCATTTGCATCTTCAACATGTTTCTGGCATGCATATCCACCACATTTAAAACATGTTAGGATCAATTAGAATCTCTTTCTTATAAAATTCCCCCAAGCTATTAGGGGTTGAACTAGTGGAATTTCCCAAACATGGATCACAAAACTTTGGTGTTCATTTTTTAGTGCATGAAATAATTTTCATCACATACATTTATTATAGTTTTCAATTTTTTTTGCATACATAAACTCTAAAATTTTCATTTTGTTGTGATCTATTTCCCTTATCTATTTATTTACGAGAAAAAAAGGAGAGTGAAAACTCAAGTTTGGATTTGAAAAAAATTTGAACACCCGAAATCCACAAATGCTGAGAGAGATAATACCACAAACGTATCTGTGATTTTTATGGATTGTAAACTCTTTTAGTTTTACATATATTGGGTTTTGCAATCATCGGAAGTGGCATTTTTCACTGAGTGTTGACTCCCAAACCATAAGTCATTTCTAACAAACATTATAGCCATTACACATCATTAATCGATCAAAACATTTACGATGATCTATGATTGTTAGGTCCGCTTTTTGTAAAATAGGAAAAAAGTTGGTTGTTTCGCTCTGGTAAATATCTCACCACACGTTAACTTGAGAATTTAATTTTTTCTGCTCCTTGAAATTTTTGGATCATGAAGTCATTTGCATCTTCAATATTGTTTTTGGCATGCATATCCACCACATTTAAAACATGTTAGGATCAATTATAATATCTTTCTTCTAAAGTTCCACCAAATTATTAGGGGTTGTCCTAGTGGAATTTCCCAAACTTGGATAACAAAACTTTGGCGTTCGTTTTTCATGCGTGAAATAATTTTCTTGATTTAATATAATTGTCAATTTTTTGCATACATAAAATCTAAACTCTAAAATTTTCATTTTGTTGTGAACTAATTGTCTTATCTTTTTGTTTACCAGAAAAAAGGGAGAACGAAAACTCAAGTTTGGATTTGAAAAAAAATGAACTCCCAAAATGCACAAATGCTAAGTGAAATAATTCCACAAACATATCCATGATTTTTAAGGATAGTAAACTCTTTTAGTTTTTCATATATTGGGTTTTGCAATGAGCGGAAGAGAGAGGGGGGGGGGGGGGGGGGGGGGGGGGGGGGGGGGGGAGGTATTTTTAATTGAGTGTTGACTCCCAAACCATAAGTCATTTTTAACAAAAATTAGAAGCGTTCACATCATTAATTGATGAAAACATTTACGATGATCTATGATTGTTAGGTCCACTTTTTGTAAAATAAGTAAAAAGTGTGTTGTTTGGTTCTGGTAAATATCCCACTGCACGTTAACTTGAGAATTTAATTTTTTCTACTCCTCTAAATTTTTGGATCATTAGGTCATTTGCATCTTCAACATGTTTCTGACATGCATATCCAACACATTTAAAACATGTTAGGATCAACTATAAATCTATTTCTTATAAAATTCCTCCAAGCTATTAGTGGTTGTACTAGTGGAATTTCCCAAACAAGCATAACAAATATTTGGTGTTCATTTTTAGTGTGTGAGATAATTTTCTTCGCTTACATTTATTATAGTTTTCTAATTTTTTTGCATACATAAACTCTAAAATTTTCATTTTGTTGTGAGCTATTTGCCTTATCTTTTTATGTACGAGAAAAATGGGAGAGTGAAAACTCAAGTTTGGATTTGAAACAAAATTGAACTTCCAAAATGGAAACGTAAAAATGCTGAGAGAAATAATTCTAAAAATTTTCAGTTATTTTTAAGGATTGTAAAATCTTTTAGTTGTTTATATATTGGGTTTTGCAATCATCGGAAGATGCATTTTTCACTGAGAGTTGACTCCCAAACCATAAGTCATTTCTAACAAAATCTATAGCTATTACACATCATTAATCGATCAAAACATATACGATGATCTATGATTGTTAGGTCCGGTTTTTCTAAAATGGGCAAAAAGTGGGTTGTTTAGCTCTAGTAAATATCCCACCGCACGTTAACTTGAGAATTTAATTTTTTCTACTCGAAATTTTTGGATCATTAGGTCATTTGCATCTTCAACATGTTTCTGGCATGCATATCCAACACATTTAAAACATGTTATGATCAATTAGAATCTCTTTCTTATAAAATTCCACCTAGCTATTAGAGGATGTACTAGTGGAATTTCCCAAACATGGATCACAAAACTATGGTGTTCATTTTTAATGCTTGAAATAATTTTCTTCACTTACATTTATTATAGTTTTTAATGTTTTTTGCATACATAAACTCTAAAATTTTAATTTTGTTGTGATCTATTTGTCTTATCTTTTTGTTTACGAGAAAAAAGGGAGAGAGAAAACTCAAGTTTGGATTTGAAAAAAAATTGAACAGCCAAAATGCACAAATGCTGAGAAAAATAATTCCACAAACATATCTCTGATTTTTAAGGTTTGAAAACTCTTTTAGTTTTTCATATAGTGGGTTTTGCTATCATCAGAAGAGGGGGGAGGAGGCATTTTTAACTGAGTGTTGACTCCCAAACCATTAGTCATTTTTTAAAAAAACTATAACCGTTACACATCATTAATCGATCAAAAACATTTACGATGATCTATGATTGTTAGGTCCGCTTTTTGTAAAATAGGCAAAAAGTGGGTTGTTTGGCTCTGGTAAATATCCCACTACATGATAACTTGAAAATTTAATTTTTTCTACTCCTTGAAATTTTTGGATCATTTGGTCATTTGCATCTTCAACATATTTCTGGCAGGCATATCCACCACATTTAAAACTTGTTAGGATCAATTATAATCTATTTCTTATAAAATTCCACAAAGCAATTAGGGGTTGTACTAGTGGAATTTCCCAAACATGGATCACAAAACTTTGGTGTTGATTTTTAGTGCGTGAAATAATTTTCTTCACATACATTTATTTTTTTCATATATTTTTGCATACATAAACTCAAAAGTTTTCATTTTGTTCTGATCTATTTGCCTTATCTTTTTGTTTACGAGAAAAAAGGGAGAGTGAAAACACAAGTTTGGATTTGAAAAAACATCGAACACCCAAAATGCACAAATGCAGAGAGAGATAATTCCACAAATGTATCTGTGATTTTTAAGGATTGTAAACTCTTTTAGTTTTTCATATACTGGGTTTTGCAATCCTTTGAAGAGGGGAAGGGGGAGGGGGTGGCTTTTTTAAATGAGTGTTGACTCCCAAACCGTTAGTCATTTCTATCAAAAATTATAGCCGCTACACATCTTTAATCGATCAAAATATTTATGATGATCTATGCTTGTTTGGTGTGCTTTTTGTAAAATAAGAAAAAAGTGGGTTGTTTGGCTCTAGTAAATATCCCATCGCACGTTATCTTGAGAATTTAATTTTTTCTACTCCTTGAAAATTTTGGATCATTAGGTCATTTGCATCTTCAACATGTTTCTGGCATGCATATCCACCACATTTAAAACATGTTATGATCAATTAGAATCTCTTTCTTATAAAATTCCACCAAGCTATTAGGGGTTGTACTAGTGGAATTTCCCAAACTTGGATCACAAAACTTTGGTGTTCATTTTTAGTGCATGAAATAATTTTCTTCACTTTCTTTTATTATTGTTTTTAATTTTTTTTGCATACATAAACACTAAAAGTTTCATTTTGTTGTGATATATTTGCCTTATCTTTTTGTTTACAAGAAAAAAGGGAGAGAGAAAACCCAAGTATGGATTTGAAAAAAAATTGAACACCCAAAATGCACAAATGCTGAGAGAGATAATTCCACAAACGTGTCTATGATTTTTAAGGTCTGTAAACTCTTTTAGTTTTTCAAATATTGGGTTTTGCAATCATCGGAAGAGGGGGGGGGGGGGGGGGGGGGGGGGGGGGGGGGGGGGTGAGGTTTTTTTAACTATATGTTGACTCCCAAACCATAAGTCATTTCTAACAAAACTTATAGCCGTTACACATCATTAATCGATCAAAACATTTACAGTGATAAATGATTTTAGGTTTGATTTTCTTAAAATAGGCAAAAAGTGGGTTGTTTGGCTCTGGTAAATATCCCACTGCATGTTAATTTGAGAATTTAATTTTTTCTACTCCTTGAAATTTTTGGATCATTAGGTCAGTTGCAACTTCAACATGTTTCTGGCATGCATATCCACCACATTTTCAACATGTTTCTGGCATGCTCATCCACGACATTTAAAACATGTTAGGATCAACTAGAAATCTCTTTCTTATAAAATTCCACCAAGCTATTAGGCGATGTACCAGTGGAATTTCCCAAACATGGATAACTAAACTTTAGTGTTCATTTTTAGTGCGTGAAATAATTTTCTTCACTTACATTTATTATAATTTTCTAATTTTTTTGCATACATAAAGTCTAAAATTTTAATTTTGTTGTGATTTATTTTCCTGATCTTTTTGTTTATGAGAAATGGGAGAGCGAAAACTCAAGTTTGGATTTGAAAAAAAATTGAACACGTAAAATGCACAAATGGTGAGAGAGATAATTCCACAAACGTATATGTCATTTTCAAGGATTGTAAACTCTTTTAGTTTTTCATATATTGGGTTTTGGAATTATTGGAAAAGGAGGGGGAGGGGGGGGAGGCATTTGTTTCTCCAAAATCATAAGCCTATTCTATAAAAAAATTATAGCCATTACAAATCATTAATCGATCAAAACATTTCCGATTATCTATGATTGTTAAGTCCACTTTTTGTATAATAGGCAAAAAGTGGGTTGTTTGGCTCTATTAAATATCCCACCACACATTAACTTGAGAGTTTAATTTTTTCTACTCCTTGAAGTTTTTGGATCATTAGGTCATTTGCAACTTCAACATGTTTCTGGCATGCATATCCACCACATTTAAAACATGTTAGGATCAATTAGAATCTCTTTCTTATAAAATTCCACCAAGCTATTAGGGGTTGTACTAGTGGAATTTCCATAACATGGATCACAAAACTTTGGTGTTCATTTTTAGTGCAAAAATCATTTTCATCATTTAAATTTATTATAGTTTTGAAATTTTTTTGCATACACAAACACTAAAATTTTCATTTTGTTGCGATCTATATGACTTATCTTTTTATTTACGAGAAAAAAGGGAAAGCGAAAACTCAAGTTTTGATTTGAAAAAAAATATATCACCTAAAATGCACATATGCTGAGATAGATAATTCCAAAAACGTATCTGTGATTTTGAAAGATTCTAAACTCTTTTAGTTTTTCATATATTGGGTTTCACAATCATCGGAAGAAGGGGGGGGGCAAGGCATTTTTAACTGAGTGTTGATTCCCAAACCATAAGTCATTTTAACAAAAATTATAACCGTTACACATCATTAATTGATCAAAACATTTACGATGATCTATGATTGTTAGGTCTGCTTTTTGTAAAATAGGCAAAAAGTTGGTTGTTTGCCTATGGTAAATATCCCACTGCACGTTAACTTGAGAATTTAATTATTTCTCCTCCTTGAAATTTTTTTAATCATTAGGTCATTTGCATCTTCAACATGTTTCTTGCTTGCATATCCACCACATTTAAAACATGTTTGGATCAACAAGAAATCTCTTTCTTATAAAATTCCACCAAGCTATTAGGCGTTGTACTAGTGGAATTTCCCAAACATGGATAACAAAACTTTGGTGTTCATTTTTAGTGCGTGAAATAATTTTCTTCTCTTACTTTTATTATATTTTTCAAATTTTTATGCATACATAAATCTAAAATTTCCATTTTGTTGTGATCTATTTGTCTTTTTTTTTTTACGAGAAAAATGGGAGAGTGAAAGCTCAAGTTTGGATTTGAAAAAAAATTAAAATTCCAAAATAGAAATGCGCAAATGCTGAGAGAGTTAATTCCAAAAAATATCTGTGATTTTAAAGGATTGTAAACTCTTTTAGTTGTTTATATATTGGTTTTTGCATTCATCGGAAGAGGCATTTTTCACTGAGTATTGACTTCCAAACCATAAGTCATTTCTAACACGAATTATATCCGTTACACATCATTAATCGATCAAAACATTTATGATGATCTATGATTGTTAGGTCTGCTTTTTGTAAAATAGTTAAAAACTGGGTTGTTTGGGTCTGGTAAATATCCCACCTCATGTTATCTTGAGAATTTAATTTTTTCTACTCCTTGAAATTTTGGGATCATTAGGTCATTTGCATCTTCAACATGTTTCTGGCATGCATATCCACCACATTTAAAACATGTTAGGATCAATTAGATTCTCTTTCTTATAAAATTCCACCAAGTTATTAGGGGTTGTACTAGTGGAATTTCCCAAACTTGGATCACAAAACTTTGGTGTTCATTTTTAGTGCATGAAATAAATTTTTTCACTTTCATTTATTCAATTTTTTAATTTATTTTGCAGACATAAACTCTACAAGTTTCATTTTGTTGTGATCTATTGGCCATATCTTTTTGCTTACGACAAAAAAGGAAGGGAGAAAACTCAAGTTTGGATTTGAAAAAAAATATAATCACCCAAAATGCACATATGCTGAGAGAGATAATTCAAAAAACGTCTCTATAATTTTGAAGCATTCTAAACTCTTTTAGCTTTTCATATATTGGGTATCACAATCATTGGAAGAAGGGAGGGGGGGGGGGGGGGGGGGGGTGGAGGGGAGGTGGGGAGGGGAGGCATTTTTAACTGAGTGTTGACTCCCAAACCGTAAGTCATTTTTAATAAAAATTATAACCGTTACACATCATTAATTGGTCAAAACATTTACGATGTTCTATGATTGTTAGGTTCACTTTTGTAAAATAGGCAAAAAGTGGGTTGTTTGGCTAAGGTAAATATCCCATTACACGTTAACTTGAGAATTTAATTATTTTTACTCTTTGAAATTTTTCTGATCATTAGGTTATTTTCATCTTCAGCATGTTTCTGGCATGCATATCCACCACATTTAAAACATGTTAGGATCAACAAGAAATGACTTTCTTATAAAATTCCACAAACCTACTAGGCGTTGTACTAGTGGAATTTCCCAAACATGGATAACAAAACTTAGGTGTTCATTTTTAGTGCGTGAAATAATTTTCTTCACTTAAATTTATTATAGTTTTCAAATTTTTATGCATACATAAACTCTAAAATTTCCATTTTGTTGTGATCTATTTGTCTTATCTTTTTGTTTACAAGAAAAATGGGATAGTGAAAACTCAAGTTTGGTTTAAAAAAAAAATTGAAATTCCAAAAAAGAAATGCACAAATGTTGAGAGAGTTAATTCCAAAAAATATCTATGATTTTAAAGGATTGTAAACTCTTTTAGTTGTTTATATATTGGGTTTTTCATTCATCGGAAGAGGCATTTTTCACTGAGTCATTTCTAACAAAAATTATAGCCGTTACACATCATTAATCGATCAAAACATTTATGATGATCTATGATTGTTAGGTCTGATTTTTGTAAAATTGGAAAAAAGTGGGTTGTTAGGCTCTGGTAAATATCCCACCGCACGTTATCTTGAGAATTTAATTTTTTCTAGTCCTTCAATTTTTGGATCATTAGGTCATTTGCATCTTCCACATGTTTCTTCACTCACATTTATTGTAGTTTTCTAATTTTTTTTGAATACATATACTCTAAAATTTTCATTTTGTAGTGACCTATTTGCCTTATTTTATTGTTTACGAGAAAAAGGGGAGAGTGAAAACTCAAGATTGGATTTGAAAAAAAATTGAACACCCAAAAAGCACAAATGCTGAGAGAGTTAATTCCACAAACGTATATGTGATTTTTAAGGATTGTAAATTCTTTTAGTTGTTTATATATTGGGTTTTGCAATCATCAGAAGACGGGGGGGGGGGGGGGTTGGGCGCTTGGCTTTTTTTACTGAATGTTGACTCCAAAACCAAAAGTAATTTTTAATAATAATTATAACCATTACACATCATTAATCAAGCAAAAAATTTCTGATGATCTATGATTGTTAGGTCTGCTTTTTGTAAAATAGGCAAAAAGTGGGTTGTTTGGTTTTGGTTTATATACCACTACACTCTAACTTGAGAATTTAAATATTTCTACTCCTTGAAATTTTTGGATCATTAGGTCATTTGCATCTTCAACATGTTTCTGGCATGCATATCCACCACATTTAAAACATAGGGATCAAGTAGAAATCTCTTTCTTACAACATTCCACCAAGCTATCTGGGGTTGTACTAGTGGAATTTCTGAAACATGGATAACAAAACTTTGGTATTCGTTTTTAGTGCATGAAATAATTTTCTTCACTTACATTTATTATAGTTATCTAATTTTTTTGCATACATAAACTCTAAAATTTTCATTTTGTTGTGATCTATTTGCGTTATCTTTTTGTTTACGATAAAAATGGGAGAGTGAATACTCAGGTTTGGATTTGAAAAAAAATTGAACTTCCAAAATGATATGCACAAATTCTGAGAGAGATAATTTCAATAAATATTTGATTTTAAAAGATTTTAAACTCTTTTAGTTGTTTATACATTGGGTTTTGCAATCATCGGAAGAGGCATTTTTCACTGAGTGTTGACTCCCAAACCATAAGTCATTTCTAACAAATATTAAAGCCTTTACACTTCATTGATCGATCAAAACATTTACGATGATCTATGATTGTTAGGTCTGCTTTTTGTAAAATAGGAAAAAAGTGGGTTGTTTGGCTCTGGTAAATATCCCACCGCACGTTAACTTGAGAATTTCATTTTTCCTACTCCTTGAAATTTTGGGATCATTAGGTCATTTGCATCTTCAACATGTTTCTGGCATGCATATCCACCACATTTAAAACAAGTTAAGATCAATTAGAATCTCTTTCTTATAAAATTCCACCAAGCTACTAGGGGTTGTACAAGAGGAATTTCCCAAACATGGATATCAAAACTTTGGTGTTCATTTTTAGTACGTGAAATAATTTTCTTCACTTAAATTTATTGTTGTTTTCTATTTTTTTAGCATACCATAACTCTAAAATTTTCATTTTGTTGTGATCTATTTGCCTTATCATTTTGTTTACGAGAAAAAAAGGAGAGTGAAAACTCAAGTTTGGATTTGAAAAAAAATTGAACACCCAAAATGCACAAATGCTGAGATAGATAATTCCACAAACGTATCTGTGATTTTTAAGGATTTAAAACTCCTTTAGTTGTTTATATATTGGTTTTTGCTATCTTTGGAAGAGGCATTATTCACTGAGTGTCGACTCCCAAACCATAAGTCATTTCGAACAAAAATTATAGCCGTTACACATCATTAATCGATCAAAACATTTACGATGATCTATGATTGTTAGGTCCGCATTATGTAAAATAGGCAAAAAGTGGGTTGTTTGGCTCTGGTAAATATCCCACCGCACGTTAACTTGAGAATTTAATTTTTTCTACTCCTAGAAATTTTTGGATCATTAGGTCATTTGCATCTTCAACATGCTTCTGGCATGCATATCCACCACATTTAAAACATGTTATGATCAGCTAGAATCTCTTTCATATAAAATTCCACCAAGCTTTTAGGGGTTATACTAGTGGAATTTCCCAAACATGGATCACAAAACGTTGGTGTTCATTTTTCATGCGTGAAATAATTTTCTTCTCTTACATTTATTATAGTTTTCCAATTTTTTTGCATACATAAACTCTAATATTTTCATTTTGTTGTGATCTATTTGCCTTATCTTTTTGTTACGAGAAAAAAAGGGAGTGTGAAAACTCAAGTTTGGATTTGGAAAAAAATTGAACACCCAAAATGCACAAATGCTGAGAGTGATAATTCCACAAACCTATCTGTGATTTTTAAGAATTGTAAAATCTTTTAGTTGTTTATATATTGGGCTTTGCAATCATCGGAAGAGGCATTTTTCACTGAGTGTTGACTCCCAAACCATAAGTCATTTCAAAGAAAAAGTAAAGCCGTTACACATCATTAATTAATCAAAACATTTACGATGATTTATGATTGTTAGGTCCGCTTTTTGTAAAATTGGAAAAAGGTGGGTTGTTTGGCTCTAGTAAATATCCCACCGCAAGTTATCTTGAGAATTTAATTTTTTCTACTCTATTAAAATTTTGGATCATTAGGTCATTTGCATCTTCAACATGTTTCTGGAATGCATATTCACCCCATTTAAAACATGTTAGTATAAATTAGATATCTGTTTATTAAAAAATTCCACCAAGCTATTAGGGGTTGTACTAGTGGAATTTCCTAAACATGGATAACTAAGCCTTTGTGTTCATTTTTAGTGCGTGGAATAATTCTCTTCACTTACATTTATTATAGTTTTCTAATTTTTTGCAAACATAAACTCTTAAATTTTTATTTTGTTGTGATCTATTTGCCTTATCTTTTTGTTTACGAGAAAAATGGGAGAGTGAAAAAACAAGTTTGGATTTGAAAAAAAATTGAACTTCCAAAATGGAAATGCACAAATGCTGAAAGAAATAATTCCAAAAAATATCTGTGATTTTTAAGGATTGTAAACTCTTTTAATTGTTTATATATTGGGTTTTGCAATCATCGGAAGAAGCATTTTTCACTGATTGTTGACTCCCAAACCATAAGTCATTTCTTAAAAAAAATTATAGCTGTTACATATCAATACTCAATCAAAACATTTACAATGATCTAAGATTGTTAGGTCTGCTTTTAGTAAAATTGGCAAAAAGTGGGTTGTTTGGCTCTGGTAAATATCCCACTTCACGTTAACTTGAGAATTTAATTTTTTCTACTCCTTGATATTTTTGGATCATTAGGTCATTTGCATCTTCAACATGTTTCTGGCATGCATATCCACCATATTTAAAACATGTTAGGATCAACTAGAAATCTCTTTCTTATAAAATTCCACCAAGCTATCAGGGGTTGTACTAGTTGAATTTCCCAAAGATGGATCACAAAACTTTGGTGTTCTTTTTTAGTAAATGAAATAATTTTCTTGACTTACATTTATTATAGTTTTCTAATTTTTTTGCATACATAAACTCTGAAATTTTCATTTTGTTGTGATCTATTTGCCTTATCTTTTTGTTTACGAGAAAAAAGGGAGAGTGTAAACTCAAGTTTGGATTTGAAAAAAAGTTGAACTTCCAAAACAGAAATGCACAAATGCTGAGAGAGATAATTCAAAAAATTATCTGTGATTTTTAAGGATTGTAAACTCTTTTAGTTGTTTATATATTGGGTTTTGCATTCATTGGAAGAGACATTTTTCACTGAGTGTTGACTCCCAAACATTAAGTCATTTCTAACAAAAATTATAGCCGTTACACATCATTTATCAATCAAAACATTTACGATGATCTATGGTTGTTAGGTCTGCTTTTTTAAAAGTAGGGAAAGAGTGGGTTGTTTGGCTCTGGTAAATATCCCACCACACGTTAACTTGAAAATTTAATTTTTTTCTTCTCCTTGAAAATTTTGGATCATTCGGTCATTTTCTTCTTCAACATATTTTGGGCATGCATATCCACCACATTTAAAACATGTTAGGATCAATTAGAATCTCTTTCTTATAAAATTCCACCAAGCTATTAGGGGTTGTACTAGTGGAATTTCCCAAACATGGTTCACAAAACTTTGTTGTTCATTTTTAGTCGTGAAATAATTTTCTTCACTTACATTATTATAGTTTTCAAATTGTTTTGCATACATAAACTCTAAAATTTTAATTTTTTGTGATCTATTTGCCTTATATTTTTGTTTAAGAGAAAAAAAGGGAGTGTGAAAACTCAAGTTTTGATTTTAAAAAAAATTGAACAACCAAAATGCACAAATTCTAAGAGAGGTAATTCCACAAACGTATCTATGATTTTTAAGGATTCATATATTGGGTTTTGCAATCATCAAAAGAGGGGGAGGGGGGGGGCACATTTTTATCTGAGTGTTGACTCCCAAACCCTAAGTCATTTTTAACAAAAATTATAACCGTTACACATCATTAATCGATCAAAACATTTACAATGATCTATTATTGTTAGGTTCGCTTTTTGTAAAATAGGCAAAAAAGTGGGTTGTTTGGCTTTGGTAAAATATGCCACTGCACGTTAACTTGAGAATTTAATTTTTTCTACTCCTTGAAATTTTTGGATCATTAGGTCATTTGCATCTTGCACATGTTTCTGGCATGCATATCCACCACATTTATAACATGTTAGGATCAACTAGAAATCTCTTTCTTATAAAATTCCACCAAGCTATCAGGGGTTGTACTAGTGGAATTTCCCAAACAAGGATAACAAAACTCTGGTGTGAATTTTTAGTGCGTGAAATAATTTTCTTCACTTACATTATTTATAGTATGCTAATTTTTTTGCATACATAAAATCTAAAATTTTCATTTTGTTGTGATCTATTTGCCTTATCGTTTTGTTTACGAGAAAAATGGGAGAGTGAAAACTCAAGTCGGATTTTAAAAAAAATTAAAATTCTAAAATGGAAATGCATAAATGCTGAGAGTGATAATTCCACAAAATATCTATAATTTTGAGGATTGTAAACTATTTTAGTTGTTTATATAATGGTTTTTGCAATCATCGGAAGGGGCCTTTTTCACTTTGTGTTAACTCCCAAACCATAAGTCAATTTTAACAAAAAATATAGCCATTACACATAATTAGTTGATCAAAACATTCATGATAATCTATAATTGTTAGGTCTGCTTTTATTAAAATAGGCAAAAAGTGGGTTGTTTCACTATGGTAAATATGCCACTGCACGTTAACTTGAGAATTTAATTTTTTCTACTCGAAATTTTTGGTTCATTAGGTCATTTTCATCTTCTACATGTTTCTCGCATGCATATCCACCACATTTAAAACTTGTTAGGATCAGCTAGAAATCTCTTTCTTATAAAATTCCACCAAGCTATCAGGGGTGGTACTAGTGAAATTTCCCAAACATGGATAATTAAACATTGGTGTTCATTTTTGTACGTGAAATAATTTTCTTCACTTACATTTATTATAACTTATAATTTTTTTGCATACATAAACTCTAAAATTTTATTTTTCTTGTGATCTATTTGCCTTATCCTTTTGTTTACGACAAAAATGGGAGAGTGAAAACTCGAGTTTGGATTTGAAAAAAAATTGAACTTACAAAATGGAATGCAAAAATGCTGAGAGAGATAATTCCAAAAAATATCTGTAATTTTTAAGGATTGTAAACCCTTTTAGTTGTTTATATATTGGGTTTTACAATCATCGGAAGAGGCATTTTTCACTGAGTGTTGACACCCAATACATAAGTAATTTTTAACAAAAATTATAGCCATAAAACATCATTAATTGATCAAAACATTTACGATGATCTATGATTACTAGGTCTGCTTTTTGGAAAATCGGCAAAAAGTGGGTTGTTTGGCTCTGGTAAATATCCAACCACACGTTAACTTGAGAATTTAATTTTTTGTAGTCCTTGAAATTTTTGGATCATTAGGTCATTTGCATCTTCAACATGTTTCTAGCTTGCATATCCACCACATTTAAAATATGTTAGGATCAATTAGAAATCTCTTTCTTATAAAATTTCACCAAGCTATTAGGGGTTGTACTAGTGGAATTTCACAAACGTGGATAACAAAGCTTTGGAGTTCATTTTTAGTGCGTGAAATAATTCTCTTCATTTACATTTATTATAGTTTTCGAATTTTTTTGCAACCATAAACTCAAAAATTTGCCTTTTGTTGTGATCGTTTTGTTTACGAGAAAAGAGGGAAAAGTTTGGATTCGAAAAAAATTTGAACATCCAAAATGGAAATGCACAAATGCTGAGAGAGACAATTCCAAAAAGTATTTGTGATTTTTTTGGATAGGCAAAAAGTGGGTTGTTTGGCTCTTGTAAATATCCAACCACACGTTAACATGAGAATTTACTTTTTTCTTTTCCTTCAAATTTTTGGATCATTAAGTCATTTGCATCTTCAACATGTATCTGGCATACATATCCACCACTTTTAAAAAAATGTTAGGATCAATTAGAAATCTTTTTCTTATAAAATTCCACCAAGCTATTAGGGGTTGTACTAGTGGAATTTCCCAAACATGGATAACAAAACTTTGGACTTCATTTTTAGTGCGTGAAATAATTTTCTTCACTTACATTTATTATATTTTTCAATTATTTTTGCATACATGAACTCTAAAATTTTCATTTTGTTGTGATCGATTTGTTTATGAGAAAAGTGGGAAGTGTTTGTATTTGAAAAAAAATTGAACATCCAAAATGGAAATGCAAAAATGCTGAGAGAGATAATTTCAAAAAGTATCTGTGATTTTTAAGGATAGGCAAAAAGTGGGTTGTTTGGCTCAGGTAAATATCCAACCACACGTTAACTTCAGAATTTACTTCTTTCTCCTAAAATTTTTGGATCATAAGGTCATTTGCATCTTCAACACGTTTTTGGCATGCATATCCACCACATTTAAAACATGTTAGGATCAATTAGAAATCTCTTTCTTATAAAACTCCACCAAGCTATTAGGGGTTGTACTAGTGGAATTTCCCAAACATGGATAAAAAAACTTTGAAGTTCATTTTTAGTGCGTGAAATAATTTTCTTCACTTACATTTATTATAGTTCAAATTTTTTTGCATTCATAAACTCTAAAATTTTCATTTTTTTGTGATCGTTTTGTTTATGAAAAAAGTCAGAAGTGTTTGTATTTGAAAAAAAATTGAACTTCATAAATGGAAATGCACAAATGCTGAGAGAGATAATTCCACAAAGTATCTGTGATTTTTAAGGATAGGCAAAAAGTGGGTTGTTTGCCTCTAGTAAATATCCAACCACATGTTTACTTAAGAATTTAATTTTTTCTACTACTTTAAGTTTTTGGATAATTAGGTCAATTGCATCTTCAACATGTTTCTAGCATGCATATCCACCACTTTTAAAACGTGTTAGGATCAATTAGAAATCTCTATCTTATAAAATTCCACCAAGCTATTAGGGGTTGTACTAGTGGAATATCACAAACATGGATAACAAAAGTTTGGAGTTCATTTTTAGCGCGTGAAATAATTTTCTTCGCTTACATTTATTATAGTTTTAAAATTTTGATGCATACATAAACTCTAAAATTTTTATTTTATTGTGATCGTTTTGTTTACGAGAAAAGTGGGACTTGTTTGGATTTGAAAAAAATTTGAACATCCAAAATGGAAATGCACAAATGCTGAGAGAGATAATTCCAAAAAGTATCTATGATTTTTAAGGATAGGCAATAAGTGGGTTGTTTGGTTTTGGTAAATATCCAACCACACGTTAACTTGAGAATTTAATTATTTCTACTCCTTCAAAATTTTGGATCATTAAGTCATTTGCATCTTCAACATGTTTCTGGCATGCATATCCACCACATTTGAAACATGTTAGGATCAATTAGAAATCACTTTCTTATGAAATTCCAACTAGCTATTATGGGTTGTACCAGTGGAATTTCCCAAACATGGATAACAAAACTTTGGAGTTCATTTTTATTGCATAAAATAATTTTCTTCTCTTACATTTATTATAGTTTTCAATTTTTTTTGCATACATAAACTCTAAAATTTTACATTTGATGTGATCGTTTTGTTTACGAGAAAAGTGGGAAACGTTTGGATTTGAAAAAAAATTGAACATCCAAAATGGAATTGCACAAATGCTGAGAGAGATAATTCCAAAAAGTATATGTGATTTTTAAGGATAGGGAAAAAGTTGGTTGTTTTGGTCTGGTAAATATCCAACCACACGTTAACTTGAGAATTTAATTTTTTCTACTCCTAGAAAATTTTGGCTCATTAGGTTATTTGCATCTTCAACATGTTTCTGGCATGCATATCCACAATTTTTAAAACATGTTAGGGTCAATTAGAAATCCCGGTCTTATAAAATTCTAACTAACTATTAGGGGTTGTACTAGTGGAATTTCCCAAACATTGATAACAAAACTTTGGAGTTCATTTCTAGTTCTTGAAATAATTTTCTTCACTCACATTTATTTTAGTTTTGAAATTTTTTTGCATACATAAACTCTAATATTTTCTTTTTTTTGTGATCGTTTTCTTAACGAGAAAAGTGGGACAAGTTTGGATTGAAAAGAACTTGAACATCCAAAATGGAAATGCATAAATGCAGAGAGAGGTAATTCCAAAAAGTATCTGTGATTTTTAAGGATAGGCAAAAAATGGGTTGTTTTGTTCTGGTAAATATCAAACCACACGTTAACTTGAGAATTTAATTTTTTCTAGTCGAAATTTTTGGATCATTTGGTCATTTGCATGTTCAACATGTTTCTCGCATGCATATCCATCACATTTAAAACATGTTAGGATCAATTAAAAATCTCTTTCTTATAAAATTCCACAAAGCTATTAGGGGTTGTACTAGTGGAATTTCCCAAACATGGATAACAAAACTTTGGAGTTCATTTTTATGGCATGAAATAATTTTCTTCTCTTACATTTATTATAGTTTTCAAATTTTTTTGCATACATAAACTCTTAAATTTTACATTTGATGTGATCGTTTTGTTTACGAGAAACATGGGAAACGTTTGGATTTGAAAAAAAATTGAACATTCAAAATGGAAATGCACAAATGCTGAGAGAGATCATTCCAAAAAGTATATGTGATTTTTAAGGAAAGGGAAAAAGTGGGTTGTTTTGGTTTGGTAAATATCCAACCACACGTTAACTTGAGAATTTAATTTTTTCTACTCCTAGAAATTTTTGGATCATTAGGTTATTTCCATCTTCAACATGTTTCTGGCATGCATATCCACCATTTTTAAAACATGTTAGGGTCAATTAGAAATCCCGTTCTTATAAAATTCCACCTAGATATTAGGGGTTGTACTAGTGGAATTTCCCAAACATGGATAACAAAACTTTGGAGTTCATTTTTAGTGCATGAAATAATTTTCTTCACTTACCTTTATTATAGTTTTCAAATTTTGTTGCATCCATAAACTTTAAAAATTTCATTTTGTTGTGATCTTTTTGTTTACGAGAAATGTGGGACAAGTTTGGATTTAAAAAAAATTGAACATCCAAAATGGAAATGCACATATGCTGAGAGTGATAATTCAAAAAAGTATCTGTGATATTTAAGGATAGGCAAAAAGTGGGTTGTTTGGCACTGGTAAATATCCAACCACACGTTAACTTGAGAATTTCATTTTTTCTACTCCTTGAAATTTTTGGATCTTTAGGTCATTTGCATCTTCAACATGTTTCTGGCATGCTTATCCACCCTATTTAAAACATGTTAGGATCAATTAGAAAATTGTTTTATATAAAATTCCACCAAGCTATTAGGGGTTGTATTAGTGGAATTTCCCAAACATGTACAACAAAACTTTGGAGTTCATTTTTAGTGCGTGAAATAATTTTCTTCACTTACATTTATTATAGTTTTCAAATTTTTTTGCTTTCATAAACTCTAAAATTTTCATTTAGTTGTGATCGTTTTGTTTATGTGAAAAGTGGGACAAGTTTGGATTTGAGAAAAAAATGAACATCCAAAATGGAAATGCACAAATGCTGAGAGAGATAATTCCAAAAAGTATCTGTGATATTTAAGGATAGGCAAAAAGTGGGTAGTTTGGCTCTGGTAAATATCCAACCACACCTTAACTTGAGAATTTAATTTTTTCTACTCGAAATTTTTGGATCATTTGGTCATTTGCATCTTCAACATGTTTCTGGCTTGCATATCCACCATATTTTAAACATGTTAGGATAAATAAGAAATCTCTGTCTTATAAAATTCCAACTATCTATTAGGGGTAGTAATAGTGGAATTTCCCAAACATGGATAACAAAACTTTGGAGTTCATTTTTAGTGTGTGAAATAATTTTCTTCAATTACATTTATTTTTGCATACATAAACTCTAAAATTTTCCATTTGTTGTGATCGTTTTTTTACGAGAAAAGTGGGACAAGTTTGGATTTGAAAAAAAATTGAACATCCAAAATGGAAATGCACAAATGCTGAGCGAGATAATTCCAAAAAGTATCTGTGATTTTTAACGATAGGGAAAAAGTGGGTTGTTTGGCTCTGGTAAATATCCAACCACACGTTAATTTGAGAATTTAATTTTTGCAACTCCTTGAAAATTTTGGATCATTAGGTCATTTGCATCTTCAACATGTTTCTGGCATGCATATCCACCATATTTAAAACATGGTAGGATCAATTAGAAATCTCGCTCTTATAAAATTTCACCAAGCTATTTGGGGTTGTGCTAGTGGAATTTCTCAAACATGGATAACAAAAATTGGAGTTCATTTTTAGTGCGTGAAATAATTTTCCTCACTTACATTTATTATAGTTTTCAAATTTTTTTGCATACATAAACTCAAAAATTTTCATTTTGTTGTGATCGTTTTGATTACGAAAAAAGTGGGACAAGTCTGGATTTGAAAAAAAATTCTACACCCAAAATGGAAATGCACAAATGATGGGAGAGAATTCAAAAAAGTATCTGTGATTTTTAAGGATCGGCAAAAAGTGGGTTGTTTGGCTATGGTAAATATCCAACCACACGTTAACTTGAGAATTTAATTTTTTCTACTCCTTGAAATATTTGGATTTTCAGGTCATTTGCATCTTCAACATGTTTCTGGCATGCATATCCACCATATTTAAAACATGTTAGGATCAATTAGAAAACTTTTTCATATAAAATTCCACCATGCTATTAGGGGTTGTACTAATGGAATTTTCCAAACATGGATAACAAAACTTTGGAGTTCATTTTTAATGCGTGAAATAATTTTCTTCACTTACATTTATTATTGTTTCCAAATTTTTTTGCTTACATAAACTCTAAAATTTTTATTTTGTTGTGATCATTTTGTATACGAGAAAAGTGTGACAAGATTGGATTTGAAAGAAAATTGAACATCCAAAATGGAAATACCCAAATGCTGAGAGAGATAATTCAAAAATGTATCTATGATTTTTAAGGATAGGCAAAAAGTGGGTTGTTTGGCTCAGATAAATATGCAACCACACGTTAACTTGAGAATTTAATTTTTTTCTACTCAAATTTTTTTATCATTAGGTCATTTGCATCTTCAACATGTTTCTGGCATGCATATCCTCCACCACATTTAAAATATGTTAGGATCAATTAGAAATCTCTTTCTTATAAATTTTAACTAGCTATTTGGGGTTGTACTAGTGGAATTTCCCAAACATGGATAACAAAACTTTGAAGTTCATTTTTAGTGCGTGAAATAATTTTCTTTACTTACATTTATTATAGTTTTTAATTTTTTTTTACATACATAGACTCTAAAATTTTCATTTTGTTGTGACCGTTTTTTTTACGTGAAAAGTAGGACAAGTTTGGATTTGAAAAAAAATTGAACATCCAAAATGGAAATGTACAAATGCTGAGAGAGATAATTCCAAAAAGTATATGTGATTTTGAGGATAGGCAAAAAGTTGGTTGTTTGGCTCTGGTAAATATCGAACCACACGTTAACTTGAGAATTTAATTTTTTCTACTCCTTGAAAATTTTGGATCATTAGGTCATTTGCATCTTCAACATGTTTCTGGCATGCATATCCACCACATTTAAAACATGTTAGGATCAATTAGAAATCTCTTCCATATAAAAATCCACAAAGCTATTGAGGGTTGTACTAGTGGAATTTCCCAAACATGGATAACAAAACTTTGGAGTTCATTTATAGTGCGTGAAATAATTCTCTTCTCTTACATTTCTTATAGTTTTCATAAGTTTTTTCATTCGTAAGCTCTAAAATTTTTCATTTTGTTGTGATCGTTTTGTTTACAAGAAAAGTGCGGCAAGTTTGGATTTGAAAAAAAAAGAACATGCAAAATGGAAATTCACAAATGCTGTGAGAGATAATTCCAAAAAGTATCTGTGATTTCTAAGGATAGGTAAAAAGTGGGTTGTTTGGCCCTGGTAAATATCCAGCGACATGTTAACTTTAGATTTTAATTTTTTTCCTCCTAGAAACTTTTGGATCATTAGGTCATTTCCATCTTCAACATGTTTCTGTCATGCATATCCACCATATTTAAAACATGTTAGGATCAAATAGAAATCTCGTTCTTATAAAATTCCACCAAGCTATTTGGGGTTGTACTAGTGGAATTTCCCAAACATGGATAACAAAACTTTGGAGTTCATTTTAAGTGGATGAAATAATTCTCTGTAGTTACATTTATTATAGTTTTCTAATTTTTTTGCAGGCATAAACTCTAAAACTTTCATTTTGTTGTGATCGTTTTGTTTAAGAGAGAAGTGGAACATGTTTTGATTTGAAAATAAATTGAACATCCACGATGGAAATGCACAAATGCTGAGAGAGATAAATCAAAAAAATATCTGTGATTTTTAAGGAGAGGCAAAAGTGGGTTGCTTGGCTCTCGTAAATATCCAACCACACATTAACTTGAGAATTTAATTTTTTCTACTCCTTGAAATTTTTGGATCATTAGGTCATTTGTTTCTTCAACATGTTTGTGGCATGCATATCTACCACATTTAAAACATATTAGGATCAATTAGGAAACTTTTTCTTATTAAATTCCACCAAGCTATTCGGGGTTGTACTAGTGGAATTTCGTAAACATGGATAACAAAACTTTGGAGTTCATTTTTTGTGAGTGAAATAAATTTCTTCACTTACATTTATTATAGTTTTCAAATTTTTATGCACACATAAACTCTTAATTTTTCCTTTTGTTGTGATCATTTTTTTTATGCAAAATGTGGGACAAGTTTGGATTTGAAAAAAAATTGAACATCCAAAATGGAAATGCATAAATGCTGAGAGAGATAATTCCAAAAAGTATCTCTGATTTTTAAGGATCGGCAAAAAGTGGGTTGTTTGGCTCTGGTAAATACCAACCACACGTTGACTTGAGAATTTAATTTTTTCTACTCTTTGAAATTTTGGGATCTTTAGGTCATTTGCATCTTCAGCATGTTTCTGGCATGCCTATCCACCACATTTAAAAGAAGTTAGGATCAATTAAAAATCTCTTTCTTATAAAATCCCACCAAGCTATTAGGGGTTGTACTAGTAGAATTTCCCAAACATGGATGACAAAACTTTGGAGTTCATTTTTATTGTGTGAAATTGTTTTCTTCACATACATTTATTTTAGTTTTCAAATTTTTTTGCATACAAAAACTCTAAAATTTTCATTTTGTTGTGATCGTTTTGTTTACGAGAAAAGTGGGACAAGTTTGGATTTGAGAAAAAACTTGAACATCCAAAATGGAAACGCACAAATGCTGAGAGAGATAATTCCAAAAAGTATCTGAAATTTTTAAGGATTGGCAAAAAGTGGGTTGTTTGGCTCTTGTAAAATATCCATCCACACGTTAACTTGATAATTTAATTTTTTCTACGCCTTGAAATTTTTATATCATTAGGTCATTTGCATCTTCAACATGTTTCTGCCATGCACATCAACCACATTTAAAACATTTTAGGATCAATTAGAAATCTCTTTCTTATAAAATTTCACCAAGCTATTAGGGTTTGTAGTAGACGAATTTCCCAAACTTGGATAACAAAACTTTGGTGTTCATTTTTAGTGCGTGAAATAATTTTCTTCCCTTACATTTATTATAGTTTTCAAATTTTTTTAGATATATAAACTTTAAAATTTTCATTTTGTTGTGAACATCTTTTTTACGACAAAAGTGGGAGAAGTTTGGATTCAAAAAAAAATTGAACATCGAATATGGAAATGCAGAAATGCTGAGAGAGGTAATTCCAAAAAGTATCTGTGATTTTTAGGGATAGGCAAAAAGTGGGTTCTTTGGCTTTGGTATATATCCAACCACACGTTAACTTGATAATTTAATTTTTTCTACTCCTTGAAATTTTTGGATCATTAGGTCATTTGCATCATGCTTGTGGCATGCATATCCACCACATTTAAAACATCTTAGGATCAATTAGAAATCTCTTTCTTATAAAATTCCGCCATTCTATTAGGGGTTGTACTAGTGGAATTTCCCCAACATGGACAAAAAAACTTTGGAGTTCATTTTTAGTGCGTGAAATAATTTTCTTCACTTACATTTATTATAGTTTTCAAATTTTTTTGCATATATAAACTCTAAAATTTTCGTTATGTTGTGTACGTTTTGTTTACGGGAAAAGTGGGACAAGTTTGGATTTGAAAAAAAAAATTGAACATCCAAAATGGAAATACACAAATGCTGAGAGAGATAATTCCAAAACGTATCTGTGATTTTTAAGAATAGGCAAAAAGTGGGATGTTTGGGTCTGGTAAATATCCAACCACACGTTAACTTGAGAATTTATTTTTTTCTACTCCTTGAAATTTTTGGATCATTAGGTCATTTGCATCATGTTTCTGGCATGCATATCTACCACTTTTCAAACATGTTAGGATCAATTAGAAATCTCTTTCTTATAAAATTCCACCAAGCTATTAGGGGTTGTACTAGTGGAATTTTCCAAACATGGAGAACAAAACTTTGGAGTTCATTTTTAGAGAGTGAAATAATTTTTCTTACTTACATTTATTATAGTTTTCATATTTTTTTGCATACATAAACTCTAAAATTTTCATTTGTTGTAATCATTTTGTTAACAAAAAAGTTGGACACGTTTTGATTTGAAAAAAAATTGAACATCCAAAATGGAAATGCACAAATGCTGAGAGAGATAATTCCAAAATGTATCTATGATTTTTAAGGATAGGCAAAAAGTGGGTTGTTTGGCTCTGGTAAATATCCAACCGCACGTTAACTTGAGAATTTAATTTTCTTTGCTTGAAATTATTGGATCATTAGGTCATTTGCATCTTCAACATGTTTCTGGCATGCATACCCACCACATTTAAAACATGTTAGCATCAATTAGAAATCTCTTTCTTATAAAATTCCACCAAGCTATTAGGGGTTGTACTAGTGGAATTTCCCAAACATTGATAACAAAACTTTGGATTTCATTTTTAGTGCGTGAAATAATTTTTTTCACTCACATTTATTATAGTTTTCAAATTTTTTTGCATACATGAACTCTAAAATTTTTATTTTGTTTACGGGAAAAGTGGGATGGGTTTGGATTTGAAAAGAACTAGAACACCCAAAATGGAAATGCACAAATGCTGAGAGAGATCATTCCAAAAAGTATCTCTGATTTTGAACGATAGGCAAAATGTGGGATGTTTGGCTCTGGTAAATATCCAACAGAAGTTAACTTGAGAATTTAATTTTTTCTACTCCATGAATTTTTTGGATCATTAGGTCATTTGCATCTTCAACATGTTTCTAGCATGCATACCCACCACATTTAAGACATGTTAGGATCAATTAGAAATCTCTTTCTTATAAAATTCCACAAGGCTATTAGGGTTTGTACTAGTGGTATTTCCTAAACATGGATAACAAAACTTTGGAGTTCATTTTTAGTTCTTGAAATAATTTTTTTAACTTACATTTATTATAGTTTTCAAATATTTTAGCATACATGAACACTAAAATTTTCATTTTGTTTACGAGAAAAATAAGACAAGTTTGGATTTGAAAAAAATTGAACATAAAAAATGGAGCTAAGAGAGATAATTCCAAAACGTATCTCTGATTTTGAAGGATAGGCAAAAAGTTGGGTGTTTGGCTCTGGTAAATATCAAACCACACGTATACTTGAGAATTTAATTTTTTCTACTCGAAATTTTTGGATCATTAGGTCATTTTGCATCTTCAACATGTTTGTGCCATGCATACCAACCACATTTAAAACATGTTAGGATCAATTAGAAATCTCTTTCATATAAAATTCCACCAAGCTATTAGGGGTTGTACAAGTGGAATTTCCAGATAACAAAACTTTGGAGTTCATTTTTAGTGGATGAAATAAATTTCTTCAATTATATTTATTATAGTTTTCAAATTTTTTTGCATACATGAACTCTAAAATTTTCATTTTGTTTACGAGAAAAGTGAGACAAGTTTGGATTTGAAAAAAAATTGAACATCCAAAATGGAAATGCACAAATGTTGAGAGAGATAATTCCAAAAAGTATCTATGATTTTGAAGGATAGCCTAAAAGTGGGTTGTTTGGCTCTGGTCAATATCCAACCACACGGTAACTTGAGAATTTATTTTTTCTACTCCTTGAAACTTTGGGATCAAGAGGTCATTTGCATCTTCAACATGTTGCTGGCATGCATACCCACCACATTTAAATATGTTAGGATCAATTAGAAATCTCTTTCTTATAAAATTCCACCAAGCTATTAGGGGTTGTAGTAGTAGAATTTCCCAAACGTGGATAACAAAACTTTGGAGTTCATTTTTAGTACGTGAAATAATTTTCTTTGATTACAATTTTTTTAGTTTTCAAATTTTGAAGCATACATAAACTCTAAAATTTTCATTTTGATGTCATCGTTTTGTTAATGAGAAAAGTGGGGCAAGTTTGGATTTGGGAAAAAACTGAACATCCGAAATGGAAATGTGAGTTGTTTGGCTTTGGTATATGTGATTTTTAAAGATAGGAAAAAAGTCGGTTGTTTGGCTTTGGTAAATATCCAACCACACGTTAACTTGAGAATTTAATTTTTTCAACTCCTTGAAATTTTTAGATCATTAGGTCATTTGCATCATCAACATGTTTCTGGCATGCATATCCACCACAGATTAAACATGTTAGGATCAATTAGAAATCTCTTTTTTATAAAATTCCAACTAGCTATTAGTGGTTATACTAGTGGAATTTCCCAAACAAGGATAACAAAACTTTGGAGTTCATTTTTAGTGCGTGACATAATTTTCTTCACTTACATTTATATTAGTTTTCAAATTTTTTTGCATACATGAACTCTAAAATTTTCATTTCGTTTACGAGAAAAGTGGGACAAGTTTCGATTTGAAAAAAAATTGAACATCCAAAATGGAAATGCACAAATGCTGAGAGAGATAATTCCAAAAAGTATCTCTGATTTTGATGGATAGGCAAAAAGTGGGTAGTTTGGCTCTGGTAAATATCCAACCACAAGTTAACTTGAGAATTTAATTTTTTCTACACCTTGAAATTTTTTTATCATTAGGTCATTTCCATCTTCAACATGTTTCTGGCATGCCTACCCACCACATTTAAAACATGTTAGGATATATTAGAAATCTCATTCTTATAAAATTCCACAAGCTATTAGGGGATGTACTAGTGGAATTTCCCAAACATGGATAAGAAAACTGCGGAGCTCATTTGTAGTGCGTGAAATAATTTTCTTCACTTACATTTATTTTAGCTTTCAAATTTTTTTGCATACACGAACTCAAAAATTTTTCGTTTTGTTTAAGAGAAAAGTGGAACAAGTTTAGATTTGAAAAAAAAAATTGAACATCCAAAATGGAAATGCACAAATACTGAGAGAGATAATTCCAAAAAGTTTTTATGATTTGGAAGGATACGCAAAAAACGGGTTGTTTGGCTCTGGTAAAGATCCAACCACAAGTTAACTTGAGAATTTAATTTTTTCTACTCCATGAATTTTTTGGATCATTAGGTCATTTGCATCTTCAACATGTTTCTGGCATGCATACCCACCACATTTAAAACATGTTAGGATCAATTAGAAATCTCTTTCTTATAAAATTCAACCAAGCTATTAGGGTTTGTACTAGTGGTATTTCCTAAACTTGGATAACAAAACTTTGCAGTTCATTTTTAGTGCTTGAAATAATTTTTTTCAATTAGATTTATTATAGTTTTCAAATTTTTTAGCATACATGAACACTAAAATTTTCATTTTGTTTACGAGAAAAATAAGACAAGTTTGGATTTGAAAAAAATTGAACATAAAAAATGGAAATGAAAAAACAGCTAAGAGAGATAATTCCAAAAAGTATCTCTGATTTTGAAGGATAGGCAAAAAGTTGGGTGTTAGGCTCTGGTAAATATCCAACCACACGTCAAACTTGAGAATTTAATTTTTTCTACTCCTCGAAATTTTTGGATCATTAGGTCATTTGCATCTTCAACATGTTTGTGGCATGCATACCAACCGCATTTAAAACATGTTAGGACCAATTAGAAATCTCTTTCATATAAAATTCCACCAAGCTATTAGGGGTTGTACAAGTGGAATTTTCGGATAACAAAACTTTGGAGTTCATTTTTACTGCATGAAATAATTTTCTTCACTTACATTTATTCTAGTTTTCAAACTTTTTTGCATACATGAACTCTAAAATTTTCATTTTCTTTACAAGAAAAGTGGGACAAGTTTGGATTTTAAAAAAAATTGAACATCCAAAATGGAAATGCTCAAATGCTGAGAGAGATAATTCCAAAAAGTATCTCTGATTTTGAAGGATAGGCTAAAAGTGGCTTGTTTGGCTCTGGTAAATAACCAACCACACGTTAACTTGAGAATTTAATTTTTTTACTCCTTGAAAATTTTGGATCAAGAGGTCATTTGCATCTTCAACATGTTGCTGGCAAGCATACCCACTACATTTAAAACATGTTAGGATCAATTAGAAATATCTTTCTTATAAAATTCCACCAACCTATTAGGGGTTGTACTAGTGGAATTTACCAAACGTGGATAAAAAAAATTTCGAGTTCTTTTTAGTGCGTGAAATAATTTTATACACTTACATTTATTATATTTTTCAAATTTTTTTGCATACATGAACTCTAAAATGTTCATTTTGTTTACGGGAAAAGTGGGACAAGTTTGGATTTGAAAAAAAATTGAACATCCAAAATGGAAATGCACAAATGCTGAGAGAGATAATTCCAAAAAGTATCTCTGATTTTGAAGGATAGGCAAAAAGTGGGTTGTTTGGATCTGGTAAATATCCAACCACACGTTTACTTGAGAATTTAATTTTTTTCTAATCGAAATTTTTGGATCATTAGGTCATTTGCATCTTCAACATGTTTGTGGCATGCATTCCCACAACATTTAAAACATGTTAGGATCAATTAGAAATCTCTTTGTTATAAAATTCCACCAAGCTATTTGGGGTTGTACTAGTGGAATTTTCCAAACATGTATAACAAAACTTTGCAGTTCTTTTTTAGCCCGTGAAATAACTTTCTTCACTTACATTTATTATAGTTTTCAAAATTTTTTTGCCTACATGACCTCTAAAATTTTTATTTTGTTTACAGCAAAAGTGGCACAAGTTTGGATTTTAAAAAAATTGAACATCCAAATTGGAAATGCAAAAAGTGTTGAGAGAGATAATTCCAAAAATTATCTCTGATTTTGAAGGATAGGCAAAAAGTTGGCTGTTTGGTTCTGGTAAATATCCAATCACAAGTTAACTTGAGAATTTAATTTTTTCTACTCCTTGAAATTTTTGGATCTACAGGTCATTTGCATCTTCAACATGTTGATGGCAAGCATACCCACCACATTTAAAACATGTTAGGATCAATTAGAAATTTCTTTCTTATAAAATTTCACCAAGCTATTAGGGGTTGTACTAGTGGAATTTCCCAAACGTGGATAACAAAACTTTGGAGTTCATTTTTAGTGCGTGAAATAATTTCTAAACTTACATTTATTATAGTTTTCAAATTTTTTTGCATACATGAACTCTAAAATGTTCATTTTATTTACGAGAAAAGTGGGACAAGTTTGGATTTGAAAAAAATTGAACATCCAAAATGGAAATGCACAAATGTTGAGAGAGATAATTCCAAAAAGTATCTCTGATTTTGAAAGATAGGCAAAAAGTGGGTTGTTTGGATCTGGTAAATATGCAACCACACGTTAACTTGAGAATTTAATTTTTTCTAATCGAAATTTTTGGATCATTAGGTCATTTGCATCTTCAACATGTTTTTGGCATGCACTCCCACAACATTTAAAACATGTTAGGATCAATTAGAAATCTCTTTCTTATAAAATTCCACCAAGCTATTTTGGGTTGTACTAGTGGAATTTTCCAAACATGGATAACAAAACTTTGGAGTTCTTTTTTACCGCTTGAAATAACTTTCTTCACTTACATTTATTATAGTTTTCAAATTTTTTTGCATACATGAACTCTAAAATTTTCATTTTGTTTACTGGAAAAGTGGCACAAGTTGGGATTTTAAAAAAAATTGAACAACCATAATGGAAATGCAAAAAGTGCTGAGAGAGATAATTCCTAAAAGTATCTCTGATTTTGAAGGATAAGCAAAAAGTGGGCTATTTGGTTCTGGTAAATATCCAACCACAAGTTAACTTGAGAATTTATTTTTTTCTACTCCTTGAAATTTTTGGAGCATTAGGTCATTTGCATCTTCAACATGTTGATGACAAGCATTCCCACAACATTTAAAACATGTTAGGATCAATTAGAAATCGCTTTCTTATAAAATTCCACCAAGCTATTTGGGGTTGTTCTAGTGGAATTTTCCAAACATGGATAACAAGACTTTGGAGTTCATTTTTAGCGCGTGAAATAACTTTCTTCACTTACATTTTTTATAGTTTTTAAAATTTTTTTGCATACATGAACTCTAAAATTTTCTTTTTGTTCACAGGAAAAGTGGCACAAGTTTGGATTTTTTAAAAAATTGAACATCCAAATTGGAAATGCAAAAAGTGCTGAGAGAGATAATTCCAAAAATTATCTCTGATTTTGAAGGATAGGCAAAAAGTTGGCAGTTTGGTTATGGTAAATATCCAACAAAAAGTTAACTTGAGAATATAATTTTTTCTACTCTTTGAAATTTTTGGGTCATTAGGTCATTTGCATCTTCAACATGTTTGTGGCATGCATACCCACAACATTTAAAACATGTTAGGATCAATTAGAAATCTCTTTCTTATAAAATTCCACCAAGCTATTAGGGGTTGTACTAGTGAAATTTCCCAAACATGGATAACAAAACTTTGGAGTTCATTTTTAGTGCGTTAAATAATTTTCTTCACTTACATTTTTTATAGTTTTCAAATTTTTTGCATACATGAACTCTAGAATTTTTATTTTGTTTACGAGAAAAGTTGGACAAGTTTCGATTTGAAAAAAATTTGAACATCCCAAATGGAAATGCACAAATGCTAAGAGAGATAATTCCAAAAAGTATCTCTGATTTTGAAAGATAGGCAAAAAGTGGGTTAATTTTTTCTACTCCTTGAAATTTTTCAATCATTAGGTCATTTGCATCTTCAACATGTTTCTGGCATGCATACCCACCCCATTTAAAACATGTAAGGATCAATTAGAAATCAGTTTCTTATAAAATTCCACCAAGTTATTTGTGGTTGAACTAGTGAAATTTCCCAAACATGGATAACAAAACTTTTCACTTTGAGTGCATGAAACAATTTTCTTCACTTACATTTATTATTGTTTTCAAATTTTTTTGCATACATGAACTCTAAAATTTTCATTTTTTTATCGAGAAAAGTGGGACAAGTTTGGATTTGAAAAAAAATTGAGCATAAAAAATGGACATGCAAAAAGTTTGAGCGAGATAATTCCAAAAAGTATCTCTGATTTTGAAGGATAGGCAAAAAGTGGGTTGTTTGGTTCTGGTAAATATCCAACCACACGTTAACTTGAGAATTTAATTTTTTCTACTCCATGAAATTTTTTGATCATTAAGTCATTTGCCTCTTCAACATGTTTTTGGCATGCATACCACCACATTTAAAACATGTTAGCATCAATTACAAAAATCTTTCCAATAAAATTCCACCAAGTTATTAGGGGTTGTACTAGTGGAATTTTTCAAACATGGATAACAAAACTTTGGAGTTCATTTTGAGTGCGTGAAACAATTTTCTTCACTTACTTTTATTATAGTTTTTAATTTTGTTTGTATACATGAACTCTAAAACTTTTATTTTGTTTACGAGAAAAGTGGGACAAGTTTGGATTTGAAAAAAAATTGAACATCAAAAATTTAAATGCAAAAGTGCTAAGAGAGATAATTCATAAAAGTATCTCTGATTTTGAAGGATAGGCAAAAAGTGGGTTGCTTGGTTCTGGTAAATATCCAACCACACGTTAACTTGAGAATTTATTATTTTCTACTCCAAGAAAATTTTAGATCATTAGGTCATTTGCCTCTTCAACATGTTTTTGGCATGCATACCCACCACATTTAAAACATGTTAGGATCAATTAGAAAACTCTTACTGATAAAATTCCATCAAGCTATTAGGGGTTGTACTAGTGGAATTTACCAAACATGGATAACACAACTTTGGAGTTCATTTTTAGTGTGTGAAATAATTTTCTTCACTTACATTTATTATAGTTTTCCAGTTTTTTTGCATACATGAACTCTAAAATTTTCATTTTGTTTACGAGAAAAGTGGGACAAGTTTGGATTTGAAAAAAAATTGAACATGCAAAAAGGAAATACACAGATTCTGAATGTGATAATTCCAAAAAGTATCTTTGATTTTGAAGGATAGGCAGAAAGTGGGTTGTTTGGCTCTTGTAAATATCCACACACATGTTAACTTGAGAATTTAATTTCTTCTACTCCTACAAATTTTTGGATCATTAGGTCATTTGCATCTTCAACATGTTTTTGGCATGCATACCAACCACATTTAAAACATGTTAGGATCAATTAGAAATCTCTTTCTTATAAAATTCCACCAAGCTATTAGTGGTTGTACTAGTGGAAATTCCCAAACATGGATAACAAAAATTTGGAGTTCATTTTTAGTGCGTGAAATAATTTTCTTCACTTACATTTCTTATAGTTTTCAAATTTTTTTGCATACATGAACTCTAAAATTTTCTTTTTGTTTACGAGAAAAGTAGGACAACTTTGGATTTGAAAAAAAATTGATAATCAAAAATGGAAATACAAAAAGTGGTGAGAGAGATAATTCCAAAAAGTATCTCTGATTTTGAAGGATAGCAAAGAAGTGGGTTGTTTGGCTCTGGTAAATATCCAACCATACGTTAACTTGAGAATTTAATTTTTTATACTCTTTGAAATTTTTAGATCATTAGGTCATTTGCATCTTCAACATGTTTGTGGCATGCATACCCACCTCAGTTAAAACATGTTACGATCAATTAGAAATTTCTTTCTTATAAAATTCCACCAAGCTATTAGGGTTTGTACTAGTGGATTTTCCCAAAGATGGATCACAAAACTTTGGAGTTCATTTTTTGTGGGTAAAATAATTTTCTGCACTTTCATTTATTATAGTTTTCAAATTGTTTTGCATACATGAACTCTAAAATTTTCATTTTGTTTACGAGAAAAGTGGGACAACTTTGGATTTGAAAAAACTTGAACATCAAAAATGGAAATGCAAAACGTGCTGAGAGAGATAATTCCAAAAAGTATCTCTGATTTTGAAGGAAAGCCAAAAAGTGGGTTGTTTGGCTCTGGTAAATATCCAACCACACGTTAACTTGAGAATTTAATTTTTTTTACTCAAAATTTTTGGATCAATAGGTCATTTGCATCTTCAACATGTTTCTGTCCTATAAACCCACCACATTTAAAACAAGTTAGGATCAATTCGAAATCTCTTCTTATAAAATTCGACCAGGCTATTTGGGGTTGTACTAGTGGAATTTCCCAAACATGGATAACAAAATGTTGGTGTTCATTCTTAGTGCGTGAAATGATTTTCTTTACTTACATTTATTATATTTTTCAAATTTTTATGCATCCATGAACTCTTAAATTTTCATTTTGTTTACGAGAAAAGTGGGACAAGTTTGGATTTGAAAAAAAATTGAACTTCCAAAATGGAAATGCACAAATACTGAGAGAGATAATTCCAAAAAGAATATTTGGTTCTGAAGGATAGGCAAAAAGTGGGTTGTTTGGCTCTGGTAAATATCCAATCACACGTTAGCATGAGAATTTTATTTTTTCTACCTTAAATTTTTGGATCATTAGGTCATTTGCATATTCAACATTTTTCTGGCGTGCATACCCACCTCATGTAAAACATGTTAGGATCAATTACAGATTTCTTTCTTATAAAATTCCACCAAGCTATTAGGGGTTGTACTAGTGGAATTCCCAAACTTTGGAGTTCATTTTGAGTGCGTGAAACAATTTTCTTCACTTACATTTATTATAGATTTCATATTTTTTTGCATACATGAACTCTAAAATTTTCATTTTGTTTTCGAGAAAAGTGGGTCAAGTTTGGATTGGAAAAAAAATTGAACATAAAAAATTGAAATGCAAAAAGTGTTGAGAGAGATAATTCCAAAAAGTATCTTTGATTTTGAAGGATAGGCAAAAAGTGAGTTGTTTGGTTCTCATAAATATCCAACCACAAGTTAACTTGAGTATTAAATTTTTTCTACTCCATGAAATTTTTAGATCATTAGGTCATTTGCCTCTTCAACAAGTTTTTGGCATGCATACCCACCACATTTAAAACATGTTAGGATCAATTAGAAAACTCTTTCCGAAAAAATTCCACCAAGCTATTAGGGGTTGTACTAGTGGAATTTTCCAAACATGGATAACAAAACTTTGGAGTTCATTTCGAGTGCGTGAAACAATTTTCTTCAATTACATTTATTAAAGTTTTCAAATTTTTTTGCATACATGAACTCTAAAATTTTCATTTTGTTTACGAGAAAGTGGGACAAGTTTGGATTTGAAAAAAAATTGAACATCAAAAATGGAAATGCAAAAAGTGCTGAGGGAGATAATTCCAAAAAGTATCTCTGATTTTGAAGGATAGGCAAAAAGTGGGTTGTTTGGTGCTGGTAAATATCCAACCACACGTGAACTTGTGAATTTAATTTTTTCTAGTCCATGAGATTTTTAGATCATTAGGTCATTTGCCTCTTCAACATGTTTTTGGCATTCATACCCACCACATTTAAAACATGTTAGGATCAATTAGAAAACTCTTTCTAATAAAATTCCACCAAGCTATTAGGGGTTGTTCTAGTGGAATTTCCCAAACATGGATAAAAAAATTTGGAGTTCATTTTTAGTGCATGAAATAATTTTCTTCCCTTACATTTATTATAGTTTTCAAATTGTTTTGCATACATGAACTCTAAAATTTTCATTTTGTTTACGAGAAAAGTGGGACAAGTTTGGATTTGAAAAAAAATTGATAATAAAAAATGGAAATGCAAAAAGTGCTGAGAGAGATAATTCCAAAAAGTATCTCTCATTTTTAAGGATAGCCAAAAAGGGGGTTTTTTGCTCTGGTAAATATCCAACCACACGTTAACTTGAGAATTTTAATTTTTATACTCCTTGAAATTTTTAGATCATTTGGTCATTTGCATCTTCAAAATGTTTCTGGCATACCCACCTCATTTAAAACAAGTTAGGATCAATTAGAAATCTCTTTCTTATAAAATTCCACCAAGCTATTAGGGGTTGTTCTAGTGGAATTTCCCAAACATGGATAAGAAAACTTTGGAGTTCATTTTTAGTGCGTGAAATAATTTTCTTCCCTTACATTTATTATAGTTTTCAAATTGTTTTGCATACATGAACTCTAAAATTTTCATTTTGTTTAGGAGAAAAGTGGGACAAGTTTGGATTTGAAAAAAAATCGAACATCCAAAAAGGAAATACACAAATTCTGAAAGTGATAATTCCAAAAAGTATCTCTTATTTTGAAGGATAGGCAAAAAGTGGGTTGTTTGGCTCTTGTAAATATCCACCCACTTGTTAACTTGAGAATTTAATTTCTTCTACTCCTTCAAATTTTTGGATCATTAGGTCATTTGCATCTTCAACATGTTTCTGTCCTGCATACCCACCACATTTAAAACATGTTAGGATCAATTCGAAATCTCTTTCTTGTAAAATTCCACCAAGCTATTTGGGGTTGTACTAGTGGAATTTCCCAAACGTGGATAAAAAAATGTTGGAGTTCATTTTTTGTGCGTTTAATGATTTTTTTTACTTACATGTGTTATATTTTCCAAAATGTTTTGCATCCATGAACTGTAAAATTTTCATTTTGTTTACGAGAAAAGTGGGACAAGTTTGGATTTGAAAAAAAATTGAACTTCCAAAATGGAAATATGCAAATACTGAGAGAGATAATTCCAAAAAAAATTTCTTTGGTTCTGAAGGATAGGCAAAAAGTGGGTTGTTTGGCTATGGTAAATATCCAACCACACGTTAACTTGAGAATTTTAGTTTTTCTACTCCTTGAAATTTTTGGATCATTAGGTCATTTGCATATTCAACATTTTTCTGGCATGCATACCCACCACATTTAAAACAAGTTAGGATCAATTACAGATCTCTTTCTTATAAAATTCCACCAAGCTATTAAGGGTTGTACTAGTGGAATTTCCCAAACATTGATAACAAAACTTTGGATTTAATTTTTAGTGTGTGAAATAATTTTCTTCACTTACATTTATTATAGTTTTCAATTTTTTTTGCAGACATCAACTCTAATATTTTCATTTTGTTTACGAGAAAAGTGGGACAAGTTTGGATTTAAAAAAAAATTGAACATAAAAAATGGAAATGGACAAATTCTGAGAGAGATAATTCCGAAAAGTATATCTGATTTTGAAGGATAGGCTAAAAGTGGGTTGTTTGGCTCTAGTAAATATCCAACCACACGTTGACTTGAGAATTTAATTTTGTCTACTCCTTAAAATTTTAGGATCATTAGGTCATGTGCATCATCAACAAGTTTCTGGCATGCAAGTCCACCACATTTAAAACATGTAAGGATCAATAAAAAATCTCTTTCTTAGAAAATTCCACTAAGCTATTAGGGGTTTTACTAGTGGAATTTCCCAAACATGGATAACAAAACTTTGGGGTTCATTTATAGTGCGTGAAATAATTTTCTTCACTTACATTTATTACAGTTTTAAAATTTTTTTGTACACATCCTCTTAAATTTTCATTTTTTTACGAGAAAAGTAGGAAAAGTTTGGATTTGAAAAAAAATTGAACATCCAAAATGGAAATGCATAGATGTTAAGAGAGATAGTTCCAAAAAGTTTTTCTGATTTTGAAGTACAGGCAAAAAGTGGGTTGTTTGGCTCTGGTAAATATCCAACCTCTCGTCAACTTGAGAATTTAATTTTTTCTACTCAAAATTTTTGGATCATTAGGTCATTTGCATCTTCAATATGTTTCTGGCAAGCATACCGACCACATTAAAAACAAGTTAGGATCAATTAGAAATCTCTTTCTTATAAAATTTCACCAAGCTATTAGGGGTTGTACTAGTGGAATTTCCCAAACATGGATAACAAAACTTTGGAGGACATTTTTAGTGGGTGAAATAATTTTCTTCATTTACATTTATTATAGTTTTCAATTTTTTTTGCACTCATGAACTTTAAAATTTTCATTTTGTTTACGGGAAAAGAGGGACAAGTTTGGATTTGAAAAAAAATTGAACATCCAAAATGGAAATACACAAATGTTGAGAGAGATAATTCCAAAAATTATCTATGATTTTGAAGGATAGGCAAAAAGTGTGTTGTTTGGCTTCGGTAAATATCCAACCACACGATAACTTGAGAATTTAATTTTTTCTACTCCTTGAAATTTTTTTATCATTAGGACATTTGCATTTTCAACATGTTCTTGGCACGCACCCACCACATTTAAAACATGTTAGGATCAATTGGAAATATCTTTCTTATAAAATTCCACCATGCTTATTAGGGATTGTACTAGTGGAATTTCCCAAACATTGATAACAAAACTTTGGAGTTCATTTTTAGTGCGTGAAATAATTTTCTTCACTTACATTTATTATAGTATTCAAATTGTTTTGCATACATAAACTCTAAAATTTTTATTTCGTTTACTAGAAAAGTGAGACAAGTTTGGATATGAATAAAATTTTAACATCCAAAATGGAAGTGCACAAATGCTGAGAGAGATAATTCCCAAAAGTATCTCTGATTTTGATGGATAGGCAAAAAGTGGGTTGTTTGGCTCTGGTAAATATCCAACCACACGTTAACTTGAGAATTTAATTTTATCTACACCTAGAAATTTTTGGATCATTAGGTCATTTCCATCTTCAATGTGTTTCTGGCATGCTTATCCACCATATTTAAATCATGTTAGGATCAATTAGAAATCTCGTTCTTATAAAATTCCACTAGGCTATTAGGGCTTCTACAAGTGGAATTTTCCAAACATGGATAAGAAAACTTTGGAGTTCATTTGTAGTGCGTGAAATAATTTTCTTCACTTACATTTATTTTAGTTTTCAAATTTTTTTGCATACACGAACTTAAAAATTTTTGTTTTGTTTACGAGAAAACTGGGACAAGTTTGGTTTAAAAAAAAATTGAACATCCAAAATGGAAATGCACAAATGCTGAGAGAGATAATTCCAAAAGGTTTCTATGATTTTGAAAGATTGGCAAAAAGTCGGTTGTTTCGCTCTGATAAATATCCAACCACACGTTAACTTGAGAATTTAATTTTTTTATTCCCTGAATTTTTTTAGATCATTAGGTTATTTGGATCTTCAACATGTTTGTGGCATGCATACCCACCTCATTTAAAACATGTTAGGATCAATTAGAAATCTCTTTCTTATAAAATTCCACCAAGCTATTAGGGTTTGTACTAACGGAATTTCCCAAAGATGGTTAACAAACTTTGGAGTTCATTTTTAGTGCGTGAAATAATTTTCTTCACTTCCATTTATTATAGTTTTAAATTTTTTTTTTATACATGAACTCTAAAATTTTCATTTTGTTTACGAGAAAAGTGGGACAACTTTGGATTTGAAAGAAATTGAACATCAAATATGGAAATGCAAAAAGTGCTGAGAGAGATAATTCCAAAAAGTATCTCTGATTTTGAAGGAAAGGCAAAAAGTGGGTTGTTTGGCTCTGGTAAATATCCAACCACATGTTAACTTGAGAATTTAATTTTTTTTACTCATTGATATTTTTGGATCAGTAGGTCATTTGCATCTTCAACATATTTCTGTCCTGCATACCCATCACATTTAATACATGTTAGGATCAATTCGAAATCTCTTTCTTATCAAATTCCACCATGCTATTTGGGGTTGTACTTGTGGAATTTCCCAAACATGGATAACAAAATGTTGGAGTTCATTTTTAGTGCGTGAAATGATTTTCTTTACTTACATTTATTATATTTTTCAAATTTTTTTGCGTCGAAGAACTCTAAAATTTTCATTTTGTTTACGAGAAAAGTGGGACTAGTTTAGATTTGAAAAAAAATTGAACTTCCAAAAAGGAAATGTACAAATACTGAGAGAGATAATTCCGAAAAGTATCTTTGGTTCTGAAGAATATGCAAAAAGTGGGTTGTTTGGCTCTGGTAAATATCCAACCACACGTTAACTTGAGAATTTTATTTTTTCTACTCCTTGAAATTTTTGGATCATTAGGTCATTTGCGTATTCAACATTTTTCTGGTGTGCATACCCACCACATTTAAAACATGTTAGGATCAATTATAGATCTCTTTCTTATAAAATTTCACCAATCTCTTAGGTGTTGTACTAGTGGAATTTCCCAAACATTGATAACAAAACTTTGGAGGTTATTTTTAGTGCGTGAAATAATTTCTTGACTTACATTTAATATAGTTTTCAAATTTTTTTGCATACATGAACTCTAAAATTTTCATTTTGTTTACAAGAAAAGTGGGACAAGTTTGGATTTAAAAAAAATTGAACATAAAAAATGGAAATGGACAAATTCTGAGAGAGATAATTCTGAAAAGTATATCTGATTTTGAAGGACAGGCTAAAAGTAGGTTGTTTGGCTCTAGTAAATATCCAACCACACGTTAACTTGAGAATTTAATTTTGTCTACTCCTTGAAATTTTTGGATCATTAGGTCATGTGCATCATCAACAAGTTTTTTGCATGCAAGTCCACCACATTTAAAACATGTTAGGATCAATTAGAAATCTCTTTCTTAGAAAAACACACTAAGCTATTCGGGGTTGTACTAGTGGAATTTCCCAAACATGGATAACAAAACTTTGGGGTTCATTTATAGTGCGTGAAATAATTTTCTTCACTTACATTTATTATAGTTTTCAAATTTTTTTGCATACATGAACTCTTAAATTTTCATTTTTTTTATGAGAAAAGTGGGACAAGTTTCGATTTGAAAAAAAATTGAACATCCAAAATGGAAATACACAGATGCTGAGAGAGATAATTCCAAAAAGTTTTTCTGATTTTGAAGTACAGGCAAAAAGTGGTTTGTTTGGCTCTGGTAAATATCCAACCTCACGTCAACTTGAGAATTTAATTTTTTCTACTCCTTCAAATTTTTTGATCATTAGGTCATTTGCATCTTCAACATGTTTCTGGCATGCGTACCCACCACATTTAAAACATGTTAGGATCAATTGGAAATCTCTTTCTTATAAAATTCCACCATGCTATTAGGGATTGTACTAGTGGAATTTCCCAAACATTGATAACAAAACTTTGGAGTTCATTTTTAGTGCGTGAAATAATTTTCTTCACTTACATTTATTATAGTATTCAAATTTTTTTGCATACATGAACTCTAAAATTTTCATTTCGTTTACGAGAAAAGTGAGAGAAGTTTGGATTTGAAAAAAAATTTAACCTGCAAAATGGAAGTGCACAACTGCTGAGAGAGGTAATTCCAAAAAGTATCTCTGATTTTGATGGATAGGTAAAAAGTGGGTTGTTTGGCTCTGGTAAATATCCAACCACAAGTTAACTTAAGAATTTAATTTTTTCTACTCCTTGAAATTTTTGGAGCATTAGGTCATTTGCATCTTCAACATGTTTCTGGCTTGCATACCCACCACATTTAAAACATGTTAGGATCAATTATAAATATGTTTCTTATAAAATTCCACCAACCTATTTGGGGTTGCACTAGTTGAATTTCCCAAACATGGATAAGAAAACTTTGGAGTTCATTTGTAGTGCGTGAAATAATTTTCTTCACTTACATTTATTTTAGCTTTCAAATTTTTTTGCATACACGAACTCTGAAATTTTCGTTTTGTTTACGAGAAAACTGGGACAAGTTTGGATATGAAAAAAAAATTGAACATCCAAAATGGAAGTGCAAAAATACTGAGAGAGATAATTCTAAAAAGTATCTCTGATTTTGAAGGATAGGCAAAAAGTGGGATGTTTGGCTCTGGTAAATATTCAACCACAAGTCAACTTGAGAATTTAATTTGTTCTACTGCTTGAAATTTTTGGATCACTAGGCCTTTTGGATCTTCAACATGTTTCTGGCATGCATACCCACCACATTTAAAACATGTTAGGATCAATTACAAATCTCTATCTTATTAAATTCCACAAGCTATTAGGGTTCGTACCAGTGGAATTTTCCAAACATAGATAACAAAACTATGCAGTTCAATTTTAATGCGTTAAATAATTTTCTTCACTTACATTTATTATAGTTTTCAAATATTTTTTGCATACGTGAAGTCTAAAATTTTGATTTTGTTTACGAGAAAAGTGGGACAAGTTTGGATTTGAAAAAAAATTGAACATCCAAAATTGAAATGCTCAAATCTTGAAAGAGATAATTGCAAAAAGTATCTCTGAAAAGATAAGCAAAAGGTTGGTTGTTTGGCTCTGGTAAAAATCCAACCACTCGTTAACTTGAAAATTTAATTTTTTCTACACCTTGAAATATTTGGATCATTAGGTCATTTGCATCTTCAACATGTTTCTGGCATGCATACCCACCACATTTAAAACATGTTAGGATCAATTATAAATATCTTTCTTATAAAATACCACAAAGCAATTAGGGGTTGTACTAGTAGAATTTCCCAAACATGGATAACAAAACTTTGGAGTTCATTTTTAGTGCGTGAAATAATTTTCTTCACTAAAACTTTTTATAGTTTTCAAATGTATTTGTATACACGAACTCTAATATTTTCATTTTTTTTACGAGAAAACTGGGAAAAGTTTGGATTTAAAAAAAAGTTTAACATCGAAAATGGAAATGCACAAATTCTGAGAGAGATAATTCCAAAGGTTGTTAGGCTCTGGTAAATATCCAACCCTACGTTAACTTGAGAATTTAATTTTTTCTACTCGAAATTTTTGGATCATTAGGTCATTTGCATCTTCAACATGTTTCTGGCATGCATACCCACTGCATTTAAAACATGTTAGGATAAATTAGAAATCTTTTCTTTATACAATTCGACCAAGCTATTAGGGGTTGTACTAGTGGAATTTCCAAAACATGGATAACAAAACTTTGGAGTTCATTTTTAGTGCATGAAATAATTTTTTTCACTTACATTTATTATAGTTTTCAAATTTTTTTCCATACATGAACTCTAAAATTTTCATTTTGTTTATGAGAAAAATGCGACAAGTTTGGATTTGGAAACAAATTCAACAACCAAAATGGAAATTGACAATGCTGAGAGAGATAATTCCAAAAAGTATCTTTTATTTTGAAGGATAGGCAAAAAGTGGGTTGTTTGGCTCTGGTAAATATTCAACCACACGTTAACTTGAGAATTTTATATTTTCTACTTCTTGAAATTTTTGGATCATTAGGTCATTTGCATATTCAACATTTTTCTCGTGTGCATACCCACCATATTTAGAACATGTTAGGATCAATTACAGATCTCTTTCTTATAAAATTCCACCAAGCTATTTGGGGTTGTACTAGTGGAATTTCCCAAGCATGGATAACAAAACTTTAGAGTTCATTTTTAGTGCATGAAATAATTTTCTTCATTTACATTTATTATAGTTTTCAATTTTTTTTGCCAAATTGAACTCTAAAATTTTCATTTTGTTTACAAGAAAAGTGGAATAAGTTTGGATTGAAAACAAAATTCAACATAAAAATTGGAAATGTACAAATTCTGAGAGAGATAATTCTAAAAAGTATCTCTGAATTTGAAGGATTGGCTGAAAGTGTGTTGTTTGGCTCTAGTAAATATCCAACCACACGTTAACTTGAAAATTTAATTTTTTCTACTCCTTGAAATTTTTCAATCATTAGGTCATTTGCATCATCAACATGTTTCTGGCATGCATGTCCATCACATTTAAATCATGTTAGGATCAATTAGAAATCTCTTTCTAAGAAAATTCCACTAAGCTATTAGGGCTAGTACTAGTGGAATTTCCCAAACATGGATAACAAAACTTTGGGGTTCAATTTTAGTGCTTGAAATAATTTTCTTCATTTACATTTATTAAAGTTTTAGAATTTTTTTGCATTCAATAACTCTAAAATTTTCATTTTTTTTTCAAAAAAAGTGGGACAAGTTTGGATTTGAAAAAAAATTGAGCATCCAAAATGGATATGCCCAGATGCTAAGATGGATAATTCCAAAAAGTATCTCTGATTTTGTAGGTTAGGCAAAAAGTGGGTTGTTTGGCACTAGTAAATATCCAACCACACATCAACTTGAGAATTTAATTTTTTCCACTCCTTGAAATTTTTGGATCATTAGGTCATTTGCATCTTCAACATGTTTCTGGCATGCATACCCACCACATTTAAAACTTGTTAGGATCAATTAGAAATCTCTTTCTTATAAAATTCCACCTAGCTATTTCGGGTTGTACTAGTGGAATTTCCAAAACATGGTTGCCAAAACTTTGGAGTTCATTTTTAGTGCGTGAAATAATTTTCTTTACTTACATTTATTATAGTTTTCACAGTTTTTGCATACATGAACTACAAAATTTTCATTTTGTTTACGAGAAAAGTGGGACAACTTTGGATTTGGAAAAAAATTGAAAATCTAAAATGGAAATGCAAAAATACTGAGAGAGATAATTCTGAAAAGTATCTCTGATTTTGAAGGATAGGCAAAAAGTGGGATGTTTGGATCTGGAAGATATCCAACCATAAGTTAACTTGAGAATTTAATTTTTTCTACTGCTTGAAAATTTTGGATCAATAGGTCATTTGCATCTTCAACATGTTTCTGGCTTGCATATCCAGCATATTTAAAACATGTTAGTATCAATTAAAAATCTCTTTCTTATTAAATTCCATAGACCTATTAGGGTTTGTACTTGTGGTACTTCCTAAACATGGATAACAAAACTTTGGAATTCATTTTTATTGCTTGAAATAATTTTCTTTACTTACATTTATTATATTTTTCAAATATTTTTGCATACATGAACTCTAAAATTTTCATTTTGTTTACGAGAAAAATGCGAGAAGTTAGGATTTGAAAAAAATTTAACATAAAAATTGGAAATGCAAAAACTGCGGTGAGAGATAATTCCAAAAAGTATCTCTGATTTTGAAGGATAGGCAAAAGGATAGTTGTTTGGCTCCGGTAAATATCCAACCACACGTCAACTTGAGAATTTAATTTTTTCTACTCCTTGAAATTTTTAGATCATTAGGTCATTTGCATCTTCAACATGTTTCTGGCAATCATACCCACCACATTTAAAACATGTTAGGATAAATTAGAAATCTCTTTCTTTAAAAATTCCACCAAGCTATTAGAGGTTGTACTTGTGGAATTTCCCAAACATGGATAACAAAACTTTGGAGTTCATTATGAGTGCGTGAAATAAATTTTTTCACTTACATTTATTATAGTTTTCAAAATTTTTTACATACATAAACTCTAAAATTTACATTTTGTTTACGAGAAAAGTGGGACAAGTTTGGATTTGAAAAAAAATTTAACATAAAATATGGAAATGCTAAAAGTACTGAGAGAGAGAATTCCAAAAAGTATCTCTAATTTTGAAGGATAGGCAAAAAGTGGGTTGTTTGGCTCTTGTAAATATCCAGCCACACGTTAACTTGAGAATTTAATTTTTTCTACTCCTTGAAAATTTTGGAACATTAGGTCATTTGAATCTTCAACATGTTTCAGGCATGCATACCCACCACATTTAAAACGTGTTAGGATAAATTAGAAAACTCTTTCTGATAAAATTTCACCAAGCTATTAGGGATTGTACTAGTGGAATTTTCGAAACATGGATAACAAAACTTTTAAGTTCATTTTTAGTGCGTGAAATAATTTTCTTCACTTACATCTATTATAGTTTTCAAATTGTTTTGCATACATGAAATCTAAAATTTTCATTTTATTTATGAGAAATGTGGGACAAGTTTGGATTTGAAAAAAAATTGAACATCCAAAAAGGACATACACAAATGCTGAAAGTGATAATTCCAAAAAGTATCTTTGATTTTGAAGGATAGGCAAAAAGTGGGTTGTTTGGCTCTGGTAAATATCCAACCACACGTCAACTTGAGAATTTAATTTTTTCTACTCCTTGAAATTTTTGGATCATGAGGTCATTTGCCTCTTCAACATGTTTCCGGCATGCATACCCGCCACATTTAAAACATGTTAGGATCAATTAGAAATCTATTTCTTATAACATTCCACCTTCCTATTAGAGGTTGTACTTTTGGAATTTCTCAAACATGGATAACAAAACTTTGGAGTTCATTTTTAATGCGTGAAATAATTTTCATCACTTACAATAGTTATTGTTTTCAAATTTTTTTGCATACATGAACTCCAAAATTTTCATTTTGTTAGGGAGAAAAGTGGGACAAGTTTGGATTTGAAAAAAAATTGAACATCCAAAATGGAAATGCAAAAAGTGTTGATAGAGATTATTCCAAAAAGTATCGCTGATTTTGAAGGATGGGCAAAAAGTGGGTTGTTTGGCTCTGGAAAATATCCAATCACACGTTAACTTGAGAATTTTATTTTTTCTACTCCTTGAAATTTTTGGATCATTAGGTCATTTCCATCTTCAACATGTTTCTTGCATGCCTACCCACCACATTTAAAACATGTTAGGATCAATTAGAAATCTTTTTCTTATAAAATTCCACCAAGCTATTTGGGGTTGTACTAGTGGAATTTCCCAAACACTGATAACAAAACTTTGGAGTTCATTTTTAATGCGTGAAATAATTTTCATCACTTACAATAGTTATTGTTTTCAAATTTTTTTGCATACATGAACTCTAAAATTTTCATTTTGTTAGGGAGAAAAGTGGGACAAGTTTGGATTTGAAAAAAAATTGAACATCCAAAATGGAAATGCAAAAAGTGTTGATAGAGATTATTCCAAAAAGTATCGCTGATTTTGAAGGATGGGCAAAAAGTGGGTTGTTTGGCTCTGGAAAATATCTAATCACACGTTAACTTGAGAATTTTATTTTTTCTACTCCTTGAAATATTTGGATCATTAGGTCATTTCCATCTTCAACATGTTTCTTGCATGCATACCCACCACATCTAAAACATGTTAAGATCAATTAGAAATCTCTTTCTTATAAAATTTCCACCAAGCTATGGGGGGTTGTCCCAAACATGGATAATAAAACGTTGGAGTTCATTTTTAGTGCGTGAAATAATTTTCTTCACTTACATTTATTATAGTTTTCGAATTTGTTTGCATACTTGAACTCTAAATTTTCAATTTGTTTACAAGAAAAGTGGGAGAAGCTTGGATTTGAAAACAGATTGAACATCCAAAATGGAAATGCACAAATACAGAGAGAGATAATTCCAAGAATTATCTCTGATTTTGAAGGATACTCAAAAAGTGGGTTGTTTGGCTCTCGTAAATATCCAACTACATGGTAACTTGAGAATTTAATTTTTTCTACTCCTTAAAATTTTTGGATTATAAGGTCATTTTCATCTTCAACATGTTTCTGGCATGAATACCCACCACATTTAAAACATGTTAGGATCAATTAGAAATCTCTTTCTAATAAAATTCCACAAAGATATTAGGAGTTGTACTAGTGGAATTTCCCAAACATGGATAACAAAACTTTAGAGTTCATTTTTAGTGTCTGAAATAATTTTCTTCACTTACATTTATTATAGTTTTGAAATTTTCTTGCATACATAAACTCTAAAATTTTCATTTTGTTTACGAGAAAAGTTTGGATTTGAAAAAAATTTGAAAATCTAAAAAGGAAATTCACAAATGCTGAGAGAGATAATTCCAAAAAGTATCTCTGATTTTGAAGGATAGGCAAAAAGTGGGTTGTTTGGCTCTGGTAAATATCCAACCACACGTCAACTTGAGAATTTAAATTTTTCTACTCCTTTTAATTTTTGGATGATTAGGTCATATGCATCTTCAACATGTGTCTAGCATGCATACCCACCACATTTAAAACATGTTACGATCAATTAGAAATCTCTTTCTTAAAAAATTTCACGAAGTTATTAGGGGTTGTACTTGTGGAATTTCCCAAACGTGGATAACAAAACTTTGGAGTTCATTTTTAGTGCGTGAAATAATTTTCTTCACTTAAATTTATTATAGTTTTCAACTTTTTTTGCATATGTGAACTCTAAACTTTCATTTTGTTTATGAGAAAAGTGGGACAAGTTTGGATTTGAAAAAAAAATTGAACATTCAAAATGGAAATGCACAAATCTAGAGAGAGATAATTCGAAAAAGTATCTCTGAATTTGAATGATAGGCAAAAAGTGGGTTGTTTGGCTCTGGTAAATATCCAACCACACGTCAACTTGAGAATTTAATTTCGTCTATTCCTTGAAATGTTTTGTTCATTAGGTCATTTGCATCTTCAACATGTTTCAGGCATGCATACCCACCACATTTAAAACATGTTAGGATCAATTCAAAATCTCTTTCTTATAAAATTCCACAAGCTATTAGGGCTTGTATTAGTAGAATTTCCCAAACATGGATAACAAAACATTCGAGTTCATTTTTAGTGCGTGAAATGATTTTCTTTACTTAAATTAATTATATTTTTCAAATTTTTTTGCATCCATGTACTCTAAAATTTTCATTTTGTTTACGAGAAAAATAGGACAAGTTTGGATTAAAAAAAAAATTGAACATCCAAAATGAAAATTTACAAATGCTGAGAGAGATAATTCCTAAAAGTATCTCTGATTTTGATGGATAGGCAAAAAGTGGGTTGTTTGGCTCTGGTAAATATTCAACCACACGTTAACTTGAGAATTTTATTTTTTCTACTCCTTGAAATTTTTGGATCATTAGGTCACTTGCATCCTCAACATATTTCTGGCATACATATCCACGACATTTAAAAAATGTTTGGATCAATTATTTATCTCTTTCTTTTAAAATTCCACCAATCTATTAGGGGTTGTACTAGTGGAATTTCCCAAACATGGATAACGAAACTTTGGAGTTCATTTTTAGTGAGTGAAATAATTTTATACACTTACATTTATTATAGTTATCAAATTTTTTTGCATACAAGAACTCTAAAATTTTCATTTTGTTCACGAGAAAACATGGACAAGTTTGGATTTGAAAAAAAATTGAACATAAAAATTGGAAATGCACAAATGCTGAGAGAGATAATTCCAAAAAGTAACTCTGATTTTGAAGGATAGGCTAAAAGTGGGTTGTTTGGCTCTGGTAAATATCCAACCACACGTTAACTTGAGAATTTAATTTTTTCTACTCCATGAAATTTTACGATCATTTGGTCATTTGCATCTACAACATGTTTCTGGCATGCATGTCCACCACATTTAAAACATGTTAGGATCAATTAGAAATCTCTTTCTTAAAAAATTCCACTAAGCTATTAGGGGTAGTACAAGTGGAATTTCCCAAACATGGATAACAAAACTTTGGAGTTCATTTTTAGTGAGTGAAATAATTTTCTTCACGTACATTTATTATAGTTTTCAAATTTTTTTGCATACCTGAACACTAAAACTTTCATTTCTTTTTACGAGAAAAGTAGGACAAGTTTGGATTTGAAAAAAAATTGAGCATCCAAAATGGAAATGCACAAATACTGAGAGAGATAATTCCAAAAAGTATCTCTGATTTTGAAGTATAGGCAAAAAGTGAGTTGTTTGGCTCTGGTATATAGCCAACCACACGTCAACTTGAGAATTGAATTTTTTCTACTCGAAATTTTTGGATCATTAGGTCATTTCCATCTTGAACTTGTTTCTGGCATGCATACCCACCACATTTAAAACATGTTAGGATCAATTAGAAATCTCTTTCTTATAAAATTCCACCAAGCTAGTAGGGGTTGTACTAGGGGCATTTCCCAAACATGGATAACAAAACTTTCGAGTTCATTTTTAGTGTGTGAAATAATTTTCTTCACTTACATTTATTATAGTTTTCAAATTTTTTTGCATACATGAACTCTAAAATTTTCATTTTGTTTGCAGGAAAAGTGGAACAAGTTTGGATTTGAAACAAAATTGAACATCTAAAGTGGAAATACACAAATGCTGAGAGATATAATTCCAAAAAGTATCTCTAATTTTGAAGGATAGGGAAAAAGTGGGTTGTTTGGATCAGGTAAATATCCAACCTCACGTTAACTAGAGAATTTAATTTTTTCTACTCCTTGAAATTTTTGGATCATTAGGTCATTTGCATCTTCAACATGTTTCTGGCATGCATATCAACCACATTTAAAACAAGTTAGGATCAATTAGAAATCTTTTTCTTGTAAAATTCCACCAAGCTATTAGGGGTTGTACTTGTGGAATTTCCCAAACATGGATAACAAAACTTTGGGTTTCATTTTGCGTGCTGTGAAATAATTTTCTTCACTTACATTTATTATAGTTTTCAAATTTTTTTTCATACATGAACATTAAAATTTTCATTTATTTATGAGAAAAGTGGGACAAGTTTGGATTTGAAAAAAATTGAACATAAAAAATGGAAATGCAAAAAGTGCTGAGAGAGCTAATTCCAAAAAGTATCTCTGATTTTGATGGATAGGCCAAAAGTGGGTTGTTTTGCACTGGAAAATATCCAACCACACTTTAACTTGAGAATTTAATTATTTCTACTCCTTGAATTTTTTGGATCATTAGGCCACTTGCATCTTCAACATGTTTCTGGCATGCATACCCACCACATTTAAAACATTTTAGGATAAATTAGAAATCACTTTCTTATAAAATTCCACCAAGCTATTAGGGGTTGTGCTAGTGGAATTTTCCAAACAAGGATAACAAAACTTTGGAGTTCATTTTAAGTGCGCGAAATAATTTTCTTCACTTGTATTTATTATAGTTTTCAATTGATCTTTGCATGCATGAACTTTAAAATTTTTATTTTGTTTACGAGAAAAGTTTGGAATTAAAAAAAAATTAATATCCAAAATGGAAATGCACAAATGCTGAGAGAGATAATTGCAAAAAGTATCTCTGATTTTTAAGGGTAGGCAAAAAGTGGGTTGTTTTGCTCTAGTAAATATCCAACCACACGTTAACTTGAGAATTTAAATTTTTCCACTCCTTGCAATTTTTGGATAATTTGGTCATTTGCATCTTCAACATGTTTATAGCATGCATACCCACCACAATTAAAACATGTTAGGATCAATTAGAAAATTTTTTCTTATAAAATTCCACCAAGCTATAAGGGGTTGTACTAGTGGAATTACCCAACCATGGATAACAAAACTTTGCGGTTCATTTTTAGTGCGTGAAATAATTTTCTTCTGTTGCATTTATTATAGTTTTCAAATTATTTTGCATACACGAACTCTAAAATTTTCATTTTGTTTACGAGAAAAGTGGGACAACTTTGGATTTCAAAAAAAATTGAACATCCAAAATGGAAATGCACAACTGCTGAGAGAGATAATTCCAAAAAGTATCTCTGATTTTGAAGGATAGGTAAAAAGTGGGTTGTTTGGCTCTGGTAAATATCCAACTATACATCAACTTGAGAATTTAATTTTTTCTACTCCTTGAAATTTTCGGATCAATAGGACTTTTGCATCTTCAACATGTTTCTGGCATGCGTACCCACCACATTTAAAACATGTTAGGCTCAATTAGAAATCTCTTTCTTATAAAATTCCACAAAGCTATTAGGGGTTGTACTAATGGAATTTCCCAAACATGGATAACAAAACTTTGGAGTTCATTTTTAGTGCGTGAAATAATTTTCTTCACTTCCATTTATTATAGTTTTCAATTTTTTTGTAATACATGAACTCTAAAATTTTCATTTTTTTTTGAGGAAAGTGGGACAAGTTTGGATTTGAAAAAAAAATTGAACATCCAAACTGGAAATGCAAAAATTTCTGAGTGAGATAATTCCAAAAAGTATCTATGATTTTAAAGGATACGGAAAAAGTCGATTGTTTGGCTCTGGTAAATATCTAATTACACATTAACTTGAAAATTTTATTTTTTCTGCATGTTGAAATTTTAGAATATTTAGGTCATTTGCATCTTCAACATGTTTCTTGCATTCATACCCACCACATTTAAAACATGTTTGGATCAATTAGAAATCTCTTTCTTATAAAATTCCACCAAGCTAATAGGGGTTGTACTAGTGGAATTTCCCAAACATGGATAAATAAACTTTGGAGTTCATTTTTAGTGCGTGAAAATAATTTTCTTCACTTACATTTATTATAGTTTTCAAATTTTTTTGCATATATGAACTCTAATATTTTCATTTTGTTTACAAGAAAAGTGGGACAAGTTCAGATTTGAAAATAAATTGAACATCCAAAATGGAAATAAAAAAAGTGCTGAGAGAGATGATTCTAAAAAGAATCTCTGATTTTGAAGGATAGGCAAAAAGTGGGTTGTTTGGCTCTGGAAAATATCTACCCACACGTTAACTTGACAATTAAATTTTTTCTACTTCTTGAAATTTGTGGATCATTAGGTCATTAGCATCTTCAACATGTCTCTTGCATGCATACCCACCACATTTAAAACATGTTAGGATCAATTAGAAATCTCTTTCTTATAAACTTCCACCAAGCTATTAGGGGTTGTACTAGTGGATTTTTCCAAACATGGATAACAAAACTTTGGAGTTCATTTTTAGTGCATGAAATAATTTTATTTCAAATATTTTAGGATACATGAACTCTAAAATTTTCATTTTCTTTACGAGAAAAGAGGGACAAGTTTGGATTTGAAAAAAAATTGAACATCCAAAATAGAAATGCAAAAAGTGGTGAGAGAGATAATTCCAAAAAGTATCTCTGGTATTGAAGGATAGGCTAAAAGTGGGTTGTTTGGTTCTGGTAAATATCCAACACGTTAACTTGAGAATTTAATTTTTTCAACTCCTTAAAATTTTATCATCAACATGTTTTCTGCATGCATACCCACCACATTTAAAACATGTTAGGCTCAAATAGAAATCTCTTTCTTAAAATATTCCACCAAGCTATTAAGGGTTGTACTAGTGGAATTTCCCAAACAAGGATATAAAAACTTTGGAGTTCATTTTTAGTGCGTGAAATAACTTTCCTCACATTTATTATAGTTTTAAATTTTTTTGCATAATGAACTTTAAAATTTTCAATTTCTTTACGAGAAAAGTTTGGATTTGAAAAAAAATTGAAAATCCAAAATGGAAATCGACAAATGATGAGAGAGATAATTCCAAAACCTATCTTTGATTTTGAAGGATAAGCAAAAAGTGGGTTGTTTGGCTCTGGAAAATATCCAACCACACTCAACTTGAGAATTTAATTTTTTCTAATCCTTGAAATTTTTGGATCATTAGGTCATTTGCATCTTCAACATCTTTCTGGCATGCATACCCACCACATTTAAAACATGTCACGATCAATTAGAAATCTCTTTCATAAAAAAATCCACCATGTTATTAGGGGTTGTACTAGTGGAATTTCCCAAACATGGATAACTAAACTTTGGAGTTCATTTTTAGTGCGTGAAATAATTTTCTTGACTTACAATTGTTTTCAAATTTTTTTGCTTACATGAACTCTACAATTTTCATTTTGTTTACGAGAAGAGTGGGACAAGTTTGGATTTGAAAAAACCTTGAACATCCAAAATGGAAATGCACAAATGCTGAGAGAGATAATTCCAAAATGTATCTCTGATTTTGAAGGATAGGCAAAAAGTAGGTTGTTTGGTTTTTGGTAAATATCCAACCACACTTTGACTTGAGAATTTAATTTTTTCTACTCCAAATTTTCTGATCATTAGGTCTTTTTCATCTTCAACATGTTTCTGGCATGCATACCCACCACATTTAAAACATGTTAGGATCTATTAGAAATCTCTTTCTTATATAATTCCACCAAGCTATTAGGCGTTGTACTAGTGGAATTTCCCAAACAGGAATAACAAAACGTTCGAGTTCATTTTTAGTGAGTGAAATGATTTTCTTTAGTTACATTTATTATATTTTTCAAATTTTTTGCATCCATGAACTCTAAAATTTTCATTTTGTTTACGAGAAAATTGGGACAAGTTTTGATTTGAAAAAAAATTGAACTTCCAAAATGTTAATCCACAAATGCTGAGAGAGATAATTCCAAAAAGTATCTCTTATTTTGATGAATTGGCAAAAAGTGGGTTGTTTGGCTCTGGTAAATATCCAACCACACGTTAACTTGAGAAATTAATTTTTTCTACTCCTTCAAATTTTTGGATCATTAGGTCATTTGCATGTTTAACATGTTTCTGGCATGATACCCACCACATTTAAAACATGTTAGGATCAATTACAGATCTCTTTCTTATAAAATTCCACCAAGCTATTAGGGGCTATACTAGTGGAATTTCCCAAACATGGATAACAAAACTTTGGAGTTGTGTTTTAGTGAGTGAAAGAATTTTATTCACTTACATTTATTATAGTTTTCAAATTTTTTTGCATACATCAACTCTAAAATTTTCTTTTCTTTTACGAGAAGAGTGGAACAAGTTTGGATTTAAAAAAAAATGTACATCTAAAGTGGAAATACACAAATGATGAGAGATATAATTCCAAAAGTATCTCTGATTTTTTATGGATAGGGAAAAAGTGGGTAGTTTGGCTCTGGTAAATATCAAACCACACGTTAACTTTAGAATTTTAATTTTTTCTACTGCTCGAAATTTTTGGATCATTAGGTCATTTGCAACTTCAACATGTTTTTGGCATGCATACCCACCTCATTTAAAACATGTTAGGATCAATTAGAAATCTCTTTCTTTTAAAATTCCACCAAGCTATTAGGGGTTGTACTAGTGGAATTTCCCAAACGTGGATAACAAAACTTTGGAGTTCATTTTTAGTGCGTGAAATTATTTTCTTCTCTTACATTTATTATAGTTATCAAATTTTTTCGCATACATGAACTCTAAAATTTTGTTTTTATTTACGATAAAAGTTTGGATTTGAAAAAAAATTGAACCTCCAAAATGGAAATGCAAAAAGTTCTGGGAGAGATAATTCCAAAAAGTATCTCTGATTTTGATGCATAGGCAAAAAGTGGTTTGTTTGGCTCTGGTAAATATCCAACCACACGTTAACTTGAGAATTTACTTTTTTCTACTCCTCGAAATTTTTGGATAATTAGGTCATTTGCGTCTTCAACATGTTTCTAGCATGCATACCCACCACATTTAAAACATCTTAGGATCAATTTGAAATCTCTTTCTTACAAAATTCCACCAAGCTGTTAGGGGTTGTACTAGTGGAATTACCCAAACATGGATAACAATACTTTGGAGTTCATTTTTAGAGCGTGAAATAATTTTATTCACTTACATTTATTATAGTTTTCAACATTTTTGGCATACATGAACTATAAAATTTTCATTTTGTTTACTAGAAAAATGGGACAACTTTGGATTTCAAAAAAAAAAATTGAAAATCCAAAATGGAAATGCACAAATGCTAAGAAAGATAATTCCAAAAAGTATCTCTGATTTTTAAGGATAGGAAAAAAGTGGGATATTTGGCTCAGGTAAATATCCAACTTTTTTTTTTTTTTTAACAAATCTTAAATAAACCTTAATTATCAAATCAGATTCAATTAACATTCAAAACCTAAGTTCAAACTATATGAAAAATTAACTTCAATAATGACGAATTACTCCCTTTCTTCCTCCTCTCGCTCGGGCAGCAACTCGTTCTCACGGGTGCTGCAATTTCCGGAAATTGGTGGCGTCGGGTAGCAATAGTGAGTGGCTGGAGGTAGAGACGACGCCGGAGACGACGGTTAGAAGCCGACGGACGGAGGTAACGTCCGGCGAAGAACGAAACAGAGCTAACGTTCTCCAACCGGCTCTCTCGAGTCTCGGTTGGAGTCGGAATGGCTCCGGGACTGGTCGGAATATGTAAAAGACGCCGGAGGATGGTCGGAAAGAAGGAGTGGCACCGGAGAAGCCCTCTCAGATCCCCTCCCGGCCTGGAGAGCAAAGAATGGCAGCGTCGAACTCGCCGCGACGGAGACTCTCTCGAGCTCTCCTCGGGTCTGTTCTCGGTTGCCGGATGGTGGTGGACGATGGTGGACGACGGTGGACGACGGTGGCCCGGCGAACGGCGGTGGGGAACTCCTCTCGGATCCTCCCCTGTTTCCGGTCAAACAAACTCTGCTTTTGGTCTCCCTTTTTCCTGCTCTTCACGCTGCCTTCCCCCCTCGGGTTTTCCCTCTCGGGTCCCCCCTCTCGGATCCCCTTTCGACCCCCTCTTTCGACACCCCCCTTTTCCTTTAAATACCATCTTGTTTATTTTAAAACAATTTGACCTAAAAATCATCTCCATTTCACTAAGGGCATTTTAGTAAATATCTCCTTCTCCACCATAATTCTCCTGAAATTCCATAATTAAATCTATAAAAAATATTTCAGGAAGAAATAAACCTTAAAAACAATGAAATATAATTCAGGAGAGAAAAATATGCAATATCGACAGTGATTAATGCCAAATTCAATAAATGCTCATTTCATTTGAAAACTGATAAATAACCACCTATAACACAATTATAATGGTTATTCTATTATAGTTAACTTAGTTCTCATGACAGAATATAGCATCTATCACACCCCCAAACCTAAATCTTTGCTAGTCCCTAGCAAAACAACAATTGAACCAAAATTAAGCTTAAGAAAACAAAATGCCACTTTCGTAGGGAGCACGATTGCATTTAGCGCATGCAACAAGCCGTTAAACTCCTACTCTGCAGTAGTGGACGAGTTATGTCTCGTGAGGGTTTGCATGGAATTTACCCACAAAATTCATCTAAATCAATAATATAAAAATAAAAAAAACTGAAGAAAATTTACTCCTCATTAGCATATGACTAACACTTAGTATCGTAAAATATCTGAAAATCATATGAGATCTTGCAAAATTTTGAAAACCTATGTAAAATATAGTCTATTATTAATCCAAATACACTCATTGTTACTCCACCTAAACCAATGTGACCCATAAGCTATTACTTCAACAGAACGAAGAGGCAACAAATAACAATAAAATCCTGGTCACATCACAATTAAGAGAAAATAGTAGAGTAAGCCTATTGTCTGACAATCTCACAAAAGAAATATACTAATTTCAATATTGACCTGCAACTTCTTTCAAATTACAATTCGTCATCAAAGTTAAGGAAACTCATTGCTTCCAGATTTAAAACCATTTTACGCTATTACCAGCGCACTTTTGCTATCACAAGTTTTTGGCGCCGTTGCCGGGGAGGCACGTAATTAAGTGTATTTCTTTGTTCTCCATGGTCTTAGGTTAGATTTATTTTTATTTTATTTTATTATTTTATTTTATTATTTTATTTTATTTTATTTATTTATTTATTTATTTATTTATTTTTATTTTATTTTTTATTTTTATTTATTTTTGCTTTCATAATTTTAGCTTGGTGATTTTTTTTTTTTTTGGAATTATTTTTATTTCTTCTAGTTAGTTCATATTTTTAGTAGTGAGTTTGTTAGCTTAATTTGGTAGTTTGGTTTGTTTGTTTTTGTGTTTTTATGCACGGGCGCCGCTCCGTAGGTGGACCATTAGCTCCCTTTGTTGAAGAGGTAGAACAGATTTGTAGGAAAACACCCGAAGTCAAAGAAGGAGCTACCATGGCCAATCAGGGTGAACCATTACAGTTACCTGCAGCAGGGAAGCTAAGATCCAGGTGGTCCGGTCCATTTGAGGTCACACAGGTGTTTCCTCATGGCGCTATTGAGATCTGCAATCACGGAGATGGGTCGGTCTTCAAAGTTAACGGTCAGAGGCTCAAACCGTATCTTGAGAATGTCCCCACACCGGAGGAGGTGATGGTGATTTTCTTGGAGGAACCTGTCATTTCATCTTGAATGCGTCAGAGTCTTTCTTACGACTATAAACTTAGCACATTGTGGGCAATCCCCACGTTTCTATCCCTTTGTACATTACTGTTTTATTTTTATTTTTATTTTATTTTATTTTATTTTATTTATTTATTTATTTATTTATTTATTTATTTATTTATTTATTTATTTTTTTATTTATTAATTTTTTAATTTTTTAATTTTTTTTTTTGGTTTATTCATTCTTATTTGCCGGCTGAGAGCATAAATGGTTCCGATAGTCGATGACCAGACTTTTGGTCCCTAGTTTGAGAGGTCTATACTCAAACAACCGTTCTGGGATTGACCAATTCGATCTTGAAGTATTGAATGAAAACCTTATGGTGAGTAACTTAAGGACTTGTGTTCAGCGCGTGATTCCTGCTGCCTTCAGTGGCCAGTCACACGGAGATTTCTTCAAAGTGTGATGTGGGATAGCGGTTTCATCTACGGATGATTACCTACGGGTACGGCTGATACGAGTAAACCTTCTTCGAGGGAGACTATGTATCATTCCTGGGGGCCTTTATTGACTTTTTGGTATTATTGTTGATGACCAAACACATATGGTCCCACCTATGGATATAGGAGCCCTGAGGGAGCTTAACCATCACCCTGTTAGAGAATAACTAGCTAAGCTGTTATTTTATTTTTTTTATTATTATTTTTTTTATTTTTTGTAATCGTTATAGTGTTTTAACTTTTCCCCATTGAGGACAATGTCAGGTTTAGGTTTGGGGGGGAAACGACTCTTTTATGCCTTAGCAATAATTTTCTTTTGATTTATGTTCGTGGTTTTCAAACTACTCCTCTTAGTATGTGGTTAACCTTAGTAGAGTTAAAATAAGTTGCTTAAATGTGTTTCAAAAATTTTCCTAAAACTGTGTAGAATATGCCTATTAGAAATCTGATATCATTTGCTGTGATTCATGATAATTCAATGGGATAACTTACTATTGCATTAGACTTGGAACTTAGTTGCAAAAGAGAACATGTAAATCTAGTGTTGATCTATGTTAGTCTGAATAGTCTTGTATGCCTGTTTGAACTCATTCATTTTTATACCTCAGTGAAATTCCTTGTTGTAATGTATGAATGCAAATGGAAATGCTCTTGCTTGCAAAAGACAGATAACTTCAGAAACAGCCTGGGCAAACCTAGGGACATGCACCGGAATAGTCGGTCACTTAAAAAATAGTGCATGTGCAGTGAAGACGAATACAAAATGGTGGTAATACCAAAAGTATTCAGTGAAGAAATAAACCTTAAAAACAATGAAATATAATTCAGGAGAGAAAAATATGCAATATCGACAGTGATTAATGCCAAATTCAATAAATGCTCATTTCATTTGAAAACCGATAAATAACCACCTATAACACAATTATAAAGGTTATTCTATTATAGTTAACTTAGTTCTCATGTCAGAATATAGCATCTATCACACGTCAACGTGAGAATTTAATTTTTTCTACTCCTTGAAATTTTTTGATCATTTTCTCATTTGCATCTTCAACATGTTTCTGCCATGCATACCCACCACATTTAAAACATGTTAGGATCAATTAGAAATCACTTTCTTATAAAATTCCACCATGCTAGTAGGGGTTGTACTAGTGGAATTTCCCAAACATGGATAACAAAACTTTGGAGTTCATTTTTAGTGCTTGAAATAATTTTCTTCACTTACATTTATTATAGTTTTCAATTTTTTTCTTCAAACATGAACTCTAAAATTTAATTTTTTTTTTAGAAAAAAAGTGGGACAAGTTTGGATTTCAAAAAAAAAAAATTGAACATCCAAAATGGAAATGCACAAATGCTGAGAGAGATAATTCCAAAAAGTATCTCTGATTTTGAAGCATAGGCAAAAAGTGGGTTGTTTGGCTTTGGTAAATATCCAACCACACGTTAACTTGAGAATTTAAATTTTTCTGCTCCTTAAAATATGGATCATTAGGTCATTTGTATCTTCAACATGTTTCTGGCATGCATACCCACCACATTTAAAACATGTTAGGATCAATTTGAAATCTCTTTCTTATAAAATTCCACCAAGCTATGAGGGGTTGTACTAATGGAATTTTCCAAACTTGGATAACAAAACTTTGGAGTTTATTTTAAGTGCGTGAAATAATTTTCTTCACTTCCATTAATTATAGTTTTCAATTTTTTTTGCATACATGAACTCTAAAATTTTGTTTTTGTTTACGAGAAAATTTTGATTTGAAAAAAATTGAACCTCCAAAATGGAAATGCAAAAAGTGCTGAGAGTGATAATTCCAAAAAGTATCTCTGATTTTGATGCATAGGCAAAAAGTGGGTTGTTTGGCTTTGGTAAATATCCAACCACAAGTTAACTAGAGAATTTAATTTTTTCTACTCATTTTTGGATAATTAGGTCATTTGCATCTTCAACATGTTTCTAGCATGCATACCCACCACATTTAAAACATCTTAGGATCAATTAGAAATCTCTTTCTTATAAATTCCACCAAGTTGTTAGGGGTTGTACTAGTGGAATTACCCAAACATAGAAAACAAAACTTTGGAGTTCATTTTTAGAGCATGAAATAATTTTCTTCACTTACATTTATTGTAGTTTTCAACTTTTTTTGCATACATGAACTATAAAATTTTCATTTTGTTTACTAGAAAAATGGGACAACTTTGGATTTAAAAAAAAATTGAACATACAAAATGAAAATGCACAAATGCTGAGAGAGATAATTCCAAAAAGTATCTCTGATTTTGAAGGATAGGCAAAAAGTGGGTTGTTTGGCTCTGGCAAATATCCAACCACACGTTAACTTGAGAATTTAATTTTTTCTACTCCTTGAAATTTTTGGATCATTAGGTCATTTGAATCTTCAACTTGTTTCGGGCATGCGTACCAACCACATTTAAAACATGTTAGGATCAATTAGAAATCTCTTTCTTATAAAATTCCACCAAGTTATCAGAGGTTGTAGTAGTGCAATTTCCCAAACATGGATAACAAAACTTTGGAGTTCATTTGTAGTGCATGAAATAATTTTCTTCACTTACATTTATTATAGTTTTCAAATTTTTTCTTCAAACATGAGCTCTAAAATTTTCATTTTGTTTACGAGAAAAGTGGGACAAGTTTGGATTTGAAAAAAAAAATTGAACATCCAAAATGGAAATGCACAACTGCTGAGAAAGATAATTCCAAAAAGTATCTCTCATTTTGAAGGATAGGCAAAAAGTGGATTGTTTGGCCCTGATAAATATCCAACCACACGTTAACTTGAGGATTTAATTTTTTCTACTCCTTGAAATTTTTGGATCATTAGGTCATTTGCATCTTCAACATGTTTCTGCCATGCATACCCACCATATTTAAAACATGTTAGGATTAACTAGAAATCTCTTTCTTATAAAATTCCACCAAGCTACAAGGTATTGTACTAGTGGAATTTCCCAAACATGGATAACAAAACTTTGGAGTTCATTTTTAGTGCATGAAATAATTTTCTTCACTTACATTTATTAAAGTTTTCAAAATTTTTCTGCATACATGAGCTCTAAAATTTTCATTTTGTTTATGAGAAAAGTGGGACAAGTTTGGATTTGAAAAAAAAAATTGAACATCCAAAATGGAAATGCACAAATGCAGAGAGAGATGTTTTAGAAAAGTATCTCTGATTTTCAAGGATAGGCAAAAAGTGGGTTTTTTGGCTCTTGTAAATATCCAACCACACGTTAATTTGAGAATATAATTTTTTCTACTGCTTGAAATTTTTAGATCATTAGGTCATTTGCATCTTCATAATGTTTCTGGTATGCATACCAACCACATTTAAAACATGCTTTAAGTTAGGTGGATATGCATGCCAGAAACATGTTGAGGATGAAAGTGGACCTAATGAACCAAAAATTTCGAGTAGAAAAAATCAAAATCTCAAGTGGTTGGATATTTACCAGAGCTAAACAACCCACTTTTTGCCTATCCTTAAAAATCATAGATAGTCTTTGGAACTATCTCTCTCAGCATTTTTTGGATGTTCAAATTTGTTTTCAAATCCAAACTTGAGTTTTCACTCCCCCATTTTTCTCGTAAACAGAAAAACATATAAGGCATAATGAAATGAAAATTTTAGAGTCCATGCATGCAAAAAAAATTTGAAAATTATTTCACGCAATAAAAATGAACTCCAAGGTTTTGTTATCCATGTTTTGGAAATTCCACTAGTACAACCCCTAATAATAAGATTGGTGGAATTTTATAGGAAAGGGACTTCTAACTAATCCTAACATGCTTTAAGTGTGGTGGATATGCGTGCCAGAAACATGTTGAGGATGCAAGTGGACCTAATGCTCCAAAATTTTCAAGAATTAGAAAAAATCAAATTCTCAAGTGGTTGGATATTTACCAGAGCCAAACAACCCACTTTTTGCCTATCCCTAAAAATCATAGATACTCTTTGGAACTATCTCTCTCAGCATTTTTTGGATGTTCAAATTTGTTTTCAGATCCAAACATGAGTTTTCACTCCCCCATTTTTCTCGTAAATAAAAAAACATATAAGGCATAACAAAATGAAAATTTTAGAGTCCATGCATGCAAAAAAAATTTGAAAATTATTTCACGCACTAAAAATGAACTCCAAGGTTTTGTTATCCATGTTTGGAAAATTCCACTAGTACAACCCCTAATAATAAGCTTGGTGGAATTTTATAGGAAAGCGTCTTCCAACTGACCTAACATGCTTCAAGTGTGGTGGATATGCATGCCAGAAATATGTTGAGGATGCAAGTGGACCTAATGATCCAAAAATTTGAAGGAGTAGAAAAAATGAAATTCTCAAGTGGTTGGATATTTACCAGAGCCAAACAACCCACTTTTTGCCTATCCTTAAAAATCATAGATACTGTTTGGAACTATCTCTCTTAGCATTTTTTGGATGTTCCAATTTCTTTTTAGATCCAAACATGGAGTTTTCACTCACCTATTTTTCTCGTAAACAAAAAAAGATATAAGGCATAACAAAATGAAAATTTTAGAGTCCATGTATGCAAAAAAAAATTTAAAATTATTTCTCGCACTAAAAATGAACTCCATGTATTTATTATCTATGTTTGGGAAATTCCACTAGTACAACCCGTAATAATAAGCTTGGTGGAATTTTATAGGAAAGGGACTTCTAACTGATCCTAACATGCTTTAAGTGTGGTGGATATGAATGCCAAAAACATGTTGGGGATGCAAGTGGACCTAATGATCCGAAAATTTCAAGGAGTACAAAAAATCAAACTCTCAAGTGGTTGGATAATTACCAGAGCTAAAAAACCCACTTTTAGCCTATCCTTAAAAATCACAGATACTCTTCGAAACTATCTCTCTCAGCATTTTTGGATGTTCAAATTTGTTTTCAGATCCAAACTTGAGTTTTCACTCCCCCATTTTTCTCGTAACAAAAAAAAGAAATAAGGATAACAAAATGAAAATTTTAGAGTCCATGGATGCAAAAAAAATTTGAAAATTATTTCACGCACAAAAAATGAACTCCAAGGTTTTGTTATCCATGTTTGGAAAATTCCACTAGTACAACCCCTAATAATAAGCTTGGTGGAATTTTATAGGAAAGGGACTTCTAACTGATCCTAACATGCTTTAAGTGTGGTGGATATGCATGCCAGAAACATGTTGAGGATGCAAGTGGACCAAATGATCCAAAATTTTCAAGGAGTAGAAAAAATCAAATTCTCAAGTGGTTGGATATTTACCTGAGCCAAACAACCCACTTTTTGCCTATCCTTAAAAATCACAGATACTCTTTGGAGCTATCTCTCTCAGCATTTTTTGGATGCTCAAATTTGTTTTCAGATCCAAACTTGAGTTTTCACTCCCCCATTTTTCTCGTAAACAAAAAAACATATAAGGCATAAGAAAATTAAAATTTTAGAGTCCATGCATGCAAAAAAAATTTGAAAATTATTTCACGCACTACAAATGAACTCCAAGGTTTTGTTATCCATGTTTGGGAAATTCCACTAGTACAACCCCTAATAATAAGCTTGGTGGAATTTTATAGGAAAGGGACTTCTAACTGATCCTAACATGCTTTAAGTGTGGTGGATATGCATGCCAGAAACATGTTGAGGATGCAAGTAGACCTAATGATCCAAAATTTTCAAGGAGTAGAAAAAATCAAATTCTCAAGTGGTTGGATATTTACCAGAGCCAAACAACCCACTTTTTGCCTATCCCTAAAAATCACAGATACTCTTTGCAACTATCTCTCTCAGCATTTTTTGGATGTTCAAATTTGTTTTCAGATCCAAACTTGAGTTTTCACTCCCCCATTTTTCTCGTAAACAAAAAAAGATATAAGGCATAACAAAATGAAAATTTTAGAGTCTATGTAGGCAAAAAAAATTTGAAAATTATTTCACGCACTGAAAATGAACTCCAAGGTTTTGTTCTCCATGTTTGGGAAATTCCACTAGTACAACCCCTAATAATAAGCTTGGTGGAATTTTATAGGAAAGGGACTTCTAACATATCCTAACATGCTTTAAGTGTGGTGGATATGCATGCCATAAACATGTTGAGGATGAAAGTGGACCTAATGATCCAAAAATTTCGAGTGGAAAAAATTAAAATCTCAAGTGGTTGGATATTTACGAGAGCCAAACAACCAACTTTTTGCCTATCCTTAAAAATCAAAGATACTCTTTGGAACTATCTCTCTCAGCATTTTTTGGATGTTCAAATTTTTTTTCATATCCAAACTTGAGTTTTCACTCCCGCATTTTTCTCGTAAACAAAAAAAGATATAAGGCATCACAAAATGAAAATTTTAGAGTCCATGGATGCAAAAAAATTTGAGAATTATATCTCGCACTAAAAATGAACTCCATGGTTTTGTTATCCATGTTTGGGAAATTCCACTAGTACAACCCATTATAATAAGCTTGGTGGAATTTTATCGAAATGGACTTATAACTGATCCTAACATGCTTTAAGTGTGGTGGATCTGCATGCCAGAAACATGTTGAGGATGCAAGTGGACCTAATGAATCAAAAATTTCAAGGAGTAGAAAAAATCAAATTCTCAAGTGGTTGGATATTTACCAAACCCAAACAACCCACTTTTTGCCTATCCTTAAAAATCACAGATACTATTAGGAACTATCTCTCTCAGCATTTTTTGGATGTTCAAATTTGTTTTCAGATCCAAACTTGAGTTTTCACTCCCCCATTTTTCTCATAAACAAAAAAAGATATAAGGCATAACAAAATGAAAATTTAAGAGTCCATGTATGCAAAAAAAATTTGAAAATTATTTCACGAACTAAAAATGAACTCCAAGGTTGTGTTATCCGTGTTTGGATAACTCCACTAGTACAACCCCAAATAATAAGCTTGGTGGAATTTTATAGGAAAAAGACTTCTAACTTATCCTAAAATGCTTTAAGTGTGGTGGATATGCATGCCAGAAACATGTTGAGGATGAAAGTGGACCGAATGATCCAAAAATTTGAAGGAGTAGAAAAAATCAAATTCTCAAATGGTCGGATATTTACAAGAGCCAAACAACCCACTTTTTGCCTATCCTTAAAAATCACAGATACTCTTCTGAACTATCTCTCTCAGCCGTTTTTGGATGTTCAAATTTTTTTTCAGATCGAAACTTGAGTTATCACTACCCCATTTTTCTCGTGAACAAAAAAAGATATAAGGCATAACAAAATGAAAATTTTAGAGTCCAAGTATGCAAAAAAAGTTTGAAAATTTTTTCACGCACTAAAAATTAACTCCAAGGTTTTGTTATCCATGTTTGGGAAATTCCACTAGTACAACCCCTAATAAATAAGCTTGGTGGAATTTTACAGGAAAGGGTCTTCTAACTGATCCTAACATGCTTTAAGTGTGGTTGATATGCATGTCAAAAACATGTTGAGGATGAAAGTGGACCTAATGTTCCAAAAATTTCGATTAGAAAAAATAAAATTCTGAAGTGGTTGGATATTTACCAAAGCCAAACAACCCACTTTTTGCCTATCCTTAAAAATCATAGATACTCTTTGGAACTATCTCTCTCAGAATTTTTTGGATGTTGAAATTTGTTTTCAGATCCAAACTTGAGTTTTCACTCCCCCGTTTTTCTCGTAAACAAAAAAAGATATAAGGCATAACAAAATGAAAATTTTAGAGTCCATGTATGCCAAAAAAATTTGAAAATTATTTCACGCACTAAAAATGAACTCCAAGGTTTTGTTATCCATGTTTGGGAAATTCCACTAGTACAACCCCTAATAATAAGCTTGGTGGAATTTTATAGGAAAGCGTCTTCCAACTGACCTAACATGCTTTAAGTGTGGTGGATATGCATGCCAGAAACATGTTGAGGATGCAAGTGGACCTAATGATCCAAAAATTTGAAGGAGTAGAAAAAATGAAATTCTCAAGTGGTTGGATATTTACCAGAGCCAAACAACACACTTTTTGCCTATCCTTAAAAATCATAGATACTGTTTGGAACTATCTCTCTTAGCATTTTTTGGATGTTCCAATTTCTTTTTAGATCCAAACATGGAGTTTTCACTCACCTATTTTTCTCGTAAACAAAAAAAGATATAAGGCATAACAAAATGAAAATTTTTGAGTCCATGTATGCAAAAAAAAAATTTAAAATTATTTCTCGCACTAAAAATGAACTCCATGTATTTATTATCTATGTTTGGGAAATTCCACTAGTACAACCCGTAATAATAAGCTTGGTGGAATTTTATAGGAAAGGGACTTCTAACTGATCCTAACATGCTTTAAGTGTGGTGGATATGAATGCCAAAAACATGTTGGGGATGCAAGTGGACCTAATGATCCAAAAATTTCAAGGAGTACAAAAAATCAAACTCTCAAGTGGTTGGATAATTACCAGAGCTAAAAACCCCACTTTTAGCCTATCCTTAAAAATCACAGATACTCTTCGAAACTATCTCTCTCAGCATTTTTGGATGTTCAAATTTGTTTTCAGATCCAAACTTGAGTTTTCACTCCCCCATTTTTCTCGTAACAAAAAAAAGAAATAAGGATAACAAAATGAAAATTTTAGAGTCCATGGATGCAAAAAAAATTTGAAAATTATTTCACGCACAAAAAATGAACTCCAAGGTTTTGTTATCCATGTTTGGAAAATTCCACTAGTACAACCCCTAATAATAAGCTTGGTGGAATTTTATAGGAAAGGGACTTCTAACTGATCCTAACATGCTTTAAGTGTGGTGGATATGCATGCCAGAAACATGTTGAGGATGCAAGTGGACCAAATGATCCAAAATTTTCAAGGAGTAGAAAAAATCAAATTCTCAAGTGGTTGGATATTTACCTGAGCCAAACAACCCACTTTTTGCCTATCCTTAAAAATCACAGATACTCTTTGGAGCTATCTCTCTCAGCATTTTTTGGATGCTCAAATTTGTTTTCAGATCCAAACTTGAGTTTTCACTCCCCCATTTTTCTCGTAAACAAAAAAACATATAAGGCATAAGAAAATTAAAATTTTAGAGTCCATGCATGCAAAAAAAATTTGAAAATTATTTCACGCACTACAAATGAACTCCAAGGTTTTGTTATCCATGTTTGGGAAATTCCACTAGTACAACCCCTAATAATAAGCTTGGTGGAATTTTATAGGAAAGGGACTTCTAACTGATCCTAACATGCTTTAAGTGTGGTGGATATGCATGCCAGAAACATGTTGAGGATGCAAGTAGACCTAATGATCCAAAATTTTCAAGGAGTAGAAAAAATCAAATTCTCAAGTGGTTGGATATTTACCAGAGCCAAACAACCCACTTTTTGCCTATCCCTAAAAATCACAGATACTCTTTGCAACTATCTCTCTCAGCATTTTTTGGATGTTCAAATTTGTTTTCAGATCCAAACTTGAGTTTTCACTCCCCCATTTTTCTCGTAAACAAAAAAAGATATAAGGCATAACAAAATGAAAATTTTAGAGTCTATGTAGGCAAAAAAAATTTGAAAATTATTTCACGCACTGAAAATGAACTCCAAGGTTTTGTTCTCCATGTTTGGGAAATTCCACTAGTACAACCCCTAATAATAAGCTTGGTGGAATTTTATAGGAAAGGGACTTCTAACATATCCTAACATGCTTTAAGTGTGGTGGATATGCATGCCATAAACATGTTGAGGATGAAAGTGGACCTAATGATCCAAAAATTTCGAGTGGAAAAAATTAAAATCTCAAGTGGTTGGATATTTACGAGAGCCAAACAACCAACTTTTTGCCTATCCTTAAAAATCAAAGATACTCTTTGGAACTATCTCTCTCAGCATTTTTTGGATGTTCAAATTTTTTTTCATATCCAAACTTGAGTTTTCACTCCCGCATTTTTCTCGTAAACAAAAAAAGATATAAGGCATCACAAAATGAAAATTTTAGAGTCCATGGATGCAAAAAAATTTGAAAATTATATCTCGCACTAAAAATGAACTCCATGGTTTTGTTATCCATGTTTGGGAAATTCCACTAGTACAACCCATTATAATAAGCTTGGTGGAATTTTATCGAAATGGACTTCTAACTGATCCTAACATGCTTTAAGTGTGGTGGATCTGCATGCTAGAAACATGTTGAGGATGCAAGTGGACCTAATGAATCAAAAATTTCAAGGAGTAGAAAAAATCAAATTCTCAAGTGGTTGGATATTTACCAAACCCAAACAACCCACTTTTTGCCTATCCTTAAAAATCACAGATACTATTAGGAACTATCTCTCTCAGCATTTTTTGGATGTTCAAATTTGTTTTCAGATCCAAACTTGAGTTTTCACTCCCCCATTTTTCTCATAAACAAAAAAAGATATAAGGCATAACAAAATGAAAATTTAAGAGTCCATGTATGCAAAAAAAATTTGAAAATTATTTCACGAACTAAAAATGAACTCCAAGGTTGTGTTATCCGTGTTTGGATAAGTCCACTAGTACAACCCCAAATAATAAGCTTGGTGGAATTTTATAGGAAAAAGACTTCTAACTTATCCTAAAATGCTTTAAGTGTGGTGGATATGCATGCCAGAAACATGTTGAGGATGAAAGTGGACCGAATGATCCAAAAATTTGAAGGAGTAGAAAAAATCAAATTCTCAAATGGTCGGATATTTACAAGAGCCAAACAACCCACTTTTTGCCTATCCTTAAAAATCACAGATACTCTTCTGAACTATCTCTCTCAGCCGTTTTTGGATGTTCAAATTTTTTTTCAGATCGAAACTTGAGTTATCACTACCCCATTTTTCTCGTGAACAAAAAAAGATATAAGGCATAACAAAATGAAAATTTTAGAGTCCAAGTATGCAAAAAAAGTTTGAAATTTTTTTCACGCACTAAAAATTAACTCCAAGGTTTTGTTATCCATGTTTGGGAAATTCCACTAGTACAACCCCTAATAAATAAGCTTGGTGGAATTTTACAGGAAAGGGTCTTCTAACTGATCCTAACATGCTTTAAGTGTGGTTGATATGCATGTCAAAAACATGTTGAGGATGAAAGTGGACCTAATGTTCCAAAAATTTCGATTAGAAAAAATAAAATTCTGAAGTGGTTGGATATTTACCAAAGCCAAACAACCCACTTTTTGCCTATCCTTAAAAATCATAGATACTCTTTGGAACTATCTCTCTCAGAATTTTTTGGATGTACAAATTTGTTTTCAGATCCAAACTTGAGTTTTCACTCCCCCATTTTTCTCGTAAACAAAAAAAGATATAAGGCATAACAAAATGAAAATTTTAGAGTCCATGTATGCCAAAAAAATTTGAAAATTATTTCACGCACTAAAAATGAACTCCAAGGTTTTGTTATCCATGTTTGGGAAATTCCACTAGTACAACCCCTAATAATAAGCTTGGTGGAATTTTATAGGAAAGCGTCTTCCAACTGACCTTACATGCTTTAAGTGTGGTGGATATGCAGGCCAGAAACATGTTGAGGATGCAAGTGGACCTAATGATCCAAAAATTTGAAGGAGTAGAAAAAATGAAATACTCAAGTGGTTGGATATTTACCAGATCCAAACAACCCACTTTTTGCCTATCCTTAAAAATCATAGATACTGTTTGGAACTATCTCTCTTAGCATTTTTTGGATGTTCCAATTTCTTTTTAGATCCAAACATGGAGTTTTCACTCACCTATTTTTCTCGTAAACAAAAAAAGATATAAGGCATAACAAAATGAAAATTTTAGAGTCCATGTATGCAAAAAAAAATTTAAAATTATTTCTCGCACTAAAAATGAACTCCATGTATTTATTATCTATGTTTGGGAAATTCCACTAGTACAACCCGTAATAATAAGCTTGGTGGAATTTTATAGGAAAGGGACTTCTAACTGATCCTAACATGCTTTAAGTGTGGTGGATATGAATGCCAAAAACATGTTGGGGATGCAAGTGGACCTAATGATCCGAAAATTTCAAGGAGTACAAAAAATCAAACTCTCAAGTGGTTGGATAATTACCAGAGCTAAAAAACCCACTTTTAGCCTATCCTTAAAAATCACAGATACTCTTCGAAACTATCTCTCTCAGCATTTTTGGATGTTCAAATTTGTTTTCAGATCCAAACTTGAGTTTTCACTCCCCCATTTTTCTCGTAACAAAAAAAAGAAATAAGGATAACAAAATGAAAATTTTAGACTCCATGGATGCAAAAAAAATTTGAAAATTATTTCACGGACTAAAAATGAACTCCATGGTTTTGTTATCCATGTTTGCGAAATTCCACAAGTACAACCCCTAATAATAAACTTGGTGGAATTTTATAAGAAAGGGACTTCTAACTGATCCTAACATGCTTTAAGTGTGGTGGATATGCATGCCAGAAACATGTTGAGGATGCAAGGGACCTAATGATCCAAAAATTTCGAGGAGTAGAAAAAATCAAATTCTCAAGTGGTTGGATATTTACCAGAGCCAAACAGCCCACTTTTTCCCTATCCTTAAAAATCATAGATACTTTTTGGAACTATCTATCTTAGCATTTTTTGGATGTTCAAATTTGTTTTCAGATCCAAACTTGGAGTTTTCACTCCCCTATTTTTCTCATAAACAAAAAAAAATATAAGGCATAACAAAAAGAAAATTTTAGAGCCCAAGTATGCAAAAAAAAAATTTGAAAATTATTTCACACACTAAAAATGAACCCCTAGGTTTTGTTGTCCACGTTTGGGAAATTCCACTAGTACAATCCCCAATAATAAGTTTGGTGAAATTTTATAGGAAAGGGACTTCTAACTGATCCTAACATGCATTAAGTCTGGTGGATATGCATGCCAGAAACATGTTGGGGATGCAAGTGGACCTAATGATTCTAAAATTTCAAGGAGTAGAGAAAATCAAATTCCTAAGTGGTTGGATATTTACGAGAGCCAAACCTCCCACTTTTTGCCTATCCTTAAAAATCACAGATACTCTTTGGAACTATCTCTCTCAGCATTTTTGGATGTTCAAATTTGTGTTCAGATCCAAACTTGAGTTTTCACTACCCCATTTTTCTCGTAAACAAAAAAAGATATAAAACATCATAAAATAAAAATTTTACAGTCCATGGATGCAAAAAAAAATTGAAATTATAACACGCACAAAAAATGAACTCCAAGGTTGTGTTATCCATGTTTGGGAAATTCCACTAGTACAACCCCTTATAATAAGCTTGGTGGAATTTTATAGGAAAGGGACTTCTAACTGATCCTAACATGCTTTAAGTGTGGTGGATCTGCATGCCAGAAACATGTTGAGGATGCAAGTGGACCTAATGAATCAAAAATTTCAAGGAGTAGATAAAATCAAATTCTCAAGTGGTTGGATATTTACCAAAGCCAAACAACCCACTTTTTGTCTATCCTTAAAAATCACCGATACTCTTTGGAACTATCTCTCTAAGCATTTTTTGGATGTTCAAATTTGTTTTTAGATCCAAACTTGAGTTTTCACTCCCCCATTTTTCTCGTAAACAAAAAAAGATATAAGGCATAACAAAATGAAAATTTTAGAGTCCATGTACGCAAAAAAAAATTGAAAATTATTTCACGCACTAAAAATCAACTCCAAGGTTTTGTTATCAGTGTTTGGGAAAGTCCACTAGTACAACCCCAAATAATAAGCTTGGTGGAATTTTATAGGAAAGGGACTTCTAACGGATCCTAAAATGCTTGAAGTGTGGTGGATATGCATGCCAGAAACATGTTGAGGATGCAAGTGGACCTAATGATCCAAAAATTTCGAGTAGAAAAAATCAAATTCTCAAGTGGTTGGATATTTATGAGAGCAAAACAACCCACTTTTTGCCTATCCTTAAAAATCACAGATACTCTTTGGAACTATCTTTCTCAGTATTTTTTGGATGTTCAAATTTTCTTTCAGATCCAAACTTGTGTTTTCACTTCCCCATTTTTCTCTTTAAAAAAAAAAGATATAAGGCATAACAAAATGAAATTTTAGACTCCATGCACGCAAACAAAATTTGAAAATTATTTCACACACGAAAAATGAACTCCAAGGTTTTGTTATCCATGTTTGGGAAATTCCAATAGTACAACCCCTAATAATAAGCTTGGTGGAATTTTATAGGAAAGGGACTTCTAACTGATCCTAACATGCTTTATGTGTGGTGGGTATGCATACCAGAAACATGTTGAGGATGGAAGTGGACCTAATTATCCAAAAATTTCAAGGAGTAGAAAAAATCAAATTCTCAAGTGGTTGGATATTTACCAAAGCCAAACAACCCACTTTTTGCCTATCCTTAAAAAACACAGATACTCTTTTGGAACTATCTCTCTCAGCATTTTTATGATGTTCAAATTTGTTTTCAGATCCAAACTTGACTTTTCACTCCCCCATTTTTCACGTGAACAAAAAAAGATATCATGCATAAAAAAATGAAAATTATAGAGTCCAAGTATGCAAAAAAAATTTAAAAATTATTTCACGCACTAAAAATGAACTCCAAGGTTTATTTATCCATGTTTGGGAAATTCCACTAGTACAACCCCTAATAATAAGGTTGGTGGAATTTTATAGGAAAGGTCTTCTAACTGACCCTAACATGCTTTAAGTGTGGTGGATATGCATGTCAGAAACATGTTGAGGATGCAAGTGGACCTAATGATCCAAAAATGTCAAGGAGTAGAAAAAATCAAATTCTCAAGTGGTTGGATATTTACCAGAGCCAAACAACCTACCTTTTGCCTATCCTTAAAAATTACAGATACTCTTTGGAACTATCTCTCTCAGCATTTTTTGGATGTTAACATTTCTTTTCAGATCGAAACTTGAGTTTTCACTCCGCCATTGTTCTCGTAAACAAAAAAAGGTATTAGGCATAACAAAATGAAAATTTTAGAGTCCATGGATGCAAAAAAAATTTGAAAATTATTTCACGCACTAAAGATGAACTCCAAGGTTTTGTTATCCATGTTTGTGAAATTCCACTAGTACAACCCCTAATAATAAGCTTGGTGGAATTTTAAAGGAAATGGACAACTAACTGATCCTCACATACTTTAAGTGTGGTGGATATGCATGCCAAAAACATGATGAGGATGAAAGTGAACATAATGATCAAAAAATTTCGAGTAGAAAAAATATAATTTTCAAGTGGTTGGATATTTACCAATGCCAAAAATCCCACTTTTTGCCTATCCTTAAAAATCACAGATACTCTTTGGAACTATTTCTCTCAGCATTTTTTGGATGTTCAAATTTGTTTTCAGATCCAAACTTGAGTTTTCACTCTCCCATTTTTCTCGTAAACAGAAAAGGATAAAAGGCATAACAAAATGAAAATTTTAGAGCCCATGTATGCAAAAAAAATTTCAAAATTATTTCACGCACTAAAAATGAACTCCAAGGTTTTGTTATCCATGTTTGGGAAATACTACTAGTACAACCCCTAATAATAAGCTTGGTGGAATTTTATAGGAAAGCGTCATCTAACTGATCCTAACATGCTTTAAGTGTGGTGGATATGCATGCCAGAAATATGTTGAGGATGCAAGTGGACCTAATGATCCAAAAATTTCAAGGAGTAGAAAAACTGAAATTCGCAAGTGGTTGGATTGTTACCAGAGCCAAACAACCCACTTTTTGCCTATCCTTAAAAATCACAGATACTCTATGGAACTATCTCTCTCAGCATTTTTTGGATGTTCAAATTTTTTTTCAGTTCCAAACTTGAGTTTTCACTCCCCAATTTTTCTCGTAAACAAAAAAAGATATAAGGCAGATAAAAATGAAAATTTTTGAGTCCATGAATGCAAAAAAAATTTAAAAATTATTTCACGCACTAAAAATGAACTCCAAGGTTTTGTTATCCATGTTTGGGAAATTCCACTACTACAATCACCCCTAATAATAAGCTTGGTGGAATTTTATAGGAAGGGGAGTTCTAACTGATTCTAACATGCTTTAAGTGTGGTGGATATCATGCCAGAAACATGTTGAGGATGCAAGTGGACCTAATGATCCAAAAATTTCTAGTAAAAAAAATCAAATTCTCAAGTGGTTGGATATTTACCAGAGCACTTTTTGCCTATCCTTAAAAATCACAGATATTCTTTGGAACTATCTCTCTCAGAATTTTTTGGATGTTCAAATTTATTTTCAGAACCAAACTTGAGTTTCCACTCCCCCATTTTTCTCGTAAACAAAAAAACATATAAGGCATAAAAAAATGAAAATTTCAGAGTCTATGTATGCCAAAAAATTTGAAAATTATTTCACGCACTGAAAATGAACTCCAAGTTTTTGTTATCCATGTTTGGGAAATTCCACTAGTACAACCCGTAATAATAAGCTCGGTGCAATTTTATAGGAAAGGGACTTCTAACTGATCCTAACATGCTTTAAGTGTAGTGGATATGCATGTCAGAAACATGTTGAGGAAGCAAGTGGACCTAATGATCCAAAAATTTCAAGGAGAAGAAAAAAATCAAATTCTCAAGTGGTTGGATATTTACCAGAGCCAAACAACCTACTTTTTGCCTATCCTTAAAAATCACAGATACTTTTTGGAACTATCTCTCTCAACATTTTTTGGATGTTCAAATTTGTTTTCAGATCCAAAGTTGGATTTTTCACTCCCCCATTTTTCTCGTAAACAAAAAAAGATATAAGGCATAACGAAATGAAAATTTTAGAGTCCATGTATGCAAAAAAAATTTGAAAATTATTTCACGCACTACAAAAGAACTCCAAGGTTTTATTTCCATGTTTGGGAAAATCCACTAGTACAACCCCTAATAATAAGCTTGGTGGAATTTTATAGGAAAGGGACTTCTAACTGATTGTAACATGCTTTAAGTGTGGTGCATATGCATGCCAGAAACATGTTGAGGATGCAAGTGGACCTAATGATCCAAAAATTTCAAGGAGTAGAAAAAATCAAATTCTCAAGTGGTTGGATATTTACCAGAGCCAAACAACCACGTTTTGCCTGTCGTTAAAAATCACAGATACTCTTTGGAACTATCTCTCTCAGCATTTTTTGGATGTTCAAATTTGTTTTCAAATCCAAACTTGAGTTTTCACACCTGTATTTTCCTCGTCATAATAAAAAAGATATAAGGCATAACAAAATGAAAATTTTAGAGTCCATGTAGGCAAAAAAAATTTGAAAATTATTTCACGTACTAAAAACTGAACTCCATGGTTTTGATATCCATGTTTGGGAAATTCCACTAGTACAACCCCTAATAATAAGCTTGGTGGAATTTTATAGGCAAGGGACTTCTAACTGATCTTAACATGCTTTAAGTGTGGTGGATATGCATGCCAGAAACATGTTGAGGATGCAACCGGACCTAATGATGCAAAAATTTCCAGGAGTAGAAAAACTCAAATTCTCAAGTGGTGGGATATTTACTTGGGCCAAACAACCCATTTTTTGCCTATCCTTAAAAATCATAGACACTCTTTGGAACAATCTCTCTCAGCGTTTTTTGGATGTTCAAATTTGTTTTCAGATCCAAACTTGAGTTTTCACTCCCCCATTTTTCTCGTAAACAAAAAAAGATATAAGGCATAACAAAATGAAAATTTTAGAGTCCATATATGAAAAAAAAATTGAAAATTATTTCATTCACTAAAAATGAACTCCAAGGTTCTGTTATCCATGTTTGGGAAATTCCACTAGTACAACCCCTAATCATAAACTTGGTGGAATTTTATAGGAAAGCGACTTCTACCTGATCCTAACATGCTTTAAGTGTGGTGGATATGCATGCCAGAAACATGTTGTGGATGCAAGTGGACCTAATGACCCAAAAATTTCAAGGAGTAGAAAAAATCAAATTCTGAAGTGGTTGGATATTTATGAGAGCCAAATAACCCACTTTTTGCCTATCCTTAAAAATCACATATACTCTTTGGAACTATCTCTCTCAACATTTTTTGGATGTTCAAATTTGTTTTCAGATCCAAACTTGAGTTTTCACTCCCCCATTTTTCTCGTAAACAAGAAAACATATAAGGCATAACAAAATTAAAATTTTAGAGTCCATGCATGCAAAAAAAATTTGAAAATTATTTCACGCACTAAAAATGAACTCCAAGGTTTTGTTATCCATGTTTGGGAAATTCCACTAGTAGAACCCCTAATAATAAGCTTTTGTGGAATTTTATTGGAAAGGGACTTCTAACTGATCCTAACATGCTTTAAGTGTGGTGGATATGCATACCAGAAACATGTTGAGGATGCAAGTGGACCTAATGATCCAAACATTTCAAGGAGTAGAAAAAATCAAATTCTCAAGTGGTTAGATATTTTCATGAGCCAAGCAACCCACTTTTTGCCTATCCTTAAAAATCATAGATACTTTTTGGAAGTATCTCTCTCAGCATATTTTGGATGTTCAAATTTATTTTCCGATCCAAATTTGATTTTTCACTCCCCCATTTTTCTCGTAAACTAGTACAACCCCTAATAATAAGCTTGGTGGAATTTTATAGGAAAGGGAGTTCTAACTGATCCTAACATGCTTTAAGTGTGGTGGATATGCATGCCAGAAACATGTTGAGGATGAGTGTGGAGCTAATGATCCAAAAATTTCAAGGAGTAGAAAAAATCAAATTCTCAAGTGGTTGGAGATTTACCAGAGCCAAACAACCCACTTTTTGCCTCTCCTTAAAAATCACAGATACTCTTTGGAACTACCTCTCTCAGCATTTTTTGGATCTTCAAATTTGTTTTCAGATCCAAACTTGAGTTTTTACTCCACCATTTTTCTCGTAAACAAAAAAAGATATACGGATGGAAATTTTAGAGTCCATGAATGCCAAAAAAATTTGAAAATTATTTCACACACTAAAAATGAACTCCAAGGTTTTGTTATCCAATTTTGGGAAATTCACTAGTACAACCCCTAATAATAAACTTGGTGGTATTTTTTAGGAAAGAGACTTCTAACTGATCCTAACATGCTTTAAGTGTGGTGGATATGCATGCCAGAAACATGTTGAGGATGCTTGTGGACCTAACGATCCAAAACTTTCAAGGAGTAGAAAAAATCAAACTCTCAAGTGGTTGGTTATTTACCAGAGCCAAACCACCCACTTTTTGCCTATCCTTAAAAATCACAGATACTCTTTGGAACTATCTCTCTCAACATTTTTTGGATGTTCAAATTTGTTTTCAGATCCAAACTTGAGTTTTCACTCCCCCATTTTTCTCGTAAACAAGAAAACATATAAGGCATAACAAAATTAAAATTTTAGAGTCCATGCATGCAAAAAAAATTTGAAAATTATTTCACGCACTAAAAATGAACTCCAAGGTTTTGTTATCCATGTTTGGGAAATTCCACTAGTAGAAACCCTAATAATAAGCTTGGTGGAATTTTATTGGAAAGGGACTTCTAACTGATCCTAACATGCTTTAAGTGTGGTGGATATGCATACCAGAAACATGTTGAGGATGCAAGTGGACCTAATGATCCAAACATTTCAAGGAGTAGAAAAAATCAAATTCTCAAGTGGTTGGATATTTACATGAGCCAAGCAACCACTTTTTGCCTATCCTTAAAAATCATAGATACTTTTTGGAAGTATCTCTCTCAGCATATTTTGGATGTTCAAATTTATTTTCAGATCCAAAATTGAGTTTTCACTCCCCTATTTTTCTCGTAAACTAGTACAACCCCTAATAATAAGCTTGGTGGAATTTTATAGGAAAGGGACTTCTAACTGATCCTAACATGCTTTAAGTGTGGTGGATATGCATGCCAGAAACATGTTGAGGATGAAAGTGGACCTAATGATCCAAAAATTTCAAGGAGTAGAAAAAATCAAATTCTCAAGTGGTTGGATATTTACCAGAGCCAAACAACCCACTTTTTGCCTATCCTTAAAAATTACAGATACTCTTTGGAACTATCTCTCTCAGCATTTTTTGGATGTTCAAATTTGTTTTCAGATCCAAACTTGAGTTTTCACTCCCCCATTTTTCTCGTAAACAAAAAAGCATATAAGGCATAACAAAATGAAAATTATAGAGTCCATGTACGCCAAAAAAATTTGAAAATTATTTCACGCACTAAAAATTAACTCCAAGGTTTTGTTATCCATGTTTGGGAAATTCCACTAGTACAACCCCTAATAATAAGCTTGGTGCAATTTTATAGGAAAGAGACTTCTAACTGATCCTAACATGCTTTAAGTGTGGTGGATATGCATACCAGAAACATGTTGAGGATGCAAGTGGACCTAATGATCAAAAAATTTCAGTGAGTAGAAAAAATCAAATTCTCAAGTGGTTGGATATTTACCAGAGCCAAACAACCCACTTTTTGCCTATCCTTAAAAATCATAGATAGTCTTTGGAACAGTCTCTCTCAGCATTTTTTGGATGTTCATATTTGTTTTCAGATCCAAACTTGAGTTGTCACTCCCCCATTTTTTTCGTAAACAAAAAAAGATATAAGGCATAACAAAATGAAAATTTTAGAGGCAATGTATGAAAAAAAAATTGAAAATTATTTGACGCACTAAAAATGAACTCCAAAGTTCTGTTATCCATGTTTGGGAAATTCCACTAGTACAACACCTAATCATAAGCTTGGTTGAATTTTATAGGAAAGGGACTTCTAACTGATCCTAAGATGCTTTAAGTGTGGTGGATATGCATGCCAGAAACTTGTTGTGGATGCAAGTGGACCTAATGATCCAAAAATTTCATGGAGTAGAAAAAATCAAATTCTCAAGTGGTTGGATATTTACCAGAGCCAAACAACCCACTTTTTGCCTATCCCTTAAAATCAAAGATACTTTTTGGAACTATCTCTCTAAGCATATTTTAGATGTTCAAATTTATTTTCCGATCCAAACTTGAGTTTTCACTCCCCCATTTTTCTCGTAAACTAGTACACCCCCTAATAATAAGCTTGGTGGAATTTTATAGGAAAGGGACTTCTAACTGATCCTAACATGCTTTAAGTGTGGTGGATATGCATGCCAGGAATATGTTGAGGATGAGTGTGGAGCTAATGATCCAAAAATTTCAAGGAGTAGAAAAAATCAAATTCTCAAGTGGTTGGAAATTTACCAGAGCCAAACAACCCACTTTTTGCCTATCCTTAAAAATCACAGATACTCTTTGGAAATATCTCTCTCAGCATTTTTTGGATGTTCAAATTTGTTTTCAGATCCAAACCTGAGTTTTTACTCCACCATTTTTCTCGTAAACAAAAAAAGATATACGGCATAACAAAATGGAAATTTTAGAGTCCATGAATGCCAAAAAAATTTGAAATTATTTCACACACTAAAAATGAACTCCAAGGTTTTGTTATCCAATTTTGGGAAATTCACTAGTACAACCCCTAATAATAAGCTTGGTGGTATTTTTTAGGAAAGAGACTTCTAACTGATCCTAACATGCTTTAAGTGTGGTGGATATGCATGCCAGAAACATGTTGAGGATGCATGTGGACCTAACGATCCAAACCTTTCAAGGAGTAGAAAAAATCAAACTATCAAGTGGTTGGTTATTTACCAGAGCCAAACAACCCACTTTTTGCCTATCCTTAAAAATCACAGATACTCTTTGGAACTATCTCTCTCAGCATTTTTTGGATGTTCAAATTTGTTTTCAGATCCAAACTTGAGTTTTCACTCCCCCATTTTTCTCGTAAACAAAAAAAGATATAAGGCATAACAAAATGAAAATTTTAGAGTCTATGTAGGCAAAAAAAATTTGAAAATTATTTCACGCACTGAAAATGAACTCCAAAGTTTTTTTTCCATGTTTGGGAAATTCCACTAGTACAACCCCTAATAATAAGCTTGGTGGAATTTTATAGGAAAGGGACTTCTAACTGATCCTAACTTGCTTTAAGTGTGGTGGATATGCATGCCAGAAACATGTTGAGGATGAAAGCGGACCTAATGATCCAAAAATTTCGAGTAGAAAAAATCAAAATCTCAAGTGGTTGGATATTTACCAGAGCCAAACATCCCACTTTTTGCCTATCCTTAAAAATCACATATACACTTTGGAACTATCTGTCTTAGCATTTTTTGGATGTTCAAATTTTTTTTTCAAATCCAAACTTGACATTTCACTCCCCCATTTTTCTCGTAAACAAAAAATATATAAGGCATAACAAAATGAAAATTTTAGAGATGATGCATGCAAAAAAAATTTGAAAATTATTTCACGCACTAAAAATGAACTCCAAGGTTTTTTTATCCATGTTTGGGAAATTCCACTAGTACAACCCCTAATAATAAGCTTGGTGGAATTTTATAGGAAAGGGACTTCTAACTGATCCTAACATGCTTTAAGTGTGGGGGATATGCATCCCAGAAACATGTTGAGGATGAAAGTGGACCTAATGATCCAAAAATTTCGAGTAGAAAAAATCAAAATCTCAAGTGGTTGGATATTTACCAGAGCCAAACAACCCACTTTTTGCCTATCCTTAAAAATCACAGATACTCTTTGGAAATATCTCTCTCAGCATTTTTTGGATGTTCAAATTTGTTTTCAGATCCAAACCTGAGTTTTTACTCCACCATTTTTCTCGTAAACAAGAAAAGATATACGGCATAACAAAATGGAAATTTTAGAGTCCATGAATGCCAAAAAAATTTGAAATTATTTCACACACTAAAAATGAACTCCAAGGTTTTGTTATCCAATTTTGGGAAATTCACTAGTACAACCCCTAATAATAAGCTTGGTGGTATTTTTTAGTAAAGAGACTTCTAACTGATCCTAACATGCTTTAAGTGTGGTGGATATGCATGCCAGAAACATGTTGAGGATGCATGTGGACCTAACGATCCAAACCTTTCAAGGAGTAGAAAAAATCAAACTATCAAGTGGTTGGTTATTTACCAGAGCCAAACAACCCACTTTTTGCCTATCCTTAAAAATCACAGATACTCTTTGGAACTATCTCTCTCAGCATTTTTTGGATGTTCAAATTTGTTTTCAGATCCAAACTTGAGTTTTCACTCCCCCATTTTTCTCGTAAACAAAAAAAGATATAAGGCATAACAAAATGAAAATTTTAGAGTCTATGTAGGCAAAAAAAATTTGAAAATTATTTCACGCACTGAAAATGAACTCCAAAGTTTTTTTTCCATGTTTGGGAAATTCCACTAGTACAACCCCTAATAATAAGCTTGGTGGAATTTTATAGGAAAGGGACTTCTAACTGATCCTAACTTGCTTTAAGTGTGGTGGATATGCATGCCAGAAACATGTTGAGGATGAAAGCGGACCTAATGATCCAAAAATTTCGAGTAGAAAAAATCAAAATCTCTAGTGGTTGGATATTTACCAGAGCCAAACATCCCACTTTTTGCCTATCCTTAAAAATCACATATACTCTTTGGAACTATCTGTCTTAGCATTTTTTGGATGTTCAAATTTTTTTTTCAAATCCAAACTTGACATTTCACTCCCCCATTTTTCTCGTAAACAAAAAATATATAAGGCATAACAAAATGAAAATTTTAGAGATGATGCATGTAAAAAAAATTTGAAAATTATTTCACGCACTAAAAATGAACTCCAAGGTTTTTTTATCCATGTTTGGGAAATTCCACTAGTACAACCCCTAATAATAAGCTTGGTGGAATTTTATAGGAAAGGGACTTCTAACTGATCCTAACATGCTTTAAGTGTGGGGGATATGCATCCCAGAAACATGTTGAGGATGAAAGTTGACCTAATGATCCAAAAATTTCGAGTAGAAAAAATCAAAATCTCAAGTGGTTGGATATTTACCAGAGCCAAACAACCCACTTTTTGCCTATTCTTAAAAATCACATATACTCATTGGAACTATCTCTCTCAGCATTTTTTGGATGTTCAAATTTGTTTTCAGATCCAAACTTGAGTTTTCACTCCCCCATTTTTCTCGTAAACAAGAAAACATATGAGGCATAACAAAATTAAAATTTTAGAGTCCATGCATGCAAAAAAAATTTGAAAATTATTTCACGCACTAAAAATGAACTCCAAGGTTTTGTTATCCATGTTTGGAAAATTCCACTAGTAGAACCGCTAATAATAAGCTTGGTGGAATTTTATAGGAAAGGGACTTCTAACTGATCCTAACATGCTTTAAGTGTGGTGGATATGCATACCAGAAACATGTTGAGGATGCAAGTGGACCTAATGATCCAAACATTTCAAGGAGTAGAAAAAATCAAATTCTCATGTGGTTGGATATTTACATGAGCCAAACAACCCACTTTTTGCCTATCCTTGAAAATCTTAGATACTTTTTGGAATATCTCTCTCTGCATATTTTGGATGTTCATATTTGTTTTCAGATCCAAAATTGAGTTTTCACTCCCCCATTTTTCTCGTAAACTAGTACAACCCCTAATAATAAGCTTGGTGGAATTTTATAGGAAAGGGACTTCTAATTGATCCTAACATGCTTTAAGTGTGATGGATATGCGTGCCAGAGACATGTTGAGGATGAAAGTGGACCTAATGATCAAAAAATTTCAAGTAGTAGAAAAAATCAAATTCTCAAGTGGTTGGATATTTACCAGAGCCAAACAACCCACTTTTTGCCTATCCTTAAAAATCATAGATACTTTTTGGAAGTATGTCTCTCAGCATATTTTGGATGTTAAAATTTGTTTTCAGATCCAAACATGAGTTTTCACTCCCTCAATTTTCTCATAAACAAAAAACGATATAAGGCATAACAAAATGAAAATTTTAGAGTCAATGTATGCAAAAAAAAACTGAAGATTATTTCACGCACTGAAAATGAACTCCAAGGTTTTGTTCTCCATGTTTGGGAAATTCCACTAGTACAACCCCTAATAATAAGCTTGGTCGAATTTTATAGGAAAGGGACTTCTTACTGACCTAACATGCTTTAAGTGCGGTGGATATGCATGCCAGAAACATGTTGAGGATGAAAGTGGACGTAACCATCCAAAAATTTTGAGGAGTACAAAAAATCAAATTCTCAAGTGGTTGGATATTTACCGGAGCCAAAGAACCCACTTTTTGCCTATCCTTAAAAATCATAGATACTTTTTGGAACTATGTCTCTCAGCATATTTTGGATGTTCAAATTTATTTTCCGATCCAAACTTTAGATTTCACTCCCCCATTTTTCTCGTAAACTAGTACAACCCCTAATAATAAGCTTGGTGGAATTTTATAGGAAAGGGACTTCTAACTTATCCTAACATGCTTTAAGTGTGGTCGATATGCATGCCAGAAACATGTTGAGGATGAAAGTGGACCTAATGATCCAAAAATTTCAAGGAGTAGAAAAAATCAAATTCTCAAGTGGTTGGATATTTTCCAGAGCCAAACAACCCACTTTTTGCCAACCCCTAATAATAAGCTTGGTAGAATTTTATAGGAAATGGACTTCTAACTGATCCTAACATGTTTTAAGTGTGGTGGATATGCATGCCAGAAACATGCTGAGGATGCAAGTGGACCTAATGATCGAAAAATTTCAAGGAGTAGAAAAAATCAAATTCTCACGTGGTTGGATATTTACCAGAGCCAAACAACCCACTTTTTGCCAATCCTTAAAAATCACAGATACTCTTTGGAACTATCTCTCTCAGCATTTTTTGGATGTTCAATTTTTTTTTCAGATCCAAACTTTTGTTTTCACTCCCCCATTTTTCACATAAACAAAAAAAGATATAAGGCTTAAATTAAATGAAAATTTTAGAGTCCATGTATGCAAAAAAAATTTGAAAATTATTTCACGCAGTAAAAATGAACTCCAACGTTTTGTTAACCTAGTTAGGGAAATTCCACTAGTACAACCCCTAATAATAAGCTTGGTGCAATTTTATAGGAAAGGGACTTCTAACTGATCCTAACATGCTTTAAGTGTGGTGGATATGCATGCCAGAAACATGTTGAGGATGAGTGTGGAGCTAATGATCCAAAAATTTCAAGGAGTTGAAAAAATCAAATTCTCAAGTGGTTAGAAATTTACCAGAGCCAAAGAAGCCACTTTTTGCCTATCCTTAAAAATCACAGATACTATTTGGAACTGTCTCTCTCAGCATTTTTTGGATGTTCAAATTTGTTTTCAGATCCAAACTTTAGTTTTTACTCCACATTTTTTCTCGTAATAAAAAAAAATACTGGGCATAACAAAATGGAAATTTTAGAGTCCATGAATGCCAAAAAAATTTGAAACACTAAAAATGAACTCCAAGGTTTTGTTATCCAATTTTGGGAAATTCACTAGTACAACCCCTAATAATAAGCTTGGTGGAATTTTTTAGGAAAGAGACTTCTAACTGATCCTAACAGGCTTTCAGTGTGGTGGATATGCATGCCAGAAACATGTTGACGATGCAAGTGGACCTAACGATCCAAAAATTTAAAGGTGTAGAAAAAATCAAATTCTCAAGTGGTTGGTTATTTACCAGAGCCAAACAACCCACTTTTTACCTATCCTTAAAAATCACAGATACTCTTTGAAACAATGTCTCTCAGCTTTTTTGGATGTGCAAATTTTTTTTCAGATCCAAACTTGATTTTTCTCTCCCCCATTTTTCTCGTAAACAAAAAAAGATATAAGGCATCACAAAATGAAAATTTTAGAGTCCATGAATGCAAACAAAATATGATAATTATTTCACGCACTCAAAATGAACTCAAATGTTTTGTTATCCATGTTTGGGAAATTCCACTAGTACAACCCCTAATAATAAGCTTGGTGGAATTTTTTAGGAAAGGGACTTCTAATTGATGCTAACATGCTTTAAGTGTGGTGGATATGCACGCCAGAAACATGTTGAGGATGCAAGTTGACCTAATGTTCCAAAAATTTCGAGTAGAAAAAATCAAATTCTCATGTGGTTGGATATTTTTCGGAGCCAAACAACCCACTTTTTGCCTATCCTTAAAAATCACAGGTACTCTTTGAAACTATCTCTCTCATCATTTTTTGGATGTTCAAATTGTTTTTCAGTTGCAAACTTGAGTTTTCACTCCCCCATTTTTCTCGTAAACAAAAAAATATATAAGGCATCACAAAATGAAAATTTTTGAGTCCATGAATGCAAAAAAAATATGTAAATTATTTCACGCACTCAAAGTGAACACTAAGGTTTTGTTATCCTTTTTTGGAAAATTCCACTAGTACAACCCCTAATAATAAGCTTGGTGGAATTTTATAGAAAAGTGACTTCTAACTGAGCCTAAAATGCTTTAAGTGTGGTGGATATGCATGCCAGAAACATGTTGAGGATGCAAATGGACCTAATGATCAAAAAATTTGAAGGTGTAGAAAAAATCAAATTCTCACGTGGTTGGATATTTACCAGAGCCGAAGAACCCACTTTTTGCCTATCCTTAAAAATCAGAGATACTCTTTGGAACTATCTCTCTCAGCAGTTTTTGGATGTTCAAATTTGTTTTCAGATCCAAACTTGAGTTTTCACTCCCCCATTTTTGTCGTAAACAAAAAAACATATAAGGCATAACAAAATTAAAATGTTAGAGTCCATGCATGCAAAAAAAATTTGAAAATTATTTCACTCACTAAAGATGAACTCCAAGGTTTTGTTATCCATGTTTGGGAAATTCCACTAGTACAATCCCTAATAATAAGCTTGAAGGAATTTGATAGGAAAGGGACTTCAAACTGATCCTAACATGCTTTAAGTGTGGTGGATATGCATGCCAGAAACATGTTGAGGATGCAAGTGGACCTAATGATCCAAAATTTTCAATGAGTAGAAAAAATCAAATTCTCAAGTGGTTGGATACTTACCAGAGCCAAACAACCCACTTTTTGCCTATCGATAAAAATCACAGATACTCTTTTGTACTATCTCTCTCAGCATTTTTTGGATGTTAAAATTTTTTTTCTTATCCAAACTTGAGTTTTCACGCCCCCATTTTTCTCGTATACAAAAAAACAAATAAGGCATAACAAAATGAAAATTTTAGAGTCCATGCGTGCAAAAAAAATTTGAAAATTATTTCACGCACTAAAAACGAACTCCAAGGTTTTGTTATCCATGTTTGGGAAATTCCACTAGTACAACCCCTAATAATAAGCTTGGTGGAATTTTATAGGAAAGGGACTTCTAACTGATCCTAATATGCTTTAAGTGTGGTGGATATGCATGCCAGAAACATGTTGAGGATGCAAGTGGACCTAATGATCCAAAATTTTCAAGGAGTAGAAAAAATCAAATTCTCAAGTGGTTGGATATTCACCAGAGCCAAACAACCAACTTTTTGCCTATCCTTAAAAATCATAGATACTCTTTGGAACTATCTCTCTCAGCATTTTTTCGATGTTGAAATTTGTTTTCAGATCCAAACTTGAGTTTTCGCTCCCCCATTTTTCTCGTAAACAAAAAAAGATATAAGGCATAACAAAATGAAAATTTTAGAGTCCATGTATGCCAGAAAAATTTGAAAATTATTTCACGCACTAAAAATGAACTCCTAGGTTTTGTTATCCTTTTTTGGAAAATTCTGCTAGTACAACCCCTAATAATAAGCTTGGCGCAATTTTATAGGAAAGGGACTTCTAACTGATCCTAACATGCTTCAAGTGTGGTGTATATGCATGCCAGAAACATGTTGAGGATGCAAGTGGACCTAATGATCCAAAAATTTCAAAGACAAGAAAAAAATCAAATTCTCAAGTGGTTGGATATTTACCAAAGCCAAACAACCTACTTTTTGCCTATCCTTAAAAATCACAGATACTTTTTGGATCTATCTCTCTCAACATTTTTTGGATGTTCAAATTTTTTTTCAGATCCAAACTTGTAGTTTTCACTCCCCCATTTTTCTCGTTAACAAAAAATGATATAAGGCATAACGAAATGAAAATTATAGAGTCCATGTATGCCAAAAAAATTTGAAAATTATTTCACGCAATAAAAATGCACTCCAAGGTTTTGTTACACATGTTTGGGAAATTCCACTAGTACAACCCCTAATAATAAGCTTGGTGCAATTTTATTGGAAAGGGACTTCTAACTGTTCCTAACATGCTTTAAGTGTGGTGGATATGCATGAAAGAAACATGTTGAGGATGCAAGTGGACCTCATGATCCAAAATTTTCAAGGAGAAGAAAAAAATCAAATTCTCAAGTGGTTGGATATTTACCAGAGCCAAACAACCTACTTTTTGCCTATCCTTTAAAATCATAGATACTCTTTGGAACAATGTCTCTCACCATTTTTTGGATGTTCATATTTGTTTTCAGATCCAAACTTGAGTTTTCACTACCCCATTTTTCTCGTAAACAAAAAAAGATATAAGGCATAACAAAATGAAAATTTTAGAGTCCATGTATGAAAAAAAGATTGAAAATTATTTGACGCACTAAAAATGAACTCCAAGGTTCTGTTAGGCATGTTTGGGAAATTCCACTAGTACAACCCCTAATCATAAGCTTGGTGGAATTTTATAGGAAAGGGACTTCTAACTGATCCAAAGATGCTTTACGTGTGGTGGATATGCATGCCATAAACATGTTGTGGATGCAAGTGGACCTAATGATCCAAAAATTTCAAGAAGTAGAAAAAATCAAATTCTCAAGTGGTTGGATATTTACCAGAGCCAAATAACCCACTTTTTGCCAATCCATAAAAGTCACAGGTACTTTTTGGAACTATCTCACTCAGCATTTTTTGGATGTTCAAATTTGTTTTCAGATCCAGACTTGAGTTTTCACTCCCCCATTTTTCTCGTAAAGAAAAAAACTTATAAGGCATAAAAAAATGAAAATTTTAGAGTCCATGTGTGCCAAAAAAAATTGAAAATTATTTCACGCACTGAAAATGAACTCCAAGTTTTTGGTATCCATGTTTGGGAAATTTCACTAGTACAACCCCTAATAATAAGCTTGGTGGAATTTTATAGGAAAGGGAGTTCTAACTGATCCTAACATGCTTTAAGTGTGGTGGATATGCATGCCAAAAACATGTTGAGGATGAAAGTGGACCTAATGATCCAAAAGTTTCAAGGAGTAGAAAAAATCAAATTCTTCAGTGGTTGAATATTTACTAGAGCCAAAGAACCCACTTTTTGCCTATCCTCAAAAATCATAGATACTTTTTGGAACTATCTCTCCTTGCCTTTTTTGGATGTTCAAATTTCTTTTCGGATCCAAACTTGAGTTTTCAGTCCCCCATTTTTCTCGTAAACAAAAAAAGATATAACGCATAACAAAATGAAAATTTTAGAGTCCATGTATGCAAAAAAAATTTGAAAATTATTTCACGCACTAAAAATGAACTCCAAGGTTTTGTTATCCCTGTTTGGGAAATTCCACTAGTACAACCCCTAATAATGAGTTTGGTGAAATTTTATAAGAAAAGGACTTCTAATTGATCCTAACATGTTTTAAGTATGGTGGATATGCATGCCAGAAACATGTTGTGGATGCAACTGGACCTAATGATCCAAAAGTTTCAAAGGAGTAGAAAAAATCGAATTCTCATGTGGTTGGATATTTACCAGAGCCAAACAACTCACTTTTTTCCTATCCTTAAAAATCACAGATACTTTTTGAAACTATCTCTCGCAGCATTTTTTGGATGTTCAAATTTGTTTTCGGATCCGAACTTGAGTTTTCACACCCCCATTTTTCTCGTAAACAAAAAAACTTATAAGGCATAACAAAATGAAAATTTTAGACTCCATGTGTGCCAAAAAAAGTTGAAAATTATTTCACGCACTAAAAATGAACTCCAAGTTTTTGTTATCCATGTTTGGGAAATTTCACTAGTACAACCCCTAATAATAAGCTTGGTGGAATTGTAGAGGAAAGGGAGTTCTAACTGATCCTAACATGCTTTAAGTGTGGTTGATATTCATGCCAGAAACATGTTGAGGATGCAAGTGGACCTAATGATCCAAAAATTTCAAGGAGTAGAAAAAATCAAATTCTCAAGTGGTTGCATATTTACCACAGCCAAACAACCCACTTTTTGCTTGTCCTTAAAAATCACAGATACTCTTTGGAACTACCTCTCTCAGTATTTTTTGGATGTTCAATTTTGTTTTCAGATTCAAACTTGGGTTATCACTCCCCCATTTTTCTCGTAAACAAAAAAAGATATAAGGCATAACAAAATGAAAATTATAGAGTCCATGCATGCAAAAAAAAATTGAAAATTATTTGACGCACTAAAAATGAACTCCATGGTTTTGTTATCCATGTTTGGGAAATTCCACTAGTACAACCCCTAATAATAAGCTTGGTGGAATTTTATGGGAAAGGGACTTCTAACTGATCCTAACATGCTTTAAGTATGGTGGATATGCATGCCAAAAACATGTTGAGGATGAAAGTGGACCAAATGATCCAAAAGTTTCAAGGAGTAGAAAAAATCAAATTCTCAAGTGGTTGAATATTTACCAGAGCCAAACAAGCCACTTTTTGCCTATCCTTAAAAATCATAGATACTTTTTGGAACTATCTCTCCTTGCCTTTTTTGGATGTTCAAATTTCTTTTCAGATCCAAACTTGAGTTTTCACTCCCCCATTTTTCTCGTAAACAAAAAAATATATAACGCATAACAAAATGAAAATTTTAGAGTCCATGTATGCAAAAAAAATTTGAAAATTATTTCACGCACTAAAAATGAACTCCAAGGTTTTGTTATCCCTGCTTGGGAAATTCCACTAGTACAACCCCTAATAATGAGTTTGGTGGAATTTTATAAGAAAAGGACTTCAAATTGATCCTAACTTGTTTTAAGTGTGGTGGATATGCATGCCAGAAACATGTTGAGGATGCAACTGGACCTAATGATCCAAAAGTTTCAAAGGAGTAAAAAAAATCGAATTCTCATGTGGTTGGATATTTACCAGAGCCAAACAACCCACTTTTTGCCTATCCTTAAAAATCACAGATACTTTTTGGAACTGTCTCTCCGCATTTTTTGGATGTTACCATTTGTTTTCAGATCCAAACTTGAGTTTTCACTCCCCCTTTTTTCTCGTAAACAAAAAAAAGATATAAGGCATCACAAAATGAAAATTTTCGAGTCCATGAACGCAAAAAAAATATGAAAATTAATTCACGCACTCAAAATGAACTCTAAGGTTTTGTTATCCATGTTTGGGAAATTCCACTAGTACAACCCCTAATAATAAGCTTGGTGGAATTTTATAGGAAAGGGACTTCTAACTGATCCTAACATGCTTTAAGTGTGGTGGATATGCATGCCAGAAACAAGCTGAGGATGCAAGTGGACCTAATGATTGAAAAATTTCAAGGAGTAGCAAAAATCAAATTCTCACGTGGTTGGATATTTACCAGAGCCAAACAACCCACTTTTTGTCAATCCTTAAAAATCACAGATACTCTTTGGAACTATCTCTCTCAGCATTTTTTGGATGTTCAATTTTTTTTTCAGATCCAAACTTTTGTTTTCACTCCCCCATTTTTCTCGTAAACAAAAAAAGATATAAGGCATAAATTAAATGAAAATTTTAGAGTCCATGTATGTAAAAAAAATTTGAAAATTATTTCACGTAGTAAAAATGAACTCCAAGGTTTTGTTATCCATGTTAGGGAAATTCCACTAGTACAACCCCTAATAATAAGCTTGGTGCAATTTTATAGGAAAGGGACTTCTAACTGATCCTAACATGCTTTAAGTGTGGTGGATATACATGCCAGAAACATGTTGAGGATGAGTGTGGACCTAATGATCCAAAAATTTCATGGAGTAGAAAAAATCAAATTCTCATGTGGTTGGAGATTTACCAAAGCCAAAGAACCCACTTTTTGCCTATCCTTAAAAATCACAGATACTATTTGGAACTATCTCTCTCAGCTTTTTTTGGATGTTCAAATTTTTTTTTCAGATCCAAACTTTAGTTTTTACTCCACCATTTTTCTCGTAATCATAAAAAGATACAGGGCATAACAAAATGGAAATATTAGAGTCCATGAATGCCAAAAAAATTTGAAACACTAAAAATGAACTCCAAGGTTTTGTTATCATATTTTGGGAAATTCACTAGTACAACCCCTAATAATAAGCGTGGTGGAATTTTTTAGGAAAGAGACTTCTAACTGATCCTAACATGCTTTATGTGTGGTGGATATGCATGCCAGAAACAAGTTGAGGATGCAAGTGGACCTAACGATCCAAAAATTTAAAGGAGTAGAAAAAATCAAATTCTCAAGTGGTTGGATATTTACCAGAGCCAAACAACCCACTTTTTACCTATCCTTAAAAATCACAGATACTCTTTGAAACAATCTCTCTCAACATTTTTGGATGTGCAAATTTTTTTTTCAGATCCAAACTTGAGTTTTCACTCCCCCATTTTTGTCGTAAACAAAAAAAGATATGAGGCATCACAAAATGAAAATTTTAGAGTCCATGAATGCAAAAAAAAATATGAAAATTATTTCACGCACTCAAAATGAACTCTAAGGTTTTGTTATCCATGTTTGGGAAATTCCACTAGTACAACCCCTAATAATAAGCTTGGTGGAATTTTTTAGGAAAGGGACTTCTAACTGATGCTAACATGCTTTAAGTGTGGTGGATATGCATGCCAGAAACATGTTGAGGATGCAAGTGGACCTAATGTTCAAAAAATTTCAAGGAGTAGAAAAAATCAGATTCTCAAGTGGTTGGATATTTTTTGAAGCCAAACAACCCACTTTTTGCCTATCCTTAAAAATCACAGATACTCTTTGAAACTATCTCTCTCAGCATTTTTTGGATGTTCAATTTTATTTTCAGTTGCAAACATGAGTTTTCACTCCCCCATTTTTCTCGTAAACAAAAAAATATGTAAGGCGTCACAAAATGAAAATTTTCGAGTCCATGAATGCAAAAAAAAATATGTAAATTATTTCACGCACTCAAAATGAACTCTAAGGTTTTGTTATCCTTGTTTGGAAAATTCCACTAGTACAACCCCTAATAATAAGCTTCGTGGAATTTTATACGAAAGGGATTTCTAACTGATCCTAACATTCTTTAAGTGTGGTGGATATGCATGCCAGAAACATGTTGAGGATGCAAATGGACCTAATGATCGAAAAATTTGAAGGAGTAGAAAAAATCAAACTCTCACATGGTTGGATATTTACCAGAGCCAAACAACCCACTTTTTGCCTATCCTTACAAATCACAGATACTCTTTGGAACTATGTCTCTCAGCATTTTTTGAAGGCTCTAATTTGTTTTCAGATCCAAACTTGAGTTTTTACTCCCGCATTTTTCTCGTGAACAAAAACAGATATAAGACATACCAAAATGAAAAGTTTAGAGTCCATGTATGCAAAAAAAAAATGAAAATTATTTCACGCACTAAAAATGAACTTCAAGGTTTTGTTATCCATGTTTGGGAAATTCCACTAGTACAACCCCTAATAACAAGCTTGGTGGAATTTTATAGGAAAGGGACTTCTAACTGATCCTAACATGCTTTAAGTGTGGTGAATATGCATGCCAGAAACATGTTGAGGATGCAAGTAAACCAAATGATCGAAAAATTTCAAGGAGTAGAAAAAATTAAATCTGAAGTGGTTGGATATTTAAAAGAGCCAAACAACCCACTTTTTGCCTATCCTTAAAAATCATAGATACTTTTTGGTACTGTCTCTCTCAGCATTTGTGCATTTCCATTTTGGATGTTCAGATTTTGTTTCAGATCCAAACTTGAGTTTTCACTCTCCCATATTTCTAGTAAACAAAAAAGATGTAAGGAATAACAAAATGAAAATTTTAGAACTCATGTATGCAAAAAAAAAAAAATGAAAAATTATTCGACGCACTAAAAATGAACTCCAAGGTTTTGTTATCCATGTTTGGGAAATCCACTAGCACAAGCCCTAATAATAAGCTTGGTGGAATTTTATAGGAAAGGGACTTGCAACTGAGCCTAACATGCTTTAAGTGTGGTGGATATGCATGCCAGAAACATGTTGAGGATGCAAGTGGACCTAATGATCCAAAATTTCAAGGAGAAGAAAAAATCAAATTCTCAAGTGGTTGGATATTTATCAGAGCCAAACAACCCACTTTTTACCTATCTTTAAAAATCACAGATACTATTTGGAATTGTCTCTCTCATCATTTGTGCATTTCCATTTTGGATGTTAAGATTTGTTTTTAGATCCAAACTTGAGTCTTCACTCTCCCATTTTTCTCGTAATTAAAAAAGATGTCAGGCATAACAAAACGAAAATTTAAGAGTTCAAGTATTAAAAAAAAATGAAAAATTTTTTTGACGCACTAAAAATGAACTCCAATGTTTTGTTATTCATGTTTGGGAAATTCGACTAGTACAACCCCTAATAACAAGCTTGGTGGAATTTTATAGTAAACGTACTTCTAACTGATCCTAACATGCTTTAAGTGTGGTGGATATGCATGCCAGAAACATGTTGAGGATTCAAGTAGACCTAATGATCCAAAAATTTGAAGGAGTAGAAAAAATCAAATTCTAAAGTAGTTGGATATTGACCAGAGCCAAACAACCCACTTTTTGCCTATCCTTAAAAATCACAAATACTTTTTGGAACTGTCTCTCTAAGCATTTGTGCATTTCCATTTTGGATGTCAGATTTGTTTTTAGATCCAAACATTAGTTTTCACTCTCCCATTTTTTTCGTAAACAAAAAACATTTAAGGCATAACAAAATGAAAATTTTATAGGTCATGTATGCCAAAAAAAAATTGAAAATTAATTGCCGCAATTGAAATCAACTCCAAGATTTTGTGGTCCTTCTTTGGGAAATTCCACTAGTACAACCCTTAATCATAAGTTTGGCTGAATTTTAATGGAAAAGAGACTTCTAACTGACCCTAACATGCTTTAAGTGTCGTGGATATGCATGCAAGAAACATGTTGAGGATGCAAGTGGAACCAATGATCGAAAAATTTCAAGGAGAAGAAAAAATCAAATTCTGAAGTGGTTCGATATTTACCAGAGCCAAACAACCCACTTTTTGCCTATCCTTAAAAATCACAGATACTTTTTGGAACTATCCCTCTAAGCATTTGTGCATTTCCATTTTGGATGTTCAAATTTGTTTTCAGATCCAAACTTGAGTTTTCACTCTCCCATTTTTCTCGTATACAAAAAAGATGTCAGGCATAACAAAATGAAAATTTTAGAGTTCATGCATGAAAAAAAATAGAAAATTATTTGACGCACTGAAAATGAACTCCAAAGTTTTGTTATCCATGTTTGGGAAATTCCACTAGTACAACCCCTAATAATAAGTTTGGTGGAATTTTATACGAAAGGGACTTCTAACTGATCCTAACAAACTTTATGTGTGGTGGATACGCATGCCAGAAAGATGTTGAGAATGCAAGTGGACCTAATGATCCAAAAATTTCAAGGAGTAGGAAATATCAAATTCTCAAGTGATTGGATATTTACCAGAGCCAAACAACCCACTTTTTGCCTATCCTTAAAAATCACAGATACTTTTTGGAACTATCTCTCTCAGCATTTGGGCATTTCCATTTTGGATGTTCAGATTTGTTTTCAGATCCAAACTTGAGTTTTCACTCTCCCATTTTTCTCGTAAACAAAAAAGATATAAGGCATAACAAAATGAAAATTTTAGAGTTCACGTATGCAAAAAAAATTTGAAAATTATTTGACGCACTAAAAATGAAATCCATGGTTTTGTTATCCATGTTTGGGAAATTCCAATAGCATAACCCCTAATAAAAAGCTTGGTGGAATTTTATAGGAAAGGGACTTGTAATTGATCCTAACATGCTTTAAGTGTGGTAGATATGCATGCCACAAACATGTTGGGGATGCAAGTGGACCTAATGATCCAAAATTTTCAAGGAGAAGAAAAAATCAAATTCTCAAGTGGTTGGATATTTACCAAAGCCAAACAACCCACTTTTTGCCTATCCTTAAAAATCACAGATACTTTTTGGAACTGTCTCTCTCAGCATTTGTGCATTTCCATTTTGGATGTTCAAATTTGTTTTCAGATCCAAACTTGAATTTTCACTCTCCCATTTTTCTCGTAAACAAAAAAGATATAAGGCATAACAAAATGAAAATTTTAAAGTTCATGTATGCAAAAAAATTTGAAAATTATTTGACACACTAATAATGAACTCCAAGGTTATGTTATCCATGTTATGGAAATTCCACTAGTACAACCCCTAACAATAAGCTTGGAGGAATTTTATAGGAAATGGACTTCTAATTGATCCTAACATGTTTAACTGTGGTGGATATGCATGGCAGAAACATGTTTGGATGCAAGTGGACCTAATGATCCAAAAATTTCAAGGAGTAGAAAAAATCAAATTCTCAAGTGGTTTGATATTAACCGCAGCCAAGCAACCCACTTTTTGCCTATCCTTAAAAATCACATGTAGTTTTTGGAATTGTTTCTCTCAGCATTTGTGCATTTCCATTTTGGATGTTCAGATTTGTTTTTAGATCCAAACTTGAGTTTTCACTCTCCCATTTTTCTCGTAAACAAAAAAGATGTAAGACATAACAAAACAAAAATTTTAGAGTTCAAGTATTAAAAAAAAATGTGAAAATTTGTTGACGCACTAAAAATGAACTCCAAGGTTTTGTTATCCATGTTTGGGAAATTCCTCTAGTACAACCCTTAATAATAAGCTTGGTGGAATTTTATAGGAAAGGGACTTCTAAGTGATCCTAACATGCTTTAAGTGAGGTGGATATGCATGCCAAAAACATGTTGAGGATTCAAGTGGACCTAATGATCCAAAAATTTCAAGGAGTAGAAAAAATCAAATTCTCAAGTGGTTGGATATTTACTAGACCCAAACAACCAAGTTTTTGCCTGTCCTTAAAAATCGCAGATACTTTTTGGAACTATCGCTCTCAGCCGTTGTAGATTTCCATTTTGGATGTTCAGATTTGTTTTGAGATCCAAACTTGAGTTTTCACTCTCCCATTTTTCTCGTAAACAAAAAAGATGTAAGGAATAACAAAATGAAAATTTTAAAATTCTTGTATGCAAAAAAAATTTAAAAGTTATTCGACGCACTAAAAATGAACTCCATGGTTTTGTTATCCATGTTTGGGAAATTCCACTAGTACAAGCCCTAATATTAAGCTTGGTGGAATTTTATAGGAAAGGGACTTCTAACTGATCCTAACATGCTTTAAGTGTGGTGGATATGCATGCCAGAAACATGTTGAGGATGCAAGTGGACCTAATGATCCAAATATTTCAAGGAGTAGAAAAAATCAAATTCTCAAGTGGCTGGAAATTTACCAGAGCCAAACAACCCATTTTTTGCCTATCCTTAAAAATCACAGATACTTTTTGGAACTGTCTCTCTCAGCATTTGTGCATTTCCATTTTGGATGTTCAAATTTGTTTTCAGATCCAAACTTGACTTTTCACTCTCCCATTTTTCTTGTAAACAAAAAAGATGTAAGGCATAACAAAAAGAATATTTTAGAGATCATGTATGCAAAAAAAATTTGAAAATTATTTGACACACTAAAATTGAACTCCAACGTTTTGTTATCCATGTTTGGGAAATTCCACTAGAACAACCCCTTATAATAAGCTTGGTTGAATTTGATAGGAAATGGACTTCAAACTGATCCTAACATGCTTTAAGTGCGGTGGATATGCTTGGCAGAAACATGTTGAGGATGCAAGTGGACCTAATGATCCAAAAAATTCAAGGAGTAGAAAAAATCAAATTCTAAAGTGGTCGGATATTAACAAGAGCCAAACATCCCACTTTTTGCCTATCCTTAAAAATCACAGATACTTTTTTGAACTACATCTCTCAGCCATTTTGGATGTTCAAATTTGTTTTCAGATCCAAACTTGAGTTTTCACTCTCCCATTTTTCTCGTAAACAAAAAAGACATAAGGCATGCAAAATGAAAATTTTAGAGTCCGTGTATGCAAAAAAAAATTGAAAATTATTTGACGCACTAAAAATGAACTCCAAGGTTTTGTTATCCATGTTTGGGAAATTCCACTAGTACAACCCTTAATAATAAGCTTGGTGGAATTTTATAGGAAAGGGACTTCTAAGTGATCCTAACATGCTTTAAGTGAGGTGGATATGCATGCCAAAAGCATGTTGAGGATTCAAGTGGACCTAATGATCCAAAAATTTCAAAGAGTAGAAAAAATCAAATTCTCAAGTGGTTGGATATTTACTAGAGCGAAACAACCAACTTTTTGCCTGTCCTTAAAAATCACAGATACTTTTTTGAACTATCTCTCTCAGCAGTTGTGGATTTCCATTTTGGATGTTCAGATTTGTTTTCAGATCCAAACTTGAGTTTTCACTCTCCCATATTTCTCGTAAACAAAAAAGATGTAAGGAATAACAAAATGAAAATTTTAAAGTTCTTGTATGCAAAAAAAATTTAAAAATTATTCGACGCACTAAAAATGAACTCCAAGGTTTTGTTATCCATGTTTGGGAAATTCCACTAGTACAGCCCCTAATAAAAAGCTTGGCGGAATTTTATAGGAAAGGGACTTGTAACTGATCCTAACATGCTTTAAGTGTGGTGGATATGCATGCCAAAAACATGTTGGGGATGCAAGTGGACCTAATGATCCAAAATTTTCAAGGAGAAGAAAAATCAAATTCTCAAGTGGTTGGATATTTACCAAAGCCAAACAACCCACTTTTTGCCTATCCTTAAAAATCACAGATACTTTTTGGAACTGTCTCTCTCAGCATTTGTGCATTTCCATTTTGGAGGTTCAAATTTGTTTTTATATCCAAACATGAGTTTTCACTCTCCCATTTTTCTCGTAAACAAAAAAGATGTAAGGCATAACAAAATGAAAATTTTAAAGTTCATGTGTGCAAAAAAAATTTAAAATTATTTGACACACTAATAATGAACTCTAAGGTTTTGTTATCCATGTTTTGGAAATTCCACTAGTACAACCCCTAACAATAAGCTTGGAGGAATTTTATAGGAAAGGGACTTCTAATTGATCCTAACATGCTTTAACTGTGGTGGATATGCATGGCAGAAACATGTTCGGATGCAAGTGGACCTAATGATCCAAAAATTTCAAGGAGTAGAAAAAATCAAATTCTCAAGTGGTTTGACATTAACCGCAGCCAAATAACCCACTTTTTACCTATCCTTAAAAATCACAGGTAGTTTTTGGAACTGTTTCTCTTAGCATTTGTGCATTTCCATTTTGGATGTTCAGATTTGTTTTTAGATCCAAACTTGAGTTTTCACTCTCCCATTTTTCTCGTAAACAAAAAAGATGTTAACAAAACAAAAATTTTAGAGTTCAAGTATTAAAAAAAAATGTGAAAATTTGTTGACGCACTAAAAATGAACTCCAAGGTTTTGTTATCCATGTTTGGGAAATTCCACTAGTACAACCCTTAATAATAAGCTTGGTGGAATTTTATAGGAAAGGGACTTCTAAGTGATCCTAACATGCTTTAAGTGAGGTGGATATGCATGCCGAAAACATGTTGAGGATTCAAGTGGACCTAATGATCCAAAAATTTCAAGGAGTAGAAAAAATCAGATTCTCAAGTGGTTGGATATTTACCAGAGCCAACCAACCAACTTTTTGCCTGTCCTTAAAAATCACAGATACTTTTTGGAACTATCTCTCTCAGCAGTTGTGGATTTCCATTTTGGATGCTCAGATTTGTTTTCAGATCCAAACTTGAGTTTTCACTCTCCCATTTTTCTCGTAAACAAAAAAGATGTAAGGAATAACAAAATGAAAATTTTAAATTTCTTGTATGCAAAAAAAATTTTAAAATTATTCGACGCACTAAAAATGAACTCCACGGTTTTGTTATCCATGTTTGGGAAATTCCACTAGTACAAGCCCTAATATTAAGCTTGGTGGAATTTTATAGGAAAGGGACTTCTAACTGATCCTAACATGCTTTAAGTGTGGTGGATATGCATGCCAGAAACATGTTGAGGATGCAAGTGGACCTAATGATCCAAAAATTTCAAGGAGTAGAAAAAATCAAATTCTCAAGTGGTTGGAAATTTACCAGAGCCAAACAACCCATTTTTTGCCTGTCCTTAAAAATCACAGATACTTTTTGAAACTGTCACTCTCAGCATTTGTGCATTTCCATTTTGGACGTTCAGATTTGTTTTTAGATCCAAACTTGAGTTTTCACTCTCCAATTTTTCTTGTAAACAAAAAAGATGTATGGCATAACAAAATGAAAATTTTAGAGATCATGTACGCAAAAAAATTTGAAAATTATTTGACGCACTAATAATGAAGTCCACGGTTATGTTATCCATGTTTTTGAAATTCCACTAGTACTACCCCTAACAATAACCTTGGACGAATTTTATAGGAAAGGGACTTCTAATTGATCCAAACATGCTTTAACTGTGGTGGATATGCATGGCAGAAACATGTTCAGATGCAAGTGGACCTAATGATCCAAAAATTTCAAGGAGTAGAAAAAATCAAATTCTCAAGTGGTTTGATATTAACAGCAGCCAAACAACCCACTTTTTGCCTATCCTTAAAAATCACAGGTAGTTTTTGGAACTGTTTCTCTCAGCATTTGTGTATTTCCATTTTGGATGTTCAGATTTGTTTTTAGATCCAAACTTGAATTTTCACTCTCCAATTTTTCTTGTAAATAAAAAAGATGTATGGCATAACAAAATGAAAATTTTAGAGATCAAGTATGCAAAAAAATTTGAAAATTATTTGACGCACTAATAATGAAGTCCAAGGTTATGTTATCCATGTTTTTGAAATTCCACTAGTACAACCCCTAACAATAAGCCTGGACGAATTTTATAGGAAAGGGACTTCTAATTGATCCTAACATGCTTTAACTGTGGTGGATATGCATGGCCGAAACATGTTCAGATGCAAGTGGACCTAATGATCCAAAAATTTCAAGGAGTAGAAAAAATCAAATTCTCAAGTGGTTTGATATTAACAGCAGCCAAACAACCCACTTTTTGCCTATCCTTAAAAATCACAGGTAGTTTTTGGAACTGTTTCTCTCAGCATTTGTGTATTTCCATTTTGGATGTTCAGATTTGTTTTTAGATCCAAACTTGAGTTTTCACTCTCCCATTTTTCTCGTAAACAAAAAAGATGCAAGACATAACAAAACAAAAATTTTAGAGTTCAAGTATTAAAAAAAAATATGAAAATTTGTTGACGCACTAAAAATGAACTCCAAGGTTTTGTTATCCATGTTTGGGAAATTCCACTAGTACAACCCTTAATAATAAGCTTGGTGGAATTTTATAGGAATGGGACTTCTAAGTGATCCTAACATGCTTTATGTTAGGTGGATATGCATGCCAAAAATATGTTGAGGATTCAAGTGGACCTAATGATCCAAAAATTTCAAGGAGTAGAACAAATCAAATTCTCAAGTGGTTGGATATTTACCAGAGCCAAACAACAAACTTTTTGCCTGTCCTTAAAAATCATAGATACTTTTTGGAACTATCTCTCTCTGCAGATGTGGATTTCCATTTTGGATGTTCAGATTTGTTTTCAGATCCAAACTTGAGTTTTCACTCTCCCATTTTTCTCATAAACAAAAAAGAAGTAAGAAATAACAAAATGACAATTTTAAAGTTCTTGTATGCAAAAAAAATTTGAAAATTATTTGACGCACTAAAATTGAACTCCAATGTTTTGTTATCCATGTTTGGGAAATTCTACTAGTACAACCCCTAATAATAAGCTTGGTTGAATTTGATAGGAAATTGACTTCCAATTGATCCTAACATGCTTTAAGTGTGGTGGATATGCATGGCAGAAACATGTTGAGGATGCAAGTGGACCTAATGATCCAAAAAATTCAAGGAGTAGAAAAAATCAAATTCTCAAATGGTCGGATATTAACCAGAGCCAAACATCCCACTTTTTGCCTATCCTTAAAAATCACAGATACCTTTTTCAACTATATCTCTCAGCATATGTGCATTTCCATTTTGGATGTTCAAATTTGTTTTCAGATCCAAACTTGAGCTTTCACTCTCCCATTTTTCTCGTAAACAAAAAAGATGTAAGGCATAACAAAATGAAAATTTTAGAGAAAATGTATGCAAAAAAAAATTGAAAATTATTTGACGCACTAAAAATGAACTCCAATGTTTTGTCATCCATGTTTGGGAAATTTCACTAGTACAACCCCTAATAATAACCTTGGTGGAATTTTAAATGAAAGGGACTTCTAGCTGATCCTCACCTGCTTTAAGTGTGGAGGATATGCATGCCAGAAACATTTTGAGGATGCAAGTGGACCTAATGATCCAAAAATTTCAAGGAATAGAAAAAATCAAATTCTCAATTGGTTGGATATTTACCAGAGCCAAACAACCCACTTTTTGCCTATGCTTAAAAATCACAGATACTTTTTGGAACTGTCTCTCTCAGCATTTGGTCATTTCCATTTTGGATGTTCTGATTTCTTTTCAGATCCAAACTTGAGTTTTCACTCTCCCATTTTTCACGTAAACGAAAAAGATGTAAGGCATAACAAAATGAAAATTTTAGAGTTCATGTATGCAAAAATAATTCGAAAATTATTTGACGCACTAAAAATTAACTCCAAGGTTTTGTTATCCATGTTTGGGAAATTCTACTAGTACAAGCCCTAATAATAAGCTTGGTGGAATTTTATAGGAAAGGGACTTCTAACTGATCCTAACATGCTTTAAGTGTGGTAGATATACATGGCAGAAACATGTTGAGGATGCAAGTGGACCTAATGATCCAAAACAACCCACTTTTTGCCTATCCTTAAAAATCACAGATACTTTTTGGAACTATCTCTCTCAGTATTTGTGCATTTCCATTTTGGATGTTCAAATTTGTTTATATATCCAAACTTGAGTTTTCACTCTCCCATTTTTTTCGTAAACAAAAAAGATGATAGGCATAACAAAATGAAATTTTTAAAGTTCATGTATGGAAAAAATTTGAAAATTATTTGACGCACTAAAAATCAACTCCAAGGTTATGTTATCCATGTTTTGGAAATTCCACTAGTACAACCCCTAACAATAACCTTGGTGGAATTTTATAGGAAAGGGACTTCTAATTGATCCTAACATGCTTTAAGTTTTATGGAAATGCATGGCAGAAACAAGTTGCGGATGCAAGTCGACCTATGGATCCAAAAATTTCAAATAGTAGAAAAAATCTAATTCTCAAGTGGTTTGATATTTACCGCTGCCAAACAACCCACTTTTTGCCTATCCTTAAAAATCACAGGTAGTTTTTGGAACTGTCTCTCTCAGCATTTTTGCATTTCCAAATTGGATGTTAAAATTTTTTTTCAGATCCAAACTTAAGTTTTCACTCTCCCATTTTTCTCATAAACAAAAAAGATGTAAGGCATAACAAAATTAAATTTTAGAGTTCATGTATGCAAAAAAAATATGAAAATTATATGACGCACTAAAAGTGAACTCCAAGGTTTTGTTATCCATGTTTGGGAAACTCCACTAGTACAACCCTTAATAATAATCTTGGTGGAATTTTATAGGAAAGGGACTTCTAACTGATCCTTAAATGCTTTAAGTGTGGTGGATATGCATGCCAGAAACATGTTGAGGATGCAAGTGGATGTAATGATCCAAAATTTTCAAGTAGTAGAAAAAATCAAATTCTCAAGTGGTTGGATATTTACCAGAGCCAAACGACCCACTTTTTGCTTATCCTTAAAAATCACAGATACTTTTTTGAACTGTCTCTCTCAGCATTTGTGCATTTCCATTTTTGATGTTCAGATTTGTTTTCAAATCCAAACTTGAGTTTTCACTCTCCCATTATTCTCTTAAACAAAAAAGATGTAAGGCATGACAAAATGAAAATTTTAGAGTTCATGTAAGCAAAAAAATTTTGAAAATTATATGACTCACTAAAAATGTACTCCACGGTTTTGTTATCCATGTTTGGGAAATTCCACTAGTACAACCCCTAATAATAAGCTTGGTGGAATTTTATAGGCAAGGGACTTCTAACTGATCCTAACATGCTTTAAGTGTGGTGGATATGCATGCCAGAAACATGTTGAGGATGCAAGTGGACCTAAAGAGCCAAAATTTTCAAGGAGAAGAAAAAATCAAATGCTCAAGTGGTTGGATTTTTACCAGAGCCAAACAACCCACTTTTTGCCTATCCTTAAAAATCACAGATACTTTTTGGAATTGTCTCTCTAAGCATTTGTGAATTTCCATTTTGGATGTTCAGATTTGTTATCACATCCAAACTTCAGTTTTCACTCTCCGATTTTTCTCGTAAACAAAAAATATGTAAGGCATAACAAAATGAAAATTTTAGAATTCATGTGTGCAAAAAAAATGTGAAAATTATTTGACCCACTAAAACTGAACTTCAACGTTTTTTTATCCATGTTTGGGAAACACAACTAGTACAACCCCTAATAATATGCATGGTGGAATTTTATAGGAATGGGACTTCTAACTGATCCTTACATGCTTTAAGTATGGTGGATATGCATGCCAGAAACATGTTGAGGATGCAAGTGGACCTAATGATCCAAAAATTTCAAGGTTTAGAAAAAATCAAATTCTCAAGTGGTTGGATATTTACCAGAGCCAAACATCCCACTATTTGCCTATCTTTAAAAATCACAGATACTTTTTGGAACTGTCTCTCTCAGCATTTGTGGATTTCCATTTTGGATGTTCAGATTTGTTTTCAGATCCAAACTTGAGTTTTCACTCTCCCATTTTTCTCGTAAACAAAAAAGATGTAAGGCATGACAAAATGAAAATTTTAGAGTTCATGTAAGCAAAAAAAAATTAAAAATTATATGACTCACTAAAAATGAACTCCACGGTTTTGTTATTCATGTTTGGGAAATTCCACTAGTACAACCCCTAATAATAAGCTTGGTGGAATTTTATAGGAAAGGGACTTCTAACTGATCCTAACATGTTTTAAGTGTGGTGGATATGCGTGCCAGAAACATTTTGAGGATGCAAGTAGACCTAAAGATCCAAAATTTTCAAGGGGAAGAAAAAATCAAATTCTCAAGTGGTTGGATATTTACCAGAGCCAAACAACCCACTTTTTGCCTATCCTTAAAAATCACAGATACTTTTTTGAATTGTCTCTCTAAGCATTTGTGCATTTCCATTTTGGATGTTCAGATTAGTTTTCACATCCAAACTTGAGTTTTCACTCTCCCATTTTTCTTGTCAACAAAAAAGATGTAAGGCATAACAAAATGTAAATTTTAGAGTTCATGTATGCAAAAAAAATGTGAAAATTATTTGACCCACTAAAAATGAACTCCAACGTTTTTTTATCCATGTTCGGGAAATTCCACTAGTACAACCCCTAATAATAAGCATGGTGGAATTTTATAGGAAAGGGACTTCTAACTGATCCTTACATGCTTTAAGTGTGGTGGATATGCATGCAAGAAACATGTTGAGGATGCAAGTGGACCTAATGATCCAAAAATTTCAAGGTGTAGAAAAAATCAAATTCTCAAGTGGTTGGATATTTACCGGAGCCAAACATCCCACTATTTGCCAATCCTTAAAAATTACAGATACTTTTTGGAACTGTCTCTCTCAGCATTTGTGCATTTCCATTTTGGATGTTCAAATTTGTTTTCAGATCCAAACTTGAGTTTTCTCTCTCCCATTTTTCTGGTAAACAAAAAAGATGTAAGGCATAAAAAAATGAAATTTTAGAGTTCATGTATGCAAAAAAAATGTGAAAATTATTTGACGCACTTAAAGTGAACTCCAAGGTTTTGTTATCCATGTTTGGGAAATTCCACTAGTGCAACCCCTAATAATAATCTTGGTGGAATTTTATAGGAAAGGGACTTCTAACTGATCCTAACATGCTTTAAGTGTGGTGCATATGCTTGCCAGAAACATGTTGAGGATGGTGGTGGACCTAATGATCCCAAAATTTAGAGGAGTAGAAAAAATCAAATTCTCAAGTGGTGGGATCTTTACCAGAGCCAAACAACCCACTTTTTGCCTATCCTTAAAAATCACAGATACTTTTTGGAACTGTCTCTCTCAGCATTTGTGCATTTCCGTTTTGGATGTTCAGATTTGTTTTCAGATCCAAACACTAGTTTTCACTCTCCCATTTTTCTCGTAAACAAAAAAGATGTAAGGCATAACTAAATGAAAATTTTAGAGTGCATGTAAGTAAAAAAATGTTGAAAAATATATGACTCACTAGATATGAACTACACGGTTTTGTTATCCCTGTTTGGGAAATTCCACTAGTACAACCCCTAATAATAAGCTTGGTGGAATTTTGTAGGAAAGGGACTTCTAACTGATCCTAACATGCTTTAAGTGTGGTGGATATGCATGCTAGAAACATGTTGAGGATGCAAGCGGACCTAAAGATCCAAAAATTTCAAGGAGTAGAAAAAATCAAATTCTCAAGTGGTTGGATATTTACGAGAGCCAAACAACCCACTTTTTGCCTATCCTTAAAAATCACAGATACTATTTGGAATTGTCCCTCAAAGCATTTGTGCATATCCATTTTGGATATTCAAATTTGTTTTCACATCCAAGCTAGAGGTTTCACTCTCCCTTTTTCTCGTAAACAAAAATGAAGTAAGGCACAACAAAATTAAAATTTTAGAGTTCATGTATGCAAAAAAAATTTGAAAATTATATGACTCACTAAAAATGAACTCCAAGGTTTTGTTATCCATGTTTGGGAAATTCCACTAGTACAACCAATAATAATAAGCTCGGTGGAATTTTATAGGAAAGGGACTTTTAACTGATCCTAACATGCTTTAAGTGTGGTGAATATGCATGCCAGAAACTTGTTGAGGATGCAATTGGTCCTAATGATCCAAAAATTTCAAGGAGTATAAAAAATCAAATTCTCAAGTGGTTGGATATTTACCTGAGCCAAACAACCCACTTTTTTCCTATCCTTAAAAATCACAGTTACTTTTTGGAACTATCTCTCCCAGCATTTGTGCATTTCCATTTTGGATGTTCAAATTTGTTTTCATATCCAAACTTGAGTTTTCACTCTCCCTTTTTCTCATAAACAAAAAATACGTAAGGAAAAACAATATGAAAATTTTAGAGTTCATGTAAGCAAAAAAAAATCGAAAGTTATTTGACGCACTTAATATGAACTCCAGGGTTTTGTTATCCACCTTTGGGAAATACCACTAGTACAACCCCTAATAATAAGCTTGGTGGAATTTTATAGGAAAGGGACTTCCAACTGATCATAACATGCTTTAAGCGTGGTGGATATGCATGCCAGAAACATGTTGAGGATGCAAGTGGACCTAATGATCCAAAATTTTAAAGGAGTAGAAAAAATCAAAGTTTCAAGTGGTTGGATATTTAGTAGAGCAAACAACCCACTTTTTGCCAATCTTTAAAAATCACATATTCTTTTTGGAGATGTCTCTCTAAGCATTGGTGCATTTCCATTTTTGATGTTCAAATTTTGTTTCAGATCCAAACTTGAGTGTTCACTCTCCCATTTTTCTCGTAAACAAAAAAGATGTAAGGCATACCAAAATGCATATTTTGGAGTCCATGTATGCAAAAAATATTTGAAAATTATTTGAAGCACTAAAAATGAACTCCACGGTTATGTTATCCGTGATTGGCAAATTCCACTAGTACAACCCCTAATAATAAGCTTGGTGGAATTTGATAGGAAAGGGACTTCTAACTGATCCTAACATGCTTTAAGTGCGGTGGATATGCATGCCAAAAACATGTTGAGGATGCAAGTGGATGTAATGATCCAAAAATTTCAAGGAGTAGAAAAAATCAAATTCTCAAGTGGTTGGATATTTACCAGAGCCAAACAACCCACTTTTTGCCTATCCTTAAAAATCACACATACTTTTTGGAAATGTCTCTCTCAGCATTTGTGCATTTCCATTTTGGATGTTCAGATTTATAGTCAGATCCAAACTTGAGTTTTCACTCTCCCATTTTTCTCATAAACAAAAAAGATGTAAGGCATAACAAAATGAAAATTTTAGAGTTCAAGTATGCAAAAAAAAATTGAAAATTATTTGACTCACTAAAAATGAACTCCATGGTTTTGTTATCCATGTTTGGGAAATTCCACTAGTACAACACCTAATAATAAGCTTGGTGGAATTTTATTGGAAAGGGACTTCTAACTGATCCTAACATGCTTTAAGTGTGGTATCCACGAATGCCAGAAACATGTTGAGGATGCAGGTGGACCTAATGATCCAAAATTTTCTGGGGGTAGAAAAAATCAAATTCTCAAGTGGTTGGATATTTACAAGAGCCAAACAACCTACTTTTTTCCTATCCTTAAAAATAACAGATACCTTTTGGAACTGTCCCTCTCTGCATTTGTGGATTTCCATTTTGGATGTTCAGATTTTGTTTCAAATCCAAACTTGAGTTTTCACTCTCCCATTTTTCTCGTAAACAAAAAAGATGTAAGACATAAAAAAATGAAAATTTTAGAGTTCATGTATGCAAAAAAATTTTGAAAATTACTTGATGCACTAAATATGAACTCCAAGGATTTGTTATCCATGTTTAGGAAATTCCACTAGTACAACACCTAATAATAAGCTTGGTGGAATTTTATAGGAAAGGGACTTCTAACTGATCCTAACATGCTTTAAGTCTGCTGGATATGCATGCCAGAAACATGTTGAGGATGCATGTGGACCTAATGATCCAAAAATTTCAAGGAGTATAAAAAATCAAATTCTCAAGTGGTTGGATATTTACCAGAGCCAAACAACCCACTTTTTGCCGATCCTTAAAAATCACTGATACTGTTTTGAACTATCTCTCTCAGCATTTGTTCATTTCCATTTTGCATGTTCAGATTTTTTTTCAGATCCAAACTTGAGTTTTCTCTCTCCCATTTTTCTCGTAAACAAAAAGGATGCAAGGCATAACAGAAGGTAAATTTTAGAGTTCATGTATGCAAAAAAAAATTGAAAATTATTTGACGCTCTAAAAATGAACTCCAAGGTTTTGTTATCCTTCTTTCGGAAATTCCACTAGTACAACCCCTAATAAGAAGCTTGGTGGAATTTTATAGGAAAGGGACTTCTAACTGATCCTAACATGCTTTCAGTGTGGTGGATATGCATGCCAGAAGCATGTTGAGGATGCAAGTGGACCTAATGATACAAAAATTTGAAGCACTAGAAAAATAAAATTCTCAAGAGGTTGGATAATTACCAGAGCCAAACAACCCAATTTTCGCCTATCTTTAAAAATCACAGATACTTTTTGGAACTGTCTCTCTCAGCATTTGTGCATTTCCATTTTGGATGTTCAGATTTGTTTTCAGATCCAAACTTGAGTTTTCTCTCTCCCATTTTTCTCGTAAACAAAAAAGATGTTAGGTATAACAAATTGTAAATTTTAGAGTTCATGTATGCAAAAAAAAATTAAAAATTATTTTACGCTCTAAAAATGAACTCCAAGGTTTTGTTATCCATCTTTGGGAAATTCCACTAGTAACTCTCCTAATAAGAAGCTCGGTGGAATTTTATAGGAAAGGGACTTCTAACTGATCCTAACAAACTTTAAGTGTACTGGATATGCACGCTAGAAACATATTGAGGATGCTAGTGGACGTAAAGATCCAAAAATTTCAAGGAGTAGAAAAAATTAAATTCTCAAGTGGTTGGATATTTACCAGAGCCAAACAACCCACTTTTTGCTTATCGTTGAAAATCACAGATACTTTTTTCAATTATCTCTCTAAGCATTTGTGCATTTCCATTTTTGATGTTCAAATTTGTTTTCACAACCAAACTTGAGTTTTCTCTCTCCCATTTTTCTCGTAGACAAAAAAGATGTAAGGCATACCAAAATTAAAATTTTAGAGTTCATGTATGCAAAAAAAATTTGAAAATTATATGATTCACTAAAAATGAACTGCAAGGTTATGTTATCCATGTTTCAGAAATTCCACTAGTACAACCCCTAATAATAAGTTTGGAGGAATTTTGATAGGAAAGGGACTTCTAACTGATCCTAACATGCTTTAAGTGTGGTGGATATGCATGCTAGAAACATGTTGAGGATGCAAGTGGACCTAATGATCCAAAAATTTCAAGGAGTAGAAAAAATCAAATTCTCAAGTGGTTGGATATTTACCAGAGCCAAACAACCCACTTTTTGCCTATCCTTAAAAATCACAGATACTTTTTTGAACTGTCTTTCTCAGCATTTGTGCATATCCATTTTGGAATTGTCCCTCAAAGCATTTGTGCATATCCATTTTGGATTTTCAAATTTGTTTTCACATCGAAGCTAGAGGTTTCACTCTCCCTTTTTCTTGTAAACAAAAATGAAGTAAGCCACAACAAAATTAAAATTTTAGAGTTCATGTATGCAAAAAAAATTTGAAAATTATATGACTCGCTAAAAATGAACTCCAAGGTTTTGTTATCCATGTTTGGGAAATTCCACTAGTACAACCCCTAATAATAAGCTCGGTGGAATTTTATAGGAAAGGGACTTCTAACTGATCCTAACATGCTTTAAGTGTGGTGAATATGCATGCCAGAAACTTGTTGAGGATGCAATTGGACCTAATGATCCAAAAATTTCAAGGAGTATAAAAAATCAAATTCTCAAGTGGTTGGATATTTACCTGAGCCAAAGAACCCACTTTTTGCCTATCCTTAAAAATCACAGATGCTTTTTGGAACTATCTCTCTCAGCATTTGTGCATTTCCATTTTGGATGTTCAAATTTGTTTTTATATCCAAACTTGAGTTTTCACTCTCCCTTTTTCTCATAAACAAAAAATATGTAAGGAAAAACAATATGAAAATTTTAGAGTTCATGTGTGCAAAAAAAAATTGAAAATTGTTTGACGCACTAGAAATGAACACCAAGGTTTTGTTTTCCATGTTTGGGAAATTCCACTAGTCCAACCCTAATAAGAAGCTTGGTGGAATTTCATAGCAAAGGGACTTCTAACTAATTCTAACATGCTTTAAGTGTGGTGGTGCTGCATGCCAGAAACATGTTGAGGATGCAAGTGGACCAAATGATCCAAAAATTGGAAGGAGTAGAAAAAATAAAATTCTCAAGTGGTTGGATAATTTGGAGAGCCAAACAACCCACTTTTTGCCTATCCTTAAAAATCGCAGATACTTTTTGGAACTGTCTCTCTTAGCATTTGTGCATTTCCATTTTGGATGTTGAGATTGATTTTCAGATCCAAACTTGAGTTTTCTCTCTCCCATTTTTCTCGTAAACAAAAAAGATGTAAGGCAGAACAAAATGTAAATTTTAGAGTTCATGTATGCAAAAAAAATTTGAAAATTATATGATTCACTAAAAATGAACTGCAAGGTTATGTTATCCATGTTTCAGAAATTCCACTAGTACAACTCCTAATAATAAGCTTGGTGGAATTTTATAGGAAAGGGACTTCTAACTGATCCTGACATGCTTTAATTGTGGTGGATATGCATGCCAGAAACATGTTGAGGATGCAAGTGGACCTAATCATCCAAAAATTTCAAGGAGTAGAAAAAATCAAATTCTCAAGTGTTTAGATATTTACCAGAGCCAAACAACCCACTTTTTGCCTATCCTTAAAAATCACATACACTTTTTGGAACTGTCTCTCTCAGCATTTGTGCATTTCCATTTTTGATGTTCAGAATTTTTTTCAGATCCAAACTAGAGTTATTACTCTCCCATTTTTCTCGTAAACAAAAAAGATGTAAGGCAAAACAAAATGAAAATTTTAGAGTTCATGTATGCAAAAAAGAATTGAAAATTATTTGACGCACTTAATATGAACTCCAGGGTTTTGTTATCCATCTTTGGGAAATACCACTAGTACAACCCCTAATAATAAGCTTGGTGGAATTTTATAGGAAAGGGACTTCTAACTGATCCTAACTTGCTTTAAGTGTGGTGGATATGCATGCCAGAAACATGTTGCGGATGCAAGTGGACCTAATGATCCAAAATTTTAAAGGAGTAGAAAAAATCAAATTCTCAAGTGGTTGGATATTTAGTAGAGCCAAACAACCCACTTTTTGCCAATCTTTAAAAATCACAGATTCTTTTTGGAGATGTCTCTCTAAGCATTGGTGCATTTCCATTTTTGATGTTCAAATTTTGTTTCAGATCCAAACTTCAGTGTTCACTCTCCCATTTTTCTCGTAAACAAAAAAGATCTAAGGCATACCAAAATGCATATTTTAGAGTCCATGTTTGCAAAAAAAATTTGAAAATTATTTGAAGCACTAAAAATGAACTCCACGGTTATGTTATCCGTGATTGGCAAATTCCACTAGTACAACCCCTAATAATAAGCTTGGTGGAATTTGATAGGAAAGGGACATCTAACTGATCCTAACATGCTTTAAGTGCGGTGGATATGCATGCAGAAAACATGTTGAGGATGCAAGTGGATGTAATGATCCAAAAATTTCAAGGAGTAGAAAAAATCAAATTCTCAAGTGGTTGGATATTTACCAGAGCCAAACAACCCACTTTTTGCCTATCCTTAAAAATCACACATACTTTTTGGAAATGTCTCTCTCTGCATTTGTGCATTTCCATTTTGGATGTTCAGATTTGTTTTCAAATCCAAACTTGAGTTTTCACTCTCCCATTTTTCTCGTAAACAAAAAAGATGTAAGGCATAACAAAATGAAAATTTTAGAGTTCAAGTATGCAAAAAAAAATTGAAAATTATTTGACTCACTAAAAATGAACTCCATGGTTTTGTTATCCATGTTTGGGAAATGCCACTAGTACAACACCTAATAATAAGCTTGGTGGAATTTTATAGGAAAGGGACTTGTAACTGATCCTAGCATGCTTTAAGTGTGGTATCCACGCATGCCAGAAACATGTTGAGGATGCAGGTAGACCTAATGATCTAAAAATATCTAGGAGTAGAAAAAATCAAATTCTCAAGTGGTTGGATATTTACAAGAGCCAAACAACCTACTTTTTACCTATCCTTAAAAATCACAGATACTTTTTGGAACTGTCTCTCTCAGCATTTGTGCATTTCAATCTTGGATGTTCAGATTTGTTTTCACTCTCCCATTTTTCTCGTAAACAAAAAAGATTTAAGGCATAACAAAATGAAATTTTTAGAGTTCATGTATGCAAAAAAAATTTGAAAATTATTTGACACACTAAATATGAACTCCAACGTTTTGTTATCCATCTTTGGGAAATTCCACTGGTACAACCCTTAATAATAAGCTTGGTGGAATTTTATAGCAAAGGGACTTCTAACTGATCCTAACATGCGTTAAGTGTGGTGGATAAGCATTCCAGAAACATGTTGAGGATGCAAGTGGACCTAATGATCCAAACATTTGAAGGAGTAGAAAAAAATCAAATTCTCAAGTGGTTGGATATTTACCAGAGCCAAACAACCCACTTTTTTCCTATCCTTAAAAATAACAGATACCTTTTGGAACTGTCCCTCTCTGCATTTGTGGATTTCCATTTTGGATGTTCAGATTTTGTTTCAGATCCAAACTTGAGTTTTCACTCTCCCATTTTTCTCGTAAACAAAAAAGATGTAAGACATAAAAAAATGAAAATTTAAGAGTTCATGTATGTAAAAAAAATTTGAAAATTATTTGATGCACTAAATATGAACTCCATGGATTTGTTATCCATGTTTAGGAAATTCCACTAGTACAACCCCTAATAATAAGCTTGGTAGAATTTTATAGGAAAGGGACTTCTAACTGATCCTAACATGCTTTAAGTGTGCTGGATATGCATGCCAGAAACATGTTGAGGATGCAAGTGGACCTAATGATCCAAAAATTTCAAGAAGTAGAAAAAATCAAATTTTCAAGTGGTTGGAAATTTACCAGAGCCAAACAACCCATTTTTTGCCTATCCTTAAAAATCACAGATACTTGAGTTTTCACTCTTTCATTTTTCTCGTAAACAAAAAAGATGTAAGGCATAAAAAAATGAAAATTTTAGAGTTCATGTATGCAAAAAACTTTTGAAAATTATATGACTCACTAAAAATGAACTCCAAGGTTATGTTATCCATGTTTCAGAAATTCCACTAGTACAACCCCTAATAATAAGTTTGTTGGAATTTTATAGCAAAGGGACTTCTAACTGATCCTAACATGTTTTAAGTGTGGTGGATATGCATGCTGGAAACATGTTGAGGATGCAAGTGGACCTAATGATCCAAAAATTTCGAGTAGAAAAAATCTAATTCTCAAGTTGTTGGTTATTTACCAGAGCCAAACAGCCCACTTTTTGCCTATCCTTAAAAATCACAGATACTTTTTGGAACTGTCTCTCTCAGCATTTGTGCATTTCAGATTTGGATGTTCAGATTTGTTTTCAGATCCAAACTTGAGTTTTCTCTCTCCCATTTTTGTCGTAAATTAAAAAGATGTAAGGCATAACAGAATGTAAATTTTAGAGTTCATGTATGCAAAAAAAATTTGAAAAATATATGACTCACTTAAAATGAACTCCAAAGTTATGTTATCCATGTTTGGGAAATTCCACTAGTACAACCCCTAATAATAAGCTTGGAGGAATTTTATAGGAATGGGACTTCTAACTGATCCTAACATGCTTTAAGTATGGTGGATATGCATGCCAGAAACATGTTGTGGATGCAAGTGGACCTAATGATCCAAATATTTCAAGGAGTAGAAAAAATCAAATTCTCAAGTGGTTGGATATTTACCAGAGCCAAACATCCCACTTTTTGCCTATCCTTAAAAATCACAGATACTTTTTGGAACTCTCTCTCAGCATTTGTGCATTTCCATTTTGGATGTTCAGATTTATTTTCAGATCCAAACTTGAGTTTTCACTCTCCCATTTTTCTCGTAAACAAAAAAGATGTAAGGCAAGACAAAATGAAAATTTTAGAGTTCATGTATGCAAAAAAAATTTGAAAATTATTTGACACACTAAATATGAACTCCAAGGTTTTGTTTTCCATCTTTGGGAAATTCCACTAGTACAACCCCTAATAATAAGCTTGGTGGAATTTTATAGGTAAGGGACTTCTAACTGATCCTAACATGCTTTAAGTGTGGTGGATATGCATGCCAGAAACATGTTGAGGATGCAAGTGGACCTAAAGATCCAAAAATTTCAAGGAGTAGAAAAAATAAAATTCTCAAGTGGTTGGATAATTACCAAAGCCAAACAACCCACTTTTTGTCTATCCTTAAAAATAGAAGATACTTTTTGGAACTGTCTTTGTCAGCATTTGTGCATTTCCAATTTGGATGTTCAGATTTGTTTTTAGATCCAAACTTGAGTTTTCTCTCTCCCATTTTTCTCGTAAACTAAAAAGATGTAAGGCATAACAAAATGAAAGTTTTAGAGTTCAAGTATGCAAACAAAATTTTAAAGTTATTTGACGCACTAAAATTGAACTCCAAGGTTTTGTTATCCATGTTTGGGAAATTGCACTAGTACAACCCCTAATAATAAGCTTGGTGGAATTTTATAGGAAAGGGACTTCTAACTGATCCTAACATGCTTTATGTGTGGTGAATATGCATGCCAGAAACATGTTGAGGATGCAAGTGGACCTAATGATCCAAAAATTTCAAGGAGAAGAAAAAATCAAATTCTCAAGTGGTTGGATATTTACCAGAGCCAAACAACCTACTTTTTGCCTATCTTTAAAAATCACAGATACTTTTTGGAATTGTCTCTCTATGCACTTGTGCATTTCCATTTTGAATGTTCAGATTTGTTTTCACATCCAAACTTGGGTTTTCACTCTCCCATTTTTGTCGTAAACAAAAAAGATGTAAGGCTTAACAAAATGAAAATTTTAGAGTTCCTGTATGCAAAAAAAATGTGAAAATTATTTGACCCACTAAAAATGAACAACGTTTTTTTATCCATGTTTGGGAAATTCCACTTGCACAACCCGTAATAATAAGCATGGTGGAATTTTATAGGAAAGGGACTTGTAACTGATCCTTGCATGCTTTAAGTGTGGTGGATATGCATGTGAGAAACAAGTTGAGGATGCAAGTGGACCTAATGATCCAAAAATTTCCAGGTGTCGAAAAAATCAAATTCTCGATTGGTTGGATATTTACCAGAGCCATACATCCCACTATTTGCTTATCCTTAAAAATCACAGATACTTTTTGGAACTGTCACTCTCAGCATTTGTGCATTTGCATTTTGGATGTTCAAATTTGTTTTCAGATCCAAACTTGAGTTTTCACTCTCCCATTTTTCTCGTAAACAAAAAAGATGTAAGGCATAACAAAATGAAAATTTTAGAGTTCATGTATGTTGAAAATTATTTGATGCACTGAATTGGAACTTCAAGGTTTTGTTATCCATCTTTGGGAAATTCCACTAGTGCAACCCCTAATAATAAGCTTGGTGGAATTTTATAGGACAGGGACTTCTAACTGATCCTAACGTGCTTCAAGTGTGGTGGATATGCATGCCAGAAACATGTCGAGGCTGCAAGTGGACCTAATGATCCAAAAATTTCAAGGTGTAGAAAAAATCAAATTCTCAAGTGGTTGGATATTTACATGAGCCAAACAACCCACGTTTTGCCTAACCTTAAAAATCACAGAAACTTTTTGGAAATGACTCGCTCAGCATTTGTGCATTTCCATTTTGCATGTTCAGATTTTTTTTCAGATCGAAACTATAGTTTTCTCTCTCCCATTTTCTCATAAACAAAAATGATGTAAGGCATAACAAAATGAAATTTTAGAGTTCATGTATGCAAAAAAAATGTGAAAATTATTTGAAGCACTAAAAATGAAATCCAAGGTTTTGTTATCCATGTTTGGGAAATTCCACTAGTACATCCCCTAATAATAATCTTGGTGGAATTTTATAGGAAAGGGACTTCTAACTGATCCTAACATGCTTTAAGTGTGGGGGATATGCATGCCAGAAACATGTTGAGGATGCAAGTGGACCTAATGATCCAAGAATTTCAAGGAGTAGAAAAAATCAAATTCTCTAGTGGTTGGATATTTACCAGAGCCAAACAACCCACTTTTTGCCTATCCTTAAAAATCACAGATACTTTTTGGAACTGTCTCTCTCAGCATTTGTGCATTTCCATTTTGGATGTTTGGATTTTTTTTCAGATCCAAACACTAGTTTTCACTCTCCCTTTTTCTCGTAAACAAAAATGATGTAAGGCACAACAAAATGAAAATTTTAGAGTTCATGTATGCAGAAAAAATATGAAAATTATATGACTCACTAAAAATGAACTCCAAAGTTTTGTTATCGATGTTTTGGAAATTTCACTAGTACAACCCCTAATAATAAGCTTGGTGGAATTTTGTAGGAAAGGGACTTCTAACTGATCCTAACATGTTTTAAGTGTGGTGAATATGCATGCCATAAACATGTTGAGGATGCAAGTGGACCTAATGATCCAAAAATTTCAAGGAGCATAAAAAATCAAATTCTCAAGTGGTTGGATATTTACCAGAACCAAGCAACCCACTTTTTGCCTATCCTTAAAAATCACGGATACTTTTTGGAACTATCTCTCTCAGCATTTGTGCATTTCCATTTTGGATGTTCCAATTTGTTTTCAGATCCAAACTTGAGTTTTCACTCTCCCTTTTTGTCGTAAACAAAAAATATGTAAGGAATACAAAAATGAAAATTTTAGAGTTCATGAATGAAAAAAAAAATGGAGAATTGTTTGACGCACTAGAAATGAACACCAAGGTTTTGTTTTCCATGTTTGGGAAATTCCACTAGTACAACCCCTAAAAAGAAGCTTGGTGGAATTTTATAGCGAAGGGACTTCTAACCGATCCTAACATGCTTTAAGTGTGGTGGATATGCATGCCAGAAACATGTTGAGGATGCAAGTGGACCAAATGATCCAAAAATTGGAAGGAGTAGAAAAAATAAAATTCTCAAGTGGTTGGATAAATTTACCAGAGCCAAAAAACCCACTTTTTGCCTATCCTTAAAAATCACAGATACTTTTTGGAACTGTCTCTCTCAGAATTTATGCATTTCCATTTTGGATGTTCAGATTTGTTTTCAGATCCAAACTTGAGTTTTCTCTCTCCCATTTTTCTCGAAAACAAAAAAGATGTAAGGCATAACAAAATGTAAATTTTAGAGTTCATGTATGCAAAAAAAATTTAAAAATTATTTGACACTCTCAAAATGAACTCCAAGGTTTTGTTATCCATCTTTGGGAAATTCAACAAGTACAACTCCTAATAATAAGCTTGGTGGAATTTTATAGGAAAGGGACTTCTAACTGATCCTAACATGCTTTAATTGTGGTGGATATGCATGCCAGAAACATGTTGAGGATGCTAGTGGACCTAATGATCCAAAAATTTCAAGGAGTAGAAAAAATCAAATTCTCAAGTGGTTGGATATTTACCAGAGCCAAACAACCCACTTTTTGCCTATCCTTAAAAATCATAGATACTTTTTTGAACTGTCTTTCTCAGCATTTGTGCATTTCCATTTTTGATGTTCAGATTTTTGTTTTAGAGCCAAACTAGAGTTTTCCCTCTCCCATTTATCTCGTAAACAAAAAATATGTAAGGCATAACAAAATGAAAATTTTATAGTTCATGTAATGCAAAAAAAATTAAAAATTATTTGACGCACTAATAATGAACTCCTAAATTTTTTTATCCCTCTTTGGGAAATTCCACAAGTACAACCCCTAATAATATGCTTGGTTGAATTTTATAGGACGGGGACTTCTAACTGATCCTAACATGCTTTAAGTGTGGTGGATATGCATGCCAGAATCATGTTGAGGATGCAAGTGGACCTAATGATCCAAAAGTTTCAAGGAGTAGAAAAAGTCAAATTCTCAAGTGCTTGGATATTTACCATGGCCAAACAACACACTGTTTGCCTATCCTTAAAAATCACAGATACTTTTTGGAACTGTCTCTCTAAGCATTTGTGCATTTCCATTTTGGATGTTCAAATTTGTTTTCAGATCCAAACTTGAGTTTTCACTCTCCCATTTTTCTCGTACACAAAAAAGATGTAAGGAATAACAAAATGAAAATTTTAGGGTTCATGTATGCAAAAAAAAATGTAAAATTATTTCACGCACTAAAAATGAACTCCAAGGTTATGTTATCCATGTTTGGGAAAATCCAGTAGTACAACCCCTAATAATAAACTTGGTGGAATTTTGCAGGAAAGGGACTTCTAACTGATCCTATAATGCTTTAAGTGAGGTGGATATGCTTGCCAGAATCATGTTGAGGATGCAAGTGGACCTAATGATCCAAACATTTCAAGGACTAGAAAAAATCAAATTCTCAAGTGGTTGGATATTTACCATAGCCAAACAACCCGCTTTCTGCCTATCCTTAAAAATCACAGATACTTTGTGGAACTGTCTCTCTCAGTATTTGTGCATTTCCATTTTCGCTGTTCAGATTTGTTTTCAGATCCAAACTTAAGTTTTCACTCTCCCATTTTTCTCGTAAACAAAGAGATGTAAGGCAAAACAAAATGAAAATTTTAGAGTTCATGTATGCAAAAAAAATTTAAAAATTATTTGATGCACTAAAAATGAACTCCAAGGTTTTGTTATCCATGTTTGGGAAATTCCACTAGTACAACCCCTAATAATATGCTTGGTGGAATTTTATAGGAAGGGGACTTCTAACTGATCCTAACATGCTTTAAGTGTGGTGGATTTGCATGCCAGAACCATGTTGAGGATGCAAGTGGACCTAATGATCCAAAAATTTCAAGGAGTAGAAAAAATCAAATTCACAAGTGCTTGGATATTTACCATGGCCAAACAACACACTGTTTGCCTATCCTTAAAAATCACAGATACTTTTTGGAACTGTCTCTCTTAGCATTTGTGCATTTCCATTTTGGATGTTCAAATTTGTTTTCAGATCCAAACTTGAGTTTTCACTCTCCCATTTTTCTCGTAAACAAAAAAGAAGTAAGGAATAACAAAATGAAAATTTTAGAGTTCGTGTATGCAAAAAAAAATTGAAAATTATTTCACGCACTAAAAATTAACTCCAAGGTTATGTTATCCATGTTTGGGAAAATCCAGTAGTACAACCCCTAATAATAAACTGGGTGGAATTTTATAGGAAAGGGACTTCTAACTAATCCTATAATGCTTTAAGTGAGGTGGATATGCTTGCCAGAATCATGTTGAGGATGCAAGTGGACCTACTGATCCAAAAATTTCAAGGACTAGAAAAAATCAAATTCTCAAGTGGTTGGATATTTACCAGAGCCAAACAACCCACTTTTTCCTATCCTTAAAAATCACAGATACTTTTTGGTACTGTCTCTCTAAGCATTGTGCTTTTCCAGTTTGGATGTTCAAATTTGTTTTCAGTTCCAAACTTGAGTTTTCACTCTCCCATTTTCCTCGTAAAAAAAAAAGCTGTAAGGCATAACAAAATGAAAATTTTAGAGTTCATGTATGCAAAAAAAATTTGAAAATAATTTAACATACTAAAAATGAACTCCAAGGTTATGTTTTCCATGTTCGGGAATTTCCACTAGTACAACCCCTTATAATAAGCTTGGTGGAATTTTATAGGAAAGGGACTTTTAACTGATCCTAACATGCATTAAGTGTGGTGGAAATGCAAGCCTGAAACAAGTTCAAGATGCACATGGACGTATTGATCCAAAAATTTCGAGGAGTAGAAAAAATCAAATTCTCAAGTGGTTGGATATTTACCAGAGCCAAACAACCCACTTTTTGCTTATCCTTAAAAATCACAGATACTTTTTGGAACTGTGTCTCTCAGCATTTGTGCATTTCCATTTTGGATGTTCAGATTTGTTGTCAGATCCAAACTTGCATGCCAGAAACATGTTGATGATGCAAGAGGACCTAATGATCCAAAAATTTCAAGGAGTAGAAAAAATCACAGATATTCTAGTGATTGTATATTTACAAGAGCCAAACAACCCACTTTTTGCCTATCCTTAAAAATCACAGATACTTTTTCGAATTGTCTCTCTCAGCATTTGTGCATTTCTATTTTGGATGTTCAGATTTGTTTCAGATCCAAACTTGAGTTTTCACTCTTCCATTTTTCTCGTTAACAAAAAAGATGTAAGGCATAACAAAATGAAAATTTTAGAGTTCATGTATGAAAAAAAAATTTAAAAATTATTTGATGCAATAAAAATGAACTCCAAGGTTTTGTTATCCATGTTTGGGAAATTCCACTAGTACAACCCCTAATAATAAGCTTGGTTGAATTTTATAGGAAAAGGGACTTCTAACTGATCCTAACATGCTTTAAGTGTGGTGGATATGCCTGCCAGAAACATGTTGAGGATATAAGTAGACCTAATCTTCCAAAAATTTCAAGGAGTAGAAAAAATCAAATTCTCAAGTGGTTGGATATTTACCGGAGCGAAACAACCCACTTTTTGCCTATCCTTAAAAATCACAGATACTTTTTGGAACTATCTCTCTCAGCATCTGTGCATTTCCATTTTGGATGTTCAAATTTGTTTTCAGATCCAAAATTCACTTTTCACTCTCCCATTTTTCTCGTAAAAAAAAAAAGATGTAAGGCATAACAAAATGAAAATTTTAGAGTTCATGTATGCAAAAAAAAATTGAAAATTATTTGACGGACTAAAAATGAATACCCAGGTTTTGTTATCCATGTTTGGAAAATTCCACTAGTACAACCGCTAATAATAAACTTGGTGGAATTTTATAGGAAAGGGACTTCTAACTGATCCTAACATGCTATAAGTGGGGTGGATATGCATGCCAGAAACATGTTGAGGATGCGAGTGGACCTAATGATCCAAAAATTTTAAGGACTAGAAAAAATCAAATTCTGAAGTGGTTGGATATTTACCAAAGCCAAACAACCCACTTTTTGCCAATCCGGAAAAATCACAGAATGTTTTTGGAACTGTCTCTCTCAGCATTTGTGCATTTCCATTTTGGATATTAAGATTTGTTTTCAAATCCAAAATTCAGTTTTCACTCTCCCATTTTTCTCGTAAATAAAAAAGATGTAAGGCATAACAAAATGAAAATTTAAGAGTTCATGTATGCAAAAAAAAAATGGAAAATTATTCGACGCACTAAAATTGAACTCCCAGGTTTTGTTATCCATGTTTGGAGAATTCCACTAGTACAACCCCTAATAATAAGCTTGGTGGAATCTTATAGGAAAGGGACTTCTAATAGATCCTAACATGCTTTAAGTGTGGTGGATATGCATGCCAAAAACATGTTGAGGATGCAAGTGGACCTAATGATCCAAAAATTACAAGGAGTAGAAAAAATCAAATTCTCAAGTGGTTGGATATTTACCAGAGCCAAACAACCCACTTTTTGCTTAACCTTAAAAATCAGAGATACTTTTTGGAACTGTCTCACTCAGCATTTGTGAATTTCCATTTTGGACGTTTAGATTTGTTTTCAGATCCAAACTTGAATTTTCACTCTCCCATTTTTCTCGTAAACAAAAAAATGTAAGGCATAACAAAATGAAAATTTTAGAGTTCATGTATGCAAAAAAAAATTGAAAATTATTAGACGTACCAAAAATGAACTCCAAGGTTTTGTTATCCATCTTATGGTAATTCCACTAGTACAACCCCTAATAATAAGCTTGGTGGAATTTTATAGCAAAAGGGACTTCTAACTGATCCTAACATGTTTGAAGTGTGGTGGATATGCTTGCCAGAAACATGTTGAGGATGCAAGTGGACCTAATGATCCAAAAATTTCATGGAGTAGAAAAAATCAAATTCTCAAGTGGTTGGATATTTACCATAGCCAAACTGCACACTTTTTGCCTATCCTTAAAAATCACAGATACTTTTTGGAACTGTCTCTCTCAGCATTTGTACATTTCCATTCTGGATGTTCAGATTTGTATTCAGATCCAAACTTGAGTTTTAACACTCCCATTTTTCTCGTAAACAAAAAAGATGTAAGGCATAATAAAATCAAAATTTTAGAGTTCATGTATGCAAAAAAAATTTGAAAATTATTTCAGTCAATAAAAATGAACTCCAAGGATTTGTTATCCATGTTTGGGAAATTCCACTAGTACAACCCCTAATAATAAGCTTGGTGGAATTTTATAGGAAAGGGACTTCTAACTGATCCTAACATGCTTTAAGTGTGGTGGACATGCATGCCAGAAACACGTTGAGGATGTAAGTGGACCTAATGATCCAAAAATTTCAAGAAGTAGAAAAAATCAAATTCTCAACTGGTTGGATATTTACCAGAGCCAAACAACCCACTTTTTGCCTATCCTTAAAAATCACAGATACTTTTTGGAACTATCTCTCTCAGCATTTGTGCATTTCCATTTTGGATGTTCAAATTTTTTTTCAGATGCACACTTGAGTTTTCACTCTCCCTTTTTCTCGTAAACAAAAAAGAAGTAAGGCATAACAAAATGAAAATTTTTGAGTTCATGTATGCAAAAAAAAAACTGAAAATTATTTGACGCACTAAAAATGAATTCCCAGATTTTGTTATCCATGTTTGGGAAATTCCACTAGTACAACCCTTAGTAATAATCTTGGTGGAATTTTATAGGAAATGAACTTCTAACTGATCCTAACATGATTTAACTGTGGTGGAATTTTATAAGAAAGGGACTTCTAACTGATCCTAACATGCTTTAAGTGTGGTGGATATGCATGCCAGAAACATGTTGAGGATGCAAGTGGACCTAATGATCCAAAAATTCCAAGGAGTAGAAAAAATAAAATTCTCAAGTGGTTGGATATTTACCAGAGCCAAACAACCCACTTTTTGCCTAACCATAAAAATCACAGATACGTTTTGGAAGTGTCTCTCTCAACATTTGTGCATTTCCATTTTGGATGTTCAGATTTTGTTTCAGATCCAAACTTGAGTTTTCACTCTCCCATTATTCTCATAAACAAAAAAGATTTAACGTATAACAAAATGAAAATTTTAGAGTTCGTGTATGCAAAAAAAAATTTAAAATTATTTGACGCACAAAAAATGAACTCCAAGGTTTTCTTTTCCTTCTTTGGGAAATTCCACTAATACAACCCCTAATAATAAGCTTGGTGGAATCTTATAGGAAAGGGACTTCTAACTGATCCTAACATGCTTTAAGTGTGGTGAATATGCATGCAAGAAACATGTTGAGGATGCAAGTGGACCTATTGATCCAAAAAATTCAAGGAGTAGAAAAAATCAAATTCTCAAGTGGTTGGATATTTACCAGAGCCAAACAACCCACTTTTTTCCTATCCTTAAAAATCACAGATACTTTTTGGAACTGTCTCTCTACGCATTTGTGCATTTCCATTTTGGATGTTCTGATTTGTTTTCAGATCAAAATTTCAGTTTTCACTCTCCCATTTTTCTCGTAAACAAAAAGGATGTAAGGCATAACCAAATGAAAATTTTAGAGTTCATTTATGAAAAAAAAATTGAAAATTATTTGACGCACCAAAAATGAACTCCAAGGTTTTGTTAACCATCTTTGGGAAATTCCACTAGTACAACCCCTAATAATAAGTTTGGTGGAATTTTATAGGAAAGGGACTTCTAACTGATCCTAACATGCTTTAAGTGTGGTGGATATGCATGCCAGAAACATGTAGAGGATGCAAGTGGACCTAATGATCCAAAAATTTCAAGGAGTAGAAAGAATCAAATTCTCAAGTGGTTGGATATTTACCATGGCCAAACAACACACTTTTTGCGCATCCTTAAAAATAACAGATACTTTTTGGAACTGTCTCTCTCAGCATTTCTGGATTTCCATTTTGGATGTTCTGATTTGTATTCAGATCCAAACTTGAGTTTTTGCACTCCCATTTTTCTCGTAAACAAAAAAGATGTAAGGCATAATCAAATCAAAATTTTAGAATTCATGTATGCAAAAAAAATTTGAAAATTTTTTGACTCACTAAAAATGAACCCCAAGGATTTGTTATCCATGTTTTGGAAATTCCTCTAGTACAATCCCTGATAATAAGCTTGGTGGAATTTTATACGAAAGGGACCTCTAACTGATCCAAACATGCTTTAAGTGTGGTTGATATGCATGCCAGAAACACGTTGAGGATGCAAGTGGACCTAGTGATCCAAAAATTTCATGGAGTAGAAAAAATCAAATTCTCAAGTGGTTGGATATTTACCAGAGCCAAACAAGCCACTTTTTGCCTATCCTTAAAAATCACAGATACTTTTTGGAATTGTCTCTCTCAGCATTTGTGCATTTCCATTTTGGATGTTCGGATTTGCTTTCAGATCAAAACTTGAATTTTCACTCTCCCATTTTTCTCGTAAACAAAAAAGTTGTAAGCCATAACAAAATGAAAATTTTAGAGTTCATGTATGCAAAAAAAATTTGATATTAATTTGACTCACTAAAAATGAACTCCATGTTTTTGTTATCCATGTTTGGGAACTTCCACTAGTACAATGCCTAATAATAAGCTTGGTGGAATTTTATAGGAAAGGGACTTCTAACTGATCCTAACATGCTTTAAGTGTGGTGGATATGCTTGCCAGAAACATGTTGAGGATGCAAGCGGACCTAATGTTCGAAAAATTTCAAGGAGAAGAAAAAATCACAGATATTCTAGTGATTGGATATTTGCGAGAGCCAAACAACCCACTTTTTGCCTATCCTTAAAAATCACAGATACTTTCTTGAACTGTCTCTCTCAGCATTTGTGCATTTCCATTTTGGATGTTAAGATTTTGTTTGAGATCGAAACTCTAGTTTTCACTCTCCCATTTTTCTCGTAAACAAAAAAGATGTTAGGCATAACAAAATAAAAATTTTAGAGTTCAAGTATGCAAAAAAATTTGAAAATTATTTGACTCACGAAAATTGAACTCCAAGTTTTTTTATCCTTGTTTTGGAAATTCCACTAGTACAACCCCAAATAATAAGCTTGGTGGAATTTTATCGGGAAGGGACTTCTAACTGATCCTAACATGCTTTAAGTGTGGTGGATATGCATGCTAGAAACATGTTGAGGTTGCAAGAGGACCTAATGATCGAAAAATTTCAAGGAGTAGAAACAATCACAGATATTCTAGTGATTGGATATTTACAGAGACAAACAACCCACTTTTTGCCTATCCTGAAAAATCACAGATAGTTTTTGGAACTGTCTCTCTCAGCATTTGTGCATTTCCATTTTGGATGTTCAGATTTTATTTCAGATCCAAACTTGAGTTTTCACTCTCCCATTTTTTCTCATAAACAAAAAAGATGTATGGCATATCAAAATGAAAATTTTAGAGTTCATTTATGCAAAAAAATATTAAATATTATTTGATGCACTAAAAATGAACTCCAAGGTTTTGTTATCCATGTTTGGGAAATTCCACTAGTACAACCCCTAATAATAATCTTGGTGGAATTTTATAGGAAAGGGCACTTCTAACTGATCCTAACATGCTTTAAGTGTGGTGGATATGCATGCCAGAAACATGTTGAGGATGTAAGTGGACCTAATGATCTAAAAATTTCAAGGAGTAGAAAAAATCAAATTCTCAAGTGGTTGGATATTTACTAGAGAGAAACAACCCACTTTTTGCCTATCCTTAAAAATCACAGATACTTTTTGGAACTATCACTCTCAGCATTTATCCATTTCCATTTTGGATGTTCAAATTTTGTTTCAGATCCAAACTTGAGTTTTCACTCTCCCATTTTTCTCGTATACAAAAAAGATGTAAAGCGTAACAATATGAAAATTTTGGAGTTCATGTATGCAAAAAAAATTTGAAAATTATTTGACTCACTAAAAATGAACTCCAAGGTTTTGTTTTCCATGTTTGGGAAATTCCACTAGTACAACCCCTAATAATAAGCTTGGTGGAATTTTATAGGAAAGGGACTTCTAACTCATCCTAACATGCTTTAAGTGTGGTGGATATGTATGCCAGAAACATGTTGATGATGCAAGAGGACCTAATGAACCAAAAATTTCAAGGAGTAGAAAAAATCACAGATATTCTAGTGATTGTATATTTCCTAAAGCCAAACAACCCACTTTTTGCCTATCCTTAAAAATCACTGATACTTTTTCGAACTGTCTCTCTCAGTATTTGTGCATTTCCATTTTGGATGTTCAGATTTGTTTCAGATCCGAACATGAGTTTTCACTCTTCCATTTTTCTCGTAAACAAAAAAGATGTAAGGCATAACAAAATGAAATTTTTAGAGTTCATGTATGCAAAAAAAAAATTGAAAATTATTTGACACACCAAAAATGAACTCCAAGGTTTTGTTATCCATCTTTGCGTAATTCCACTACTACAACGCATAATAATGAGCTAGGTGGAATTTTATAGGAAAGGGACTTCTAACTGATCCTAACATGCTTTAAGTGTGGTGGATATGCTTGCCAGAAACATGTTGAGGATGCAGGTGGACCTAATGATCCGAAAATTTCAAGGAGTAGAAAAAATTTAATTCTCAAGTGGTTCGATATTTACCATAGCCAAACAACGCACTTTTTGCCTATCCTTAAAAATCACAGATACCTTTTGGAACTGTCTCTCTCAGCATTTGTGCATTTCCATTTGGTTGTTCAGATTTGTATTCCGATCCAAAATTGAGTTTTCACTCTCCCATTTTTCTCATAAACAAAAAAGATGTAAGGCATAACAAAATGAAAATTTAAGAGTTCATGTATGTAAAAAAAAATTGGAAAATTATTTGACGCACTAAAAATGAACTCCAAGGTTTGGTTTTCCATGTTTGGGAAATTCCACTAGTACAACCCCTAATAATAAGTTTGGTGGAATTTCATAGGAAAGGAACTTCTAACTGATCCTAATATGCTTTAAGTGTGGTGGAATTTTATTGGAAAGGGACTCCTAACTGATCCTAACATGCTTTAAGTGTGGTGGATATGCATGCCAGAAACATGTTTAGGATGCAAGTGGACCTAATGATCAAAAAATTTCAAGGAGTAGAAAAAATCAAATTCTCAAGTGGTTGGATATTTACCAGAGCCAAACAACCCACTTTTTGCCTGTGCTTAAAAATCATAGAATCTTTTTGGAACTGTCCCTCTCAGCATTTGTGCATTTCCATTTTGGATGTTCGGATTTGTTTTCAGATCCAAAATTGAGTTTTCACTCTCCCATTTTTCTCGTAAACAAAAAAGATGTAAGGCATAACAAAATGAAAATTTAAGAGTTCATGTATGTAAAAAAAAATTGGAAAATTATTTGACGCACTAAAAATGAACTCCAAGGTTTGGTTTTCCATGTTTGGGAAATTCCACAAGTACAACCCCTAAAAATAAGCTTGGTGGAATTTTATAGGAAAGGGACTTCTAACTGATTCTAACATGCTTTAAGTGTGGCGGATATGCATGCCAGAAACATGTTGAGGATGCAAGTGGACCTAATCATCCAAAAATTTCAAGGAGTAGAGAAAATCAAATTCTCAAGTGGTTGGATATTTACCAGAGCCAAACAACCCACTTTTTGCCTATCCTTAAAAATCACAGATACTTTTTGGAAGTGTCTCTCTCAACATTTCTGCATTTCCATTTTGGATGTTCAGATTTTGTTTCAGATCCAAACTTGAGTTTTCACTCTCCCATTATTCTCGTAAACAAAAAAGATGTAAGGCATAACAAAATGAAAATTTTAGAGTTCATGTATGCAAAAAAAATTGAAAATTATTTGACGTACATAAAATGAACTCCAAGGTTTTGTTATCCATCTTTGGGAAATTCCACTAGTACAACCCCTAATAATAAGCTAGGTGGAATTTTTTAGGAAAGGGACTTCTAACTGATCCTAACATGCTTTAAGTGTGGTGGATATGCTTGCCAGATACATTTTAAGGATGCAAGTGGACATAATGATCCAAAAATTTCAAGGAGTAGAAAAAATCAAATTCCCATGTGGTTGGATACCAGAGACAAACAACCAAGTTTTTGCCTATACTTAAAAATCACAGATACTTTTTGGAACTGTCTCTCTTAGCATTTGTGCATTTCCATTTTGGATGTTCAGATTTGTATTCAGATCCAAACTTGAGTTTTCACACCCCCATTTTTCTCGAAAACAAAAAATATTTAAGGCATAATAAAATGAAATTTGTAGAGCTCAAGTATGCAAAAAAAATTTGAAAATTCTTTGACTCACTAAAAATGAACTCCAAGGATTTGTTATCTATGTTTGGGAAATTCCACTAGTACAACCCCTAATAATAAGCTTGGTGGAATTTTATAGGAAAGGGACTTCTAACTGATCCTAACATGCTTTAAGTGTGGTGGATATGCATGCCAGAAACATGTTGAGGATGCAAGTGGACCTAGTGATCCAAAAATTTCAAGGAGTTGAAAAAATCAAATTCTCAAGTGGTTGGATATTTACTAGAGCCAAACAACCCACTTTTTACCTATCCTTAAAAATTACAGATACTTTTTGGAATTGTCTCTCTCAGCATTTGTGCATTTCCATTTTGGATGTTCAGATTTGTTTTCAGATCGAAACTTGAGTTTTCACTCTCCCATTTTTCTTGTAAACAAAAAAGATGTAAGCCATAACAAAATTAAAATTTTAGAGTTCATGTATGCAAAAAAAGTTTCATAATTATTTGACTCACTCAAAATGAACTCCATGTTTTTGTTATCCATGTTTGGGAAATTCCACTAGTACAACCCCTAATAATAAGGGTGGTGGAATTTTATAGGAATATGACTTCTAACTGATCCTAACGTGCTTTAAGTGTGGTGGATATGCATGCCAGAAACATGTTGAGGATGCAAGAGGACCTAATGATCCAATAATTTCTAGGAGAAGAAAAAATCACAGATAGTCTAGTGATTGGATATTTGCCAGAGCCAAACAACCCACTTTTTGCCTATCCTTAAAAATCACAGATACTTTTTGGAACTATCTCTCGTTGCATTTGTGCATTTCCATTTTGGATGCTCAGATTTTGTTTCAGATCCAAAGTTGAGTTTTCACTCTCCCATTTTTCTCGTAAACAAAAAAGATATAAGGCATAACGAAATGAAAATTTAAGAGTTCATGTATGCAAAAAAATTTGAAAATTATTTGACTCACGAAAATTGAACTCCAAGGTTTTGTTATCCTTGTTTGGGAAATTCCACTAGTACAACCCCTAATAATAAGCTTCGTGGAATTTTATAGGAAAGGGACTTCTAACTGATCCTAACATGCTTTAAGTGTGGCGGATATGCATGCCGGAAACATGTTGAGGATGCAAGAGGACCTAATGATCCAAAAATTTCAAGGAGTAGAAACAATCACAAATATTCTAGTGATTGGATATTTACCTGAGATAAACAACCCACTTTTTGCCTATCCTGAAAAATCACAAAAACTTTTTGGAACTGTCTCTCTCAGCATTTGTGCATTTCCTTTTTGGATGTTCAAATTTTATTTCAGATCCAAACTTGAGTTTTCACTCTCCCATTTTTCTCACAAACAAAAAAGATATAAGGCATATCAAAATGAAAATTTAAGAGTTCATTTATGCAAAAAAAATTTAAAAATTATTTGATGCACTAAAAATGAACTCCAAGGTTTTGTTATCCATGTTTGGGAAATTCCACTAGTACAACCCCTAATAATAACCTTGGTTGAATTTTATAGGAAAGGGGGCTTCTAACTGATCCTAACATGCTTTTAGTGTGGTGGATATGCATGCCAGAAACATGTTGAGGATGTAAGTGGACCTAATGATATAAAAATTTCAAGGAGTAGAAAAAATCAAATTCTCAAGTGCTTGGATATTTACTAGAGACAAACAACCCACTTTTTGCCTATCCTTAAAAATCACAGATACTTTTTGGAACTATCACTCTCAGCATTTATGCATTTCCATTTTGGATGTTCAAATTTTGTTTCAGATCCAAACTTGAGTTTTCACTCTCCCATTATTCTCGTAAACAAAAAAGATGTAAGGCATAACAAAATGAAAATTTTAGAGTTCATGTATGCAAAAAAAAATTGAAAATTATTTGACGTACATAAAATGAACTCCAAGGTTTTGTTATCCATCTTTGGGAAATTCCACTAGTACAACCCCTAATAATAAGCTAGGTGGAATTTTATAGGAAAGGGACTTCTAACTGATCCTAACATGCTTTAAGTGTGGTGGATATGCTTGCCAGATACATTTTAAGGATGCAAGTGGACATAATGATCCAAAAATTTCAACGAGTAGAAAAAATCAAATTCCCATGTGGTTGGATATTTACCAGAGACAAACAACCCACTTTTTGCCTGTCCTTAAAAATCACAGATACTTTTTGGAACTGTCTCTCTTAGCATTTGTGCATTTCCATTTTGGATGTTCAGATTTGTATTCAGATCCAAACTTGAGTTTTCACACCCCCATTTTTCTCGAAAACAAAAAATATTTAAGGCATAATAAAATGAAATTTTTAGAGCTCAAGTATGCAAAAAAAATTTGAAAATTCTTTGACTCACTAAAAATGAACTCCAAGGATTTGTTATCCATGTTTGGGAAATTCCACTAGTACAACCCCTAATAATAAGCTTGGTGGAATTTTATAGGAAAGGGACTTCCAACTGATCCTAACATGCTTTAAGTGTGGTGGATATGCATGCCAGAAACATGTTGAGGATGCAAGTGGACCTAGTGATCCAAAAATTTCAAGGAGTTGAAAAAATCAAATTCTCAAGTGGTTGGATATTTACCAGAGCCAAACAACCCACTTTTTACCTATCCTTAAAAATCACAGATACTTTTTGGAATTATCTCTCTCAGCATTTGTGCATTTCCATTTTGGATGTTCAGATTTGTTTTCAGATCGAAACTTGAGTTTTCACTCTCCCATTTTTCTCGTAAACAAAAAAGATGTAAGCCATAACAAAATCAAAATTTTAGAGTTCATGTATGCAAAAAAAGTTTCATAATTATTTGACTCACTCAAAATGAACTCCATGTTTTTGTTATCCATGTTTGGGAAATTCCACTAGTACAACCCCTAATAATAAGGGTGGTGGAATTTTCTAGGAATAGGACTTCTAACTGATCCTAACGTGCTTTAAGTGTGGTGGATATGCATGCCAGAAACATGTTGAGGATGCAAGAGGACCTAATGATCCAAAAATTTCTAGGAGAAGAAAAAATCACAGATAGTCTAGTGATTGGATATTTGCCAGAGCCAAACAACCCACTTTTTGCCTATCCTTAAAAATCACAGATACTTTTTGGAACTGTCTCTCTTTGCATTTGTGCATTTCCATTTTGGATGCTCAGATTTTGTTTCAGATCCAAACTTGAGTTTTCACTCTCCCATTTTTCTTGTAAACAAAAAAGATGTAAGGCATAACGAAATGAAAATTTAAGAGTTCAAGTATGCAAAAAAAATTTGAAAATTATTCGACTCACGAAAAATGAACTCCAAGGTTTTGTTATCCTTGTTTGGGAAATTCCGCTAGTACAACCCCTAATGATAAGCTTCGTGGAATTTTATAGGAAAGGGACTTGTAACTGATCCTAACATGCTTTAAGTGTGGCGGATATGCATGCCGGAAACATGTTGAGGATGCAAGAGGACCTAATGATCCAAAAATTTCAAGGAGTAGAAACAACCACAGATATTCTAGTGATTGGATATTTACCTGAGACAAACAACCCACTTTTTGCCTATCCTGAAAAATCACAAAAACTTTTTGGAACTGTCTCTCTCAGCATTTGTGCATTTCCTTTTTGGATGTTCAAATTTTATTTCAGATCCAAACTTGAGTTTTCACTCTCCCATTTTTCTCACAAACAAAAAAGATGTAAGGCATATCAAAATGAAAATTTTAGAGTTCATTGATGCAAAAAAAATTTAAAATTTTTTTGATGCACTAAAAATGAACTCCAAGGTTTTGTTATCCATGTTTGGGAAATTCCACTAGTACAACCCCTAATAATAACCTTGGTTGAATTTTATAGGAAAGGGGGCTTCTAACTGATCCTAACATGCTTTTAGTGTGGTGGATATGCATGCCAGAAACATGTTGAGGATGTAAGTGGACCTAATGATCTAAAAATTTCATGGAGTAGAAAAAATCATATTCTCAAGTGGTTGGATATTTTCTAGAGCCAAACAACCCACTTTTTGCCTATACTTAAAAATCACAGATACTTTTTGGAACTATCACTCTCAGCATTTATGCATTTCCATTTTGGATGTACAAATTTGGTTTCAGATCCAAACTTGAGTTTTCACTCTCCCATTTTTCTCGTAAACAAAAAAGATGTAAGACATAACAAAATGAAAATTTTGGAGTTCATGTATGCAAAAAAAAATTGAAAATTATTTGATTCACTAAAAATGAACTCCAAGGTTTTGTTGTCCATGTTTGGGAAATTCCACTAGTACAACCCCTAATAATAAGCTTGGTGGAATTTTATAGGAAAGGGACTTCTAACTCATCCTAACATGCTTTAAGTGTGGTGGATGTGCATGCGAGAAACATGTTTATGTTGCAAGAGGACCTAATGATCCAAAAATTTTAAGGAGTAGAAAAAATCACATATATTCTAGTGATTGTATATTTACCAGAGCCAAACAACCCACTTTTTGCCTATCCTTAAAAATCATAGATACTTTTTGGAACTGTCTCTCTCAGCATTTGTGCATTTCCATTTTGGATGTTCAGATTTTGTTTCAGATCCAAACCTGATTTTTCACTCTTCCATTTTTCTCATAAAAAAAAAAGATGTACGGCATAACAAAATGAAAATTTTAGAGTTCATGTATGCAAAAAATATTTAAAAATTATTTGATGCACTAAAAATGAACTCCAAGGTTTCGTTATCCTTGTTTGGGAAATTCCACTAGTACAACCCCTAATAATAAGCTTGGTTGAATTTTATAGGAAAAGGGACTTCTAACTGATCCTAACATGCTTTTAGTGTGGTGGATATGCATGCCAGAAAGATGTTGAGGATGTAAGTGGACCTAATGATCCAAAAATTTCAAGGAGTAGAAAAAATCAAATTCTCAAGTGGTTGGATATTTACCGGAGCCAAACAACCCACTTTTTGCCTATCCTTAAAAATCACAGATACTTTTTGGAACTATTTCTCTCAGCATTTGTGCATTTCCATTTTGGATGTTCAAATTTGTTTTCAGATCCACACTTGAGTTTTCACTCTCCCTTTTTCTCGTAAACAAAAAAGATGTAAGGCATAACAAAATGAAAATTATAGAATTCACGTATGTAAAAAAAAATTGAAAATTATTTGACGCACTAAAGATGAATTCCAGGTTTTGTTATCCATGTTTGGAAAATTCCACTAGTACAACCCCTAATAATAAGCTTGGTGGAATTTTATAGGAAATGGACTTCTAACAGATCCTAACATGCTTTAAGTGTGGTCATTATGCATGCCAGAAACATGTTGAGGATGCGAGTAGACCTAATGATCCAAAAATTTCAAGGAGTAAAAAAAATCAAATTCTCAAGTGGTTGGATATTTACCAGAGCCAAACAACCCAATTTTTGCCTATCCTTAAAAATCACAGAATCTTTTTGGAACTGTCTCTCTCAGCATTTGTACATTTCCATTTTGGATGTTCAGATTTGTTTTCAGATCCAAACTTGAGTTTTCACTGTCCCATTTTTCTCGTAAACAAAAAAGACGTAAGGCACAACAAAATGAAAATTTAAGAGTTCATGTATGCAAAAAAAATTGGAAAATTATTTGACGCACTAAAAATGAACTCCAAGGTTTGGTTTTCCATCTTTGGGAAATTCCACAAGTACAACCCCTAATAATAAGCTTGGTGGAATTTTATAGGAAAGGGACTTCTGACTGATCCTAACATGCTTTAAGTGTGGCGAATATGCATGCTAGAAACATGTTGAGGATGCAAGTGAACCTAATGATCCAAAAATTTCAAGGAGTAGAAAAAATCAAATTCTCAAGTGGTTGGATATTTACCAGAGCCAAACAACCCACTTTTTGCTTATCCTTAAAAATCACAGATACTTTTTGGAACTGTCTCTCTCAGCATTTGTGCTTTTCCATTTTGGATGTTAGGATTTTTTTTCAGATCCAAACTTGAGTTTTCACTCTCCCATTTTTCTCGTAAGCAAAAAAGATGTAAGGCACAACAAAATGAAAATTTAAGAGTTCATGTATGCAAAAAAAATTGGAAAATTATTTGACGCACTAAAAATGAACTCCAAGGTTTGGTTTTCCATGTTTGGGAAATTCCACAAGTACAACCCCTAATAATAAGCAAGGTGGAATTTTATAGGAAAGGGACTTCTAACTGATCCTAATATGCTTTCAGTCTGGCGGATATGCATGCCAGAAACATGGTGAGGATGCAAGTAGACCTAATGATCCAAAAATTTCAAGGAGTAGAAAAAATCAAATTCTCAAGTGGTGTGATATTTACACAAGCCAAACAACCCACTTTTGCCTATCCTTAAAAATCACAGATACTTTTTGGAAGTGTCTCTCTCAACATTTGTGCATTTCCATTTTGGATGTTCAGATTTTGTTTCAGATCCAAACTTGAGTTTTCACTCTCCCATTATTCTCGTAAACTAAAAAGATTTAGGGCATAACAAAATGAAAATTTTAGAGTTCTTGTATGCGAAAAAAATTTCAAAATTATTTGACGCGCTAAAAATGAACTCCAAGGTTTTGTTTTCCATGTTTGGGAAATTCCACTAATACAACCCCTAATAATAAGCTTGGTGGAATCTTATAGGAAAGGGACTTCTAACTGATCCTAACTTGCTTTAAGTGTGGTGAATATGCATGCAAGAAACATGTTGAGCATGCAAGTGGACCTATTGATCCAAAAATTTCAAGGAGTAGAAAAAATCAAATTTTCAAGTGGTTGGATATTTGCCAGAGCCAAACAACCCACTTTTTGCTTATCCTTAAAAATCACGGATACTTTTTGGAACTGTCTCTCTCAGCATTTGTGCATTTCCATTTTGGTTGTTCAAATTTTTTTTCAGATCCACACTTGAGTTTTCACTCTCCCTTTTCTTGTAAACAAAAAAGATGTAAGGCATAACAAAATGAAAATTTTTGAGTTCATGTATGCAAAAAAAAATTGAAAATTATTTGACGCACTGAAAATGAATTTCGAGGTTTTGTTATCCATGTTTGGGAAATTCCACTAGTACAACCCCTAATAATAAGCTTAGTGGAATTTTATTGAAAAGGAACTTCTAACTGATCCTAACATGCTTTAAGTGTGGTGGAATTTTATAGGAAAGGGACTTCTAACTGATCCTAACATGCTTTTAAGTGAGGTGGATTTGCATGCCAGAAAGTTGTTGAGGATGCAAGCGGACCTAATGATCAAAAAATTTCAAGGAGTAGAAAAAATCAAATGCTCAAGTGGTTGGATATTTACCAGAGCCAAACAACCCACTTTTTGCCTTTCCTTAAAAATCACAGTATCTTTTTGGAACTGTCTCTCTCAGCATTTGTGCATTTCCATTTTGGAGGTCAGGATTTGTTTTCAGATCCAAACTTGAGTTTTCACTCTCCCATTTTTCTCGTAAACAAAAAAGATGTAAGGCATAACAAAATGAAAATTTAAGAGTTCATGTATGCAAAAAAAATTGGAAAATTATTTCACGCCCTAAAAATGAACTCCAAGGTTTGGTTTTCCATGTTTGGGAAATTCCACAAATACAACCCCTAATAATAAGCTTGGTGGAATTTTATAGGAAAGGGACTTCTAACTGATCCTAACATGCTTTAAGTGTTGTGGATATGCATGCCAGAACATGTTGAGGATGCAAGTGGACCTAATGATCCAAAAATTTCAAGGAGAAGAAAAAATCAAATTCTCAAGTGGTTGGATATTTACCAGAGCCAAACAACCCACTTTTTGCTTATTGTTGAAAATCACAGATACTTTTTTCAATTATCTCTCTAAGCATTTGTGCATTTCCATTTTGGATGTTCAAATTTTGTTTCAGATCCAAACTTGAGTTTTCACTCTCCCATTATTCTCGTAAACTAAAAAGATTTAGGGCACAACAAAATGAAAATTTTAGAGTTCTTGTATGCAAAAAAAAATTTAAAATTATTTGACGCTCTAAAAATGAACTCCAAGGTTTTTTTTTCCATCTTTGGGAAATTCCACTAATACAACCCCTAATAATAAGCTTGGTGGAATCTTATAGGAAAGGGACTTCTAACTGATCCTAACATGCTTTAAGTGTGGTGAATATGCATGCAAGAAACATGTTGAGCATGCAAGTGGACCTATTGATCCAAAAATTTCAAGGAGTAGAAAAAATCAAATTCTCAAGTGGTTGGATATTTACCAGAGCCAAACAACCCACTTTTTGCTTATCCTTAAAAATCACATATACTTTTTGGAACTGTCTCTCTCAGCATTTTTGCTTTTCCATTTTGGATGTTAGGATTTGTTTTCAGATCCAAACTTGAGTTTTCACTGTCCCATTTTTCTCGTAAACAAAAAAGATGTAAGGCACAACAAAATGAAAATTTAAGAGTTCATGTATGCAAAAAAAATTGGAAAATTATTTGACGCACTAAAAATGAACTCCAAGGTTTGGTTTTCCATCTTTGGGAAATTCCACAAGTACAACCCCTAATAATAAGCTTGGTGGAATTATATAGGAAAGGGACTTCTAACTGATCCTAAATGCTTTAAGTGTGGCGAATATGTATGCCAGAAACATGTTGTGGATGCAAGTGGACCTAATGATCCAAAACTTTCAAGGAGTAGAAAAAATCAAATTCTCAAGTGGTTGGATATTTACCAGAGCCTAACAACCCACTTTTTGCCTATCCTTAAAAATCTCAAATACTTTTTGGAAGTGTCTCTGTCAACATATCTGCATTTCCTTTTTGGATGTTCAGATTTTGTTTGAGATCCAAACTTGAGTTTTCACTCTCCCATTATTCTCGTAAACAAAAAAGATTTCAGGCATAACAAAATGAAAATTTTAGAGTTCTTGTATGCCAAAAAAATTTTAATATTATTTGACGCACTAAAAATGAACTCCAAGGTTTTGTTTTCCATCTTTGGGAAATTCCACTAATACAACCCCTAATAATAAGCTTGGTGGAATCTTATAGGAAAGGGACTTCTAACTGATCCTAACATGCTTTAAGTGTGGTGAATATCCATGCAAGAAACATGTTGAGGATGCAAGTGGACCTATTGATCCAAAAATTTCATGGAGTAGAAGAAATCAAATTCTCAGGTCGTTGCATATTTACCAGAGCCAAACAACCCACTTTTTGCTTATCCTTAAAAATCACAGATACATTTTGGAACTGTCTCTCTCAGTATTTGTGCATTTCCATTTTGTATGTTCAGATTTTTTTTCAGATCCAAACCTGTTTTCACACTCCCATTTTTCTCGTAAACAAAAAAGATGTAAGGCATAATAAAATGAAAATTTTAGAGTTCTGGTATTAAAAAAAAATTTGAAAATTATTTGACGCACTAAAAATGAACTCCAAGGTTATGTTATCCATGTTTGGGAAATTCCTGTAGTACACCCCTAATAATAAGCTTGGTGGAATTTTATATGAAGGGGACTGCTAACTAATCCTAACATGCTTTAAGTGTGGTGGATATGCATGCCAGAAATATGTTGAGGATGCAAGTGGACCTAATCATCCAAAAATTTCAAGGAGTAGAAAAAATCACAGATATTCTAGTGATTGGATATTCTAAAAATGAACTTCAAGGTTATGTTATCCATGTTCGGGAAATTCCACTAGTACAACCCCTAATAATAAGCTTGGTGGAATTTTATTGGAAAGGGACTTTTAATTGATCCTAACATGCTTTAAGTGTGGTGGATATGCATGCCAGAAACATGTTGAGGATGCAAGTGGACATAATGATCCAAAAATTTCAAGGAGTAGAAAAAATCAAATTCTCCAGTGGTTGGATATTTAACAGAGCTAAACAACCCACTTTTTGCTTATCCTTTAAAATCACAGATACTTTTTGGAACTGTCTCTCTCAGCATTTGTGCATTTCCATTTTAGATGTTCAGATTTGTTTTCAGATCCAAACTTCAGTTTTCACTCTCCCATTTTTCTCGTAAACAAAAAAGATGTAAGGCATAACAAAATGAAAATGTTAGAGTTCATGTATGCAAAAAAAAAATTAAAAATTATTTGACGCACCAAAAATGAACTCCAAGGTTTTGTTATCCATCTTTGGGAAATTCCACTAGTACAACCCTTAATAATAAGCTTGGTGGAATTTTATAGGAAAGGGACTTCTAACTGATCCTATCATACTTTAAGTGTGGTTGATATGCTTGCTCGAAACATGTTGAGGATGCAAGTGACCTAATGATCCAAAAATTTCAAGGAGTAGAAAAAATAAAATTTTCAAGTGGTTGGATATTTACCATAGCCAAACAAGGCACTTTTTGCCTATCCTTAAAAATCACTGATACTTTTTGAAACTGTCTCTCTCAGCATTTGTGCATTTTGATTTTGGATGTTCAGATTTGTATTCAGAACCAAACTAGAGTTTTCACACTCCCATTTTTCTCGTAAACAAAAAAGATGTAAGGCATAATAAAAAGATAATTTTAGAGTTCATGTTTGCAAAAAAAATTTGAAAATTATTTTACTCACTAAAAATGAACACCAAGAATTTGTTATCCATGTTTGGGAAATTCCACTAGTACAACCCCTAATCATAAGTTTGGTGGAATTTTATAGGAAAGGGAGTTCTAATTGATCCTAACATGCTTTAAGTGTGGTGGATATGCATACCAGAAACACGTTGAGGATGCAAGTGGACCTAACGATCCAAAAATTTTAAGGAGTCGAAAAAATCATATTCTCAAGTGGTTGGATATTTACCGGAGCCAAACAACCCACTTTTTGCCTATCCTTAAAAATCATAGATACTTTTTGGAACTATCTCTCTCAGCATTTGTGCATTTCCATTTTGGATGTTCAGATTTGTATTCAGATACAAACTTGAGTTTCCACAATCCCAATTTTCTCGTAAACAAAAAAGATGTTAGGCATAAAAAAATGAAAATTTAAGAGTTCATGTATGCAAAAAAAATCTGAAAATTATTTCTTTCACTAAAAATGAACTCCAAGGATTTGTTATCCATGTTTGGGAAATTCCACTAGTACAACCCCTAATAATAAGCTTGGTGGAATTTTATAGGAAAGGGACTTCTAACTGATCCTAACATGATTTAAGTGTGGTGGATATGCATGCCAGAAACATGTTGACGATGAAAGTGGACCTAATGAATCAAAAATTTCAAGGAGTAGAAAAAATCAAATTCTCAAGTGGTTGGATATTTACCAGAGCAAAACAACCCACTTTTTGCCTATCCTTAAAAATCACAGATACTTTTTGGAACTGTCTCTCTCAGCATATTTTGCATTTCCATTTTGGATGTTCAGATTTGTTTTCAGATCCAAAATTGAGTATTCACTCTCCCATTTTTCTCGTAAACAAAAAAGATGTAAGGCATAACAAAATGAAAATTTTAGAGTTCATGTATGCATAAAAAAATGAAAATTATTTGACGCACTAGAAATGAACTCCAAGGTTTTGATTTCCATGTTTCGGAAATTCCACTTGTACAACCCCTAATAATAAGCTTGGTGGAATTTTATCGGAAATGGACTTCTAACTGATCCTATAATGCTTTAAGTGTGGTGGATATGCATGCCAGAAACACGTTGAGGATGCAAGTGGACCTAATGGTCCAAAAATTTCAAGGAGTAGAAAAAATCATATTCTCAAGTGGTTGGATATTTACCGGAGCCAAACAACCCACTTTTTGCCTATCCTTAAAAATCATAGATACTTTTTGGAACTATCTCTCTCAGCATTTGTGCATTTCCATTTTGGATGTTCAGATTTGTATTCAGATACAAACTTCAGTTTTCACAATCCCAATTTTCTCGTAAACAAAAAAGATGTTAGGCATAAAAAAATGAAAATTTTAGAGTTCATGTATGCAAAAAAAATTTGAAAATTATTTCTTTCACTAAAAATGAACTCCAAGGATTTGTTATCCATGTTTGGGAAATTCCACTAGTACAACCCCTAATAATAAGCTTGGTGGAATTTTATAGGAAAGGGACTTCTAACTGATCCTAACATGCTTTAATTGTGGTGGATATGCATGCCAGAAACATGTTGAGGATGCAAGTGGACCTAGTGATCCAAAAATTTCAAGGAGTAGAAAAAATGAAATTCTCAAGTGGTTGGATATTTACCAGAGCCAAACAACCCACTTTTTGCCTGTCCTTAAAAATCACTGATACTTTTTGGAACTGTCTCTCTCAGCATTTGTGCATTTCCATTTTGGATGTTCAGATTTGTTTCCAGATCAAAACTTGAGTTTTCACTCTCCCATTTTTCTCGTAAACAAAAAAGATGTAAGCCATAACAAAATTAAAATTTTAGAGTTCATGGATGCAAAATAAAATTTGAAAATTATTTGACTCACTAAAAATGAACTACATCGTTTTGTTATGCATGTTTGGGAAATTCCACTAGTACAACCCCTAATAATAAGCTTGGTGGAATTTTATAGGAAGGGGACTTCTAACTGATCCTAACATGCTTTAAGTGTGGTGGACATGCATGCCAGAAACATGTTGAGGATGCAAGAGGACCTAATGATCAAAAAATTTCAATGAGAAGAAAACATCACAGATATTCTAGTGATTGGATATTTGCCAGAGCCAAACAACCCACATTTTGCCTATTCTTAAAAATCACAGATACTTTTTCGTACTGTCTCTCTCAGCATTTGTGCATTTCAATTTTGGTTGTTAAGATTTTGTTTCAGATCCAAACTTGAGTTTTCACTCTCCCATTTTTCTCGTAAACAAAAAAGATGTAAGGCGTAAAAAAATGAAAATTTTAGAGTTCATGTTTGCAAAACAAATATGAAAATTATTTGACTCACTAAAAATGAACTCCAAGGTTTTGTTATCCTTGTTTGGGAAATTCCACTAGTACAACCCCTAAAAAATTGCTTAGTGGAATTTTATAGGAAAGGGACTTCTAACTGATCCTAACATGCTTTATGTGTGGTGGATATGCATGCCAGAAGCATGTTGAGGATGCAAGAGGACCTAATGATCCAAAATTTTGAAGGAGTTGAAAAAATCATAGATATTCTAGTAATTGGATATTTACTAGAGACAAACAACCCAATTTTTGCCTATCCTTAAAAATCACAGATACTTTTTGGAACTGTCTCTCTCAGCATATGGGCATTTCCATTTTGGATATTCAGATTTTGTTTTAGACCCAAACTTGAGTTTTCACTCTCCCATTTTTCTCGTAATCAAAAAAGATGTAAGGCATATCAAAATGAAGATTTTAGAGTTAATTGATGCAAAAAAACATAAAAATTATTTGATGCACTAAAAATGAACTCCAAGGTTTTGTTATCCATGTTTGGGAAATTCCACTAGTACAACCCCTAATAATAAGCTTGGTTTAATTTTATAGGAAAAGGGATTTCTAACTGATCCTAACATGCTTTTAGTGTGGTGGATATGCATGCCAGAAACATGATGAGGATGTAAGTGGACCAATGATCCAAAAATTTCAAGGAGTAGAAAAAATCAAATTCTCAAGTGGTTGGATATTTACCGGAGCCAAACAACCCACATTTTGCCTATCCTTAAAAATCACAGATACTTTTTGAAACTATCTCTCTCAGCATTTGTGCATTTCCATTTTGGGTGTTCAAATTTGTTTTCAGATCCACACTTGAGTTTTCACTCTCCCTTTTTCTCATAAACAAAAAGATGTAAGGCATAACGAAATGAAAATTTAAGAGTTCATGTATGCAAAAAAAATGGAAAAGTATTTGACGCACTAAAAATGAACTCCAAGGTTTTGTTTTCCATCTTTGGGAAATTCCACTAATACAACCCCTAATAATAAGCTTGGTGGAATCTTATAGGAAAGGGACTTCTAACTGATCCTAACATGCTTTAAGTGTGGTGAATATGCATGCAAGAAACATGTTGAGTTTGCAAGTGGACCTATTGATCCAAAAATTTCAAGGAGTAGAAAAAATAAAATTCTCAAGTGGTTGGATATTTACTAGAGCCAAACAACCCACTTTTTGCTTATCCTTAAAAATCACAGATACTTTTTGGAACTATCTCTCTCAGCATTTGTGCATTTCCATTTTGGATGTTCAAATTTGTTTTCAGATCCACACTTGAGTTTTCACTCTCCCATTTTCTCGTAAACAAAAAAGATGTAAGGCATAACAAAAAGAAAATTTTAGAGTTCATGTACGGAAAAAAAATTGAAAATTATTTAACCCTCTAAAAATGAACTCCTAGGTTTTGTTATCCAGGTTTGGGAAATTCCACTAGTACAACCCCTAATAATAAGCTTGGTGGAATTTTATAGGAAAGGGACTTCCAACTGATCCTAACATGCTTCAAGTGTGGTGGATATGCGTGCCAGAAACATGTTGAGGATGCAAGTGGACCTAATGATCCAAAAAATTGAAGGGGTAGAAAAAATCAAATTCTCAAGTGGTTGAATATTTACCAGAGCCAAACAACCCACTTTTTTCCTATCCTTAAAAATCACAGATACTTTTTGGAACTGTGTCTCTAAGCATTTGTGCATTTCCATTTTGGTTGTTCAAATTTGTTTTCTGTTCCCAACTTGAGTTTTCACTCTCCCATTTTTCTCGTAAACAAAAAAGATGCAAGGCATACCAAAATGAAAATTTTAGAGTTGTTGTATGCCTAAAAAATTTGAAAATTATTTGACTTACAGAAAATGAACTCCAATCCATGTTTGGGAAATTCCACTAGTACAACCCCTAATAATAATCTTGGTGGAATTTTATAGGAAAGGGACTTCTAAGTGATCCTAACGTGCTTTACGTGTCGTAGATATGCATGCCAGAAACATATTGAAGATGCAAATGGACGTAATGATCCAGAAATTTCAAGGAGTAGAAAAAATCAAATTCTCAAGTGGTTGGATAATTACCTGAGCCAAACAACCCACTTTTTGTCTATCCTTAAAAATCATAGATACATTTTGGAACTGTCTCTCTCAGCATTTGTGCATTTCCATTTTGGATGTTCAGATTTGTATTCAGATCCAAACTTGAGTTTTCACTCTCCCATTTTTCTCGTAAACAAAAAAGTTGTAAGGCATAACAAAATGAAAATTTTAGAGTTCATGTATGCAAATAAAATTTGAAAATTATTTGACTCACTAAAAATGACCTCCAAGGATTTGTTATCCATGTTTCGGAAATTCCACTAGTGCAACCCCTAATAATAAGCTTGGTGGAATTTTATAGGAAAGGGACTTCTAACTGATCCTAACATGCTTTAAGTGTGGTGGATATGCATGCCAGAAACATGTTGAGGGTGCAAGTGGACCTAGTGATCCAAAAATTTCAGGAGTAGAAAAAATCAAAATCTCAAGTGGTTGGATATTTACCAGAGCCAAACAACCCACTTTTTGCCTATCCTTAAAAATCACAGATACTTTTTGGAACTGTCTCTCTCAGCATTTGTGCATTTCCATTTTGGATGTTCAGATTTGTTTTCAGAGCACAACTTGAGTTTTCACTCTCACATTTTTCTCATAAACAAAAAATATGTAAGGCATAACAAAATGAAAATTTTAGAGTTCATGTATGCAAAAAAAATTTGAAAATTATTTGACTCACTAAAAATGAACTCCAAGGATTTGTTATCCATGTTTGGGAAATTCCACTAGTACAACCCCTAATAATAAGCTTGGTGGAATTTTAAAGGAAAGGGACTTCTAACTGATCCTAACGTGCTATAAGTGTGGTGTATATGCATGCCAGAAACATGTTGAGGATGTAGGTGGACCTAGTGAACCAAAAATTTCAAGGAGTAGAAGAATTCAAATTCTCAGGTGGTTGGATATTTACCTGAGCCAAACAACCCACTTTTTGCCTGTCCTTAAAAATCACAGATACTTTTTGGAACTCTCTCTCTCAGCAGATGTGCATTTCCATTTTGGATGTTCAGATTTGTTTTCAGATCCAAACTTGAGTTTTCACTCTCCCATTTTTCTCGTAACCAAAAATGTTGTAAGGCATAAGAAAATGAAAATGTTAGAGTTCATGTATGCAAAAAAAAATTGAAAATTATTTGACTCACTAAAAATGCACTTCAAGGTTTTGATATCCATTTTTGGGAAATTCTACTAGTACAACCCCTAATAATAAACTTGGTGGAATTTTATAGGAAAGGGACTTCTAACTGATCCTAACATGCTTTAAGTGTGGTGGATATGCATGCCAGAAACATATTGAGGATGCAAGACGACCTATTGATCCAAAAGTTTCAAGGAGTAGAAAAAATCAAAGATATTCTAGTGATTGGATATTTACCAGAGCAAAACAACCCACTTTTTGCCTATCTTAAAAAATCATAGATACTTTTTTGAACTGTCTCTCTCAGCATTTGTGCATTTCTATTTTGGATGTTCAGATTTTGTTTAATATCCATACTTGAGTTTTCACTCTTCCATTTTTCTCGTAAACAAAAAAGATGTAAGGCATAACAAAATGAAAATTTTAGAGTTCATGTATGCAAAAAAAATTGAAAATTATTTGATGCACTAAAAATGAACTCCAAGGTTTTGTTTTCCATCTTTGGGAAATTCCACTAGTAACACCCCTAATAATAAGCTTGGTTGAATTTTATAGGAAAAGGGACTTCTAACTGATCCTAACATGCTTTTAGTGTTGTGGATATGCATGCCAGAAACATGTTGAGGATCTAAGTGGACCTAACGATCCAAAAATTTCAAGGAGTAGAAAAAATCAAATTCTCAAATGGTTGGATATTTACCAGAGCCAAACAACCCACATTTTGCCTATCCTTAACAATCACAGAGACTATTTGGAACTGTCTCTGTCAGCATTTGTGCATTTCCATTTTGGATGTTCAAATTTGTTTTTCAGATCCACACTTGAGTTTTCACTCTCCCTTTTTCTCGTAAACAAAAAAGATGTAAGCCATAACAAAATGAAAATTTTAGAGTTCATGTATGCCAAAAAAAAATTGAAAATTATTTGATGCACTAAAAATTATGTCTAGGGTTTTGTTATCCATGTTTGGGAAATTCCACTAGTACAACCCCTAATAATAAGCATGGTTGAATTTTATAGGAAAAGGGACTTCTAACTGATCCTAACATGCTTTTAGTGTAGTGGATATGCATGCCAGAAACATGTTGAGGATGTAAGTGGACCTACTGATACAAAAATTTCAAGGAGTAGAAAAAATCAAATTCTCAAGCGGTTGGATATTTACCATAGCCAGACAACCCACTTTTTGCCTATCTTTCAAAATCATAGATACTTTTTGGAACTATCTCTCCCAACATTTGTGCATTTCCATTTTGGATGTTCAAATTTGTTTTCAGATCCACACTTGAGTTTTCACTCTCCCTTTTTCTCGTAAACAAAAAAGATGTAAGCCATAACAAAATGAAAATTTTTGAGTTCATGTATGCCAAAAAAAAATTGAAAATTATTTGATGCACTAAAAATGATGTCTAGGGTTTTGTTATCCATGTTTGGGAAATTCCACTAGTACAACCCCTAATAATAAGCATGGTTGAATTTTATAGGAAAAGGGACTTCTAACTGATCCTAACATGCTTTTAGTATAGTGGATATGCATGCCAGAAACATGTTGAGGATGTAAGTGGACCTACTGATACAAAAATTTCAAGGAGTAGAAAAAATCAAATTCTCAAGCGGTTGGATATTTACCATAGCCAGACAACCCACTTTTTGCCTATCTTTCAAAATCATAGATACTTTTTGGAACTATCTCTCCCAACATTTGTGCATTTCCATTTTGGATGTTCAAATTTGTTTTCAGATCCACACTTGAGTTTTCACTCTCCCTTTTTCTCGTAAACAAAAAAGATGTAAGGCATAACAAAATGAAAATTTTTGAGTTCATGAATGCAAAAAAAAATTGAAAATTATTTGACCCTCAAAAAATGAACTCCAAGGTTTTGTTATCCATGTTTGAGAAATTCCACTAGTACAACCCCTAATAATAAGCTTGGTGGAATTTTATAGGAAAGGGACTTCTAACTGATCCTAACATGCTTTAAGTGTGGTGGATATGCATGCCAGAAAGATGTTGAGGATGTAAGTGGACCTAACGATCCAAAAATTTTGAGGAGTAGAAAAAATCAAATTCTCAAGTGGTTGGAAATTTACCAGATCCAAACAACCCACTTTTTGCCTATCCTTAACAATCACAGATACTTTTTGTAACTACCTCTCTATGCATTTGTGCATTTCCATTTTGGATGTTCAGATTTGTTTTTAGATACAATCTTGTGTTTTCACCCTCCCATTTTTCTCGTAAACAAAAAAGATGTAAGGTATAACAAAATGAAAATTTAAGAGTTCATGTGAGCAAAAAAAATTTTAAAATTATTTGACTCACTAAAAATGAACTCCAAGATGTTGTTATCCATGTTTGGGAAATTCCACTAGTACAACCCCTAATAATAAGCTTGGTGGAATTTTATAGGAAAGGGACTTCTAACTGATCCTAACATGCTTTAAGTGTGGTGGATATGCATGCCAGAAACATGTTGAGGTTGAAAGAGGACCTAATGATCCAAAAATTTGATGGAGTAAAAAAAATCACAGATATTCTAGTGATTGTATATTTACCCGAGCCAAACAACCCACTTTTTGCCTATCCTTAAAAATCACAGATACTTTTTGGAACTATCTCTCTCAGCATTTGTGCATTTCCATTTTGGATGTTCAAATTTGTTTTCAGATCAAAACTTGAGTTTTCACTCACCCTTTCTCTCAAAAAGAAAAAAGACGTAAGGCATAACAAAATGAGAATTTTAGAGTTCATGTATGCAAAAAAAAAATTGAAAATTATTTGACGCACTAGAAATGAACTCCAAGGTTTTGATTTCCATATTTGGGAAATTCCACTAGTACAACCCCTAATAATAAGCTTGGTGGAATTTTATAGGAAATGGACTTCTAACTGATCCTATAATGCTTTAAGTGTGGTGGATATGCATGCCAGAAACACGTTGAGGATGCAAGTGGACCTAATGATCCAAAAATTTCAAGGAGTAGAAAAAATCAAATTCTCAAGTGGTTGGATATTTACCAGAGCCAAACAACCCACTTTTTTCCTATCCTTAAAAATCACAGATACTTTTTGGAACTGTCTCTCTAAGCATTTGTGCATTTCCATTTTGGATGCTCAGATTTGTATTCAGATCCAAACTTGAGTTTTCACTCTCCCATTTTTCTCGTAAACAAAAAAGATGTAAGGCATACCCAAATGAAAATTTTAGAGTTGTTGTATGCAAAAAAAATTTGAAAATTATTTGACTCACTAAAAATGAACTCCAACGATTTGTTATCCATGTTTGGGAAATTCCACTAGTACAACCCCTAATAATAAGCTTGGTGGAATTTTATAGGAATGGGACTTCTAACTGATCCTAACGTGCTTGACGTGTGGAGGATATGCATGCAAGAAACATGATGAGGATGCAAGAGGACCTAGTGATCCAAAAACTTCAAGGAGAAGAAAAAATCAAATTCTCAAGTGGTTGGATATTTACCTGAGCCAAACAACACACTTTTTGCCTATCCTTAAAAATCACAGATACTTTTTGGAACTGTCTTCCTCAGCATTTGTGCATTCCCATTTTGGATGATCAGATTTGTATTCAGATCCAAACTTGAGTTTTCACTCTCCCATTTTTCTCGTAAAAAAAAAAGATGTAAGGCATAAAAAAATGAAAATTTTAGAGTTCATGTATGCAAAAAAAATTTGAAAATTATTTGCCTCACTAAAAATGAACTCCAACGATTTGTTATCCATGTTTGGGAAATTCCACTAGTACAACCACTAATAATAAGCTTGGTGGAATTTTATAGGAAAGGGACTTCTAACTGATCCTAACATGCTTTAAGTGTGGTGGATATGCATGCCAGAAACATGTTGAGGATGCAAGTGGACCTAGTGATCCAAAAATTTCAAGGAGTGAAAAAAATCAAATTCTCTAGTTGTTGGATATTTACCAGAACCAAACAACCCACTTTTTCCTTATCCTTAAAAATCACAGATACTTTTTGGAACTCTCTCCTTCAGCATTTGTGCATTTCCATTTTGGATGTTCAGATTTGTTTTCAGATCCAAACATGAGTTTTCACACTCCCATTTTTCTCATAAACAAAAAAGATGTAAGGCATAACAAAATGAAAATTTTAGAGTTCAAGCATGCAAAAAAAATTTAAAAATTATTTGACGCACTAAAAATGAACTCCAAGGTTTTGTTATCCATGTTTGGGAAATTCCATTAGTACAACCCCTAATAATAAGCTTGGTGGAATTTTATAGGAAAGGGACTTCTAACTGATCCTAACATGCTTTAAGTGTGGTGGATATGCATGCCAGAAACATGTAGAGGATGCAAGTGGACCTAATGATCCAAATTTTTCAAGGAGTAGAAAAAATCAAATTCTCAAGTGGTTGGATATTTACCAGAGCCAAACAACCCACTTTTTGCCTATCCTTTACAATCACAGATACGTTTTGGAACTGTCTCTCTACGCATTTGTGCATTTCCATTTTGGATGTTCAGATTTGTTTTTTGATACAAACTTGAGTTTTCACTCTCCCATTTTTCTCGTAAACAAAAAAGATGTAAGGCATAACAAATTGAAAATTTAAGAGTTCATGTATGCAAAAAAACTTACAAAATTATTTGACGCACTAAAAATGAACTCCAAGGTTTTGTTTTCCATCTTTGGGAAATTCCACTAGTACAAACCCTAATAATAAGCTTGGTGGAATTTTATAGGAAGGGGACTTCTAACTGATCCTAACAGGCTTTAAGTGTGGTGGATATGCATGCCAGAAATATGTTGAGGATGCTAGAGGACGTAATGATCCAAAAATTTCAACGAGTAGAAAAAATCACAGATATTCTAATGATTGGATATTTACCAGAGCCAAACAACCCACTTTTTTCCTATCCTTAAAAATCACAGATACTTTTTTGAACTGTCTCTCTCTACATTTGTGCTTTTCCATTTTGGACGTTCAGATTTTGTTTCAAATCCAAACTTGATTTTTCACTCTTCCATTTTTCTCGTAAACAAAAAAGATGTCAGGCATAACAAAATGAAAATTTTACAGTTCATGTATGCAAAAAAAATTTTAAAATTATTTGATGCACTAAAAATGAACTCCAAGGTTTTCTTATCCATGTTTGGGAAATTCGACTAGTACAACCCCTAATAATAAGCTTGGTTGAATTTTATAGGAAAAGGGACTTCTAACTGATCCTAACATGCTTTTAGTGTTGTGGATATGCATGCCAGAAACATGTTGAGGATGTAAGTGGACCTAATGATCCAAAAATTTCAAGGAGTAGAAAAAATCAAATTCTCAAGTGGTTGGATATTTACTAGGGCCAAACAACCCACTTTTTGCCTATCCTTCAAAATCACAGATACTTTTTGGAACTGTCTCTGTCAGCATTTGTGCATTTCCATTTTGGATGTTCAAATTTGCTTTCAGATCAACACTTGAGTTTTCACTCTCCCTTTTTCTCGTAAACAAAAAAGATGTAAGGCATAACAAAATGAAAATTTTAGAGTTCATGGATGCAAAAAAAAAAATTGAAAATTATTTGGCCCTCTAAAAATGAACTCCAAGGTTTTGTTATCCATGTTTGGGAAATTCCAGGAGTACAACCCCTAATAATAAGCTTGGTGGAATTTTATAGGAAAGGGACTTCTAACTGATCCTAACATGCTTTAAGTGTGGTGGATATGCATGCCAGAAACATGTTGAAGATACAAATGGACGTATTGATCCAAAAAATTCAAGGAGTAGAAAAAATCAAATTCTCAAGTGGTTGGATATTTACCTGAGCCAAACAACCCACTTTTTGCCTATCCTTAAAAATCACAGATACTTTTTGGAACTGTCTCTCTCAGCATTTGTGCATTTCCATTTTGGATGTTCAGATTTGTATTCATATCCAAACTTGAGTTTTCACTCTCCCATTTTTCTCGTAAACAAAAAAGATGTAAGGCATAACAAAATGAAAATTTTAGAGTTCATGTATGCAAAAAAAATTTAAAAATTATTTGACGCACTAAAAATGAACTCCAAGGTTTTGTTATCCATGTTTGGGAAATTCCATTAGTACAACCCCTAATAATAAGCTTGGTGGAATTTTATAGGAAAAGGACTTCTAACTGATCCTAACATGCTTTAAGTGTGGTGGTATGCATGCCAGAAACATGTAGAGGATGGAAGTGGACCTAATGATCCAAATTTTTCAAGGAGTAGAAAAAATCAAATTCTCAAGTGGTTGGATATTTACCAGAGCCAAACAACCCACTTTTTGCCTATCCTTAACAATAACAGATTCGTTTTGGAACTGTCTCTCTACGCATTTGTGCATTTCCATTTTGGATGTTCAGATTTGTTTTTTGATACAAACTTGAGTTTTCACTCTCCCATTTTTCTCGTAAACAAAAAAGATGTAAGGCATAACAAACTGAAAATTTAAGTGTTCATGTATGCAAAAAAACTTACAAAATTATTTGACGCACTAAAAATGAACTCCAAGGTTTTGTTTTCCATCTTTGGGAAATTCCACTAGTACAAACCCTAATAATAAGCTTGGTGGAATTTTATAGGAAGGGGACTTCTAACTGATCCTAACATGCTTTAAGTGTGGTGGATATGCATGCCAGAAACATGTTGAGGATGCAAGTGGACCTAATGATCCAAAAATTCCAAGGAGTAGAAAAAATCAAATTCTCAAGTGGTTGGATATTTACCAGAGCCAAACAACCCACTTTTTGCCTATCCTTAACAATCACAGATACTTTTTGGAACTGTCTCTCAGCGCATTTGTGCATTTCAACTTTGGATGTTCAGATTTGTTTTTAGATACAAACATGAGTTTTCACTCTCCCATTTTTCTCGTAAACAAAAAAGATGTAAGGCACAACAAAATGAAAATTTAAGAGTTCATGTATGCAAAAAAACTGACAAAATTATTTGACGCACTAAAAATGAACACCAAGGTTTTATTTTCCATCTTTGGGAAATTTCACTAGTACAACCCCTAATAATAAGCTTGGTGGAATTTTATAGGTAAGGGACTTCTAACTGATCCTAACATGCTTTAAGTGTGGTGGATATGCATGCCAGAAACATGTTGAGGATGCAAGTGGACCTAATGATCCAAAATTTTCATGGAGTAGAAAAAATCAAATTCTCAAGTGGTTGGATATTTACGAGAGCCAAACAACCCACTTTTTGCATATCCTTAAAAATCACAGATACTTTTTGGAATTGTCTCTCTCAGCATTTGTGCATTTCCATTTTGGATGTTCAGATTTGTTTTCAAATCCAAACTTGAGTTTTCACTCTCCCATTTTTATCGTAAACAAAAAAGATGTAAGGCATAACAAAATTAAAATTTCCAAGTTCATGTATGCAAAAAAAATTTTAAAATTATTTGACGCCCTAAAAATGAACTCCAATCTTTGTGGAATTTTATAGGAAGGGGACTTGTAACTAATCCTAACATGCTTTAAGTGTGGTGGATATGCATGCCAGAAACATTTTGAGGAAGCAAGTGGACATAATGATCCAAAAATTACAAGGAGTAGAAAAAATCAAATTCTCAAGTGGTTGGATATTTACCAGAGCCAAACAACCCACTTTTTGCCTCTCCTTAAAAATCACAGATACTCTTTGGAACTTTCTCTCTCAGCATTTGTGCATTTGCATTTTGGATGTTCAAATTTGTTTTCAAATCCAAACTTGAGTTTTCACTCTCCCATTTTTCTCGTAAAAAAAAATGTTGTGGGGCATAACAAAATGAAAATTTAAGAGTTCGTGTGTGCAAAAAAAATTTAAAAATTATTTGATGCACTAAAAATGAACTCCAAGGATTTTTTCTCCATGTTTAGGAAATTCCACTAGTACAACCCATAATAATAAACTTTTTGGAATTTTATAGGAAAGGGACATCTAACTGATCCTAACATGCTATAAGTGTGGTGGATATGCATGCCAGAAACAAGTTGAGGATGCAAGTGGACCTAATGATCCAAAAATTTGTAGGTGTAGAAAAAACCAATTTCTCAAGTGGATGGATATTTACCAGAGCCAAACAACCCACTTTTTGCCTATCCTTAAAAATCACAGATACTTTTTGGAACTGTCTCTCTCAGCATTTGTGCATTTCCATTTTGGATGTTCAGATTTTGTTTCAGATCCAAACTTGAGTTGTCACTCTCCCATTTTTCTCGTAAACAAAAAGGACTTAAGGCATAAAAAAATGAAAATTTTAGAGTTCATGGATGCAAAAAAAATTTAAAAATTATTTGACGCACTAAAAATGAACTCCAATGTTATGTTATCAATGTTTGGGAAATTCCACTAGTACAACCGCTATTAATAAGCTTGCTGGAATTTTAGAGGAAAGGGACTTCTAACTATTCCTATAATGCTTTAAGTGTGGTGAATATGCATGCCAGAAACATGTTGAGGATGCAAGTGGACCTTATGATCCAAAAATTAAGAGCAGTAGAAAAAAACAAATTTGTAGGTGTAGAAAAAACCAATTTCTCAAGTGGATGGATATTTCCCAGAGCCAAACAACCCACTTTTTACCTATCCTTCAAAATCACAGATACTTTTTGGAACTATCTCTCTAAGCATTTTTGCATTTCCATTTTGGATGTTCAAATTTGTTTTCAAATCCAAACTTGAGTTTTCACTCTCCTGTTTTTCTCGTAAACAAAAAAGATGTAAGGCATAACAAAATGAAAATTTAAGAGTTTATGTAAGCAAAAAAAATTTGAAAATTTTTTGATTTACTAAAAATGAACTCCAAGGTTATGTTATCCATGTTTGGGAAATTCCACTAGTACAAACCCTTATAATAAGCTTGGTGGAATTTTATAGGAAACGGACTTCTAACTGATCCAAGTGTGGTGGATATGCATGCTTGAAACATATTGAAGATCCAAGTGGACGTAATGATCCAAAAATTTCAAGGAGTAGAAAAAATCAAATTCTCAAGTGGTTGGATATTTAATAGAGCCAAACAACCCACTTTTTGCCTATCCTTAAAAATCACAGATACTTTTTGGAACTGTCTCTCTCAGCATTTGTGCATTTCCATTTTGGTAGTTCAGATTTGTTTTCAGATCTAAACTTGAGTTTTCACTCTCCCAATTTTCTCGTAAACAAAATAGATGTAAGGCATAACAAAATGAAAATTTTAGAGTTCATGTAAGCAAAAAAAAATTGAAAATTATTTGACGCTCTAAGAATGAACTCCAAGGTTTGGTTATCCATCTTTGGGAAATTCCACAAGTTCAACCCCTAATAAAAAGCTTGGTGGAATTTTATAGGAAAGGGACTTCTAACTGATCCTAACATGCTTTAAGTGTGATGGATATGCATGCCAGAAACATGTTGAGGAGGCAAGTGGAACTAATGATCCAAAAATTTCAAGGAGTAGAAAAAATGAAATTCTCAAGTGGTTGGATATTTACCAGAGCCAAACAACCCACTTTTTGCCTATCCTTAAAAAACATAGATACTTTTTCGAATTGTCTCTCTCAGCATTTGTGCATTTGCATTTTAGATGTTCAGATTTGTTTTAAGATCCAAACTTGAGTTTTCACTCACCAATTTTTCACGTAAACAAAAAAGATGCAAGGCATAACAAAATGAAAATTTTAGAGTTCATCTATGCCAAAAAAATTTCAATATTATTTGACTCACTAAAAATGAACTCCAAGGTTTTGTTATCCATGTTTGGGAAATTCCACTAGTACAACCCCTAATAATAAGCTTCGTGGAATTTTATAGGAAATGGACTACTAACTGTTCCTAACATGCTTTAAGTGTGGTGGATATGCATGCCAGAAACATGTTGAGGATGCAAGTGGACCAAATGATCCAAAAATTGGAAGGAGTAGAAAAAATAAAATTCTCGAGTGGTTGGATAATTACTAGAGCCAAACAACCCACTTTTTGCCTATCCTTAAAAATCACAGATACTTTTTGGAACTGTCTCTCTCAGTATTTCTGCATTTCCATTTTGGATGTTCAGATTTGTTTTCAGATCCAAACTTTAGTTTTCACTCTCCCATTTTTCTCGTAAACAAAAAAGATGTAACGCATAACAAAATGAAAATTTTAAAGTTCATGTATGGAAAGAAAATTGGAAAATTATTCGACTCACTAAAAATGAACTCCAAGGTTTTGTTATCCATGTTTGGGAAATTCCACTAGTAACTCCCCTAAAAATAAGCTTGGTGGAATTTTATAGGAAAGAGACTTCTAACTGATCCTAACATGCTTTAAGTGTGGTGGATATGCATGCCAGAAACCTGTTGAGGATGGAAGTTGAGCTAATGATGCAAAAATTTCAAGGAGTAGAAAAAATCAAATTCTCAAGTGGTTGGATATTTACTAGAGCCAAACAACCCACTTTTGGCCTATCCTTAAAAATCACAGATACTTTTTGGAAATGTCACATTCAGCCTTTGTGCATTTCCATTTTGGTTGTTGAGATTTGTTTTCAGATCCAAACTTGAGTTGTCACTATCCCATTTTCTCGTAAACAAAAAAGATGTAAGGCATAACGAAATGAAAATTTTAGAGATCATGTATACAAAAAAAAATTGAAAATTGTTTGACGCACTAAAAATGAACTCCAAGGTTTTGTTATCCATCTTTGGGAAATTCCACTAGTACAAGCCCTAATAATAAGCTTGGTGGAATTTATAGGAAAGGGACTTCTAACTGATCCTAACATGCTTTAAGTGTGGTGGATATGCATGCCAGAAACATGTTGAGGATGCAAGTGGACCTAATGATCCAAAAATTTCAAGGAGTTGAAAAAATCAAATTCTCAAGTGGTCGGATATTTACCAGAGCCAAAAACCCACTTTTTGCCTATCCTAAAAAATCACAGATACTTTTTGGAACTGTCTCTCTCAACATTTGTGCATTTCCATTTTGGACGTTTAGATTTTGTTTCAGATCCAAACTTGAGTTTTCACTCTCCCATTTTTCTCGTAAACAAAAAAGATGTAAGGCATAACAAAATGAATGTTTTAGAGTTCATGTATGCAAAAAAAATGAAAATTATTTGACGCACAAAAAATGAACTCCAAGGTTTTGTTATACATGTTTGGGAAATTCCACTAGTACAAACCCTAATAATAAGCTTGGTGGAATTTTATAGGAAAGGGACTTCAAACTGATCCTAACATGCTTTAAGTGTGGTGGATATGCATGCCAGAAACATGTTGAGGATGCAAGTAGACCTAATGATCCAAAAATTTCAACGAGTAGAAAAAATCAACTTCTCAGGTGGTTGGATATTTACGTAGCCAAACAACCCACTTTTTGCATATCCTTTAAAATCACAGATACTTTTTGGAATTGTCTCTCTCAGCATTTGCGCATTTCCATTTTGGATGTTCAGATTTGTTTTCAAATCCAAACTTGAGTTTTCACTCTCCCGTTTTTCTCGTAAACAAAAAAGAAGTAAGGCATAACAAAATTAAAATTTCCGAGTTCACGAATGCAAAAAAAAATTGGAAAATTATTTGACGCACTAAAAATGAACTCCAAGGTTTATATGCATGTTTGGGAAATTCCAATAGTACAACCCCTAATAATAAGCTTTTTGGAATTTTATAGGAAAGGGACTTCTAACTGATCCTAACATGCTTTAAGTGTGGTGGATATCCATGCCGGAAACATGTTGAGGAAGCAAGTGGACCGAATGATCCAAAAATTACAAGGAGTAGAAAAAATCAAATTCCCAAGTGGTTAGATATTTACCAGTGCCAAACAACCCACTTTTTGCCTATCCTTAAAAATCACAGATACTTTTTGGAACTGTCTCTCTTAGCATTTGTGCATTTCCATTTTGGATGTTCAAATTTGTTTTCAAATCCAAACTTGAGTTTTCACTCACCCATTTTTCTTGTAAAAAAAAATTATGTGAGGCATAACAAAATGAAAATTTTAGAGTAAAAGCATGCAAAAAAACATGAAAATTATTTGACGCACTAAAAATGAACTCCAAGGTTATGTAATCCATGTTTGGGAAATTCCAGTAGTACAACCCCTAATAATAACCTTGGTGGAATTTTATAGGAAAAAGACAACTAACTGATCCTATAATGCTTTAAGTGTGGTGGATATGCATGCCAGAAACATGCTGAGGATGCAAGTGGACCTAATGATCCAAAAATTTCAAGGAGTAGAAAAAATCAAGTTCTCAAGTGGTTGCATATTTACCACAGCCAAACAACGCACTTTTTGCCTATCCTTAAAAATCACAGAAACTTTTTGGAACTGTCTCTCTAAGCATTTGTGCTTTTCCATTTTGGATGTTCTAATTTGTTTACAGATCCAAACTTGAGTTTTCACTCTCCCATTTTTCTTGTAAACAAAAAGATGTAAGGCATAACAAAATGAATATTTTAGAGTTCACGTATGCAAAAAAAAATTTAAAATTATTTGACGCACCAAAAACGAACTCCAAGGTTTTGTCATCCATGTTTGGGAAATTCCACTAGTACCACCCCTAATAATAAGCTTGGTGGAATTTTATAGGAAAGGGACTTCTAACTGATCCTAACATGCTTTAAGTGTGGTGGATATGCATGCCAGAAACATGTTGAGGACGCAAGTGGACCTAATGATCCAAAAATTTCAAGGAGTAGAAAAAATCAAATTCTCAAGTGGTTGGATATTTACCATAGCCAAACAACACACTTTTTGCTTGTCCTTAAAAATCACTGATACTTTTTGGAACTTTTTCTCTAAGCATTTGTGCTTTTCCATTTTGGATGTTCAAATTTGTTTTCAGATCCAAACTTGAGTTTTCACTCTCCCATTTTTCTCGTAAACAAAAAAGATGTAAGGCATAACAAAATGAAAATTTTAGAGTTCATGTATGCAAAACAAATTTGAAAATTATTTGACGCACTAAAAATGAACTCGAGGTTATGTTATCCATGTTTGGGAAATTCCATTAGTACAACCCCTAATAATAAGCTTAGTGGAATTTTATAGGAAAGGGACTTCTAACTGATCCTATAATGCTTTAAGTGTGGTGGATATGCATGCCAAAAACATGTTGTGGATGCAAGTGGACCTAATGTTCCAAAAATTTCAAGGAGTAGAAAAAATCAAATTCTCAAGTGGTTGGATATTTACCAGAGCCAAACAACCCACTTTTTGCCTATCCTTAAAAATCACAGACACTTTTTTGAACTGTCTCTCTCAGCATTTGTGCATTTCCATTTTGGATGTTCAGATTTATAGTCAGATCCAAACTTGAGTTTTCACTCTCCCATTTTTCTCGTAAACAAAAAAGATGTAAGGCATAACAAAACTAAAATTTTAGAGTTCAAGTATGCAAAAAAAAATTGAAAAATATTTGAGTCACTAAAAATGAACTCCAGGGATTTGTTATCCATGTTTGCGAAATTTCACTAGTACAACCCCTAATAATAAGCATGGTGGAATTTTATAGGAAACGAACTTCTAACTGATCCTAAAATGCATTAAGTGTGGTGGATATGCATGCCAGAAACATGTTGAGGATGCAAGTGGACCTAATGATCCAAAAATTTCATGGAGTAGAAAAAATCAAAATCTCAAGTGGTTGGATTTTTACCATAGCCAAACAACACACTTTTTGCGTATCCTTAAAAATCACAGGTACTTTTTGGAACTATCTCTAAGCATTTCTACATTTCCATTTTGGATGTTCAAATTTGTTTTCAAATCCAAACTTGAGTTTTCACTCTCCTATTTTTCTCATCAACAAAAAAGATGTAAGGCATAACAAAATGAAAATTTTAGAGTTCATGTATGCAAAAAAAATATGAAAATTAATTGACGCTATAAAAATGAACTCCAAGGTTATGTTATCATTGTTTGGGAAATTCCACTAGAAGAACCCCTATTAAGAAGCTTGCTGGAATTTTATAGGAAAGGGACTTCTAACTGATCCTATAATGCTTTAAGTGTGGTGGATATGCAAGCCAGAAACATGTTGAGGATGCAAGTGGATGTAATGATCCAAAAATTTCAAGGAGTAGAAAAAATCAAATTCTCAAGTGGTTGGATATTTGCCAGAGCCAAACAACCCACTTTTTTCATATCCTTAAAAATCAAAGATACTTTTTGGAACTATCTCTCTAAGCATTTGTGCATTTCCATTTTTTATGTTCAAATTTCTTTTTAGTTCCAAACTTGAGTTTTCACTCTCCCATTTTTCTCGTAAACAAAAAAGATGTAAGGCATAAGAAAATGAAAATTTTAGAGTTCATGTATGCAAAAAAAAATTGAAAATTATTTGACGCACTAAAAATGAACTCCAAGGTTATAATATCCATGTTTGGAAAATTCCAGTAGTACAACACCTACGAATAAGCTTAGTGGAATTTTATAGGAACGGAACTTCTAACTGATCCTATAATGCTTTAAGTGTGGTGGATATGCATGCCAGAAACATGTTGATGATGCAAGTGGACCTAATGTTCCAAAAATTTCAAGGAGTAGAAAAAATCAAATTCTCAAGTGGTTGGATATTTACCAGAGCCAAACAACCCACTTTTTGCCTATCCTTAAAAATCACAGACACTTTTTTGAACTATCTCTCTTAGCATTTGTGCATTTCCATTTTGGATGTTCAGATTTGTATTCAGATCCAAACTTGAGTTTTCACTCTCCCATTTTTCTCATAAACAAAAAAGATGTAAGGCATAACAAAATGAAAATTTTATAGTTCATGTATGCAAAAAAAATTTGAAAATTATTTGACTCACTAAAAATGAAATCCAAGGATTGGTTATCCAAGTTTGGGAAATTCCACTAGTACAACCCCTAATAATAAGCTTGGTGGAATTTTACAGGAAAGGGACTTCTAACTGATCCTAACATGCTTTAAGTGTGGTGGATATGCATGCCAGAAACATAATGAGGAAGCAAGTTGACCTAGTGATCCAAAAATTACGAGTAGAAAAAATCAAATTCTCAAGTGGTTGGATATTTACCAGAGCCAAACAACCCACTTTTTGCCTATCCTTAAAAATCACAAATACTTTTTGGAACTGTCTCTCTCAGCATTTGTGCATTTCCATTTTGGATGTTCAAATTTTTTTTTAGTTCCAAACTTGAGTTTTCACACTCCCATTTTTCTCGTAAATAAAAAAGATGTAAGGAATAATATAATGAAAATTTTAGAGTTCATGTATGCAAAAAAAAATTTGAAAATTATTTGACACACAAAAAATGAACTCCAAGGTTATAATATCCATGTTTGGGAAATTCCACTAGTACAACCCCTAATAATAAGCTTGGGGAAATTTGATAGGAAAGGGACTTCTAACTAATCCTCACATGCTTTAAGTGTGGTCGATATGCATTCCAGAAACATGTTGAGGATGCAAGTGGACCTAATGATCCAAAAATTTCAAGGAGTAGAAAAAATAAAATTCTCCAGCGGTTGGATTTTTATCAGAGCCAAACAACCCACTTTTTTCTTATCCTTAAAAATCACAGATACATTTTGGAACTGTCTCTCTCTGCATTTGTGCATTTCCATTTTGGATGTTCAGATTTGTTTTCAGATACAAACTTGAGTTTTCACTCTCCCATTTTTCTCGTAAACAAAAAAGATGTAAGGCATAACAAAATTAAAATTTTAGAGTTCATGTATACAAAAAAATTTGAAAATTATTTTATGCACTAAAAATGAACTCCAAGCTTTTGTAATCCATGTTTAGGAAATTCCACTAGTACAAGCCCTAATAATAAGCTTGGTGGAATTTTATAGGAAAGGGACTTCTTACTGATCCTAACATGCTTTAAGTGTGGTGGATATGCATGCCAGAAACACGTTAAGGATGCAAGTGGACCTAATGATCGAAAAATTTCAAGGAGTAGAAATAATCAAATTCTCAAGTGGTTGGATATTTACCAGAGCCTAACAACCCACTTTTTTCCTATCCTTAAAAATCACAGATGCTTTTTGGAACTGTCTCACTTAGCATTTATGCATTTCCCTTTTGGATGTTCAGAGTTGTTTTTAGATCCAAACTTGAGTTTTCACTCTCCCATTTTTCTCGTAAACAAAAAGTTGTAAGGCATAACAAAATGAAAATTTTAGAGTTCATGTATGCAAAAAAAAGGTGAAATTTTTTTGACGCACTACAAATGAACTCCAAAGTTTTGTTATCGATGTTTGGGAAATTACACTTGTACAACCCCTATTAATAAGCTTGGTGGAATTTTATAGGAAAGGGACTGCTAACTGATCCTAGCATGCTTTAAGTGTGGTGGATATGCATGCTGGAAACATGTTGAGGACGAAAGTGGACCTAATGATCCAAAAATTTCGAGTAGAAAATATCAAATTCTCAAGTGGTTGGATATTTACCAGAGCCAAACAACCCCCTTTTTGCCTATCCTAAAAAATCATAGATACTTTTTGGTACAGTCTCTCTCAGCATTTGTGCATTTCCATTTTGGATTATCAGATTTGTTTTCAAATCCAAACTTGAGTTTTCACTCTCCCATTTTTCTCGTAAACAAAAAAGTTGTAAGGAATAACCAAATGAAAATTTTAGAGATCATGGATTCAAAAAAAATTTGAAAATTATTTGATGCACTAAAAATGAACTCGAAGGTTTTGTTATCCATCTTTGGAAAATTCCACTAGTACAACCCCTAATAATAAGCTTGGTTGAATTTTATAGGAAAAGGACTTCTAATTGATCCGAACATGCTTTAAGTGTGGTAGATATGCATGCCAGAAACATGTTGAGGATGCAAGTGGACCTAATGATCCAAAAATTTCGAGTAGAAAAAATAAAATTCTCAACTGGTTGGATATTTACCTGAGCCAAACAACCCACTTTTTGCCTATCCTTAAAAATCACAGAGACTTTTTGGAACTGTCTCTCTCAGCATTTGTGCATTTCCATTTTGGATGTTCAGATTTGTTTTCAGATACAAACCTGAGTTTTCACTCTCCCATTTTTCTCGTCAACAAAAAAGATATAAGGCATAACAAAATGTTAATTTTAGAGTTCATGTATGCAAAAAAAATTGAAAATTATTTGACGCTCTAAAAATAAACTCCAAGGTTTTGTTATCCATCTTTGGGAAATTCCACTAGTACAACCCCTAATAATAAGCTTGGTTGAATTTTATAGGAAAAAGGGACTTCTAACTGATCCAAACATGCTTTAAGTGTGGTGGATATTCCAGAAACGTGTTGTGGATGCAAGTGAACCTAATGATCAAAAAATTTCAAGGAGTAGAAAAAATCAAATTCTCAAGTTGTTGGATATTTACCAGAGCTAAACAACCAACTTTTAGCCTATCCATAAAAATCACGATACTTTTTGGAACTGTCTCTCTAAGCATTTGTGCATTTCTATTTTGGATGTTCAAATTTGTTTTCAGATCCAAACTTGAGTTTTCACTCTCCCATTTTTCTCCTAAACAAAAAAGATGTAAGGCATAACTACATGAAAATTTTAGAGTTCATGTATGGAAAAAAATTTTAACATTATTTGACCCACTAAAAATGAACTCCAAGGTTATGCTATCCATGTTTGGGAAATTCCACTTGTACAACCCCTAATAATAAGCTTGGTGGAATTTTATAGGAAAGGGACTTCTAACTGATCCGAACATTCTTTAAGTGTGGTGGATATGCATGCCAAAAACATGTTGAGGATGAAGTTGTCCTAATGATCCAATAATTTCAAGGACTAGAAAAAATCAAATTCTCAAGTCGTTGGATATTTACCAGAGCCAAACAAACCACTTTTTGCCTATCCTTAAAAATCATAGATACTTTTTGGAACTATCTCTCTCAGCATTTGTGCATTTCCATTTTGGATGTTCAGATTTGTTTTCAGTTCCAAATTTGATTTTTCACTCTCCCATTTTTCTCGTAAAGAAAAAAGATGAAAGGCATAACAAAATTAAAATTTTCGAGTTCAGGTATGCAAAAAAAATTTGAAAATTATTTGACGCACTAAAAATGAACTCCAAGTTTTGTTATCTATCTTTGGGAAATTCCACTAATACAACCCCTAATAATAAGCTTGGTTGAATTTTATAGGAAAGGGACTTCTACCTGATCCTAACATGCTTTAAGTGAGGTGGATATACACGCCAGAAATATGTTGAGGATGCAAGTGGACCTAATGATCCAAAAATTTCAAGGAGTAGAAAAAATCAAATTCTAAAGTGGTTGGATATTTACCAGAGCCAAACAACCAACTTTTTGCCAATCCTTAAAAATCACAGGTACTTTTAGGAAGTGTCTCTCTCAGCATTTGTGCATTTCCATTTTCGATGTTCAAATTTGTTTTCAGATCCAAACTTGAGTTTTTACTCTCCCATTTTTCTCGTAAACAAAAAAGATGTAAGGAATAACAAAATGAAAATTTTTGAGTTCATGTATGCAAAAACAAATTTGAAAATTATTTGACGCACTAAAAATGAACACAAAGGTTATATTATCCATGTTTGGGAAATTCCACTAGTACAACCCCAAATAATAAGCTTGGTGGAATTTTATAGGAAAGGGACTTCTAACTGATCCTAACATTCTTTAAGTGTGGTGGATATGCATGCCAGAAACATACTAAGGAAGCAAGTGGACCTAATGATCCAAAAATTACAAGGACTAGAAAAAATCAAATTCTCAAGTGGTCGGATATTTATCAGAGCCAAACAACCCACTTTTTGCCTATCCTTGAAAATCACAAATACTTTTTGGAACTATCTCTCTCAGCATTTGTGCATTTCCATTTTGGATGTTCAAATTTGTTTTCAGATCCAAACTTGAGTTTTCACTCTCCCATTTTTCTCGTAATAAAAAAATGTAAGGCATTACAAAATGAAAATTATAGAGGTCATGTATGCAAAAAAAAATTGAAAATTATTTGACGCACTAAAAAAAACTCCTAGGTTATGTTATCCACATTTGGGAAATTTCACTAGTACAACCCCTAATATTAAGCTTGGTGGAATTTTATAGGAATGGGACTTCTAACTGATCCTAACATGCTTTAAGTGTGGTGGATTTGCATGCCAGAAACATGTTGAGGGTTCAAATGGACCTAATGATCCAAAAATTTCAAGGAGTAGAAAAAATCAAATTCTCCAGTGGTTGGATATTTACCAGAGCCAAACAACCCACTTTTTGCCTATCCTTAAAAATCACTGATACTTTTTGGAACTGTCTCTCTTAGCATTTTTGCATTTCCATTTTGGATGTTCAGATTTGTTTTCAGATACAAACTTGAGTTGTCACTCTCCCATTTTTCTCGTAAACAAAAAAGATGAAAGGCATAACAAAATGAAAATTTAAGACTACATGTATGCAAAAAAAAATTGAAAATTATTTGATGCACTAAAAATGAACTCCAAGGTTTTGTTATCCATGTTTGGGAAATTCCACTAGTAGAAGCCCTAATAATAAGCTTGGTGGAATTTTATAGAAACATGCTTTAAGTGTGGTGGATATGCATGCCAGAAACATGTTGAGGATACAGGTGGACCTTGATCCAAAAATTTCGAGTAGAAAAAATCAAATTCTCAAATGGTTGGATATTTACCAGAGCCAAACAACCCAGTTTTTGCCTATCCTCAAAAATCAAAAATACTTTTTGGAACTGTCTCTCTCAGCATTTGTGCATTTCCATTTTGGATGTTCAGATTTGTTTTAAGATCCAAACTTGAGTTTTCACGCTCCCATTTTTCTCGTAAATAAAAATGATGTAAGGCATAACAAAATGAAAATTTTAGAGTACAAGTATGCAAAAAAATTGTGAAATTTTTTTGACGCACTACAAATGAACTCCAAGGTTTTGATATCCATGTTTGGGAAATTCCACTAGTACAACCCTAATAATAAGCTTGGTTGAATTTTATAGGAAAGGGACTTCTAACAGATCCTAACATGCTTTAAGTGTGGTGGATATGTATGCCAAAAACATGTTGTGGATGCAAGTGGAACTAATGATCCAGAAATTTCAAGGAGTAAAAAAAATCAAATGCTCAAGTGGTTGGATATTTACCAGAACCAAACAACACACTTTTTGCCTATCCTTAAAAATCACAGATACTTTTTGGAACTGTCTCTCACAACATTTCTGCATTTCCATTTTGGATGTTCAGATTAGTTTTCAAATCCAAACTTGAATTTTCACTCTCCCATTTTTCTCGTAAACAAAAAAGATGAAAGGCATAACAAAATTAAAATTTTCGAGTTCATGTTTGCAAAAAACAATTGAAAATTATTTGACGCACTAAAAAGGAACTCCAAGGTTTTTTTATGCATGTTTGGGAAATTCCAATAGTACAACTCCTAATAATAAGCTTGTTGGAATTTTATATGAAAGGGACTTCTAACTGATCCTAACATGCTTTTAAGTGTGGTGGATATGCATGCCAGAAACATGTTGAGAAAGCAACTGGACCTATGGTCCAAAAATTACAAGGAGTAGAAAAAATCAAATTCTCAAGTCGTTGGATATTTACCAGAGCCAAACAACCCACCTTTTCCCTATCATTAAAAATCAAAGATACTTTTTGGAACTATCTCTCTCAACATTTGTGCATTTCCATTTTGGATGTTCAGATTTGTTTTTGGTTCCAAACTTGATTTTTCACTCTACCATTTTTCTCGTAAAGAAAAAAGATGTAAGGCATAACAAAATTAAAATTTTTGAGTTCCTGTATGCAAAAAAAATATGAAAATTATTTCACGCACTAAAAATGAACTCCTAGATTTTGTTATCCATGTTTGGGAAATTCCACTAGTACAACCCCTAATAATAAGTTTGGTGGAATTTTATAGGAAAGGGACTTCTAACTGATCCTAACATGCTTTTAAGTGTGGTGGATATGCATGCCAGAAACATGTTGAGGATGCAAGTGGACCTAATGATCCAAAAATTTCAAGGAGTAGAAAAAATAAAATTCTCAAGTCGTTTGATATTTACCAGAGCCAAACAACCCACTTTTTGCCTATCCTTAAAAATCACAGATACTTTTTGGAACTGTCTCTCTCAGCATTTGTGCATTTCCATTTTGGATGTTCAGATTTGTTTTCAGTTCCAAATTTGATTTTTCACTCTCCCATTTTTCTAATAAAGAAAAAAGATGAAAGGCATAACAAAATTAAAATTTTTGAGTTCAGGTATGCAAAAAAAATTTGAAAATTATTTGACGCACTAAAAATGAACTCCAAGGTTTTGTTATCTATCTTTGGTAAATTCCACTAGTACAACCCCTAATAATAAGCTTGGTTGAATTTTATAGGAAAGGGACTTCTAACTGATCCTAACATGCTTTAAGTGTGGTGGATATACACGCCAGAAATATGTTGAGGATGCAAGTGGACCTAATGATCCAAAAATTTCAAGGGGTAGAAAAAATCAAATTCTAAAGTGGTTGGATATTTACCAGTGCCAAACAACCAACTTTTTGCCTATCCTTAAAAATCACAGGTACTTTTAGGAAGTGTCTCTCTCAGCATTTGTGCATTTCCATTTTCGATGTTCAAATTTTTTTTCAGATCCAAACTTGAGTTTTTACTCTCCCATTTTTTTCGTAAACAAAAAAGATGTAAGGAATAACAAAATGAAAATTTTAGAGTTCATGTATGCAAAAACAAATTTGAAAATTATTTGACGCACTAAAAATGAACTCAAAGGTTATATTATCCATGTTTGGGAAATTCCACTAGTACAACCCCTAATAATAAGCTTGGTGGAATTTTATAGGAAAGGGACTTCTAACTGATACTAACATTCTTTAAGTGTGGTGGATATGCATGCCAGAAACATACTGAGGAAGCAAGTGGACCTAATGATCCAAAAATTACGAGTAGAAAAAATCAAATTCTCAAGTGGTTGGATATTTATCAGAGCCAAACAACCCACTTTTTGCCTATACTTGAAAATCACAAATACTTTTTGGAACTGTCTCTCTCAGCATTTGTGCATTTCCATTTGGGATGTTCAAATTTGTTTTCAGATCCAAACTTGAGTTTTCACTCTCCCATTTTTCTCGTAATAAAAAAATGTAAGGCATTACAAAATGAAAATTATAGAGTTCATGTACGGAAAAAAAATTAAAAATTATTTGACGCACTAAAAAAATCTCCTAGGTTTTGCTATCCATGTTTGGGAAATTCCACTAGTACAACCCTAATAATGAGCTTGGTTGAATTTTACAGGAAAGGGACTTCTAACAGATCCTAGCATGCTTTAAGTGTGGTGGATATGTATGCCAAAAACATGTTGTGGATGCAAGTGGACCTAATGATCCAGAAATTTCAAGGAGTAGAAAAAATCAAATTCTCCAAAAATTACAAGGACTAGAAAAAATCAAATTCTCAAGTGGTCGGATATTTATCAGAGCCAAACAACCCACTTTTTGCCTATCCTTGAAAATCACAAATACTTTTTGGAACTATCTCTCTCAGCATTTGTGCATTTCCATTTTGGATGTTCAAATTTGTTTTCAGATCCAAACTTGAGTTTTCACTCTCCCATTTTTCTCGTAATAAAAAAATGTAAGGCATTACAAAATGAAAATTTTAGAGTTCACGTACGCCAAAAAAATTTGAAAATTAATAGACTCACAAAAAATGAACTCCATGGTTTTGTTTTCCATGTTTGGGAAATTCCACTAGTACAACCCCTAATAATAAGCTTGGTGGAATTTTATAGGAAAGGGACTTCTAACAGATCCTAACATGCTTTGAGTGTGGTGGATATGCATGCCAGAAACATACTGAGGAAGCAAGTGGACCTAGTGATCCAAAAATTACAAGGTGTAGAAAAAATCAAATTCTCAAGTGGTTGGATATTTACCAGAGCCAAACAACCCACTTTTTGCCTATCCTTAAAAATTCACAAATACTTTTTGGAACTGTCACTCTCAGCATTTGTGCATTTCCATTTTGGTTGTTCAAAAATGGTTTAAGATCCAAACTTGAGTTTTCACTCTCCCATTTTTCTCCCAAACAAAAAAGATGTAAGGAATAACAAAATGAAAATTTTAGAGTTCATGTATGCAAAAAAAAATTTGAAAATTATTTGACACACTAAAAATGAACTCCAAGGTTATATTATCCGTGTTTGGGAAATTCCACTAGTACAACCCCCAATAATAAGCTTGGGGGAATTTTATAGGAAAGGGACTTCTAACTGATCCTCACATGCTTTAAGTGTGGTGGATATGCATTCCAGAAACATGTTGAGGATGGAAGTGGACCTAATGATCCAAAAATTTCAAGGAGTCGAAAAAATTAAATTCTCAAGTTGTTGGATATTTATCAAAGCCAAACAACCCACTTTTTGCCTATCCTTAAAAATCATATATACATTTTCGAACTGTCTCTCTCAGCATTTGTGCATTTCCATTTTGGATGTTCAGATTTGTTTTCAGATACAAACTTGAGTTTTCACTCTCCCATTTTTCTTGTAAACAAAAAAGATGTAAGGCGTAACAAAATGAAAATTTTAGAGTTCAAGTATGTAAAAAAAATTTGAAAATTATTTGACGTACTAAAAATGAACTCCAAGGTTTTGTTATCCATGTTTGGGAAATTCCACCAGAACAACCCCTAAAAATAAGCTTGGTGGAATTTTATTGGAAAGGGACTTCTAACTGATCCTAACATGCTTTGAGTGTGGTGGATATGCATGCCAGAAACATGTTGAGGATGCAAGAGGACCTACTGATCCAAAAATTTCAAGGAGTAGAAAAATCAAATTCTCAAGTGGTTGGATATTTACCAGAGCCAAACAACCCACTTTTTGCGTATCCTTAAAAATCACAGATACTTATTGGAACAATCTCTCTTAGAATTTGTGCATTTCAATTTTAGATGTTCAAATTTGTGTTCAAATCCAAACTTGAGTTTTCACTCTCCCTTTTTCTCGTAAACAAAAATGATGTAAGCATAACAAAATGAAGATTTTAGAGTTAATGTATGCAAAAAAAATTTAAAATTATTTGACGCACTAAAAATGAACTCCAAGGTTTCGTTATCCATGTTTAGGAAATTCCACTAGTAGACCCCTAATAATAAGCTTGGTGGAATTTTATAGGAAATGTACTTCTAACTGATCCTAACATGCTTTAAGTGTGGTGGATATATGCATGCCAGAAACATGTTGAGGATGCAAGTGGACCTAATGACCCAAAAATTTCAAGGAGTAGAAAAAATCAAATTCTCAAGTGGTTGGATATTTACCAGAGCCAAACAACCCACTTTTTGCCTATCCTTAAAAATCACAGATACTTTTTGGAACTGTCTCTCTCAGCATTTGTTCATTTCCACTTTGGATGTTCAGATTTTGTTTCAGATCCAAACTTGATTTTTCACTCTCCCATTTTTCTCGTAAACAAAAAAGGTGTAAGGCATAACAAAATGAAAATTTTAGAGTTCATGTATGTAAAAACAAATTGAAATTTATTTGACACGCAAAAATGAACTCCAATGTTTTGTTATGCATGTTTGGGAAATTCCAATAGTACAACCACTAATAATAAGCTTGGTGGAATTTTATAGCAAAGGGACTTCTAACTAATCCTAACATGCTTTTAGTGTGGTGGATATGCATGCCAGAAACATGTTGAGGAAGCAAGTGGACCTAATGATCCAAAATTTTCAAGGAGTAGAAAAAATCAAATTCTCAAGTGGTTGGATATTTACCAGAGCCAAACAACCCACTTTTTGCCTATCCTTAATAATCACCGGTACTTTTTGGAACTGTCACTCTCAGCATTTGTGCATTTCCATTTTGCATGTTCAGATTTTGTTTCAGATCCAAACTCGAGTTTGCACTCTCCCATTTTCTCGTAAACAAAAAAATGTAAGGCATAACAAAATGAAAATTTTAGAGTTCATGGATGCAAAAAAAAATTTGAAAATTATTTGATGCACTAAAAATGAACTCCAAGGTTATGTTATGCATGTTTGGGAAATTTCACTAGTACAACCCCTAATAATAAGCTTGGTGGAATTTTATAAGAAAGGGACTTCTAACTGATCCTAACATGCTTTAAGTGTGGTGGATATGCATGCCAAAAACATGTTGAGGATGCAAGTGAACCTAATGAGCCAAAAGTTTCAAGAATTAGAAAAAATCAAATTCTCAAGTGGTTGGATATTTACCAGAGCCAAACCACCCACATTTTTCCTATCCTTAAAACTCCCTGATACTTTTTGGAACTGTCTCTCTTAGCATTTGCGCATTTCCACTTTGGATGTTCAGATTTGTTTTCAGATCCACACTTGAGTTTTCACTCTCCCATTTTTCTCCTAATAAAAAAAGATTTAAGGCATAACAAAATGAAAATTTTAGAGTTCACGTACACCAAAAAAAATTGAAAATTATTAGACTCACAAAAAATGAACTCCAAGGTTTTGTTATCCATGTTTGTGAAATTCCACTAGTACAACCCCTAATAATAAGCTTGGTGGAATTTTATAGGAAAGGGACTTCTAACTGATCCTAACATGCTTTAAGTGTGGTGGATATGCATGCCAGAAACATACTGAGGAAGCAAGTGGACCTAGTGATCCAAAAATTACGAGTAGAAAAAATAAAATTGTCAAGTGGTTGGATATTTACCAGAGCCAAACAACCCACTTTTTGCCTATCCTTAGAAATTCACAAATAATTTTTGGAATTGTCTCTCTCAGCATTTCTGCATTTCCATTTTGGTTGTTCAAATTTGTTTTTAGATCCAAACTTGAGTTTTCACTCTCCCATTTTTCTCCTCAAAAAAAAAAAAGATGTAGGGAATAACAAAATGAAGATTTTAGATTTCATGTATGCAAAAAAAATTTGAAAATTATTTGACGCAATAAAAATGAACTCCAAGGTTTATTTCTCCTTGTTTGGGAAATTCCACTAGTACAACCCCTAATTATTTTTTTGTTGGAATTTTCTTGGAAAGGGTCTTCTAACTGATCCTTACGTGCTTTATGTGTGGTGGATATGCATGCTAGAAACATGTGGATGATGCAAGTGGACCTAATGATCCAAAAATTTCAAGGAGTAGAAAAAAACAAATTCTCAAGTGGTTGGATATTTACCAGAGCCAAACAACCCACTTTTTGCGTATCCTTAAAAATCACAGATACTATTTGGAACTGTCTCTCTCAGCATTTGTGCATTTCCATTTTGGATGTTCAGATTTGTTTTCAGATCCAAACTTGAGTTTTCACTCTCCCATTTTTCTAGTAAACAAAAAAGATGTAAGGCATAACAAAATGAAAATTTTAGAGTTCATGTATGGAAAAAAAATTTTAACATTATTTGACCCACTAAAAATGAACTCCAAGGTTATGCTATCCATGTTTGGGAAATTCCACTTGTACAACCCCTAATAATAAGCTTGGTGGAATTTTATAGGAAAGGGACTTCTAACTGATCCGAACATTCTTTAAGTGTGGTGGATATGCATGCCAAAAACATGTTGAGGATGAAGTTGTCCTAATGATCCAATAATTTCAAGGACTAGAAAAAATCAAATTCTCAAGTCGTTGGATATTTACCAGAGCCAAACAAACCACTTTTTGCCTATCCTTAAAAATCATAGATACTTTTTGGAACTATCTCTCTCAGCATTTGTGCATTTCCATTTTGGATGTTCAGATTTGTTTTCAGTTCCAAATTTGATTTTTCACTCTCCCATTTTTCTCGTAAAGAAAAAAGATGAAAGGCATAACAAAATTAAAATTTTCGAGTTCAGGTATGCAAAAAAAATTTGAAAATTATTTGACGCACTAAAAATGAACTCCAAGTTTTGTTATCTATCTTTGGGAAATTCCACTAATACAACCCCTAATAATAAGCTTGGTTGAATTTTATAGGAAAGGAACTTCTACCTGATCCTAACATGCTTTAAGTGAGGTGGATATACACGCCAGAAATATGTTGAGGATGCATGTGGACCTAATGATCCAAAAATTTCAAGGAGTAGAAAATATCAAATTCTAAAGTGGTTGGATATTTACCAGAGCCAAACAACCAACTTTTTGCCAATCCTTAAAAATCACAGGTACTTTTAGGAAGTGTCTCTCTCAGCATTTGTGCATTTCCATTTTCGATGTTCAAATTTGTTTTCAGATCCAAACTTGAGTTTTCACTCTCCCATTTTTCTAGTAAACAAAAAAGATGTAAGGCATAACAAAATGAAAATTTTTGAGTTCATGTATGCAAAAAAAAATTGAAATTTATTTGACACGCTAAAATGAACACCAATGTTTTGTTATGCATGTTTGGGAAATTCCAATAGTACAACCACTAATAATAAACTTGGTGGAATTTTATAGCAAAGGGACTTCTAACTGATACTAACATGCTTTTAGTGTGGTGGATATGCATGGCAGAAACATGTTGAGGAAGCAAGTGGACCTAATGATCCAAAAATTTCAAGGAGTAGAAAAAATCAAATTCTCAAGTGGTTGGATATTTACCAGAGCGAAACAACCAACTTTTTGCCTATCCTTAAAAATCACAGGTACTTTTTGGAACTGTCTCTCTCAGCATTTGTGCATTTCCATTTTGGATGTTCAAATTTGTTTTCAGATCCAAACTTGAGTTTTCACTCTCCCATTTTTCTCGTAAACAAAAAAGATGTAAGGCATAACAAAATGAAAATTTTAGAGTTCATGTAGCCAAAAAAAAATTGAAAATTATTTCATGCACTAAAAAAGAACTCCAAGGTTTTGTTATCCATGTTTGGGAAATTCCTCTAGTACAAACCCTATTAAAAAGCTTAGTGGAATTTTACAGGAAAGGGATTTCTAATTGATTCTAACATGCTTGCCAGAAACATGTTGAAGAAGCAAGTGGACCTAAAGATCCAAAAATTTGAAGGACTAGAAAAAATCAAATTCTCAAGTGGTTGGATATTTACCAGAGGCAAACTACCCACTATTTTGCCTATCCTTAAAAATCACAGATACTTTTTGGATCTCTCTCTCAGCATTTGTGCATTTCCATTTTGGATGTTCAAATTTGTTTTCAGATCCAAACTTGGGTTTTCACTCTCCCATTTTTCTCATAAACAAAAAAGATTTAAGGCATAGCAAAATGAAAATTTTAGAGTTCATGTATGCAAAAAAAAATTTTAAAATTATTTAACGCACTAAAAATGAACACCAAGGTGTTGTTATCAATGTTTGGGAAATTCCACTAGTACAACCCCCAATAATAAGCTTGGTGGAATTTTATAGGAAAGGGACTTCTAACTGATCCTAACATGCTTTAAGTGTGGTGGATATGCATGCAAGAAACTCGTGGAGGATGCAAGTGGACCTAATGATCCAAAAATTTCAAGGAGTAGAGAAAATCAAATTCTCAAGTGGATGGATATTTACCAGAGCCAAACAACCCACTTTTTTGCCTATCCATAAAAATCACAAATAATTTTTGGAACTTTCTCACTGAGCATTTGTGCATTTCCATTTTTGATGTTCAAATTTGTTTTCAGATCCAAACTTGAGTTTTCAATCTCCCATTTTTCTCGTAAACTAAAAAGATATAAGGCATCACAAAATGAAAATTTTAGAGTTCATGTATGCAAAAAAAAAATTTGAATATTATTTGACGCACTAAAAATGTACTCTAACATTTTGTTATCTATGTTTGGGAAATTCCACTAGTACAACCCTTAATAATAAGTTTGGTGGAATTTTATAGGAAAGGGACTTCTAACTGATCCTAACTTGCTTTAAGTGTGGTGGATATACATGCCAGAAACATGTTGAGGGTGCAAGTGGACCTAATGATCCAAAACTTTCAAGGAGTAGAAAAAAACAAATTCTCAAGTGGATGGATATTTACCAGAGCCAAACATCCCACTTTTTTTCCTCTCCTTAAAAATCACAGATACTTTTTGGAACTATCTCTCTGAGCGTTTGTGCATTTCCATTTTCGATGTTCAAATTTGTTTTCAGATCCAAACTTTAGTTTTCAGTCTCCCAATTTTCTCGTAAACAAAAAAGATATAAGGCATCACAAAATGAAATTTTTAGAGTTCAAGTGTGCAAAAAAAAATTGAAAATTATTTGACGCACCAAAAATGAACTCCAAGGTTTTGTTAACCATGGTTGGGAAATTCCACTAGTACAACCCCTAATAATAAGCTTGGTGGAATTTTATAGGTAAAGGACTTCTAACTGATCCTAACATGCTTTAAGTGTTGTTGATATGCATGCCAGATACATGTTGGGGATGCAAGTGGACCTAATGATCCAAAAATTTCAAGGAGTAGAAAAAATCAAATTCTCAAGAGGTTGGTACCTGGGTTAAACAACCCACTTTTTGCCTATCCTTAAAAATCGCAGATACTTTTTGGAACAATCTCTCTCATCATTTGTGCATTTCCATTTTTGATTTTCAATTTTTTTTTCATATCCAAACTTGAGTTTTCACTCTCCCATTTTCCTCGTCAACAAAAAAGATTTAATGCAAAAAAAAAATCAAAATGATTTCACGCACTAAAAATGTACTGCAAGGTTTTGTTCTCCATGTTTGGGAAATTACACTAGTACAACCCCTAATAATAGGCTTAGTGGAATTTTATAGGAAAGGGACTTCTAACTGATCCTAACATGCTTTAAGTGTTGTCGATATGGATGCTAGAAACATGTTGAGGATGCAAGTGGACCTAATGATCCAAAAATTTGAAGGAGTAGAAAAAATCAAATTCTCAAGTGGTTGGATATATACCAGAGCCAAACAACCCACTTTTTTGCCTATCCTTAAAAATCGCAGATACTTTTTGGAACTATCTCTCTCAACATTTGTGCATTTCCATTTTGGATGTTCAAATTTGTTTTCAGATCCAAACTTGAGTTTTCACTCTCCTATTTTTCTTAAAAACAAAAAAGATATAAGGCATCACAAAATGAAAATTTTGTAGTTCATCTATGCAAAAAAAAAAATTTGAAAATTATTTCACGCACTAAAAATACTCTCCAAGGTTTTGTTATCCATGTATGGGAAATTCAACTAGTAGAACCCCTAATAATAAGCTTGGTGGAATTTTATAGGGAAGGGACTTCTAACTGATCCTAACATGCTTTATGTGTGGTGGAAATGCATGCCAGAAACATGTTGAGGATGCAAGTGGACCTAATGATCCCAAAATTTCAAGGAGTAGAAAAAATAAATTCTCAAGTGGTTGGATATTTACCAGAGCCAAACAACCCACTTTTTTGCCTATCCTTAAAAATCACTGATACTTTTTTGAACTATCTCTCTCAGCATTTGTGCATTTCCTTTTTGGATGTTCAAATATGTTTTCATATCCAAAGTTGAGATTTCACTCTCCCATTTTTCTTGTAAACAAAAAAAACTAATGCAAAAAAAAATTTGAAAATTTTTTCACGCACTAAAAATATTCTCCAAGGTTTTGTTATCCAGGTTTGGGAAATTCCACTAGTGCAACCCCAAGGTTTAGCTTGGTGGAATTTTATAGGAAAGGGACTTCTTACTGATCCCAACATGCTTTAAGTGTGGTGGATATGCATGCCAGAAACATGTTGAGCATGCAAGTGGACCTAATGATCCAAAAATTTCGAGTAGAAAAAAATCAAATTCTCAAGTGGTTGGATATTTACCGGAGCCAAACAACCCACTTTTTAGCCTACCCTTTAAAATCACAGATACTTTTTGGAACTATCTCTCTCAGCATTTGTCCATTTCCATTTTGGATGTTCAAATTTGTTTTCAGATTAAAACTTGAGTTTTCACTGTCGTATTTTTCTTGGAAGCAAAAAAGTTATCAGGCATCACAAAATGAAAATTTTAGAGTTCATGTATGCAAAAAAATTTTGAAAATTATTTCACGCACTAAAAATGAACTCCAAGGTTTTGTTATCCTTGTATTGGAAATTCCACTTGTACAACCCCTAATAATAAGCTTGGTGGAATTTTATTGGAAAGGGACTTCTAACTGATCCTGACATGCTTTAAGTGTGGTGGATATGCAAGCCAGAAACATGTTGAGGATGCAAGTGGACCTAGTGTTTCAAAAATTTCAACGAGTAGAAAAAATCAACTTCTCAAATCGTTGGATATTTACCAGAGACAAACAACCAATTTTTTTCCTATCCTTTAAAATCACAGATACTTTTTGGAACTATCTCTCTCAGCATTTGTGCATTTCCATTTTGGATGTTCAAATTTGTTTTCAGATCCAAACTTGAGTTTTCACTCTCCCATTTTTCTCGTAAACAAAAAGATATAAAGCATAACAAAATCAAAATTTAAGAGTTCAAGTATGCAAAAAAAATTTGAAAATTATTTCACACACTAAAAATGAACTCCACGGTTTTGTTATCCATGTTTGGGAAATTCCACTAGTACATCCCATAATAATAAGCTTGGTGGAATTTAATAGGAAAGGGACTTCTAACTGATCCTAACACGCTTTAAGTGTGGTGGATATGCATGCCAGAAATATGTTGAGGATGCAAGCGGACCTAATGATCCAAAAATTTCAAGGAGTAGAAAAACTCAAATTCTTAAGTGGATGGATATTTACAAGAGACAAACAACCCACTTTTTTGCATATCCTTAAAAATCACATATACTTTTTGGCACTATCGCTCTCAGCTTTTGTTCATTTCCATTTCGGATGTTCAAATTTGTTTTAAGATCCAAACTTGAGTTTTCATTCTCCCATTTTTCTCGTAAACAAAAAAGATATAATGCATTACAAAATAGAAATTTTAGAGTTCATGTATGCAAAAAAAATTTAAAAATTATTTAACACACTAAAAATGAACTCCAAGGTTTTGTTATCCATGTTTTGGAAATTCCACTAGTACAACCTCTAATAACAAACTTGGTGGAACTATGTAGGAAAGGGACTTCTAACTGATCCTAATATGCTTTAAGTGTGGTGGATAAGCATGCCAGAAACATGTTGAGGATACAAGTGGACCTAATGATCCAAAAAATTGAAGGAGCCAAAAAAATCTAATTCTCAAGTGGTTGGATATTTACCAGAGCCAAAAAACCCACGTTTTTGCCTATCCTTAAAAATCACAGATACTTTTTGGAACTATCTCTCTCAGCATTTGTGCATTTCCATTTTGGATGTTCAAATTTGTTTTCAGATCCAAACATGAGTTTTAACCCTCCCATTTTTCTCATAAACAAAAAAGATATAAGGCATAAAAAAATGAAAGTTTTAGAGTTCATGTGAGCAAAAAAAAATTCGAAAATTATTTCACGCACTAAAAATGAACTCCAAGGTTTTGTTATCCATGTTTGGGAAATTCCACTAGTACAACCCCTAATTATATGCTATGTGGAATTTTATAGGAAAGGGACTTCTAATTGATCCGAACATGCTTTAAGTTTGGTGGATATGCATGCCAGAAACATGTTGAGGATGCTAGTGGAGCTAAAGATCCGAAAATTTCAAGGAGTAGAAAAAATAAAATTCTCAAGTGGTCGGATATTTACCAGAGCCAAACAACCCACTTTTTTCCTATGCTTAAAAATCACAGATACTTTTTGGAACTCTCTCTCTCAGCATTTTTGCATTTCCATTTTGGATGTTCAAATTTGTTTCCAGATCCAAACTTGAGTTTTCACTCTCCCATTTTTCTCGTATACAAAAAAGATATCAGGCATAACAAAATAAAAATTTTAGAGTTCATGTATGCAAGAAAAAATTTGAAAATTATTTCACGCACTGAAAATGAACTCCAACGTTTTGTTATCCATGTTTGGGAAATTCATCTATTACAACCCCTAATAATAAGCTTGGTGGAATTTTATAGGAAAGGGATTTCTAACTGATCCTCACATGCTTTAAGTGTGGTGGATACGCATGCCAGAAACATGTTGAGGATGCAACTGGACCTAATGATACAAAAATTTCAAGGAGTAGAAAAAATCAAATTCTCGAGTGGTTGGATAATTACCAGAGCCATTCAACCCACTTTTTTGCCTTTCCTTAAAAATCACAGATGTTTTTTGTAACTATCTTTCTCAGCATTTGTGCATTTTCATTTTGGATGGTCAAATTTGTTTTCAGATCCAAACCAGAGTTTTCACACTCACATTTTTCTCGTAAACAAAAAAGATATAAGGCATAACAAAATGAAAATTTAAGAGTTCATGTATGCAAAAAAAAATTTGAAAATTATTTCACCCTTCAGAAATGAACTCCAAGGTTTTGTTATCCATGTTTGGGAAATTCCACTAGTACAACCCCTAATAATAAGCTTGGTGGAATTTTATAGGAAAACGAACTTCTAACTGATCCTAACATGCTTTAAGTGTGGTGGATATGCATGCCAGAAACATGTTGAGGATGCAAGTGGACCAAATGATCCAAAAATTTCGAGGAGTAGAAAAAATCAAATTCTCAACTGGTTGGATATTTACCAGAGCAAAATAACCCACTTTTTGCCTATCCTTAAAAATCAAAGATACTTTTTGGAACTATCTCCCTCAGCATTTGTACATTTCCATTTTTGATGTTCAAATTTGTTTTCAGATCCAAACTTGAGTTTTCACTCTCCCATTTTTCTCATAAACAAAAAAGATATAAGGCATAACAAAATGAACATTTTAGAGTTCATGTATGCAAAAATAAATTTGAAAATTATTTCACGCACTAAAAACGAACTCCAAGGTTTTGTAATCCATGTTTGAGAAATTCCACTAGTACAACCCCCAATAATAAGCTTGGTGGAATTTTTTAGGAAAGGGACTTCTAACTGATCCTAACATGCTTTAAGTGTGGTGGATATGCATGCCAGAAACATGTTGAGGATGCAAGTGGACCAAATGATCCAAAAATTTCGAGGAGTAGAAAAAATCAAATTCTCAAGTGGTAGGATATTTACCAGAGCCAAACAACCCACTTTTTTCCCTATCCCTTAAAATCACAGATACTTTTTCGAACTATCTCTCTTAGCTTTTGTGCATTTCCATTTTGGTTGTTCAAATTTGTTTTATGATCCAAACTTGAGTTTTCATTCTCCTAGTTTTCTCGTAAACAAAAAAGATATAAGGCATAACAAAATGAAAATTTTAGAGTTCATGTATGCAAAAAAAAATTCTAAAATTATTTCACGCACCAAAAAAGAACTCCAAGGTTTTGTTATCCATGTTTGGGAAATTCCACTAGAACAACCCCTAATAATAAGCTTGGTGGAATTTTATAGGAAAGGGACTTCTAACAGATCCTAACATGCTTTAAGTGTGGTGGATATGCATGCCAGAAACAAGTTGAGGATGCAAGTGGTCCTAATTATCCAAAAATTTCAAGGAGTAGAAAAAATCAAATTCTCAAGTGGTTGGATATTTACTAGAGCCAAACAACCCACTTTTTGCTAATCCTTAAAAATCACAGATACTTTTTGGAACTATCGCTCTAAGCATTTGTGCATTTCCATTTTGGATGTTCAAATTTGTTTTCAGATCCAAACTTGAGTTTTCACTCTCCCATTTTTCTCGTAAACAAAAAGGATGTAAGGCTAAACAAAATGAAAATTTTAGAGTTCATGTATGCAAAAAAAAATTTGAAAATTTTTTCACTCACTAGAAATTAACTCCAAGGTTTTGTTATCCATGTTTGGGAAATTCTACAAGTACAACACCTAATAATAAGCTTGGTGGAATTTTATAGGAAATGGCCTAATGATCCAAAAATTTCAAGGAGTAGAAAAACTTAAATTCTCAAGTGGTTGGATATTTACCAGAGCCAAACAACCCACTTTTTTGCCTATCCTTAAAAACCACAGATACTTTTTGGAACTATCTCTCTCAGCATTTGTGCATGTCCATTTTGGATGTTCAAATTTGTTTTATGATCCAAACTTGAGTTTTCATTCTCCCATTTTTCTCGTAAACAAAAAAGATATAAGGCATAACAAAATGAAAATATTAGAGTTCATGTATGCAAAAAAAAATTTGAAAATTATATCACGCACTAAAAATGAACTCCAAGGTTTTGTTATCCATGTTTGGGAAATTCCTCTAGAACAACCCCTAATAATAGGCTTGGTGGAATTTTATCGAAAAGGGACTTCTAACTGATCCTAACATGCTTTAAGTGTGGTCGATATGCATGCCAGAAACATGTTGAGGATGTATGTGGACCTAATGATCCAAAAATTTCAAGGAGTACAAAAATCATATTGTAAAGTGGTTGGATATTTACCAGGGCCAAACAACCCACTTTTTGCCCATCCTTAAAAATGACAAATACTTTTTGGAACTATCTCTCTCAGCAATTGTACATTTTCATTTCTGATGTTCAAATTTATTTTTAGATTCAATCTTGAGTTTTCACTCTCCCATTTTTCTCTAAAACAAAAAAGATGTAGGGCATAACAAAATCAAAATTTTAGAGTTCTAGTATGCAAAAAAAAAAAAATTGAAAATTATTTCACGCAATAAAAATGAACTCCAAGGTTTTGTTATCCATGTTTGGGAAATTCCACTAGTACAACCCCTAATAATAAGCTTGGTTGAATTTTATAGGAAAGGGACTTCTAACTGATCCTAACATGCTTTAAGTGTGGTGGATATCCATGCCAGAAACATGTTGAGGATACAAGTGGACCTAATGATCCAAAAATTTGAAGGAGTAGAAAAAATCAAATTCTCAAGTGGTTGGATATTTACCAAAGCCGAACAACCCAATTTTTTTCCTATCCTTAAAAATCACAATTTTTTTTGGAACTATCTCTCTCAGCATTTGTGCATTTCCATTTTGGATGTTCAAATTTGTTTTCAGATCCAAACTTGAGTTTTCACTCTACCATTTTTCTCGTAAATAAAAAAAATATAAGGCATAAAAAAATGAAAATTTTAGAGTTCATGTATGCTAAAAAAAATTGAAAATTATTTCACGCACTTGAAATGAACTCCAAGGTTTTGTTATCAATGTTTGGGGAATTCCACTAGCACAACCCTTAATAATAAGCTTGGTGAAATTTTATAGGAAAGGGCCTAATGATCCAAAAATTAGGGGGAGTAGAAAAAATCAAATTCTCAAGTGGTTGGATATTTACCAGAGCCAAACAACCCACTTTTTTGCCTATCCTTAAAAATCACAGATACTTTTTGGAGCTATCTCTCTCAGCATTTGTGCATTTCCATTTTAGATGTTCAAATTTTTTCCAGATCCAAACTTGAGTTTTCACACGCCCATTTTTCTCGTAAACAAAAAAAGATATAAGTCATAACAATATGAAAATTTTAGAGTTCATGTAAGCAAAAAAAAATTTGAAAAATACTTCATGCACAAAAATGAACTCCAAGGTTTTGTTATCAATGTTTCTGAAATTCCACTAGTACAACCCCTAATAATAAGCTTGGTGGAATTTTATAGGAAAGGGACTTCTGACTGATCCTAACATGCTTTAAGTGTGGTGGATATGCATGCCAGAAACATGTTGAGGATGCAAGTGGACCTAATGATCCAAAAATTTCAAGGTGAAGAAAAAATAAAATTCAAAAGTGGTTGGATATTTACCTGGGCCAAACAACCCACTTTTTGCCCATCCATAAAAATCACAGATACTTTTTGGAACTATCTCTCTCAGCATTTGTGGATTTCCATTTTCGATGTTCAAATTTTTTTTTAGATCTAATCTTGAGTTTTCACTCACCCATTTTTCTACTAAACCAAAAAAGATGTATGGCATAACAAAATGAAAATTTAAGAGTTCATGTATGCAAAAAAAAAATTTGAAAATTATTTCACGCACCAAAAATGAACTCTAAGGTTTTGTTATCCATGTTTTGGAAATTCCACTTGTACAACCCCTAATAATAAGCTTGGTGGAATTTTATAGGAAAGGGACTTCTAACTGATCCTAACATGCTTTAAGTGTGGTGGATATGAATGCCAAAAACATGTTGGGGATGCAAGTGGACCTAATGATCCGAAAATTTCAAGGAGTAGAAAAAATCAAATTCTCAAGTAGTTGGATATTTACTAGAACCAAACAACCAACTTTTTTGCCTATCCTAAAAAATCACAGATACTTTTTGGAACTATCTCTGTCAGCATTTTTGCATTTCCATTTTGGAATTTCAAATTTGTTTTAAGATCCAAACTTTAGTCTTCACTCTCCCATTTTTCTCAAAAACAAAAAAGATATAAGGCAAACAAAATGAAAATTTTAGATTTCATGTACGCAAAAAAAATATTTGAAAATTATTTCACGCATTAAAAATGAACTCCAAGGTTGTTGTTATCCATGTTTGGGAAATTCCACTAGTACAACCCCTAATAATATGCTTGGTGGAATTTTATAGGAAAGGGACTTCTAACTGATCCTAAAATGCTTTAAGTGTGGTGGATATGCATGCCAGAAACATGTTGAGGATGCAAGTGGACCTAATGATCCAAAAATTTCAAGGAGTAGAAAAAATCAAATTCTCAAGTGGTTGGATATTTACCACAGCCAAACAACCTACTTTTGGCCAGTCCTTAAAAAGCACAGATACTTTTTGGAACCATCTCTCTCAAACTTGAGTTTTCACTCTCCCATTTTTCTCGTAAACAAAAAAAGATCTAAGACATAACAAAATGAAAATTTTGGAGTTCATGTGTGCAAAAAAAAATTGAGAAATTCTTCACGCACTAAAAATGAACTCCGAGGTTTTGTTATCAGTGTTTGGATAATTCCACTAGTACAACCCCTATTAATAAGCTTGGTGGATATTTATAGGAAAGGGACTTCTAATTGATCCTAACATGCTTTAAGTGTGGTGGATACGCATGACAGAAACATGTTGAGGATGCAAGTGGACCTAATGATCCAAAAATTGTAAGGCGTACAAAAAATCAAATTCTCAAGTGGTTGGTACCTGGGCCAAATGACCCACTTTTTGCCTATCCTCTAAAATCACGGATACATTTTGGAACTATCTCTCTGAGCATTTGTGCATTTCCATTTTGGATGTTCAAATTTTTTTTTAAAATTATTTTATGCACTAAAAATGAACTCCAAGGTTTTGTTATCCATGTTTTTGAAATTCCACTAGTACAACCCCTAGTAAAAAGCATGGTGGAATTTTATAGGAAAGGGACTTCTAATTGATCCTAACATGCGTTAAGTGTGGTGGATATGCATGCCAGAAACATGTTGAGGATGCAAGTGGACCTAATGATCCAAAAATTTCAAGGAGTAGAAAAAATCAAATTCTCAAGTGGTGGGATATTTACCAGAGCCAAACAACCCACTTTTTTGCCTTTCCTTAAAAATCACAGATAATTTTTGGAACTATCTCTTTGAGCATTTGTGCATTTCCATTTTGGATGTTCAAATTTGTTTTCAGATTAAAACTTTAGTTTTCACTCTCCCATTTTTCTCATAAAAAAAAAAAGATACAAGGCATCACAAAATGAAAATTTTGGAGTTCATGAATGCAAAAAAAAATTTGAAAATTATGTCACGCACTAAAAATGAACTGCAAGGTTGTGTTATCCATGTTTGGGAAATTCCACTAGTACAACCCCTAACAATAAGCTTGGTGGAATTTTATAGGAAAATGACTTCTAACTGATCCTAACATGCTTTAAGTGTGGGGGATATGCATGCAAGAAACACGTTGAGGATGCAAGTGGACCTATTGATCCAAAAATTTCAAAGAGTAGAAAAAATTAAATTCTCAAGTGGTTGGATATTTACCAGAGCCAAACAACCCACTTTTTTGCCTATCCTTAAAAATCACATGTACTATTTGGAACTATCTCTCTCAGCATTGGTGCATTTCCATTTTGGATGTTCAAATTTGTTTTCAGATTAAAACTTGAGTGTTCACTCTCCCATTTTTCTTGTAAACAAAAAAGATATAAGACATCACAAAATGAAAATTTCCGAGTTCATGGATGCAAAACAAAAATTTGAAAATTATTTCACGCACTAAAAATGAACTTTAAGGTTTTGTTATCCATGTTTGGGAAATTCCACTAGTACAACCCCTAATAATAAGCTATGTGGAATTTTATAGGAAAGGGACTTCTAATTGATCCGGACATCCTTTAAGTTTGGAGGTATTGCATGCCAGAAACATGTTGAGGATGCTAGTGGACCTAAATATCTGAAAATTTCAAGGAGTAGAAAAAATCAAATTCTCAAGTGGTTGGATATTTACCAGAGCCAAACAACCCACTTTTCTTCCTATCCTTAAAAATCACAGATACTTTTTGGAACTATCTCTCTAAGCATTGGTGCATTTCCATTTTGGATGTTCAAATTTGTTTTCAGATTAAAACTTGAGTTTTCACTCTCCCATTTTTCTAGTAAACAAAAAATATATAAGACATCACAAAATGAAAATTTCAGAGAACATGGATGCAAAAAAAAAATTGAAAATTATTTCACGCACTAAAAATGAACTCCAAGGTTTTGTTATCCATGTTTGGGAAATTCCACTAGTACAACCCCTAATTATATGCTATGTGGAATTTTATAGGAAAGGGACTTCTAATTGATCCGAACATGCTTTAAGTTTGGTGGATATGCATGCCAGAAACATGTTGAGGATGCTAGTGGAGCTAAAGATCCGAAAATTTCAAGGAGTAGAAAAAATCAAATTCTCAAGTGGTTGGATATTTACCAGAGCCAAACAACCCACTTTTTTGCCTATCCTTAAAAATCACAGATACTATTTGGAACTATCTCTCTCAGCATTTGTGCATTTCCATTTTGGATGTTCAAATTTGTTTTCAGATCCAAACTTGAGTTTTCACTCTCCAATTTTTCTCGTAAACAAAAACGATTTAACGCACAACAAAATGAATATTTTAGAGTTCATGTATGCAAAAAAAATATGAAAAATATTTCACGCACTGGAAATGAACTCCAAGGTTTTGTTATCCAAGTTTGGGAATTTTCACTAGTACAACCCCTAATAATAAGCTCAGTGGAATTTTGTAGGAAAGGAACTTCTACCTGATCCTAACATTCTTTAAGTGTGGTGGATATGCATGCCAGAGACATGTTCAGGATGCAAGTGGACCTAATGATCCAAAAATTTCAAGGAGTAGAAAAAATCAAATTCTCAAGTGGTTGGAAATTTACCATAGCCAAGCCACCTACTTTTTTTCCTATCATTAAAATCACAGATACTTTTTGGAACTATCTCTCTCAGAATTTGTGCATTTCCATTTTGGATGTTTAAATTTTTTTTCAGATTAAAACTTGAGTTTTCAATCTCCCATTTTTCTCGTAAAAAAAAAAGATATAAGGCATGACAAAATAAATATTTTAGAGTTCATGTATGCAAAAAAAAAATGAAAATTATTTCACGCACTAAAAATGAACTCGAAGGTTTTGTTATCCATGTTTGGGAAATTCCACTAGTACAACTCCTAATAATAATCTTGGTGGAATTTTATAGGAAAGGGACTTCTAACTCATCCTAACATGCTTTAAGTGTGGGGGATATGCATGCCAGAAACATGTCGAGGATGCAAGTGGACCTAATGATCGAAAAATTTCAAGGAGTAGAAAAAATCAAATTCTCAAGTGGTTGGACCAGAGCCAAACAACCCACTTTTTTTCCTATCCTTAAAAATCACAGATACTTTTTGGAACTATCTCTCTCAGCATTTGTGCATTTCCATTTTGGATGTTCAAATTTGTTTTCAGATCCAAACTTGAGTTTTCACTCTCCCATTTTTCTCGTAAAGAAAAAATATAAGGCATAACAAAATGAAAATTTTAGAGTTCATGGATGCAAAAAAAAATTTGTAAATTATTTGAAGCACTAAAAACGAACTCCAAGGTTTTGTCATCCATGTTCGGGAAATTCCACTAGAACAACCCCTAATAATAAGCTTGGTAGAATTTTATAGGAAAGGGACTTCTAAGTGATCCTAACATGCTTTAAGTGTGGTGGATATGCATGCAAGAAACATGTTGAGGGTGCAAGTGGACCTAATGATCCAAAAATTTCTAGGAGTAGAAAAAATCAAATTCTCAAGTGGTTGGTACCTGAGCCAAATAACTCACTTTTTGCCTATCCTTAAAAATCTCAGATATTTTTTGGAACTATCTCTCTATGAATTTGTGCATTTCCATTTTGGATGTTCAGATTTGTTTTCAGATTAAAACTTGAGTTTTCACTCTCCCATTTTTCTTGTAAACAAAAAAGATATAACGCATCACAAAATGAAAATTTTAGAGTTCGTGAATGCAAAAAAAATTTTGAAAATTATTTCACACACTAAAAATAAACTCTAAGGTTTTGTTATCCATGTTTGGGAACTTCCACGAGTACAACCCCTAATAATGAGCTTGGTGAAATTTTATAGGAAGGGACTTCTAACAGATCCTAACAAGCTTTAAATGTGGTGGATATGCATGCCAGAAACAAGTTATAGGATGCAAGTGGACCTAATGATCCAAAAATTTCAAGGAGTAGAAAAAATTAAATTCTCAAGCAGTTGGATATTTACCAGAGCCAAACAACCTACTTTTTGCCAATCCTTAAAAATCACAGATACTTTTTGGAACTATCTCTCTCAGCATTTGTGCATTTCCACTTTGGATGTTCAAATTTGTTTTCAGATCCAAACTTGAGTTTTCACACTCCCATTTTTCTCGTAAACAAAAAAAGATATAAGGCATAACAAAATGAAAATTTTAGAGTTCATGTATGTAAAAAAAAATTTGAAAAATACTTCACGCACTAAAAATGAACTCCGAGGTTTTGTTATCAATGTTTGGAAAATTCCACTAGTACAACCCCTATTAATAAGCTTGGAGGATATTTACAGGAAAGGGACTTCTAACTGATCCTAACATGCTTTAAGTTGAGGATACAAGTGGACCTAATGATTCAAAATTTTCAAGGTGTAGAAAAAACAAAATTCTCATGTGGTTGGATATTTACCAGGGCCAAACAACCCACTTTTTGCCCATCCTTAAAAATCACAGATACTTTTTGGAACTATCTCTCTCAGCATTTGTGCATTTCCATTTTGGATGTTCAAATTTGTTTTTAGATCCAATCTTGAGTTTTCACTCACCCATTTTTCTCTTAAACAAAAAAGATGTAAGGCATAACAAAATGAAAATTTTAGAGTTCATGTATGCAAAAAAAAATTTTGAAAATTATTTCACGCTCTAAAAATGAACTCCAAGGTTTTGTTATCCCTGTTTGGGAAATTCCACTAGTACAACCACAAATAATAAGCTCGGTGGAATTTTATAGGAAAGGGACTTCTAACTGATCCTAACATTCTTTAAGTGTGGTGGATATGCATGCCAGAAACATGTTGAGGATGCAAGTGGTCCTAATGATCCAAAAATTTCAAGGAGTAGAAAAAATCAAATTCTCAAGTGGTTGGATATTTACCATAGCCAAGCCACCCACTTTTTTTCCTATCTTTAAAATCACAGGTACTTTTTTGAGCTATCTCTCTCAACATTTGTGCATTTCCATTTTGGATGTTCAAATTTTTTTTCAGATTAAAACTTGAGTTTTCACTCTCCCATTTTTCTCGTAAAAAAAAAGATATAAGGCATTACAAAATAAATATTTAAGAGTTCATATATGCAAAAAAAAAAAATTTGAAAATTATTTCACGCTCTAAAAATGAACTCCAAGGTTTTGTAATCGATGTTTGGGAAATTCCACTAATACAACCCCTAATAATAAGCTTGGTGGAATTTTACAGGAAAGGGACTTCTAACTGATCCTAACATACTTTAAGTGTGGTGGATATGCATGCAAAAAACATGTTGAGGATGCAAGTGGACCTAATGATCCAAAAATTTCATGGATTAGAAAAAATCAAATTCCCAAGTGGTTGGATATTTACCAAGGCCAAGCAACCCACTTATTTCCTATCCTAAAAAATCACAGATACTTTTTGGAACTATCTCTCTCAGCATTTGTGCTTTACCATTTTGGATGTTCAAATTTGTTTTCAGATCCAAACTTGAGTTTTCACTCTCCCATTTTTCTCGTAAACAAAAAGATTTAAGGCATAACAAATGAAAATTTCAGAGTTCATGTATGCAAAAAAAAATTGAAAATTATTTCACGCTCTAAAAATGAACTCCAAGGTTTTGTTATCCACGTTTGGGAAAGTCCACTAGTACAACCCCTAATAATAAGCTTGGTTGAATTTTATAGGAAAGGGACTTCTAACTGACCCTAACTTGCTTTAAGTGTGGTGGATATGCATACCAGAAACATGTTGAGGATGCTAGTGGAACTAATGATCCAAAAATTTCAAGGAGTAGAAAAAATCAAATTCTCAAGTGGTTGGATATTTACCAGAGCCAAACAACCCACTTTTTTCCGATGCTTAAAAATCACAGATACTTTTTGGAACTCTCTCTCTCAGCATTTTTGCATTTCCATTTTGGATGTTCAAATTTGTTTCCAGATCCAAACTTGAGTTTTCACTCTCCCATTTTTCTCGTAAATAAAAAATATATACGGGATAACAAAATGAAAATTTTAGAGTTCATGTATGCAAAAAAAAATTGAATATTATTTCACGCACAAAAAATGAACTCCGAGGTTTTTTTATCCATGCTTGGGAAATTCCACTAATACAACCCCTAATAATAAGCTTGGTGGAATTTAATAGGAAAGGGACTTCTAACCGATCCTAACATGCTTTAAGTGTGGTGCATATGCATACCAGTAACATGTTGAGGATGCAAGTGGACCTAAAGATCCAAAAATTTCAAGGAGTATAAAAAATAAAATTCTCAAGTGGTTGGATATTTACCAGAGCCAAACAACCCACTTTTTTCCTGTCCTTAAAAATCATAGATACTTTTAGGAACTATCTCTCTCAGCATTTGTGAATTTCCATTTTGGATGTTCAAATTTGTTTTCAAATCCAAACTTAAGTTTTCACTCTCTCATTTTTCTCGAAAACAAAAATGATATAAGGCTTCAAAAAATGAAAATTTTAGAGTTCATGTATGCAAAAAAAATTTCAAAATTATTTGACGCTCTAAAAATGAACTCCAAGGTTTTGTTATCAATGTTTGGGAAATTCCACTAGTACAACCCCTCATAATAAGCTTGGTGGAATTTTATAGGTAAGGGACTTCTAACTGATCCTAACATGCTTTATGTGTGGTGGATATGCATGCCAGAAATTTGGTGACGATGCAAGTGGACCTAATGATCCAAAAATTTCAAGGAGTAGAAAAAATCAAATTCTCAAGTGGTTGGTACCTGGGCCAAACGACCCACTTTTTGCCTATCCTTGAAAATCACAGATACATTTTGGAACTATCTCTCTGAGCATTTTTGCATTTCCATTTTGGATGTTCAAATTTTTTTTCAGATCCAAACTTGAGTTTTCACTCTCCCATTTTTCTAGTAAAAAAAAAAGATATACGGGATAACAAAATGAAAATATTAGAGTTCATGTATGCAAAAAAAAATTGAAAATTATTTCACGCACTAAAAATGAACTCTGAGGTTTTGTTATCCATGCTTGGGAAATTCCACTGGTACAACCCCTAATAATAAGCTTGATGGAATTTAATAAGAAATGGACTTCTAATTGATCGTAACATGCTTTAAGTGTGGTGCATATGCATACCAGGAACATGTTGAGGATGCAAGTGGACCTAAAGATCCAAAAATTTCAAGGAGTATAAAAAATAAAATTCTCAAGTGGTTGGATATTTACCAGAGCCAAACAACCCACTTTTTGCTTGTCCTTAAAAAATCATAGATACTTTTTGGAACTATCTCTCTCAGCATTTGTGCATTTCCATTTTGGATGTTCAAATTTGTTTTCAAATCCAAACTTGAGTTTTCACTATCCCATTTTTCTGGAAAACAAAAAAGATATAAGGCTTCTCAAAATGAAAATTTTAGAGTTCATGTATGCAAAAAAAATTTGAAAATTATTTGACGCTTTAAAAATGAACTCCAATGTTTTGTTATCAATGTTTGGGAAATTCCACTAGTACAACCCCTCATAATGAGCTTGGTGGAATTTTATAGGTAAGGGACTTCTAACTGATCCTAACCTGCTTTATATGTGGTGGATATGCATGCCAGAAATATGGTGAGGATGCAAGTGGACCTAATGATCCAAAAATTTCAAGCCGTAGAAAAAATCAAATTCTCAAGTGGTTTGTACCTGGGCCAAACGACCCACTTTTTGCCTATCCTTGAAAATCAAAAATACATTTTGGAACTATCTCTCTTAGCATTTTTGCATTTCCATTTTGGACGTTCTAATTTTTTTTAAAACCAAACATGAGTTTTCACTCTCCCATTTTTCTCGTAAACAAAAAAGATATTAGGCATACCAAAATGAAAATTTTAGAGTTTTAGTATAGAAAAAAAAATTTTAAAATTATTTCACGCACTAAAAATGAACTCCAAGGTTTTGTTATTTACCAGAGCCAAACAACCCACTTTTTTGCCTTTCCTTAAAAATCACAGAGTGTTTTTGGAACTATCTCTTTGAGCATTTGTGCATTTCCATTTTGGAAGTTCAAATTTGTTTTCAGATTAAAACTTTAGTTTTCACTCTCCCATTTTTCTTGTAAAAAAATAAAATATAAGGCATCACAAAATGAAAATTTTAGTGTTCATGAATGGAAAAAAAAATTTGAAAATTATTTCATGCACTCAAAATGAACTCCAAGGTTGTGTTATCCATGTTTTGGAAATTCCACTAGTACAACCCCTAATAATAAACTTTGTGGAATTTTATAGGAAAGGGACTTCTAACTGATCCTAACTTGCTTTAAGTGTGGTGGATATGCATGCCAGAAACATGTTGAGGATACAAGTGGACCTAATGATCCAAAAATTTCAAGCAATAGAAAAAATCAAATTCGCAAGTGGTTGGATATTTACCAGAGCCAAACAACCCACTTTTTTGCCTATCCTTAAAAATCACAAATACTTTTTGGAACTATCTCTCTCAGCATTGGTGCATTTCCATTTTGGATGTTCAAATTTGTTTTCAGATTAAAAGTTGAGTTTTCACTCTCCCATTTTTCTTAAAAAAAAAAAGATATAAGACATCACAAAATGAAAATTTCAGAGTACATGGATGCAAAAAAAAATTGAAAATTATTTCACGAGCTAAAAATGAACTCCAAGGTTTTGTTATCCATGTTTGGGAAATTCCACTAGTACAACCCCTAATAATAAGCTATGCGGAATTTTATAAGAAAGGGACTTCTAATTGATCCGAACATGCTTTACGTTTGGTGGATATGCATGCTAGAAACATGTTGAGGATGCTGGTGGACCTAAAGATCCAAAAATTACAAGGAGTAGTAAAAATCAAATTCTCAAGTGGTTGGATATTTACCAGAGCTAAACAACCCACTTTTTTGCCAATCCTTATAAATCACAGATACTTTTTGGAACTATCTCTCTCAGCATTTCTGCATTTCCATTTTGGATGTTCAAATTTGTTTTCAGATCCAAACTTGAGTTTTCACTCTCCCATTTTTCTCGTAAGAAAAAAATATATAAAGCATAACAAAATGAAAATTTTAGTGTTCATGAATGCAAAAAAAAATTGAAAATTATTTCACGCACTAAAAATGAACCCCCAAGTTTTGTTATCAATGTTTGGGAAATTCCACTAGTACAACCCCTAATAATAAGCTTGGTCGAATTTTAAAGGAAAGGGACTTCTAACTGATCCTAACATGCTTTAAGTGTGGTGGATATCCATGCCAGAAACATGTTGAGGTTGCAAGTGAACCTAATGATCCAAAAATTTAAGGGAGTAAAAACTCAAATTCTCAAGTGGTTAGATATTTACCAGAACCAAACAACCCACTTTTTACCTGTCCTTAAAAATCACATATACTTTTTGGAACTATCTCTCTCAGCATTTGTGCATTTCCATTTTGGATGTTCAAATTTGTTTTCAGATCCAAACTTGAGTTTTCACTCTCCCATTTTTCTCATTAACAAAAAAGATATAGGGCATAACAAAATGAAAATTTTAGAATTCATGTAAGCAAAAAAAATTTGAAAAAAATTTCACGCACTAAAAATGAACTCCTAGGTTTTGTTATCCATGTTTGGGAAATTCTACTAGTAACACCCCTAATAATAAGCTTGGTGGAATTTCATACGAAAGGGACTTCTAACTGATCCTAACATGCTTTAAGTGTGGTGGATATCCATGCCACAAACATGTTGAGGATGCAAGTGAACCTAATGATCCAAAAATTTCAAGGAGTAAAAAATCAAATTCTCAAGTGGTTAGATATTTACCAGAACCAAACAACCCACTTTTTACCTGTCCTTAAAAATCACAGATACTTTTTGGAACTATCTCTCTCAGCATTTGTGCATTTCTATTTTGGATGTTCAAATTTCTTTTTAGATCCAAACTTGAGTTTTCACTCTCCCATTTTTCTCATTACCAAAAAAGATATAGGGCATAACAAAATGAAAATTTTAGAATTCATGTAAGCAAAAAAAATTTGAAAATAATTTCACGCACTAAAAATGAACTCCTAGGTTTTGTTATCCATATTTGGGAAATTCCACTAGTACAACCCCTAATAATAAGCTTGGTGGAATTTTATACGAAAGGGACTTCTAACTGATCCTAACATGCTTTAAGTGTGGTGGATATGCATGCCGGAAACATGTTGAGGATGCAAGTGGACCTAATGATCCAAAAATTTTAGGGAGTAGAAAAAATCAAATTCTCAAGTGGTTGGATATTTACTAGAACCAAACAACCCACTTTTTGCCTGTCCTTAAAAATCACAGATACTTTTGGGAACTATCTCTCTCAGCATTTGTGTATTTCCATATTGGATGTTCAAATTTGTTTCCAGATCTAAACATGAGTTTTCACTCTCCCATTTTTCTCCTAAACGAAAAAGATATAAGGCATAACAAAATAAAAATTTTAGAGTTCATGTATGCAAAAAAATTTAAAATTATTTCACTCACTAAAAATGAATTCCATGGTTTTGTTATCCATGTTTGGGAAATTCCATTAGTACAACCCCTAATAATAACCTTGGTGAAATTTTATAGGAAAGGGACGTCAAACTAATCCAAACATGCTTTAAGTGTGGAGGATATGCATATCAGAAACATGTTGAGGATGCAAGTGTACCTAATGATCCATAAATTTCAAGGAGTAGAAAAAATCAAATTCTAAAGTGGTTGGATAATTACCTGAGCCTAACAACCCACTTTTTGCCAGTCCTTAAAAATCGCAGATTCTTTTTGGAACTACCTCTCTCAGCATTTGTGCATTTCTATTTTGTATGTTAAAATTTGTTTTCAGATCCAAACTTGAGTTTTCACTCTCCCATTTTTGTCGTAAACAAAAAGATATAAGGTAGAATAAATTGAAAATTTTAGAGTTTATGTATACAAAAAAAAAATTGAAAATTATTTCATGCACTAAAAATTTACTCAAGTGTTTTCCTATCCATGCTCGGGAAATTCCACTAGTACAACCCCTAATAATAAGCTTGGTGGAATTTTATAGGAAATGGACTTCTAACTGATCTTAACATACTTTAATTGTGGTTGATCTGCATCCCAGAAACATGTTGAGGATGCAAGTGGACCTAATGTTCCAAAAATTTCAAGGAGTAGAGAAAATCAAATTCTCAAGTGGTTGGATATTTACCTGGGCCAAACAACCCACTTTTTACCTATCCTTAAAAATCACAGATACTTTTTGGAACTATCTCTCTCAGCATTTTTGCATCTCCATTTTGGATGTTCAAATTTGTTTTCAGACCCAAACTTGAGTTTTCACTCTCCCATTTTTCTCGTCAACAAAAACGATATAAGGCATAACAATATAAAAATTCAAGAATTCATGTATGCAAAAAAAAATTAGAAATTTATTTCACGCACTAAAAATTTTCTCCAAGGTTATGTTATCCATGTTTGGGAAATTCCACTATTACAACCCCTAATAATAAGCTAAGTGGAATTTTGTAGGAAAGTGATTTCTAACTGATCCAAACATGCTTTAAGTGTGGTGGATAAGCATGCCAGAAACATGTTGAGGATGCAAGTGGACCTAATGATCCAAAAATTTCAAGGAGTAGAAAAAATCAAATTCTCAAGTGGTTGGATATTTACCAGAGCCAAACAACCCACTTTTTGCCTATCCTTAAAAATCACAGATACTTTTTGGAACTATCTCTCTCAGCATTTGTGCATTTCCATTTTGGATGTTCAAATTTGTTTTCAGATCCAAACTTGAGTTTTCACTCTCGCATTTTTCTCGTTAACAAAAAAGATATAGGGCATAACAAAATGAAAATTTTAGAATTCATGTGAGCAAAAAAAATTTGAAAATAATTTCACGCACTAAAAATGAACTCCTAGGTTTTGTTATCCATGTTTGGGAAATTCCACTAGTATGTTATGGACTCAATAAGACTGAGTCATCTACTTTACTTTTATTATTTATGTTGCTTTTAATTTCGAATTTTATTGATTTGTAATAAGACTTAAAAGTAGGGGTAGAATTGGGTTTTATAACCCTAACCTATGTTGATGTTAATCACCCTATTTAAGGGGTAAGGATTGAGAAATAAAGCAAGTTCGGAATTAGCATAAACTAGGGTAATTTAGGTTCCTTCTAGGCTCTCTATTCTAGGGTTCTTGGTGTGAACTCTCTTGGGGGTTTGCTGCATCCATTGGGGAGTCTTTGAGGAGATCTTGGAAGGAAAAGGAGGAGGAATCAGCCTTCTCTTCCATGCTGCAATAGTCATCCATCTCTTCCACGAACCAGCAGTGAGGGAAGAAGGATTTGGTTGAGTCTTAGCATCAAGAAAGGGATTTTCGAGTTGCTGAATTGAAGGAGGTCTTCAAGAGGTATTTTTGTCTATCTTTTCCGAACTTAGAAGAGCTAGAGACTGCCCTCTTTACATTCAGCATTGGTAGTTGCATGAATTCAGAAACCCTACTCATTGACGTGAGGTATAAAGTGGGGTTTCATAATTGGATCCTTAAAACAGTCTCTTGCTGGAATTGGTGCATTCATAATTAAGAAAAGGAAACTCCTTTTCAAGGGGAATGAATTCAGTAAAGGGAAAGGGGTTGTTCTTGAGTAATTACAGCAAGTAAACCCTCTTCACATGAATCATAAAAGAGGGGTTTCATATCTGAGTGCTTAAACAGTCCTTTAACTTGCTGGTTGCATCTATAATTGAGAAAAGGAAACTCCTTTTCAATTATAACGTGTGAGGGAAGAAAAAGAGAGTTTCTTTTCACAAAAACGTGTTAAGAAACCCTCTAACAGTGCTGGATTCATATTCAACTCGCCGAGTTACTAGATCCATGGCTAGGGACCATAACATAGTACAACCCCTAATAATAAGCTTGGTGAAATTTTATACGAAAGGGACTTCTAACTGATCCTAACATGCTTTTAAGTGTGGTGGATATGCATGCCAGAAACATGTTGAGGATGCAAGTGGACCTAATGATCCAAAAATTTCAAGGAGTAGAAAAAATCAAATTCTCAAGTGGTTGGATATTTACCAGAACCAAACAACCCACTTTTTGCCTGTCCCTAAAAATCACAGATAATTTTTGGAACTATCTCTCTCAGTATTTGTGCATTTCCATATTGAATGTTCAAATTTGTTTCCAGATCTAAACATGAGTTTTCACTCTCCCATTTTTCTCCTAAACAAAAAAGATATAAGGCATAACAAAATGAAAATTTTAGAGTTCAAGTATGCAAAAAAAAATTTAAAATTATTTCACTCACTAAAAAAGAAGTCCATGGTTTTGTTTTCCATGTTTGGGAAATTCCAATAGTACAACCCCTAATAATAACCTTGGTGAAATTTTATAGGAAAGGGACGCCTAACTGATCCAAACATGCTTTAAGTGTGGAGGATATGCATATCAGAAACATGTTGAGGATGTAAGTGAACCTAACGATCCATAAATTTCAAGGAGTAGAAAAAATCAAATTCTCAAGTGGTTGGATATTTACCAGAGCGAAACAACCCACTTTTTGCCTGTCCTTAAAAATCACTGATACTTTTTGGAACTATCTCTCTTAGGATTTGTGCATTTCCATATTGGATGTTCAAATTTGTTTCCAGATCTAAACCTGAGTTTTCACTCTCCCATTTTTCTCGTAAACAAAAAAGATATCAGGATAACAAAATGAAAATTTTAGAGTTCTTGTATGCAAAAAAAAATTTGAAATTATTTCATGCACTAAAAATTTACTCAAGTGTTTTCTTATCCATGCTTGGGAAATTCCACTAGTACAACTCCTAATAATAAGCTTGGTGGAATTTTATAGGAAATGGACTTCTAACTGATCTTAACATGCTTTAAGTGTGGTTGATCTGAACGCCAGAAACATGTTGAGGAGGCAAGTGGACCTAATGATCAAAAAATATCTTGGAGTAGAAAAAATCAAATTCTCAAGTGGTTGGATATTTACCTCGGCCAAACAACCCACTTTTTGCCTATCCTGAAAAATCACAAATACATTTTGCAACTATATCTCTCAGCATTTGTGCATTTCCATTTTGGATGTTCAAATTTGTTTTTAGACCCAAACTTGAGTTTTCACTCTCGCATTTTTCTCGTAAACAAAAAAGATATAAGGCATATCAAAATGAAAATTTAGGAGTTCATGTATACAAAAAAAAAATTGAAAATTATTTCACACACTAAAAATGAACTCCAAGGTTTTGTTATCCATATTTGGGAAAATCCACTAGTACAACCCCTAATAATAAGCTTGGTGGAATTTTATAGGAAAGGGACTTCTTACTAATCCTAACATGCTTTTTGTGTGGTGGATATGCATGCCAGAAATATGTTGAGGATGCAACTGGACCTAAAGATCCAAAAATTTCAAGGAGTAGAAAAACTTAAATTCTCAAGTGGTTGGATATTTACCATAGCCAAACAACCCACTTTTTTCCCTATCCTTAAAAATCACAGATACTTTCCAGAACTATCTCTCTCAGCATTTGTGCATTTCCATTTTGGATGTTCAAATTTGTTCTCAGATCCAAATTTGAGTTTTCACTCTCCCATTTTTCTCGTACACAAAAAAGATATAAGGCATGAAAATTCATGTAAAATTGGAGAGTAAAAACTCAAGTTTGTATCTGAAAATAAATTTGATAATAGAAAATAGAAATGCACAGATGTTTGGTGAGGTAGTTCCAAAAAGTATCTGTGATTTTTAAGGACTGGCAAAAAGTGGGTTGTTTGGCTCTGGTAAATATCCAACCACTTGAGAATTTGTTTTCTTCTACTCCTTGAAATTTATGGATCATTAGGTCCACTTGCATCCTCAACATGTTTCTAGCATGCATATCCACCACACTTAAAGCATGTTAGGATCAGTTAGAAGTCTCCTTCCTATAAAATTCAACCAAGCTTATTATTAGGGGTTCTACTAGTGGAATTTCCCAAACATGGATAAACAAAACCATGGAGTTCATTTTTAGTGATTGAAATAATTTTAAAATTTTTTTTGCATACAAGAACTCTAAAATTTTCATTTTGTTATGCCTTATATCTTTTTTGTTTACGAGAAAAATGGGAGAGTGAAAACTCATGTTTAGATCTGGAAAAATATTTGAACATCCAATATGGAAATGCACAAATGCTGAGAGAGATAGTTCCAAAAAGTATCTGTGATTATTAAGGAGAGGCAAAAAGTGGGTTGTTTGGCTCTGGTAAATATCCAACCACTTGTGATTTTGATTTTTTCTACTCCTTGAAATTTTTGGATCATTAGGTCCACTTGCATCCTCAACATGTTTCTACCATGCATATCCACCACACTTAAAGCATGTTAGGATCAGTTGGAAGTCCCTTTCCTAAAAAATTCCACCAAGCTTATTATTAGGGGTTGTACTAGTGGAATTTTCCAAACATGGATAACAAAACCTTGGAGTTCATTTTTAGTGAGTGAAATAATTTTCAATTTTTTTTTTGCATACTTGAACTCTTTATTTTTCATTTTGGTATGCCTTATATCTTTTTTGTTTACGAGAAAAATGGGAGAGTGAAAACTGAAGTTTGGATCTGAAATCAAATTTGAACATCCAAAATGGAAATGCACAACTGCTGAGAGAGATAGTTCCAAAAAGTATGTACGATTTTTAAGGATAGCCAAAAAGTGGGTTGTCTGGCCTAGGTAAATATCCAACCACTTGAGAATTTGATTTTTTCTACTCCTTGAAATTTTTGGATCATTAGGTCCACTTGCATCCTCAACATGTTTCTAGCATGCATATCCACCACACTTAAACATTTTAGGATCAGTTAGAAGTCCATTCCCTATAAAATTCCACCAAGCTTATTATTAGGGGTTGTACTAGTCGAATTTCCCAAACATGGATAACAAAACCTTGGAGTTCATTTTTAGTGAGTCAAATAATTTTCAATTTTTTTCCATACATGAACTCTAAAATTTTCATATTGTTCTGCCTTATATCTTTTTATTACGAGAAAAATGGGAGAGTGAAAACTCAAGTTTGGATCTGAAAACAAATTTGAACATCCAAAATAGAAATGCACAAATGCAGAGAGAGGTAGTTCCAAAAAGTTTCTATGATTTTTAAGGACTGGCTAAAAGTAGGTTGTTTGGCTCTGGTAAATATTCAACCACTTGAGAATTTGATTTTTTCTACTCCTTGAAATTTATGGATCATTAGCTCCACTTGCATCCTCAACATGTTTCTGGCATGCATATCCACCACACTTAAAGCCTGTTAGGATCAGTTAGAAGTCCCTTTCCTATCAAATTCCACCAAGCTTATTATTAGGGGTTGTACTAGTGGAATTTCCCAGACATGGATAACAAAATCTTGGAGTTCATTTTTAGTGCGTGAAATAATTTTCAAATTTTATTTGCGTACATGAACTCTAAAATTTTCATTTAGTTATGCCTTATATCTTTTTTTTTTACGAGAAAAATAGGAAAGTGAAAACTCAAGTTTGTATCTGAAAACAAATTTGAACATCCAAAATGGAATTGCACAAATGCTGAGCGTGATAGTTCCAAAAAGTATCTGTGATTTTTAAGGACAGGTAAAAAGTGGGTTGTTTGGCTCTGGTAATTATCCAACCTCTTGATAATTTGATTTGATCTACACCTTGAAATTTTTGGATCATTAGGTCCACTTGCATCTTCAACATGTTTCTGGCATGCATATCCACCTCACTTAAAGCATGTTAGGATCTGTTAGAAGTCCCTTTCCTATAAAATTCCACCAAGCTTATTATTATGGGTTGTACAAGTGGAATTTCCCAAACATGGATAACAAAACATTGAAGTTCGTTTTTAGTGGGTGAAATAATTTTCAAATTTTTTTTGCGTACATGAACTCTGAAATTTTCATTTTCTTAAGCCTTATATCTTTTTTGTTTACGAGAAAAATGGGACAGTGAAAACTCAAGTTTGGATTTGAAAACAAATTTGAACATCCAATATGGAAATGCACAAATGCTGATAGAGATAGTTCCAAAAAGTATCTGTGATTTTTTAGGATAGGTAAAAAGTGGGTTATTTGGCTCTGGTAAATATGCAACCACTTGAGAATTTGATTTTTTACTCCTTGAAATTTTTGGATCATTAGGTCCAATTGCATCCTCAACATGATTCTGGCATGCATATCCACCTCACTTAAAGCATGTTAGGATCAGTTAGAAGTCCCTTTCCTATCAAATTCCACCAAGCTTATTATTAGGGGTTGTACTAGTGGAATTTCCCAACCATGGATAACAAAACCACGGAGTTCATTTTTAGAGCGTGAAATAATTTTCGATTTTTTTTTTCATACATGAACTCCAAAATTTTCATTTTGTTATGCCTTATATCTTTTTTATTTACGAGAAAAATGGGAGAGTGAAAACTCAAATTTGGATCTGAAAACAAATTTGAACATCCAAAATGGAAATTCACAAATGCTGAGAGCGATAGTTCAAAAAAGTATCTGTGATTTTTAAGGATAGGCAAAAAGAGGGTTGTATGGCCCTGGTAAATAATCAACCACTTGAGAATTTGATTTTTTCTACTCCTTGAAATTTTTGGATCATTAGGTCCACTTGCATCCTCAACATGTTTCTGGCATGCATATCCACAACACTTAAAGCATGTTAAGATCAGTTACAAGTCCATTTCCTATAAAATTCCACCAAGCTTATTATTAGAGGTTATACTAGTGGAATTTCCCAAGCATGGATAGCAAAACCTTGGAGTTCATTTTTAGTGCATGAAATAATTTTGAAATTTTTTTTGCATACATGAACTCTAAAATTTTCATTTTGTTATGCCTTATATCTTTTTTGTTTACGAGAAACATGGGAGAGTGAAAACACAAGTTTGGATCTGAAAACAAATTTGAACATCCAAAATGGAAATGGACAAATGCTGAGAGAGATAGTTCCAAAAAGTTTCTGTGATTTTTAAGGATAGGCAAAAAGTGGGTTGTTTGGCTTTGGTAAAAATCCAACCACTTGAGAATTTGATTTTTTCTAGTCCTTGAAATTTTTGGATCATTAGGTCTACTTGCATCCTCAACATGTTTCTGGCATGCATATCCACCACACTTAAAGCATGTTAAGATCAGTTACAAGTCCATTTCCTATAAAATTCCACCAAGCTTATTATTAGGGGTTGTACTAGTGGAATTTCCCAAGCATGGATAGCGAAACCTCGGAGTTCATTTTTAGTGCTTGAAACAATTTTCAAAATTTTTTTGCATACATGAACTCTAAAATTTTCACTTTGTTATGCCTTATATCTTTTTTGTTTACGAGAAACATGGGAGAGTGAAAACTCAAGTTTGGATTTGAAAACAAATTTGAACATCCAAAATGGAAATGGACAAATGCTGAGAGAGATAGTTCCAAAAAGTATCTGTGATTTTTAAGGATAGGCAAAAAGTGCGTTTTTGGCTCTGGTAAATATCCAACCACTTGAGAATTTGATTTTTTCTAGTCCTTGAAATTTTTGGATCATTAGGTCCACTTGCATCCTCAACATGTTTCTGGCATGCTTATCCACCACACACTTCAAGCATGTTAGGGTCAGTTAGAAGTCCCTTCCCTTTAAAATTCCACCAAGCTTTTTATTAGGGGTTGTACTAGTGGAATTTCCCAAACATGGATAACAAAACCTTGGAGTTTATTTTTAGTTCGTGAAATAATTTTCAAATTTTTTTGCATTCCTGAACTTTAAAATATTCATTCTGTTAGGCCTTGTATCTTTTTTATTTACGAGGAAAATGGGAGAGTGAAAACTATAGTTTGGATCTGAAAACAAATTTGAACATCCAAAATGGAAATGCACAAATGCTGAGTGCGATAGTTCCAAAAAGTATCTGTGATTTTTAAGGATAGGCAAAAAGTGGGTTGTTTGGACGAGGTAAATATCCAACCACTTGAGAATTTGATTTTTTCTACTCCTTGAAATTTTTGGATCATTAGGTCCACTTGCATCCTCAACTTGTTTCTGGCATGCATATCCACCACACTTAAAGTATGTTAAGATCAGTTAGAAGTCCATCTCCTATAAAATTCAGCCAAGCTTATTATTAGGGGTTGTACTAGTGGAATTTCCCAAACATGGATAAGAAAACCTTGGATTTCATTTTTAGTGCGTGAAATAATTTTCAAATTTTTTTTGCATACATGAACTCGCTTACATGAACTCTAAAATTTTTATTTCGTTATGCCTTATATCTTTTTGTTGACGAGACAAATGGGAGAGTGAAAACTCAAGTTTGGATCTGAAAACAAATTTGAACATTCAAAATAGAAATGCACAAATGCTGAGAGAGGTAGTTCCAAAAAGTATCTGTGATTTTTAAGGACTGGCAAAAAGTGGGTCGTTTGGCGCTGGTAAGTATCTAACCACTTGAAAATTTGATTTTTTCTTCTCCATGTAATTTTTGGATCATTAGGTCCATTTGCATCCTCAACATGTTTCTGGCATGCATATCCACCACACTTAAAGCATGTTAGGATCAGTTAGAAGTCCCTTTCCTATAAAATTCCACCAAACTTATTATTAGGGGTTGTACTAGTGGAATTTCCCAAACATGGATAACAAAATCTAGGAGTTCATTTTTAGTGCGTGAAATAATTTTCATATTTTTTTTGCATACACGAACTCTAAAATTTTCTTTTTGTTCTGCCTTATATCTTTATTTTTTACGAGAAAAATGGGAGAGTGAAAACTCAAGTTTGGATCTGAAACCAAATTTGAACATCCAAATTAGAAATGCACAAATGCTGAGAGAGGTAGTTCCTAAAAGTATCTGTGATTTTTCAGACCTGGCAAAAAGTGGTTTGTTTGTCTCTGGTAAATATCCAACCACTAGAGAATATGATTTTTTCTACTCCTTGAAATTTTTGGATCTTTAGGTCCACTTGCATCCTCAACATGTTTCTGGCATGCTTATCCACCACACTTAAACATTTTAGGATCAGTTAGAAGTCCATTCTCGATAAAATTCCACCAAGCTTATTATTAGGGGTTGTGCTAGTGGAATTTCCCAACATGGATAACAAAACCTTGGAGTTCTTTTTAGTGCGTGAAATAATTTTCAAATTTTTTTTGCATTGATGAACTCTAAAATTTTCATTTTGTTATGCCTTTGATCTTTTTTGTTTACGAGAAAAATGGGAGAGTGAAAACTCTAGTTTGGATCTGAAAACAAATTTTAACATCCAAAATGGAAATGCACAAATGCTGAGTGCGATAGTTCAAATAGTATCTGTGATTTTTATGGATTGGAAAAAAGCGGGTTGTTTGGCCCAGGTAAACATCCAACCACTTGAGAATTTGATTTTTTCTACTCCTTGAAATTTTTGGATCATTAGGTCCACTTGTATCCTCAATATGTTTCTGGCATGCATATCCACCACACTTAAAGCATGTTAGGATCAGTTAGAAGTCCCTTCCCTATAAAATTCCACAGAGCTTATTATTAGGGGTTGTACTAGTGGAATTTCCCAAACATGGACAACAAAACCTTGGAGTTCATTTTCAGTGCACGAAATAATTTTCAAATTTTTTTTGCATACATGAACTCTAAAAATTTCATTTTGTTATGCCTTATATCTTTTTTGTTTATGAGAAAAAGGGTGAGAGAAAACTCTAGTTTGGATCTGAAAACAAATTTGAACATCCAAAATAGAATTGCACAAATGCTGTGAGAGGTAGCTCCAAAAAGTATCTGTGATTTTTAAGGACTGGCGAAAAGTGGGTTGTTTGGCTCTGGTAAATATCCAACCAGTTGAGAATTTGATTTTTTCTACTCGAAATTTATGGATCATTAGGTCCACTTGCATCCCCAACATGTTTCTGGCATGCAATTCCACCACACTTAAAGCATGTAAGGATCAGTTAGAAGTCCATTTGCTATAAAATTCCACCAAGCTTATTATTAGGGGTTGTCTTAGTGGAATTTCCCAAACAGGGATAACAAAACCTTGGAGTTCATTTTTAGTGCGTGAAATAATTTTCAAATTTTTTTTGTATACACAAACTTTTAAATTTTTATTTTGTTATGATTTATATCTTTTTTGTTTACGAGAAAAATGGGAGACTGAAAACTCAAGTTTGGATCTCAAAACAAATTTGAACATCCAAAATGGTAAGGCACAAATGCCGAGAGAGATAGTTCCAAAAAGTATCTGTGATTTTTAAGGATAGGGAAAAAAGTGGGTTGTTTGGCTGTGGTAAATATCCAACCACTTGAGAATTTGTTATTTTCTACTCCTTGAAAATTTTGGATCATTAGGTCCACTTGCATCCTCACACATGTTTCTGGCATGCATATCCACCACATTTAAAGCATGTTAGGATCAGTTCGAAGTCCCTTTCCTATAAAATTCCAGCAAGCTTTTTATTAGAGGTTTGCTAGTGGAATTTCCCAAACATGGATAACAAAACCTTGGAGTTCATTTTTAGTCCATGAAATAATTTTCAAATTTTATTTTGCATACATGAACTCTTAAATTTTCATTTTGTTATGCCTTATATCTTTTTTGTTTACGAGAAAAATGGGAGAGTGAAAACTCAAGTTTGGATCTGAAAACAAATTTGAACATAAAAAATGGAAATGCAAAATTGCTGAGTGTGATAGTTCCAAAAAGTATTAGTGATTTTTAAGGACAGGCAAAAAGTGGGTTGTTTGGCTCTGGTAATTATCCAACCACTTGAGAAATTGATTTTTTCTACTCCTTGAAATTTTTGGATCATTAGGTCCACTTGCATCCCCAACATGTTTCTCGCATGCATATCCACCAAACCTAAAGCATGTCAGGATCAGTTAGAAGTCCCTTTCCTATAAAATTCCATCGAGCATATTATTACGGGTTGTTCTAGTGGAATTTCCCAAGCATGGATAGCAAAACCTCGGAGTTCATTTTTAGTGAGTGAAATAATTTTCAAATTTTTTTTTGGATACATGAACTCTAAAATTTTTCTTTTGTTATGCCTTATATCTTTTTTGTTTACGAGAAAAATGGGAGAGTGAAAACTCAAGTTTGGATCTGAAAACAAATTTGAACATCCAAAATGGAAATGCACAAATGCTGAGAGAGATAGTTCCAAAAAGTATTTGTGATTTTTAAGGATAGGAAAAAAGTACGTTGTTTGGCTCTGGTAAATATCCAACCACTTGAGAATTTGATTTTTTCTACTCCTTCAAATTTTTGGATCATTAGGTCCACTTGCATCCTCAACATGTTTTTGGCATGCATATCCACCACAATAAAAGCATGTTAGGATCAGTTAGAAGCCTATATCCTATAAAATTCCACGAAGCTTATTATTAGGGGTTGTACTAGTGGAATTTCCCAAACATGGATAATAAATCCTTGAAGTTCATTTTTAGTGCAAGAATGAATTTCAAAATTTTTTTTGGATACATGATCTCTAAAATTTTCATTTTGTTATGCCTTATATCTTTTTTGTTTACGAGATAAATGGGAGACTGAAAACTCAAGTTTGGATCTCAAAACAAATTTGAACATCCAAAATGGAAATGCATAAATGCTGAGAGAGATAGTTCCAAAAAGTATCTGTGATTTTTAAGGATAGGCAAAAACTGGGTTGTTTGGCTCTGGTAAATATCCAACCACTTGACAATTTGATTTTTTCTACTCCTTGAAATTTTTGGATCATTATGTCCACTTGCATCCTCAACATGTTTCTGGCATGCATATCCACCAACCCTAAAGCATGTTAGGATCAGTTAGAAGTCCCTTTCCTATAAATTTCCACCGAGCATATTATTAGGGGTTGTTCTAGTGGAATTTCCCAAGCATGGATAGCAAAACCTCGGAGTTCATTTTTAGTAAGTGAAATAATTTTCAAATTTTTTTTGCATACATGAACTCTAAAATTTTTCTTTTGTTATGCCTTATATCTTTTTTGTTTACGAGAAAAATGGGAGAGTGAAATCTCAAGTTTGGATCTGAAAAAAAATTTGAACATCCAAAATGGAAATGCACAAATGCTGAGAGAGATAGTTCCAAAAAGTTTCTGTGATTTTTAAGGATAGGCAGAAAGTGGGTTGTTAGGCTCTGGTAAATATCCAACCACATGAGAATTTGATTTTTTCTACTCGAAATTTTTGGATCATTAGGTTCACTTATATCCTCAACATGTTTCTGGCATGCTTATCCACCGCACTTAAAGCATGTTAGCATCAGTTAGTAGTCCCTTTCCTTTAAAATTCCACTAAGCTTATTATTAGGGGTTGTGCTAGTGTAATTTCCCAAGCATGGATAGCAAAACCTCGGAGTTCATTTTTAGTGCATGAAATAATTTTCAAATTTTTTTTGCATACTTGAACTCTAAAATTTTTCTTTTGTTATGCCTTATATCGTTTTTGTTTACGAGAAAAATGGGAGAGTGAAAACTCAAGTTTGGATCTGAAAACAAATTTGAACATCCAAAATGGAAATGTACAAATGCTGAGCGAGATAGTTCCGAAAAGTATCTGTGATTTTAAAGGATAGGCAAAAGGTGGGTTGTTTGGCTCTGGTAAATATCCAACCACATGAGAATTTGTTTTTTTCTACTCCTTCAAATTTTTGGATCATTAGGTCCACACTCATCCTCAACATGTTTCTGGCATGCTTATCCACCACACTTAAACATTTTAGGATCAGTTAGAAGTCCATTCCCTATAAAATTCCACCAAGCTTATTATTAGGGGTTGTACTAGTGGAATTTCCCAAACATGGATAACAAAACCTTGGAGATCATTTTTAGTGCGTGAAATAATTTTCAAATTTTTTTTGCTTTCATGAACTCTAAAATTTTCATTTTGTTATGCCTTTGATCTTTTTTTTTTTACGAGAAAAATGGGAGAGTGAAAACTCTAGTTTGGATCTGAAAACAAATTTTAACATCCAAAAGGGAAATGCAGAAATGCTGAGAGAGGTAGTTCCAAAAAGTATCTGTGATTTTCAAGGATAGGCAAAAGGTGGGTTGTTTGGCTCTGGTAAATATCCAACCACTTGAGAATTTAATTTTTTCTAGTCTTGAAATTTTTGGATCATTAGGTCCACTTGCATCCTCAGTATGTTTTTGGCATGCATATCCACCACACTTAAAGCATGTTAGGATCAATTAGAAATCCCTTCCCTCTAAAATTCCACAGAGCTTATTATTAGGGGTTGTACTAGTGGAATTTCCCAAACATGGACAACAAAACCTTGGAGTTCATTTTTAGTTCATGAAATAATTTTCAAATTTTTTTTGCATACATGCACTCTAAAAATTTCATTTTGTTATGCCTTATATCTTTTTTGTTTATGAGAAAAAGGGTGAAAGAAAACTCTAGTTTGGATCTGAAAACTAATTTGAACATCCAAAATAGAATTGCACAAATGTTGTGAGAGGTAGCTCCAAAAAGTATCTGTGATTTTTAAGGACTGGCGAAAAGTGGGTTGTTTGGCTCTGGTAAATTTCCAACCAGTTGAGAATTTGAATTTTTCTACTCCTTGAAATTTATGGATCATTAGGTCCCCTTGCATCCCCAACATGTTTCTGGCATGCAAATCCACCACACTTAAAGCATGTCAGGATCAGTTAGAAGTCCCTTTCCAATAAAATTCCACCAAGCTTATTATTAGGGGTTGTATTAGTAGAATTTCCCAAACAGGGATAACAAAATCTTGGAGTTCATTTTTAGTGCATGAAATAATTTTCAAATTTTTTTTGCATACATGAACTCAAATTTTCCATTTGTTATGCCTTATATCTTTTTTGTTTACGAGAAAAATGGGAGAGTGAAAACTCAAGTTTGGATCTGAAAAAAAATTTGAACATCCAAATTAGAAATGCACAAATTCTGAGAGAGGGAGTTCCAAAAAGTATCTGTGATTTTTAAGGGCAGGCAAAAAGTGGGTTGTTTGTCTCTGGTAAACATCCAACCACTTGAGAATTTGATTTTTGCTACTCCTTCAAATTTATGGATCAATAGGTCCACTTGCATCCTCAACATGTTTCTGGCATTCATATCCACCACACTTAACGCATTTTAGGATCAGTTAGAAGTCCCTCTCCTATAAAATTCTACCAAGCTTATTATTAGGGGTTGTACTAGAGGAATTTCCCAACATGGATAACAAAACCTTGGAGTTCCTTTTTAATGCGTGAAATAAGTTTTTAATTGTTTTGGCATACATGAACTCTAAAATTTTCATTTTGTTATGCCATATATCTTTTTTGTTTACGACAAAAATGGGAGAGTGAAAACTCAAGTTTGGATCTGAAAACAAATTTGAACATCCAAAATGGAACTACACAAATGCTGAGAGAGATAATTCAAAAAAGGATCTGTGATTTTAAAGGACTGGCAAAAAGTGGGTCGTTTGGCTCTGATAAATATCCAACCACTTGAGAATTTGATTTTTTACTCCTTGAATATTTTGGACCATTAGGTCCACTTGGATCCTCAACATGTTTCTGGCATGCATATCCACCACACTTAAAGCATGTTAGGATAAGTTAGAAGTCCCCTTCCTATAAAATTCCACCAAGCTTATTATTAGGGGTTGTACTAGTGGAATTTTCCATGCATGGATAACAAAACCTCGGAGTTATTTTTAGTGCGAGAAATAATTTTAAAAATTTTTTTGCATATACGAAATCTAAAATTTTCATTTTGTTATGCCTTATATCTTTTATGTTTACGAGAAAAATAGGAGAGTGAAAACTCAAGTTTGGATCTGAAAACAAATTTGAACATCCAAAATGGAAATGCACAATTGTTGAGAGTGATAGTTCCAAAAAGTATCTGTGATTTTTAAGGACTGGCAAAAAGTGGGTTGTTTGGCCCTCGTAGATATCAATCCACTTGAGAATTTGATTTTTTCTCCTCCATGAAATTTTTGGATCATTAGGTCCACTTGCATCCTCAACATGTTTCTGGCATGCATATCCACCACACTTAAAGCATGTTGGGATCAGTTAGAAGTCCATTTCCTATAAAATTCCACCAAGCTTATTATTAGGGGTTGTACTAGTGGAATTTCCCAAACATGGATAATAAATCCTTAAAGTTCATTTTTGGTGCAAGAAATAATTTCCAAATTTTTTTTGCATACATGAACTCTAAAATTTTTATTTTTTTATGCATTATATCTTTTTTGTTTACGAAAAAGATGGGAGTGTGAAAACTCAAGTTTGGATCTCAAAACAAATTTGAACATCCAAAATGGAAATACATAAATGCTGAAAGAGATAGTTCCAAAAAGTATCTGTGATTTTTAAGGATAGGCAAAAAGTTGATTGTTTGGCCCTGGTAAATATCCAACCACTTGAGAATTTGATTTTTTCTACTCCTTGATATTTTTGGATCAATAGGTCCACTTGCATCCTCAACATGTTTCTGGCATGCATATCCACCAAACATAAAGCATGTTAGGATTTGTTAGAAGTCCCTTTCCTATAAAATTCCACCAAGCTTATTATTAAGGGTTGTATTAGTGGAATTTCCCAAACAAGGATAACAAAATCTTGGAGTTCATTTTTAGTGCATGAAATAATTTTCAAATTTTTTTTTGCATACGTGAACTCTAAAATTTTCATTTTGTTATGCCTTATATCTTTTTTGTTTACAAGAAAAATGGGAGAGTGAAAACTCAAGTTTGGATCTGAAAACAAATTTGAACATCCAAATTAGAAATGCACAAATGCTGAGAGAGGGAGTTCCAAAAAGTACCTGTGATTTTTAAGGACAGGTAAAAAGTGGGTTGTTTGTCTCTGGTAAATATCCAACCACACGAGAATTTTATTTTTTCTACTCCTTGAAATTTATGGATCAGTAGGTCCACTTGCATCCTCAACATGTTTCTGGCATGCAATTCCACCACACTTAACGCATGTTAGGATCAGTTAGAAGTCCCTTCCCTATAAAATTCTACCAAACTTATTATTAGGGGTTGTACTAGTGGAATTTCCCAAACATGGATAACAAAACCTTGGAGTTCATTTTTAGTGCGCGAAATAATTTTCAAATTTTTTTTGCATACATAAACTCTAAAATTATCATATTTTGATGCCTTATATCTTTTTTATTTACGAGAAAAATGGGAGAAAGAAAACTCTAGTTTGGATCTGAAAAACAAATTTTAACATCCAAAATAGAATTGCACAAATGCTGAGAGAGGTAGTTCCAGAAAGTATCTGTGATTTTTAAGGACTGGCGAAAAGTGGGTTGTTTGGCTCTGGTTAATATCCAACCACTTGAGAATTTCATCTTTTCTACTCCTGGAAATTTATGGGTCATTAGGTCCACTTGCATCCTCAACACGTTTCTGGCATGCAATTCCACCACACTTAAAACATGTTAGGATCAGTTAAAAGTCCCTTTTCCTATAAAATTCCACCAAGCTTATTATTAGGGGTTGTATTAGTGGAATTTCCCAAACAAGGATAACAAAATCTTGGATTTCATTTTTAGTGCATGAAATAATTTTCAAATTTTTTTTTGCATACGTGAACTCTAAAATTTTCATTTTGTTATGCCTTATATCTTTTTTGTTTACGAGAAAAATGGGAGAGTGAAAACTCAAGTTCGGATCTGAAAACAAATTTGAACATCCAAATTAGAAATGCACAAATGCTGAGAAAGGGAGTTCCAAAAAGTATCTGTGATTTTTAAGGACAGGCAAAAAGTGGGTTGTTTGTCTCTGGTAAATATCCAACCACACGAGAATTTGATTTTTTCTACTCCTTGAAATTTATGGATCATTAGGTCCACTTGCATCCTCAACATGTTTCTGGCATGCAATTCCACCACACTTAAAGCATGTTAGGATCAGTTAGAAGTCCCTTCCCTATAAAATTCCACCAAACTTATTATTAGGGGTTGTACTAGTGGAATTTCCCAAACATGGATAACAAAACCTTGGAGTTCATTTTTAGTGCGCGAAATAATTTTCAAATTTTTTTTGCATACATAAACTCTAAAATTATCATATTTTGATGCCTTATATCTTTTTTATTTACGAGAAAAATGGGAGAAAGAAAACTCTAGTTTGGATCTGAAAAAAAAATTTGAACATCCAAAATAGAATTGCACAAATGCTGAGAGAGGTAGTTCCAGAAAGTATCTGTGATTTTTATGGACTAGCGAAAATTGGGTTGTTAGGCTCTGGTAAATATCCAACCACTTGAGAATTTCATTTTTCCTACTCCTTGAAATTTATGGGCCATTAGGTCCACTTGCATCTTCAACATGTTTCTGGCATACATATCCACCACACTTAAAGCATGTTAGGATCAGTTAGAAGTCCCTTCCCTATAAATTTCCACCAAGCTTATTATTAGGGGTTGTACTAGTGGAATTTCCCAAACATGCATAACAAAACCTTGGAGTTCATTTTTAGTGCGCGAAATAATTTTCAAATTTTTTTTGCATACATGAACTCTAAAATTTTCATTTTTTTATGCTTTATATCTTTTTTGTTTACGAGAAAAATGGGAGCAAGAAAACTCTAGTTTGGATCTGAAAACAAATTTGAACAACCAAAATAGAAATGCACAAATTCTGAGAGAGGTAGTTCCAAAAATTTTCTATGATTTTTAAGGACTGGCGAAAAGTGGGTTGTTTGGCTCTCGTAAATATTCAACCACTTGAGAATTTGATTTTTTCTGCTCCTTGAAATTTATGGATCATTAGGTCCACTTGCATCCTCAACATGTTTTTGGCATGCATATCCACCACACTTAAAGCATGTTAGGATCAGTTAGAAGTCCCTTTCCTATAAAATTCCACCATGCTTATTATTAGGGATTGTATTAGTGGAATTTCCCAAACAAGGATAACAAAATCTTGGAGTTCATTTTTAGTGCATGAAATGATTTTCAAATTTTTTTTGCATACATGAATTCAAAAAATTTCATTGGTTGATGCTTTTTATCTTTTTTGTTTACGAGAAAAATGGGAGAGTGAAACTTCACGTTTGGATCTGAAAACAAATTTGAACATCCAAATTAGAAATGCACAAATGCTGAGAGAGGTAGTTCCAAAAAGTATGTGTGATTTTGAAGGACAGGCAAAAAGTGGGTTGTTTGTCTCTAGTAAATATCCGACCACTTGAGAATTTGATTTTTTCTACTCCTTGAAATTTTTGGATCATTAGGTGCGCTTGCATCCTCAATATGTTTCTAGCATGCATTTCCACCACACTTAAAGCATGTTAGGAGCTGTTAGAAGTCCCTTCCCTATAAAATTCCAACAAGCATATTATTGGGGGTTGTACTAGTGGAATTTCCCAAACAAGAATAACAAAACCTAGGAGTTTATTTTTAGTGCGCGAAATAATTTTTTTGTTTACGAGAAAAATGGGAGAGTAAAAACTCAACTTTGGATCTAAAAACTAATTTGAACATCCAAAATGGAAATGCAGAATGCTAAGAGAGATAGTTCCAAAAAGTATCTGTGATTTTTAATGACAGGTAAAAAGTGGGGTGTTTGGCACTGCTAAATATCCATCCACTTGAGAATTTCATTTTTTAGTCCTTGAATTTTCATTTTGTTATGCCTTATATCTTTTTTGTTTACGAGAAAAATGGGAGAGTGAAAACTCATGTTTGGATTTGAAAACATATTTGAACATCCAAAATAGAAATGCACAAATGCTGAAAGAGGTAGTTCCAAAAAGTATCTGTGATTTTTGAGGACTGGAAAAAAGTGGGTTGTTTTGCCCTAGTAGATATCAATCCACTTGAGAATTTGATTTTTTCTACTCCTTGAAATTTTTGGATCATTAGGTCCACTTGCATCCTCAACATGTTTCTGGCATGCATATCCGCCGCACTTAAAGCATGTTAGGATCAGTTAGAAGCCCATTTCCTATAAAATTCCACCAAGCTTATTATTAGGGGTTGTACTAGTGGAATTTCCCAAACATGGATAATAAATCCTTGAAGTTCATTTTTAGTGCAAGAAATAATTTCCAAATTTTTTTTGCATACATGAACTCTAAAATTTTCATTTTGTTATGCCTTATATCTTTTTTGTTTAAGAGAAAAATGGGAGAGTGAAAACTCAAGTTTGGATCTCAAAACAAATTTGAACATCCAAAATGGAAATGTATAAATGCTGAGAGAGATAGTTCCAAAAAGTATCTGTGATTTTTAAGGATTGGCAAAAAGTTCGTTGTTTGGCCCTGGTAAATATCCAACCACTTGAGAATTTGATTTTTTCTACTCCTTGAAATTTTTGGATCCATAGGTCCACTTGCATCCTCAACATGTTTCTGGCATGCATATCCAATACACTTAAAGCATGTTAGGATCAGTTAGAAGTCCCTTCCCTGTAAAATTCCACCAAGCTTATTATTAGGGGTTGTACTAGTTGAATTTCCCAAGCATGGATAACAAAACCTCGGAGTTCATTTTTAGTGCGTGAAATAATTTTCAAATTTTTTTTGCATACATGAACTTTAAAATTTTTATTTTTTTATGCCTTTTATCTTTTTTGTTTACGAGAAAAATGGGAGAGTGAAAACTCATGTTTGGATCTGAAAACAAATTTGAACTTCCAAAATAGAAATGCACAAATGCTAAGAGAGGTAGATCAAAAAAGTATCTTCGATTTTTAGGAACTCCCAAAAAGTGGGTTGTTTGGCCCTGGTTGATATCAATCCACTTGAGAATTTGATTTTTTCTACTCCTTGAAATTTTTAGATCATTAGGTCCACTTGCATCGTCAACATGTTTCTGGCATTCATATCCACCGCACTTAAAGCATGTTAGGATCAGTTAGAAGTTCATTTTCTATAAAATTCCTCCAAGTTTATTATTAGGGGTTGTACTAGTGGAATTTCCCAAACATGGATAATAAATCGTTAAAGTTCATTTTTAGTGCAAGAAATAATTTCCAAATTTTTTTTGCATACATGAACTCTAAAATTTTCATTTTGTTATGCCTTATATCTTTTTTGTTTACGAGAAAAATGGAAGAGTGAAAACTCAAGTTTGTATCTCAAAACAAATTTGAACATCCAAAATGGAAATGCATAAATGCTGAGAGAGATAGTTCTAAAAAGTATCTGTGATTTTTAAGGACAGGCAAAAAGTTGGTTGTTTGGCTCTGGTAAATATCACACCACTTGAGAATTTGATTTTTTCTAGTCCTTGAAATTTTTGGATCGTTAGGTCCACTTGCATCCTCAACATGTTTCTGGCATGCATGTCCACCACCCTTAAAGCATGTTAAGATCAGTTAGAAGTCCACTTCCTATAAAATTCCACCACGCTTATTATTAGGGGTTGTACTAGTTGGATTTCCCAAACATGGATAAGAAAACCTTGGATTTCATTTTTAGTGCGTGAAATAATTTTCAAATTTTTTTTGCATACATGAACTCTTAAATTTTCATTTTGTTATGCCTTATATCTTTTTGTTGACGAGAAAAATGGGAGAGTGAAAACACATGTTTGGATCTGAAAACAAATTTGAACATTCAAAATAGAAATGCACAAATGCCGAAAGAGGTAGTTCCAAAAAGTATCTGTGATTTTTAAGGACTGGCAGAAAGTGGGTTGTTTGGCTCTGGTAAATATCCAACCACTTGAGAATTTGATTTTTTCTACTCCTTGAAATTTTTTGATCATTAGGTCCTCTTGCATCCTCAACATGTTTCTGGCATGCATATCCACCACACTTAAAGCATGTTAGGATCAGTTAGAAGTTCCTTTCCTATAAAATTCATCCAAGCTTATTATTAGGGGTTGTATTAGTGGAATTTCCCAAACAAGGATAACAAAATGTTGGAGTTCATTTTTAGTGCGTGAAATAATTTTCAAATTTTTTTCGCATACATGAATTCTGAAATTTTCATTTTGATATGCCTTATATCTTTTTTGTTTACAAGAAAAATGGGAGAGTGAAAACTCAAGTTTGGATCTGAAAACAAATATGAACATCCAAATTAGAAATGCGCAGGTGCTGAGAGAGGTAGTTCCAAAAAGTAACTGTGATTTTTAAGGACAGGCAAAAAGTGGGTTGTTTGTCTCTCGTAAATATCCAACAACTTGAGAATTTGATTTTTTCTACTCCTTGAAATTTTTGGATCATTAGGTCCACTTGCATCCTAAATATGTTTCTGGCATGCATATCCACCACGCTTAAAGCATGTTAGGATCAGTTAGAAGTCCCTTCCCTATAAAATTCCACCCAACTTATTATTAGGGGTTGTACTAGTGGAATTTCCCAAACATGGATAATAAAACCTTGGAGTTCATTTTTAGTGCGTGAAATAATTTTCAAATTTTTTTTGCATACATGAACTCTAAAATTTTCATTTTGTTATGCCTTATAACTTTTTTGTTTAAGTGAAAAATGGGAGAGAGAAAACTCTAGTTTGGATCTGAAAACAAATTTGAACATCCAAAATGGAAATGCACAATTGCTGAGAGCGATAGTTCCAAAAAGTATCTGTGATTTTTAAGGATAGGCAAAAAGTGGGTTGTTTGGCCCAGGTAAATATCCAACCACTTGAGAATTTGATTTTTTCTACTCCTTGAAATTTTTGGTTCATTAGGTCCACTTGCATCCTCAACATGTTACTGGCATGCATATCCACCACACTTAAAGCATGTTAGGATAAGTTAGAAATCCATTTCCTATAAATTTCACCAAGCTTATTATTAGGGATTGTACTAGTGGAATTTCCCAAGCATGGATAATAAAACCTCGGAGTTCATTTTTAGTGTGTGAAATAATTTTCAAATTTTTTTTGCATACATGAACTCAAAAATTTTCATTTTTATATACCTTATATCTTTTTTGTTTACGACAAAAATGGGAGCGTGAAAAATCAAGTTTGGATCTGAAAACAAATTTGAACATCCAAAATGGAAATGCACAAATGCTGAGAGAGAGAGTTCCAAAAAGTTTCTGTGATTTTTAAGGACGGGCAAAAAGTGGGTTGTTTTGCCCTAGTAGATATCAATCCACTTGAGAATTTGATTTTTTGTACTCCTTGAAATTTTTGGATGATTAGGTCCACTTGCATCCTCAACATGTTTCTGGCATGCATATCCACCACATTTAAAGCATGTTAGGATCACTAAGAAGTCCATTTCCTATAAAATTCCTGCAAGCTTATTATTAGGGGTTGTACTAGTGGAATTTCCCAAACAAGGATAACAAAACATCAGAGTTCATTTTTAGTGCGTGAAATAATTTTCAAATTTTTTTTGCAAACATGAACTCATAAATTTTCATTTTGTTATGCCTTATATCTTTTTTTAACGAGAAAAATGGGAGAGTGAAAACTCAAATTTGGATCTGAAAACAAATTTGAACATCCAAAATAGAAATGCACAAATGCTGAGATAGGTAGTTCCAAAAAGTATTTGTGATTTTTAAGAACTGGCAAAAAGTCTGTTGTTTTGCCCTAGTAGATATCAATCCACTTGAGAATTTGATTTTTTCTACTCCTTGAAATTTTTGGATCATTAGGTTCACTTGCATCCTCAACATGTTTCTGGCATGCATATCCACCACACTTAAAGCATGTTAGGATCAGTTAGACGTCCATTTCCTATAAAATTCCTGCAAGCTTATTATTAGGGGTTGTACAAGTGAAATTTCCCAAACATGGATAATAAATCCTTGAAGATCATTTTTAGTGCAAGAAATAATTTCTAAATTTTTTTTGCATACATGAACTCTAAAATTTTCATTTTGTTATGCCTTATATCTTTTTTGTTTACGAGAAAAATGGGAGAGTGAAAACTCATGTTTGGATCTCAAAAAAAAATTTAACATCCAAAATGGAAATGCATAAATACCAAGAAGAGATTGTTCCAAAAAGTATCGACGATTTTTTAGGATAGGAAAAAAGTTGGTTGTTTGGCCCTGGTAGATATCCAACCACTTGAGAAATTTATTTTTTCTACTCCATGAAATTTTTGGATCATTAGGTCCACCTGCATCCTCAACATGTTTCTGGCATGCATATCCACCACACTTAAAGCATGTTAGGATCAGTTAGAAGTCCCTTTCCTATAAAATTCCACCAAGCTTATTATTAGGGCTTGTACTAGTGGAATTTCCAAAACATGGATAACAAAACCTCGGAGTTCATTTTTAGTGCGTGAAATAATTTCCAAATTTTTTTTGCATACATGAAATCTAAAATTTTCATTTTTTTATGCCTTTCATCTTTTTTTTTTTACGAGAAAAATGGGAGAGTGCAAACTCAAGTTTGGATCTGAAAACAAATTTGAACATCCAAAATAAAAATGCACAAATGCTGAGAGAGGTAGTTCCAAAAAGTATTTGTGATTTTTAAGGACTGGCAAAAAGTTGGTTGTTTGTTTCACGTAAATATCCAACCACTTGAGAATTTGATTTTTTCTACTCCTTGAAATCTTAGGATCATGAGGTCCACTTGCATCCTCAACATGTTTCTGGCAAGCATATCCACCACACTTAAAGCATGTTAGGATCAGTTAGAAGTCCCTTTCCTATAAAATTCCAGCTAGCTTATTATTAGGGGTTGTACTAGTGGAATTTCCCAAATATGGACAACAAAACCATGGAGTTCATTTTTAGTGCGTAAAATAATTTTCAATTTTTTTTTGTATACTTGAACTCCTAAATTTTCATTTTGTTATGCCTTATATCTTTTTTTGTTTACGAAAAAAATGGCAGAGTTAAAACTCAAGTTTGGATCTGAAAACAAATTTGAACATCCAAAATGGAAATGCACAAATGTTGAGAGAGATAGTTCCAAAAAGTAACTGTGATTTTTAAGGATAGTCAAAAAGTTGGTTGTTGGGCCCTCGTAAATATCCAACCACTTGAGAATATTATTTTTTACTCCTTTAAATTTTTGGATGATTAGGTCCACTTGCATCCTCAACATGTTTCTGGCATCCATATCCACCAAACTTAAAGCATATTAGGTTCAATTAGAAATCCCTTTCCTATAAAATTCCTCCAAGCTTATTATTAGGGGTTGTACTAGTAGAATTTCCCCAACATGGATAAGAAAACCTTGGAGTTCATTTTTAGTGCGTGAAATAATTTTCAAATTTGTTTTGCCTACAAGAACTCTAAAATTTTCATTTTGTTCTGCCTTATATCTTTTTTTTTTACGAGAAAAATGGGAGAGTGAAAACACAAGTTTGGATCTGAAAACAAATTTGAAGATCCAAAATGGAAATACACAAATGCTGAGAGAGGTAGTTCCAAAAAGTATCTATAATTTTTAAGGACTGTCAAAAAGTGGGTTGTTTGTCTCTGGTAAATATCAAACCACTTGAGAATTTGATTTTTTCTACTCCTTGAAATTGTTGGATCATTAGGTCTACTTGCATCCTCAAATTGTTTCTGGCATGCATATCCACCACACTTAAAGCATGTTAGGATCAGTTAGAAGTCCCTTTCCTATAAAATTCCAAGCTTATTATTAGGGGTTGTACTAGTGGAATTTCCCAAACATGGATAACAAAACCTTGGAGTTCATTTTTAGAGTGTCAAATAATTTTCAATTTTTTTTTTTTTGTATACATGAACTCCTAAATTTTCATTTTGATATGCCTTATACCTTTTTTGTTTACGAGAAAAATGGGAGAGTGAAAACTCAAGTTTGGATCTGAAAACAAATTTGAACATCCAAAATGGAAATGCACAAATGTTGAGAGAGATAGTTCCAATAGGTTTCTGTGATTTTTAACGATAGTCAAAAAGTTGGTTGTTTGGCCCTGGTAAATATCCAACCACTTGAGAATTTGATTTTTTAGTCCTTGAAATTTTTGGATCGTTTGGTCCACTTGCATCCTCAACATGTTTCTGGCATGCATACCCGCCACACTTAAAGCATATTAGGTTCAGTTAGAAGTCCTTTTCCTACAAAATTCCACCAAGCTTATTATTAGGGGTTGTACTAGTGGAATTTCCCAAACATGGATAAGAAAACCTTGAAGTTCATTTTTAGCGCGTTAAATAATTTTCAAATTTTTTTTGCATACATGAACTCTTAAATTTTCATTTTGTTATGCCTTATATATTTTTTGTTTACGAGAAAAATGGGAGAGTGAAAACTCAAGATTGGATCTGAAAACAAATTTGAACATCCAAAATAGAAATGCAGAAATGCTGAGGGAGGTAGTTCCAAAAAGTATCTGTGATTTTTAAGGACTAGCCAAAAGTGGGTTCCTTGTCTCAGGTAAATATCCAACCACTTAAGAATTTTATTTTTCCTATTCCTTGAAATTTTTGGATCATTACGTCTACTTGAATTCTCAACATTTTTCTGGCATGCATATCCACCACACATAAAGCATGTTAAGATCAGTTAGAAGTCTCTTTCCTATAAAATTCTACCAAGCTTATTATTAGGGGTTGTACTACTGGAATTTCCCAAACATGGATAACAAAACCTTGGAGTTCCTTTTTAGTGCTTGAAAGAATTTTCTAATTTTTTTTGCACACATGAACTCTAAAATTTTCATTTTGTTATGTCTTATATCTTTTTTGTTTACGAGAAAAATGGGAGAGTGAACACTCCAGTTTGGATCTGAAAACAAAATTGAACTTACAAAATGGAAATGCATAAATGCTGAGAGAGATAGTTCCAAAAAGTATCTGTGATTTTAAAGGATAGGCAAAAAGTGGGTTGTTTGGCTCTGGTAAATATCAAACCACTTGAGAATTTGATTTTTTCTACTCCTTGAAATTTTTAGATCATTAGGTCCACTTGCAGCCTCAACATGTTTATGGCATGCATATCCACCACACTTAAAGCATGTTAGGGTTAGTTAAAAGTCTCTTTCCTATAAAATTCCACCAAGCTCATTATTAGGGGTTGTACTAGTGGAATTTCTTAAACATGGATAACAAATCCTTGCAGTTCATTTTTAGTGCGTGAAATAATTTAAAATTTTTTTTTGCATTCATTAACTCTAAAATTTTCATTTTGTTATGCCTTATATCTTTTTTGTTTACGAGAAAAATGGGAGAGTGAAAACTCAAGTTTGGATCTGAAAACAAATTTGAACATCCAAAATGGAAATGCACAAATACTGAGAGCGATAGTTCCAAAAAGTATCTATGATTTTTATGGATAGGCAAAAAGTGGGTTCTTTGGCCCAGGTAAATATCCAACCACTTGAGAATTTGATTTTTCTACTCCTTGAAATTTTTGGATCATTAGGTCCACTAGCATCCTCAACAAGATTTGCCATGCATATCCACCATACTTAAAACATGTTAAGATCAGTTAGAAGTCCATTTCCTATAAAATTCCACCAAGCTTTTTATTAGGGGTTGTACTAGTGGAATTTCCCAAACATGGATAACAAAACCTTGGAGTTCATTTTTAGTGTGTTAAATAATTTTCAAATTTTTTTGCATACATGGACTCTAAAATTTTCATTTTGTTATGCCTTATATCTTTTTTGCTTACGAGAAAATTGGGAGAGTGAAAACTCAAGTTTGCATCTGAAAACAAATTTGAACATCCAAAATAGAAATGCAGAAATGCTGAGAGAGGTAGTTCCAAAAAGTATCTGTGATTTTTAAGGACTGGCAAAAAGTGGGTTCTTTGTCTCAGGTAAATATCCAACCACTTGAGAATTTGATTTTTCCTATTCCTTGAAATTTTAGGATCATTACGTCAACTTGCATTCTCAACATGTTTCTGGCATGCATATCCACCACACTTAAAAGCATGTTAGGATCAGTTAGAAGTTTCTTCCCTATAAAATTCCTCCAAGCTTATTATTAGGGGTTGTGCTAGTGGAATTTCCCAACCATGGATAACAAAACCTCGCAGTTCATTTTTAGTGTGTGAAATAATTTTCAAATTTTTTTTGCATATTTGAACTCTAAAATTTTCATTTTGTTATGCCTTATATCTTTTTTGTTTACGAGAAAAATGGGAGAGTGAAAACTCCAGTTTGGATCTGAAAACAAATTTGAACATCCAAAATAGAACTGCACAAATGCTGAGAGAGGTAGTTCAAAAGAGTATCTGTGATTTTTAAGGACAGGCAAAAAGTGGGTTGTTTGGCTCTGTTAAATATCCAACCACTTGATAATTTGATTTTTTCTACTGATTGAAATTTTTGGATCATTAAGTCCACTTGCATCCTCAACATGTTTTTGGCATGCATCTCCACCACACTTAAAGCATGTTAGGATCAGTTAGAAGTCCCTTTCCTATAAAATTCCACCAAGCTTTTTATTTGGGGTTGTACTAGTGGAATTTCCCAAACGTGGATAACAAAACCATGGAGTTCATTTTTAGAGCGTGTAATAATTTTCAAATTTTTTTTGCATACATGAACTCTAAAATTTTCATTTTGTTATGCCTTATATCTTTTTTGTGTACGAGAAAAATGGAAATGCACAAATGCTGAGTGAGATAGTTCCAAAAAGTATCTGTGATTTTTAAGGATAGGCTAAAAGTGGGTTGTTTGGCCCTGGTAAACATCCAACCACATGAGAATTCGATTTTTCTACTCCTTGAAATTTTAGCATCATTAGGACCACTTGCATCCTCAACATGTTTCTGGCATGCATATCCACCAGACTTAAAGCATGTTAGGATTAGTTAGAAGTCCCTTTCCTATAAAGTTCCACAAAGCTTATTATTAGGGGTTGTACTAGTGGAATTTCCCAAACATGGATAAGAAAACCTTGGAGTTCATTTTTTGTTCGTAAAATAATTTTCAATGTTTTTATGCATACATGAACTCTAAAATTTTCATTTTGTTATGCCTTATATCTTTTTTGTTTACGAGAAAAATGGGAGAGTGAAAACTCAAGTTTGGATCTGAAAACAAATTTGAACATCCAAAATGGAAATGCACAAATGCTGAGAGAGATAGTTCCAAAAAGTATCTGTGATTTTTAAGGACAGGCAAAAAGTGGATTGTTTGGCTCTGGTAAATATCCAACCACTTGAGCATTTGATTTTTTAGTCCTTGAAATTTTTGGATCATTAGGTCCACTTGCATCCTCAACGTGTTTCTGGCATGCATATCCACCACCCTTAAAGCATGTTAGGATCAGTTAGAAGTCCCTTTCCTATAAAATTCAGCCAAGCTTATTATTAGGGGTTGTACTAGTGGAATTTCCCAAACAAGGACAACAAAACGTTGGAGTTCATTTTTAGTGCGTGAAATAATTTTCAATTTTTTTTTTTGTATACATGAACTCCTAAATTTTCATTTTGTTATGCCTTATATCTTTTTTGTTTATGAGAAAAAATGGAGAGTGAAAACTCAAGTTTGGATCTGAAAACAAATTTGAACATCCAAAATGGAAATGCACAAATGTTGAGAGAGATAGTTCCAAAAAGTATCCGTGATTTTTAAGGATAGACAAAAAGTGGGTTGTTTGGCCCAGGTAAATATCCAACCATTTGAGAATTTGATTTTTTACTCCTTGAAAATTTTTGATCATTAGGGCCACTTGCTTCCTCAACATGTTTCTGGCATGCATATCCACCACACTTAAAGCATGTTAGGATCACTTAGAAGTCCCTTTCCTATAAAATTCCACAAAGCTTATTATTAGGGGTTGTACAAGTGGAATTTCCCAAACATGGATAAGAAAACCTTGGAGTTCATTTTTTGTTCGTAAAATAATTTTCAACGTTTTTATGCATACATGAACTCGAAAATTTTCATTTTGTTATGCCTTATATCTTTTTTGTTTACGAGAAAAATGGGAGAGTGAAAAATCAAGTTTGGATCTGAAAACAAATTTGAACATCCAAAATGGAAATGCACAAATGCTGAGAGAGATAGTTCCAAAAAGTATTTGTGATTTTTAAGGACAGGCAAAAAGTGGATTGTTTGGCTCTGGTAAATATCCAACCACTTGAGCATTTGATTTTTTAGTCCTTGAAATTTTTGGATCATTAGGTCCACTTGCATCCTCAACGTGTTTCTGGCATGCATATCCACCACCCTTAAAGCATGTTAGGATCAGTTAGAAGTCCCTTTCCTATAAAATTCAGCCAAGCTTATTATTAGGGGTTGTACAAGTGGAATTTCCCAAACAAGGATAACAAAACCTTGGAGTTCATTTTTAGTGCGTGAAATAATTTTCAATTTTTTTGTTTTGTATACATGAACTCCTAAATTTTCATTTTGTTATGTCTTATATCTTTTTTGTTTACGAGAAAAAATGGAGAGTGAAAACTTAAGTTTGGATCTGAAAAAAAATTTGAACATCCAAAATGGAAATGCACAAATGTTGAGAGAGATAGTTCCAAAAAGTATCCGTGATTTTTAAGGATAGACAAAAAGTGGGTTGTTTGGCCCTGGTTAATATCCAACCATTTGAGAATTTGATTTTTTACTCCTTGAAAATTTTTGATCATTAGGGCCACTTGCTTCCTCAACATGTTTCTTGCATGCATATCCACCATACTTAAAGCATGTTAGGATCAGTTAGAAGTCCCTTTCCTATAAAATTCCACAAAGCTTATTATTAGGGGTTGTACTAGTGGAATTTCCCAAACAAGGATAAGAAAACCTTGGAGTTCATTTTTTGTTCGTAAAATAATTTTCAACGTTTTTATGCATACTTGAACTCTAAAATTTTCATTTTGTTATGCCTTATATCTTTTTTGTTTACGAGAAAAATGGGAGAGTGAAAACTCAAGTTTGGATCTGAAAACAAATTTGAATATCCAAAATGGAAATGCACAAATGCTGAGAGAGATAGTTCCAAAAAATATCTGTGATTTTTAAGGATAGGCAAAAAGTGGATTGTTTGGCTCTGGTAAATATCCAACCACTTGAGCATTTGATTTTTTTGTCCTTGAAATTTTTGGATCATTAGGTCCACTTGCATCCTCAACGTGTTTCTGGCATGCATATCCACCACCCTTAAAGCATGTTAGGATCAGTTAGAAGTCCCTTTCCTATAAAATTCAGCCAAGCTTATTATTAGGGGTTGTACTAGTGGAATTTCCCAAACATGGATAACAAAACGTTGGAGTTCATTTTTAGTGCGTATAATAATTTTCAATTTTTTTTTGCATACATGAACTCTAAAATTTTCATTTTTTTATGCCTTATATCTTTTTTGTTTACTAGAAAAATGGGAGAATGAAAACGGAAGTTTGGATCTTAAAACAAATTTGAACATCCAAAATAGAAATGCAAAAATGCTGAGAGAGATAGTTCCAAAAAGTATCTGTGATTTATAAGGATAGGCTAAAAGTGGGTTGTTTGGCCCTGGTAGATATCCAACCACTTGAGAATTCGATTTTTTCTACTCCTTGAAATTTTTGGATCATTAGGTCCACTTGCATCCTCATCATCTTTCTGGCATGCATATCCACCACACTGAAAGCATGTTAGGATCAGTTTGAAGTCCCTTTCCCATAAAATTCTACCAAGCTTATTATTAGGGGTTGTTCTAGTGGAATTTCCCTAAAAAGGATAAGAAAACCTTGGAGTTCATTTTTAGTGCATGAAATAATTTTCAATTTTCTTTTGTATACATGAACTCCTAAATTTTCATTTTGTTATGCGTTATATCTTTTTTGTTTACGAGAAAAATGGGAGAGTGAAACCTCAAGTTTGGATCTGAAAACAAATTTGAACATCCAAAATGGAAATGCACAAATGTTGAGAGAGATAGTTCCAAAAAGTATCTATGATTTTTAAGGATAGAAAAAAAGTGGGTTGTTTGGTCCTGGTAATTATCCAACCATTTGAGAATTTGAATTTTTACTCCTTGAAAAATTTGGATCATTAGGTGCACTTGCATCTTCAACATGTTTCTAGCATGCATATCCACCACACTTAAACAATGTCAGGATCAGTTAGAAGTCCCTTTCCTATAAAATTCCACCAAACTTATTATTAGGGGTTGTACTAGTGGAATTTCCCAAACTCTAGAATTTTTATTTTGTGATGCCTTATATCTTTTTTCTTTACGAGAAAAATGGGAGAGTGAAAACACAAGTTTAGATCTGGAAACAAATTTGAACATCCAAAAAGGAAATGCACAAATGCTGAGAGAGATAGTTCAAAAAATTATATGTGATTTTTAAGGACAAACAAAAAGTGGGTTGTTTGGATCTAGTAAATATCCAACCACTTGAAATTTGATTTTTTCTAGTACTTGAAATTTTTGGATCATTAGGTCCACTTGCATCCTCAACATGTTTCTGGCATGCATATCCACCACACTTAAAGCATGTTAGGATCAGTTTGAAGTCCCTTTCCCATAAAATTCTACCAAGCTTATTATTAGGGGTTGTACTAGTGGAATTTCCCTAAAAAGGATAAGAAAACCTTGGAGTTCATTTTTAGTGCATGAAATAATTTTCAATTTTCTTTTGTATACATGAACTCCTAAATTTTCATTTTGTTATGCGTTATATCTTTTTTGTTTACGAGAAAAATGGGAGAGTGAAACCTCAAGTTTGGATCTGAAAACAAATTTGAACATCCAAAATGGAAATGCACAAATGTTGAGAGAGATAGTTCCAAAAAGTATCTATGATTTTTAAGGGTAGAAAAAAAGTGGGTTGTTTGGCCCTGGTAATTATCCAACCATTTGAGAATTTGAATTTTTACTCCTTGAAAAATTTGGATCATTAGGTCCACTTGCATCTTCAACATGTTTCTAGCATGCATATCCACCACACTTAAACAATGTCAGGATCAGTTAGAAGTCCCTTTCCTATAAAATTCCACCAAACTTATTATTAGGGGTTGTACTAGTGGAATTTCCCAAACTCTAGAATTTTTATTTTGTGATGCCTTATATCTTTTTTCTTTACGAGAAAAATGGGAGAGTGAAAACACAAGTTTAGATCTGGAAACAAATTTGAACATCCAAAAAGGAAATGCACAAATGCTGAGAGAGATAGTTCCAAAAATTATATGTGATTTTTAAGGACAAACAAAAAGTGGGTTGTTTGGATCTAGTAAATATCCAACCACTTGAAATTTGATTTTTTCTACTACTTGAAATTTTTGGATCATTAGGTTCACTTGCATCCTCAACATGTTTCTGGCATGCATATCCACCACACTTAAAGCATGTTAAGATCACTCAGAAGTCCCTTTCCTATAAAATTCCACCAAGCTTATGATTAGGGGTTGTACTACTGGAATTTTCCAAGCATGGATAACAAAACCTTGGAGTTCATTTTTAGTGGGTGAAACTATTTTCAAATTTTTTTTGCATACATGAAGTCTAAAATTTTTCTATTCTTATGCCTTATATCTTTTTTGTTTATGAGAAAAATGGGAGAGTGAAAACTCAAGTTTGGATCTGAAAACAAATTTGAACATCCAAAATGGAAATGCACAACTGTTGAGAGAGATAGTTCCAAAAAGTATCTGTGATTTTCAAGGATAGGCAAAAAGTGGGTTGTTTGGCCCTAGTTAATATCCAACCACTTGAGAATTTGATTTTTTCTACTCCATCAAATTTATGGATCATTACGTCCACTTGCAACCTCAACATGTTTCTTGCATGCATATCCACCACACTTAAAGCATGTTAGGATCAGTTAGACATCCCTTTTCTATAAAATTCAACCAATCTTATTATGAGGGGTTGTACTAGTGGAATTTCCCAAGCATGGATATCAAAACCTTGGAGTTCATTTTTAGTGGGTGAAATAATTTTCAAATTTTTTTTGAATAGATGAACTCTTAAATTTTCATTTTGTTTGCCTTATATCTTTTTTGTTTACGAGAAAAATGGGAGAGTGAAAACTCAAGTTTGGATCTGAAAACAAATTTGAACATCCAAAAAGGAAATGCACAAATGCTGAGAGACATAGTTCCAAAAAGTATCTGTGATTTTTAAGGATAGGCAAAAAGTGGGTTGTTTGGCCCTCGTAAATATCCAACAACTTGAGAATTTGATGTTTTCCACTCCTTCATATTTTTGGATCATTAGGTCCACTTTCATCCTCAACATATTTCTGGCATACATATCCACCACACTTAAAGCATGTTAAGATCAGTTAGAAGTCCCTTTCCTTTAAAATTCCTCAAAGCATATTATTAGCGGTTGTACTAATGGAATTTCCAAAACAGGGATAAAAAACCTTGGAGTTCATTTTTAGTGAGTGAAATAATTTTCAAATTTTTTTTCCATACTTAAAGTCTAAAATTTTCATTTTGTTACGCCTTATATCTTTTTTGTTTACGAGAAAAATGGGGGAGTGAAAATTCAAGTTTGGATCGGAAAACAATTTTGAACATCCAAAAAGGAAATGCACAAATGCTGGGAGAGAGAGTTCCAAAAAGTATCTGTGATTTTTAAGGATAGGCTAAAGGTGGGTTCTTTGGCCCTGGTAAATATCCAACCACTTTAGAATTTGATTTTTTCTACTCCTTGAAATTTTTGGATCATTAGGTCTACTTGGATCCTCAACATGTTTCTGGCATGCATATCCACCACACTTAAAGCATGTTAGGATGAGTTAGAAGTCCCTTTCGTACAAAATTCCACCAAGCTTATTATTAGAGGTTGTACTAGTGGAATTTCCCAAACATGGACAACAAAACCTTGGAGTTCAGTTTTAGTGAGTGAAATAATTTTGAAATTGTTTTTAATACTTGAACTCTAAAATTTTCATTTTGTTATGCGTTATATCTTTTTTGTTTACGAGAAAAATGGGAGAGTGAAAACTCAAGTTTAGGTCTGAAAACAAATTTGAACATCCAAAATGGAAATGCACAAATGCTGAGAGAGATTGTTCCAAAAAGTATTTGTGATTTTTAAGGATAGGCAAAAAGTGGGTTGTTTGGCCCTATTAAATATCCCACCAATTGAGAATTTGATTTTCTCTTCTCCTTGAAATTTTTGGATCATTAGGTACACTTGCATCCTCAACATGTCTCTGGCATGCATATCGACCACACTTAAAGCATGTTAAGATCAGTTAGAGGTCCCTTTCCTATAAAATTCCACCAAACTTATTATTAGGGCTTGTACTAGTGGAATTTCCCTAGTATGGATAATAAAACCTTTGAGTTCATTTTTAGTGCGTGAAATAATTTTCAATTTTTTTTAGCATATATGAACTCAAAATTTTCATTTTTTTGTGCCTTATATCTTTTTTGTTTACAGGAAAAATGGGAGAGTGAAAACTATAGTTTGGATCTGAAAATGAATTTGAACATCCAAAATGGAAATGCAGAAATGCTGAGAGAGATAGTTCCAAAAAGTATATGTGATTTTTAACGATAGGCAAAAAGTGGGTTGTTTGGCTCTTGTAAATATCCAACCACTTGACAATTTGATTTCTTCTACTCCATGAAATTTTTGGATCATTAGGTCCACTTGGATCCTCAACATGTTTCTGGCATACATATCCACCACACTTAAAGCATGTTAAGATCTGTTAGAAGTCCCTTTCCTATAAAATTCCACCAAGCATATTATTAGGGGTTGTACTAATGGAATTTCCCAAACATGGATAACAAAACCTAGGAGTTCATTTTTACTGAGTGAAATAATTTTCAAATTTTTTTTCCAAACTTGAACTCTAAAATTTTCATTTTGTTATGCCTTTTATCTTTTTTGTTTACGAGAAATATGGGAGAGTCAAAACTCAAGTTTGGATCTGAAAACAAATTTTAACATCCAAAATGGAAATGCACATATGCTGGGAGAGATAGTTCCAAAAAGTATAAGTGATTTTTAAAGATAGGCTAAAAGTGGGTTGTTTGGCCCTGGTAGATATTCAACCACATGCGAATTCGATTTTTTCTACTCCTTGAAATTTTTGGATCATTAGGTCCACTTGCATCCTAGACATGTTTCTGGCATGCATATCCACCACACTTAAAGCATGTTAGGATCAGTTAGAAGTCCCTTTCCTATAAAATTCCAGCAAGCTTATTATTAGGAGTTGTACTAGTGGAATTTCCCAAACAAGGATAACGAAACCTTGGAGTTAATTTTTAGTGCGTGAAATAATTTTCAAATTTCTTTAGCATACAACAACTCTAAAATTTTCATTTTGTTATGCCTTATATCTTTTTTGTTTACGAGAAAAATGGGAGAGTGAAAACTCAAGTTTAGATCTGGAAACAAATTTGAACATCCAATATGGAAATGCACAAATGCTGAGAGAGATAGTTCCAAAAATTATCTGTGATTTTTAAGGGCAAACAAAAAGTGGGTTGTTTGGATCTGGTAAATATCCAACCACTTGAGAATTTGATTTTTTCTACTCCTTGGAATTTTTGGATCATTAGGTCCACTTGCATTCTCAACATGTTTCTAGCATGCATATCCACCACACTTAAACAATGTTAGGATCAGTTAGAAGTCCCTTTCCTATAAAATTCCACCAAGATAATTATTAGGGGTGGTACTAGTGGAATTTTCCAAGCATGGATAAAAAAACCTCGGAGTTGATTTTTAGTGTGTGAAACAATTTTCAAATTTTTTTTGCATACATGAACTCTAAAATATTTCTATTGTTATGCCTTTTACCTTTTTTGTTTATGAGAAAAATGGGAGAGTGAAAACTCAAGTTTGGATTTGAAATCAAATTTGAACATCCAAAATGGAAATCCACAAATGCTGAGAGAGATAGTTCCAAAAAGTATCTGTGATTCTTAAGGATTGGCAAAAAATTTGTTGTTTGGCTCTGGTAAATATCCAATCACTTGAGAATTTGATTTTTTCTACTCCTTGAAATTTTTGGATCATTAGGTCCACTTGCATCCTCAATATGTTTTTGGCATGCATATCCACCACACTTAAAGCATGTTAGGATCAGTTAGAAGTCCCTTCCCTATAAAATTCCAGCAAGCTTATTATTAGGGGTTGTACTAGTGGAATTTCCCAAACATGGATAACAAGTCCTTGGAGTTTATTTTTAGTGCGTGAAATAATTTTCAAATTTTTTTTGCATACATGAACTCTAAAATTTTCATTTTGTTATGCTTTATATCTTTTTTTTTACGAGAAAAATGGAAGAGTGAAAACACAAGTTTGGATCTGAAAAAAAATTTGACCATCCAAAATGAAAATGCACAAATGCTGAGAAAGATAGTTCGAAAAAGTATCTGTGATTTTTAAGGATAGGCAAAAAGTGGGTTGTTTGGCCCTGGTAAATATCCGACCACTTGAGAATTTGATTTTTTACTCCTTGAAATTTTTGGATCATTTGGTCCACTTGCATCCTCAACATGTTTCTTGCAAGCGTATCCACCACACTTAAAGCATATTAGGATCAGTTAGAAGTCCCTTTCCTATAAAATTCCACCAAGCTTATTATTAGGGGTTGTACTAGTGGAATTTCCAAAACATGGAAAACAAAACCTCAGAGTTCATTTTTAGTGTGTGAAATAATTTTCAAATTTTTTTGCCATACATGAACTCTATAATATTCTTTTTGTTAAGCCTTATATCTTTTTTGTTTACGAGAAAAATGGGAGAGTGAAAACTCAAGTGTGGATCTGAAAACAAATTTGAACATCCAAAATGGAAATGCACAAATGCTGAGAGAGATCGTTACAAATAGTATATGTGATTTTTAAGGATTGGAAAAAAGTGGGTTGTTTGGCTCTGGTAAATATCCAACAACTTGAGAATTTGATTTTTTCTATTCCTTGAAATTTTAGGATCATTAGGTCCACTTGCATCCTCAACATGTTTCTGGCATGCAAATCCACCACACTTAAAGCATGTTAGGATCAGTTAGAAGTCCATTTCGTATAAAATTCCACCAAGCTTTTTATTAGGGGTTGTATTAGTGGAATTTCCCAAATATGGATAACAAAACCTTGGAGTTCATTTTTAGTGCGTGAAATAATTTTCAAATTTTTTTTGCATCCTGAATTCCAAAATTTTCATTTTGTTGTGCCATATAACTTTTTTTTTTTTGAGAAAAATGGGAGTGTGAAAACTCAAGTTTGGATCTGAAAACTAATTTGAACATCCAAAATGGAAATGCACAAATGCTAAGAGAGATAGTTCCAAAAAGTATCTGTGATTTTTAAGGATAGGCAAAAAGTGGGTTGTTTGGCCCTAGTAAATATCCAACCACTTGGAAATTTGATTTTTTCTACTCCTTGAAATTTTTGGATCATTAGGTCCACTTGCATCCTCAACATGTTTCTGGCATGCATATCGACCACATTTAAAGCATGTTAGGATTAGTTAGACGTCCCTTTCCGATAAAATTCCACCAAGCTTAGTATTAGGGGTTGTACTAGTGGAATCTCCTAAGAAAGGATAAAAAACCTCGGAGTTCATTTTTAGTGCGTGAAATAATTTTCAAATTTTTTTGCATACATGAACTCAAAAATTTTCATTTTGTTTTGCCTTATATCTTTTTTGGTTTACGAGAAATATGGGAGAGTGAAAACTCAAGTTTGGATCTGAAAAAAAACTTTAACATCCAAAATGGAAATGCACAAATGCTGAGAGATATAGTTCCAAAAAGTATCTGTGCTTTTAAGGAAAGGTAATAAGTTGGTTGTTTGGCTCTTGTAAATATCCAACCACTTGAGAATTTGATTTTTTCTACTCCTTGAAATTTTAGGATCATTAGGTCCACTTGCATCCTCAACTTCTTTCTGGCATGCATATCCACCACACTTGAAGCACGTTAGGATCAGTTAGAAGTCCCTTTCCTATAAAATTCCACAAAGCTTATTATTAGGGGTCTTAGTGGTGGAATTTCTCAAACTTGGATAACAAAACCTTGGAGACAATTTTTAGAGCGTGAAATAATTTTTAAATTTTTTCTTGCATACATGAACTCTTAAATTTTCATTTTGTTATGCCTTATATCTTTTTTGTTTACGTGAAAAATGGGAGAGTGGAAACTCAAGTTTGGATCTGAAAACAAATTTGAACATCCAAAATGGAAATGCACAAATGCTGAGAGAGATAGTTCCAAAAAGTATCTTTGATTTTTAAGGATAGGCAAAAAGTGGGTTGTTGGGCTCTAGGGTAAATATCCAACAACTTGATAATTTGATTTTTTACTGCTTGAAATTTTTGGATCATTAGGTCTACTTGCATCCTAAACATGTTTCTGGCATGCATATCCACCACACTTAAAGCATGTTAAGATCAATTAGAAGTCCCTTTCTTATAAAATTCCACCAAGCTTATTATTAGGGGTTGTACAAGTGGAATTTCCCTAGCATGGATAACAAAACCACGGAGTTCATTTTTAGTGTGTGAAAGAAATTTCAATTTTTTTTGCATACATGAACTCTAAAATTTTCATGTTGTTATACCTTATATCTTTTTTGTTTACGAGAAAAATGGGAGAGTGAAAACACATGTTTGGATCTGAAAACAAATTTGAACATTCAAAATAGAAATGCACAAATGCCGAAAGAGGTAGTTCCAAAAAGTATCTGTGATTTTTAAGGACTGGCAGAAAGTGGGTTGTTTGGCTCTGGTAAATATCCAACCACTTGAGAATTTGATTTTTTCTACTCCTTGAAATTTTTTGATCATTAGGTCCTCTTGCATCCTCAACATGTTTCTGGCATGCATATCCACCACACTTAAAGCATGTTAGGATCAGTTAGAAGTTCCTTTCCTATAAAATTCATCCAAGCTTATTATTAGGGGTTGTATTAGTGGAATTTCCCAAACAAGGATAACAAAATGTTGGAGTTCATTTTTAGTGCGTGAAATAATTTTCAAATTTTTTTCGCATACATGAATTCTGAAATTTTCATTTTGATATGCCTTATATCTTTTTTGTTTACAAGAAAAATGGGAGAGTGAAAACTCAAGTTTGGATCTGAAAACAAATATGAACATCCAAATTAGAAATGCGCAGGTGCTGAGAGAGGTAGTTCCAAAAAGTAACTGTGATTTTTAAGGACAGGCAAAAAGTGGGTTGTTTGTCTCTCGTAAATATCCAACAACTTGAGAATTTGATTTTTTCTACTCCTTGAAATTTTTGGATCATTAGGTCCACTTGCATCCTAAATATGTTTCTGGCATGCATATCCACCACGCTTAAAGCATGTTAGGATCAGTTAGAAGTCCCTTCCCTATAAAATTCCACCCAACTTATTATTAGGGGTTGTACTAGTGGAATTTCCCAAACATGGATAATAAAACCTTGGAGTTCATTTTTAGTGCGTGAAATAATTTTCAAATTTTTTTTGCATACATGAACTCTAAAATTTTCATTTTGTTATGCCTTATAACTTTTTTGTTTAAGTGAAAAATGGGAGAGAGAAAACTCTAGTTTGGATCTGAAAACAAATTTGAACATCCAAAATGGAAATGCACAATTGCTGAGAGCGATAGTTCCAAAAAGTATCTGTGATTTTTAAGGATAGGCAAAAAGTGGGTTGTTTGGCCCAGGTAAATATCCAACCACTTGAGAATTTGATTTTTTCTACTCCTTGAAATTTTTGGTTCATTAGGTCCACTTGCATCCTCAACATGTTACTGGCATGCATATCCACCACACTTAAAGCATGTTAGGATAAGTTAGAAATCCATTTCCTATAAATTTCACCAAGCTTATTATTAGGGATTGTACTAGTGGAATTTCCCAAGCATGGATAATAAAACCTCGGAGTTCATTTTTAGTGTGTGAAATAATTTTCAAATTTTTTTTGCATACATGAACTCAAAAATTTTCATTTTTATATACCTTATATCTTTTTTGTTTACGACAAAAATGGGAGCGTGAAAAATCAAGTTTGGATCTGAAAACAAATTTGAACATCCAAAATGGAAATGCACAAATGCTGAGAGAGAGAGTTCCAAAAAGTTTCTGTGATTTTTAAGGACGGGCAAAAAGTGGGTTGTTTTGCCCTAGTAGATATCAATCCACTTGAGAATTTGATTTTTTGTACTCCTTGAAATTTTTGGATGATTAGGTCCACTTGCATCCTCAACATGTTTCTGGCATGCATATCCACCACATTTAAAGCATGTTAGGATCACTAAGAAGTCCATTTCCTATAAAATTCCTGCAAGCTTATTATTAGGGGTTGTACTAGTGGAATTTCCCAAACAAGGATAACAAAACATCAGAGTTCATTTTTAGTGCGTGAAATAATTTTCAAATTTTTTTTGCAAACATGAACTCATAAATTTTCATTTTGTTATGCCTTATATCTTTTTTTAACGAGAAAAATGGGAGAGTGAAAACTCAAATTTGGATCTGAAAACAAATTTGAACATCCAAAATAGAAATGCACAAATGCTGAGATAGGTAGTTCCAAAAAGTATTTGTGATTTTTAAGAACTGGCAAAAAGTCTGTTGTTTTGCCCTAGTAGATATCAATCCACTTGAGAATTTGATTTTTTCTACTCCTTGAAATTTTTGGATCATTAGGTTCACTTGCATCCTCAACATGTTTCTGGCATGCATATCCACCACACTTAAAGCATGTTAGGATCAGTTAGACGTCCATTTCCTATAAAATTCCTGCAAGCTTATTATTAGGGGTTGTACAAGTGAAATTTCCCAAACATGGATAATAAATCCTTGAAGATCATTTTTAGTGCAAGAAATAATTTCTAAATTTTTTTTGCATACATGAACTCTAAAATTTTCATTTTGTTATGCCTTATATCTTTTTTGTTTACGAGAAAAATGGGAGAGTGAAAACTCATGTTTGGATCTCAAAAAAAAATTTAACATCCAAAATGGAAATGCATAAATACCAAGAAGAGATTGTTCCAAAAAGTATCGACGATTTTTTAGGATAGGAAAAAAGTTGGTTGTTTGGCCCTGGTAGATATCCAACCACTTGAGAAATTTATTTTTTCTACTCCATGAAATTTTTGGATCATTAGGTCCACCTGCATCCTCAACATGTTTCTGGCATGCATATCCACCACACTTAAAGCATGTTAGGATCAGTTAGAAGTCCCTTTCCTATAAAATTCCACCAAGCTTATTATTAGGGCTTGTACTAGTGGAATTTCCAAAACATGGATAACAAAACCTCGGAGTTCATTTTTAGTGCGTGAAATAATTTCCAAATTTTTTTTGCATACATGAAATCTAAAATTTTCATTTTTTTATGCCTTTCATCTTTTTTTTTTTACGAGAAAAATGGGAGAGTGCAAACTCAAGTTTGGATCTGAAAACAAATTTGAACATCCAAAATAAAAATGCACAAATGCTGAGAGAGGTAGTTCCAAAAAGTATTTGTGATTTTTAAGGACTGGCAAAAAGTTGGTTGTTTGTTTCACGTAAATATCCAACCACTTGAGAATTTGATTTTTTCTACTCCTTGAAATCTTAGGATCATGAGGTCCACTTGCATCCTCAACATGTTTCTGGCAAGCATATCCACCACACTTAAAGCATGTTAGGATCAGTTAGAAGTCCCTTTCCTATAAAATTCCAGCTAGCTTATTATTAGGGGTTGTACTAGTGGAATTTCCCAAATATGGACAACAAAACCATGGAGTTCATTTTTAGTGCGTAAAATAATTTTCAATTTTTTTTTGTATACTTGAACTCCTAAATTTTCATTTTGTTATGCCTTATATCTTTTTTTGTTTACGAAAAAAATGGGAGAGTTAAAACTCAAGTTTGGATCTGAAAACAAATTTGAACATCCAAAATGGAAATGCACAAATGTTGAGAGAGATAGTTCCAAAAAGTAACTGTGATTTTTAAGGATAGTCAAAAAGTTGGTTGTTGGGCCCTCGTAAATATCCAACCACTTGAGAATATTATTTTTTACTCCTTTAAATTTTTGGATGATTAGGTCCACTTGCATCCTCAACATGTTTCTGGCATCCATATCCACCAGACTTAAAGCATATTAGGTTCAATTAGAAATCCCTTTCCTATAAAATTCCTCCAAGCTTATTATTAGGGGTTGTACTAGTAGAATTTCCCCAACATGGATAAGAAAACCTTGGAGTTCATTTTTAGTGCGTGAAATAATTTTCAAATTTGTTTTGCCTACAAGAACTCTAAAATTTTCATTTTGTTCTGCCTTATATCTTTTTTTTTTACGAGAAAAATGGGAGAGTGAAAACACAAGTTTGGATCTGAAAACAAATTTGAAGATCCAAAATGGAAATACACAAATGCTGAGAGAGGTAGTTCCAAAAAGTATCTATAATTTTTAAGGACTGTCAAAAAGTGGGTTGTTTGTCTCTGGTAAATATCAAACCACTTGAGAATTTGATTTTTTCTACTCCTTGAAATTGTTGGATCATTAGGTCTACTTGCATCCTCAAATTGTTTCTGGCATGCATATCCACCACACTTAAAGCATGTTAGGATCAGTTAGAAGTCCCTTTCCTATAAAATTCCAAGCTTATTATTAGGGGTTGTACTAGTGGAATTTCCCAAACATGGATAACAAAACCTTGGAGTTCATTTTTAGAGTGTCAAATAATTTTCAATTTTTTTTTTTTTGTATACATGAACTCCTAAATTTTCATTTTGATATGCCTTATACCTTTTTTGTTTACGAGAAAAATGGGAGAGTGAAAACTCAAGTTTGGATCTGAAAACAAATTTGAACATCCAAAATGGAAATGCACAAATGTTGAGAGAGATAGTTCCAAAAGGTTTCTGTGATTTTTAACGATAGTCAAAAAGTTGGTTGTTTGGCCCTGGTAAATATCCAACCACTTGAGAATTTGATTTTTTAGTCCTTGAAATTTTTGGATCGTTTGGTCCACTTGCATCCTCAACATGTTTCTGGCATGCATACCCGCCACACTTAAAGCATATTAGGTTCAGTTAGAAGTCCTTTTCCTACAAAATTCCACCAAGCTTATTATTAGGGGTTGTACTAGTGGAATTTCCCAAACATGGATAAGAAAACCTTGAAGTTCATTTTTAGCGCGTTAAATAATTTTCAAATTTTTTTTGCATACATGAACTCTTAAATTTTCATTTTGTTATGCCTTATATATTTTTTGTTTACGAGAAAAATGGGAGAGTGAAAAATCAAGATTGGATCTGAAAACAAATTTGAACATCCAAAATAGAAATGCAGAAATGCTGAGGGAGGTAGTTCCAAAAAGTATCTGTGATTTTTAAGGACTAGCCAAAAGTGGGTTCCTTGTCTCAGGTAAATATCCAACCACTTAAGAATTTTATTTTTCCTATTCCTTGAAATTTTTGGATCATTACGTCTACTTGAATTCTCAACATTTTTCTGGCATGCATATCCACCACACATAAAGCATGTTAAGATCAGTTAGAAGTCTCTTTCCTATAAAATTCTACCAAGCTTATTATTAGGGGTTGTACTACTGGAATTTCCCAAACATGGATAACAAAACCTTGGAGTTCCTTTTTAGTGCTTGAAAGAATTTTCTAATTTTTTTTGCACACATGAACTCTAAAATTTTCATTTTGTTATGTCTTATATCTTTTTTGTTTACGAGAAAAATGGGAGAGTGAACACTCCAGTTTGGATCTGAAAACAAAATTGAACTTACAAAATGGAAATGCATAAATGCTGAGAGAGATAGTTCCAAAAAGTATCTGTGATTTTAAAGGATAGGCAAAAAGTGGGTTGTTTGGCTCTGGTAAATATCAAACCACTTGAGAATTTGATTTTTTCTACTCCTTGAAATTTTTAGATCATTAGGTCCACTTGCAGCCTCAACATGTTTATGGCATGCATATCCACCACACTTAAAGCATGTTAGGGTTAGTTAAAAGTCTCTTTCCTATAAAATTCCACCAAGCTCATTATTAGGGGTTGTACTAGTGGAATTTCTTAAACATGGATAACAAATCCTTGCAGTTCATTTTTAGTGCGTGAAATAATTTAAAATTTTTTTTTGCATTCATTAACTCTAAAATTTTCATTTTGTTATGCCTTATATCTTTTTTGTTTACGAGAAAAATGGGAGAGTGAAAACTCAAGTTTGGATCTGAAAACAAATTTGAACATCCAAAATGGAAATGCACAAATACTGAGAGCGATAGTTCCAAAAAGTATCTATGATTTTTATGCATAGGCAAAAAGTGGGTTCTTTGGCCCAGGTAAATATCCAACCACTTGAGAATTTGATTTTTCTACTCCTTGAAATTTTTGGATCATTAGGTCCACTAGCATCCTCAACAAGATTTGCCATGCATATCCACCATACTTAAAACATGTTAAGATCAGTTAGAAGTCCATTTCCTATAAAATTCCACCAAGCTTTTTATTAGGGGTTGTACTAGTGGAATTTCCCAAACATGGATAACAAAACCTTGGAGTTCATTTTTAGTGTGTTAAATAATTTTCAAATTTTTTTGCATACATGGACTCTAAAATTTTCATTTTGTTATGCCTTATATCTTTTTTGCTTACGAGAAAATTGGGAGAGTGAAAACTCAAGTTTGCATCTGAAAACAAATTTGAACATCCAAAATAGAAATGCAGAAATGCTGAGAGAGGTAGTTCCAAAAAGTATCTGTGATTTTTAAGGACTGGCAAAAAGTGGGTTCTTTGTCTCAGGTAAATATCCAACCACTTGAGAATTTGATTTTTCCTATTCCTTGAAATTTTAGGATCATTACGTCAACTTGCATTCTCAACATGTTTCTGGCATGCATATCCACCACACTTAAAAGCATGTTAGGATCAGTTAGAAGTTTCTTCCCTATAAAATTCCTCCAAGCTTATTATTAGGGGTTGTGCTAGTGGAATTTCCCAACCATGGATAACAAAACCTCGCAGTTCATTTTTAGTGTGTGAAATAATTTTCAAATTTTTTTTGCATATTTGAACTCTAAAATTTTCATTTTGTTATGCCTTATATCTTTTTTGTTTACGAGAAAAATGGGAGAGTGAAAACTCCAGTTTGGATCTGAAAACAAATTTGAACATCCAAAATAGAACTGCACAAATGCTGAGAGAGGTAGTTCAAAAGAGTATCTGTGATTTTTAAGGACAGGCAAAAAGTGGGTTGTTTGGCTCTGTTAAATATCCAACCACTTGATAATTTGATTTTTTCTACAGATTGAAATTTTTGGATCATTAAGTCCACTTGCATCCTCAACATGTTTTTGGCATGCATCTCCACCACACTTAAAGCATGTTAGGATCAGTTAGAAGTCCCTTTCCTATAAAATTCCACCAAGCTTTTTATTTGGGGTTGTACTAGTGGAATTTCCCAAACGTGGATAACAAAACCATGGAGTTCATTTTTAGAGCGTGTAATAATTTTCAAATTTTTTTTGCATACATGAACTCTAAAATTTTCATTTTGTTATGCCTTATATCTTTTTTGTGTACGAGAAAAATGGAAATGCACAAATGCTGAGTGAGATAGTTCCAAAAAGTATCTGTGATTTTTAAGGATAGGCTAAAAGTGGGTTGTTTGGCCCTGGTAAACATCCAACCACATGAGAATTCGATTTTTCTACTCCTTGAAATTTTAGCATCATTAGGACCACTTGCATCCTCAACATGTTTCTGGCATGCATATCCACCAGACTTAAAGCATGTTAGGATTAGTTAGAAGTCCCTTTCCTATAAAGTTCCACAAAGCTTATTATTAGGGGTTGTACTAGTGGAATTTCCCAAACATGGATAAGAAAACCTTGGAGTTCATTTTTTGTTCGTAAAATAATTTTCAATGTTTTTATGCATACATGAACTCTAAAATTTTCATTTTGTTATGCCTTATATCTTTTTTGTTTACGAGAAAAATGGGAGAGTGAAAACTCAAGTTTGGATCTGAAAACAAATTTGAACATCCAAAATGGAAATGCACAAATGCTGAGAGAGATAGTTCCAAAAAGTATCTGTGATTTTTAAGGACAGGCAAAAAGTGGATTGTTTGGCTCTGGTAAATATCCAACCACTTGAGCATTTGATTTTTTAGTCCTTGAAATTTTTGGATCATTAGGTCCACTTGCATCCTCAACGTGTTTCTGGCATGCATATCCACCACCCTTAAAGCATGTTAGGATCAGTTAGAAGTCCCTTTCCTATAAAATTCAGCCAAGCTTATTATTAGGGGTTGTACTAGTGGAATTTCCCAAACAAGGACAACAAAACGTTGGAGTTCATTTTTAGTGCGTGAAATAATTTTCAATTTTTTTTTTTGTATACATGAACTCCTAAATTTTCATTTTGTTATGCCTTATATCTTTTTTGTTTATGAGAAAAAATGGAGAGTGAAAACTCAAGTTTGGATCTGAAAACAAATTTGAACATCCAAAATGGAAATGCACAAATGTTGAGAGAGATAGTTCCAAAAAGTATCCGTGATTTTTAAGGATAGACAAAAAGTGGGTTGTTTGGCCCAGGTAAATATCCAACCATTTGAGAATTTGATTTTTTACTCCTTGAAAATTTTTGATCATTAGGGCCACTTGCTTCCTCAACATGTTTCTGGCATGCATATCCACCACACTTAAAGCATGTTAGGATCACTTAGAAGTCCCTTTCCTATAAAATTCCACAAAGCTTATTATTAGGGGTTGTACAAGTGGAATTTCCCAAACATGGATAAGAAAACCTTGGAGTTCATTTTTTGTTCGTAAAATAATTTTCAACGTTTTTATGCATACATGAACTCGAAAATTTTCATTTTGTTATGCCTTATATCTTTTTTGTTTACGAGAAAAATGGGAGAGTGAAAAATCAAGTTTGGATCTGGAAACAAATTTGAACATCCAAAATGGAAATGCACAAATGCTGAGAGAGATAGTTCCAAAAAGTATTTGTGATTTTTAAGGACAGGCAAAAAGTGGATTGTTTGGCTCTGGTAAATATCCAACCACTTGAGCATTTGATTTTTTAGTCCTTGAAATTTTTGGATCATTAGGTCCACTTGCATCCTCAACGTGTTTCTGGCATGCATATCCACCACCCTTAAAGCATGTTAGGATCAGTTAGAAGTCCCTTTCCTATAAAATTCAGCCAAGCTTATTATTAGGGGTTGTACAAGTGGAATTTCCCAAACAAGGATAACAAAACCTTGGAGTTCATTTTTAGTGCGTGAAATAATTTTCAATTTTTTTGTTTTGTATACATGAACTCCTAAATTTTCATTTTGTTATGTCTTATATCTTTTTTGTTTACGAGAAAAAATGGAGAGTGAAAACTTAAGTTTGGATCTGAAAAAAAATTTGAACATCCAAAATGGAAATGCACAAATGTTGAGAGAGATAGTTCCAAAAAGTATCCGTGATTTTTAAGGATAGACAAAAAGTGGGTTGTTTGGCCCTGGTTAATATCCAACCATTTGAGAATTTGATTTTTTACTCCTTGAAAATTTTTGATCATTAGGGCCACTTGCTTCCTCAACATGTTTCTTGCATGCATATCCACCATACTTAAAGCATGTTAGGATCAGTTAGAAGTCCCTTTCCTATAAAATTCCACAAAGCTTATTATTAGGGGTTGTACTAGTGGAATTTCCCAAACAAGGATAAGAAAACCTTGGAGTTCATTTTTTGTTCGTAAAATAATTTTCAACGTTTTTATGCATACTTGAACTCTAAAATTTTCATTTTGTTATGCCTTATATCTTTTTTGTTTACGAGAAAAATGGGAGAGTGAAAACTCAAGTTTGGATCTGAAAACAAATTTGAATATCCAAAATGGAAATGCACAAATGCTGAGAGAGATAGTTCCAAAAAATATCTGTGATTTTTAAGGATAGGCAAAAAGTGGATTGTTTGGCTCTGGTAAATATCCAACCACTTGAGCATTTGATTTTTTTGTCCTTGAAATTTTTGGATCATTAGGTCCACTTGCATCCTCAACGTGTTTCTGGCATGCATATCCACCACCCTTAAAGCATGTTAGGATCAGTTAGAAGTCCCTTTCCTATAAAATTCAGCCAAGCTTATTATTAGGGGTTGTACTAGTGGAATTTCCCAAACATGGATAACAAAACGTTGGAGTTCATTTTTAGTGCGTATAATAATTTTCAATTTTTTTTTGCATACATGAACTCTAAAATTTTCATTTTTTTATGCCTTATATCTTTTTTGTTTACTAGAAAAATGGGAGAATGAAAACGGAAGTTTGGATCTTAAAACAAATTTGAACATCCAAAATAGAAATGCAAAAATGCTGAGAGAGATAGTTCCAAAAAGTATCTGTGATTTATAAGGATAGGCTAAAAGTGGGTTGTTTGGCCCTGGTAGATATCCAACCACTTGAGAATTCGATTTTTTCTACTCCTTGAAATTTTTGGATCATTAGGTCCACTTGCATCCTCATCATCTTTCTGGCATGCATATCCACCACACTGAAAGCATGTTAGGATCAGTTTGAAGTCCCTTTCCCATAAAATTCTACCAAGCTTATTATTAGGGGTTGTTCTAGTGGAATTTCCCTAAAAAGGATAAGAAAACCTTGGAGTTCATTTTTAGTGCATGAAATAATTTTCAATTTTCTTTTGTATACATGAACTCCTAAATTTTCATTTTGTTATGCGTTATATCTTTTTTGTTTACGAGAAAAATGGGAGAGTGAAACCTCAAGTTTGGATCTGAAAACAAATTTGAACATCCAAAATGGAAATGCACAAATGTTGAGAGAGATAGTTCCAAAAAGTATCTATGATTTTTAAGGATAGAAAAAAAGTGGGTTGTTTGGTCCTGGTAATTATCCAACCATTTGAGAATTTGAATTTTTACTCCTTGAAAAATTTGGATCATTAGGTGCACTTGCATCTTCAACATGTTTCTAGCATGCATATCCACCACACTTAAACAATGTCAGGATCAGTTAGAAGTCCCTTTCCTATAAAATTCCACCAAACTTATTATTAGGGGTTGTACTAGTGGAATTTCCCAAACTCTAGAATTTTTATTTTGTGATGCCTTATATCTTTTTTCTTTACGAGAAAAATGGGAGAGTGAAAACACAAGTTTAGATCTGGAAACAAATTTGAACATCCAAAAAGGAAATGCACAAATGCTGAGAGAGATAGTTCAAAAAATTATATGTGATTTTTAAGGACAAACAAAAAGTGGGTTGTTTGGATCTAGTAAATATCCAACCACTTGAAATTTGATTTTTTCTAGTACTTGAAATTTTTGGATCATTAGGTCCACTTGCATCCTCAACATGTTTCTGGCATGCATATCCACCACACTTAAAGCATGTTAGGATCAGTTTGAAGTCCCTTTCCCATAAAATTCTACCAAGCTTATTATTAGGGGTTGTACTAGTGGAATTTCCCTAAAAAGGATAAGAAAACCTTGGAGTTCATTTTTAGTGCATGAAATAATTTTCAATTTTCTTTTGTATACATGAACTCCTAAATTTTCATTTTGTTATGCGTTATATCTTTTTTGTTTACGAGAAAAATGGGAGAGTGAAACCTCAAGTTTGGATCTGAAAACAAATTTGAACATCCAAAATGGAAATGCACAAATGTTGAGAGAGATAGTTCCAAAAAGTATCTATGATTTTTAAGGGTAGAAAAAAAGTGGGTTGTTTGGCCCTGGTAATTATCCAACCATTTGAGAATTTGAATTTTTACTCCTTGAAAAATTTGGATCATTAGGTCCACTTGCATCTTCAACATGTTTCTAGCATGCATATCCACCACACTTAAACAATGTCAGGATCAGTTAGAAGTCCCTTTCCTATAAAATTCCACCAAACTTATTATTAGGGGTTGTACTAGTGGAATTTCCCAAACTCTAGAATTTTTATTTTGTGATGCCTTATATCTTTTTTCTTTACGAGAAAAATGGGAGAGTGAAAACACAAGTTTAGATCTGGAAACAAATTTGAACATCCAAAAAGGAAATGCACAAATGCTGAGAGAGATAGTTCCAAAAATTATATGTGATTTTTAAGGACAAACAAAAAGTGGGTTGTTTGGATCTAGTAAATATCCAACCACTTGAAATTTGATTTTTTCTACTACTTGAAATTTTTGGATCATTAGGTTCACTTGCATCCTCAACATGTTTCTGGCATGCATATCCACCACACTTAAAGCATGTTAAGATCACTCAGAAGTCCCTTTCCTATAAAATTCCACCAAGCTTATGATTAGGGGTTGTACTACTGGAATTTTCCAAGCATGGATAACAAAACCTTGGAGTTCATTTTTAGTGGGTGAAACTATTTTCAAATTTTTTTTGCATACATGAAGTCTAAAATTTTTCTATTCTTATGCCTTATATCTTTTTTGTTTATGAGAAAAATGGGAGAGTGAAAACTCAAGTTTGGATCTGAAAACAAATTTGAACATCCAAAATGGAAATGCACAACTGTTGAGAGAGATAGTTCCAAAAAGTATCTGTGATTTTCAAGGATAGGCAAAAAGTGGGTTGTTTGGCCCTAGTTAATATCCAACCACTTGAGAATTTGATTTTTTCTACTCCATCAAATTTATGGATCATTACGTCCACTTGCAACCTCAACATGTTTCTTGCATGCATATCCACCACACTTAAAGCATGTTAGGATCAGTTAGACATCCCTTTTCTATAAAATTCAACCAATCTTATTATGAGGGGTTGTACTAGTGGAATTTCCCAAGCATGGATATCAAAACCTTGGAGTTCATTTTTAGTGGGTGAAATAATTTTCAAATTTTTTTTGAATAGATGAACTCTTAAATTTTCATTTTGTTTGCCTTATATCTTTTTTGTTTACGAGAAAAATGGGAGAGTGAAAACTCAAGTTTGGATCTGAAAACAAATTTGAACATCCAAAAAGGAAATGCACAAATGCTGAGAGACATAGTTCCAAAAAGTATCTGTGATTTTTAAGGATAGGCAAAAAGTGGGTTGTTTGGCCCTCGTAAATATCCAACAACTTGAGAATTTGATGTTTTCCACTCCTTCATATTTTTGGATCATTAGGTCCACTTTCATCCTCAACATATTTCTGGCATACATATCCACCACACTTAAAGCATGTTAAGATCAGTTAGAAGTCCCTTTCCTTTAAAATTCCTCAAAGCATATTATTAGCGGTTGTACTAATGGAATTTCCAAAACAGGGATAAAAAACCTTGGAGTTCATTTTTAGTGAGTGAAATAATTTTCAAATTTTTTTTCCATACTTAAAGTCTAAAATTTTCATTTTGTTACGCCTTATATCTTTTTTGTTTACGAGAAAAATGGGGGAGTGAAAATTCAAGTTTGGATCGGAAAACAATTTTGAACATCCAAAAAGGAAATGCACAAATGCTGGGAGAGAGAGTTCCAAAAAGTATCTGTGATTTTTAAGGATAGGCTAAAGGTGGGTTCTTTGGCCCTGGTAAATATCCAACCACTTTAGAATTTGATTTTTTCTACTCCTTGAAATTTTTGGATCATTAGGTCTACTTGGATCCTCAACATGTTTCTGGCATGCATATCCACCACACTTAAAGCATGTTAGGATGAGTTAGAAGTCCCTTTCGTACAAAATTCCACCAAGCTTATTATTAGAGGTTGTACTAGTGGAATTTCCCAAACATGGACAACAAAACCTTGGAGTTCAGTTTTAGTGAGTGAAATAATTTTGAAATTGTTTTTAATACTTGAACTCTAAAATTTTCATTTTGTTATGCGTTATATCTTTTTTGTTTACGAGAAAAATGGGAGAGTGAAAACTCAAGTTTAGGTCTGAAAACAAATTTGAACATCCAAAATGGAAATGCACAAATGCTGAGAGAGATTGTTCCAAAAAGTATTTGTGATTTTTAAGGATAGGCAAAAAGTGGGTTGTTTGGCCCTATTAAATATCCCACCAATTGAGAATTTGATTTTCTCTTCTCCTTGAAATTTTTGGATCATTAGGTACACTTGCATCCTCAACATGTCTCTGGCATGCATATCGACCACACTTAAAGCATGTTAAGATCAGTTAGAGGTCCCTTTCCTATAAAATTCCACCAAACTTATTATTAGGGCTTGTACTAGTGGAATTTCCCTAGTATGGATAATAAAACCTTTGAGTTCATTTTTAGTGCGTGAAATAATTTTCAATTTTTTTTAGCATATATGAACTCAAAATTTTCATTTTTTTGTGCCTTATATCTTTTTTGTTTACAGGAAAAATGGGAGAGTGAAAACTATAGTTTGGATCTGAAAATGAATTTGAACATCCAAAATGGAAATGCAGAAATGCTGAGAGAGATAGTTCCAAAAAGTATATGTGATTTTTAACGATAGGCAAAAAGTGGGTTGTTTGGCTCTTGTAAATATCCAACCACTTGACAATTTGATTTCTTCTACTCCATGAAATTTTTGGATCATTAGGTCCACTTGGATCCTCAACATGTTTCTGGCATACATATCCACCACACTTAAAGCATGTTAAGATCTGTTAGAAGTCCCTTTCCTATAAAATTCCACCAAGCATATTATTAGGGGTTGTACTAATGGAATTTCCCAAACATGGATAACAAAACCTAGGAGTTCATTTTTACTGAGTGAAATAATTTTCAAATTTTTTTTCCAAACTTGAACTCTAAAATTTTCATTTTGTTATGCCTTTTATCTTTTTTTTTTACGAGAAATATGGGAGAGTCAAAACTCAAGTTTGGATCTGAAAACAAATTTTAACATCCAAAATGGAAATGCACATATGCTGGGAGAGATAGTTCCAAAAAGTATAAGTGATTTTTAAAGATAGGCTAAAAGTGGGTTGTTTGGCCCTGGTAGATATTCAACCACATGCGAATTCGATTTTTTCTACTCCTTGAAATTTTTGGATCATTAGGTCCACTTGCATCCTAGACATGTTTCTGGCATGCATATCCACCACACTTAAAGCATGTTAGGATCAGTTAGAAGTCCCTTTCCTATAAAATTCCAGCAAGCTTATTATTAGGAGTTGTACTAGTGGAATTTCCCAAACAAGGATAACGAAACCTTGGAGTTAATTTTTAGTGCGTGAAATAATTTTCAAATTTCTTTAGCATACAACAACTCTAAAATTTTCATTTTGTTATGCCTTATATCTTTTTTGTTTACGAGAAAAATGGGAGAGTGAAAACTCAAGTTTAGATCTGGAAACAAATTTGAACATCCAATATGGAAATGCACAAATGCTGAGAGAGATAGTTCCAAAAATTATCTGTGATTTTTAAGGGCAAACAAAAAGTGGGTTGTTTGGATCTGGTAAATATCCAACCACTTGAGAATTTGATTTTTTCTACTCCTTGGAATTTTTGGATCATTAGGTCCACTTGCATTCTCAACATGTTTCTAGCATGCATATCCACCACACTTAAACAATGTTAGGATCAGTTAGAAGTCCCTTTCCTATAAAATTCCACCAAGATAATTATTAGGGGTGGTACTAGTGGAATTTTCCAAGCATGGATAAAAAAACCTCGGAGTTGATTTTTAGTGTGTGAAACAATTTTCAAATTTTTTTTGCATACATGAACTCTAAAATATTTCTATTGTTAAGCCTTTTACCTTTTTTGTTTATGAGAAAAATGGGAGAGTGAAAACTCAAGTTTGGATTTGAAATCAAATTTGAACATCCAAAATGGAAATCCACAAATGCTGAGAGAGATAGTTCCAAAAAGTATCTGTGATTCTTAAGGATTGGCAAAAAATTTGTTGTTTGGCTCTGGTAAATATCCAATCACTTGAGAATTTGATTTTTTCTACTCCTTGAAATTTTTGGATCATTAGGTCCACTTGCATCCTCAATATGTTTTTGGCATGCATATCCACCACACTTAAAGCATGTTAGGATCAGTTAGAAGTCCCTTCCCTATAAAATTCCAGCAAGCTTATTATTAGGGGTTGTACTAGTGGAATTTCCCAAACATGGATAACAAGTCCTTGGAGTTTATTTTTAGTGCGTGAAATAATTTTCAAATTTTTTTTGCATACATGAACTCTAAAATTTTCATTTTGTTATGCTTTATATCTTTTTTTTTACGAGAAAAATGGAAGAGTGAAAACACAAGTTTGGATCTGAAAAAAAATTTGACCATCCAAAATGAAAATGCACAAATGCTGAGAAAGATAGTTCGAAAAAGTATCTGTGATTTTTAAGGATAGGCAAAAAGTGGGTTGTTTGGCCCTGGTAAATATCCGACCACTTGAGAATTTGATTTTTTACTCCTTGAAATTTTTGGATCATTTGGTCCACTTGCATCCTCAACATGTTTCTTGCAAGCGTATCCACCACACTTAAAGCATATTAGGATCAGTTAGAAGTCCCTTTCCTATAAAATTCCACCAAGCTTATTATTAGGGGTTGTACTAGTGGAATTTCCAAAACATGGAAAACAAAACCTCAGAGTTCATTTTTAGTGTGTGAAATAATTTTCAAATTTTTTTGCCATACATGAACTCTATAATATTCTTTTTGTTAAGCCTTATATCTTTTTTGTTTACGAGAAAAATGGGAGAGTGAAAACTCAAGTGTGGATCTGAAAACAAATTTGAACATCCAAAATGGAAATGCACAAATGCTGAGAGAGATCGTTACAAATAGTATATGTGATTTTTAAGGATTGGAAAAAAGTGGGTTGTTTGGCTCTGGTAAATATCCAACAACTTGAGAATTTGATTTTTTCTATTCCTTGAAATTTTAGGATCATTAGGTCCACTTGCATCCTCAACATGTTTCTGGCATGCAAATCCACCACACTTAAAGCATGTTAGGATCAGTTAGAAGTCCATTTCGTATAAAATTCCACCAAGCTTTTTATTAGGGGTTGTATTAGTGGAATTTCCCAAATATGGATAACAAAACCTTGGAGTTCATTTTTAGTGCGTGAAATAATTTTCAAATTTTTTTTGCATCCTGAATTCCAAAATTTTCATTTTGTTGTGCCATATAACTTTTTTTTTTTTGAGAAAAATGGGAGTGTGAAAACTCAAGTTTGGATCTGAAAACTAATTTGAACATCCAAAATGGAAATGCACAAATGCTAAGAGAGATAGTTCCAAAAAGTATCTGTGATTTTTAAGGATAGGCAAAAAGTGGGTTGTTTGGCCCTAGTAAATATCCAACCACTTGGAAATTTGATTTTTTCTACTCCTTGAAATTTTTGGATCATTAGGTCCACTTGCATCCTCAACATGTTTCTGGCATGCATATCGACCACATTTAAAGCATGTTAGGATTAGTTAGACGTCCCTTTCCGATAAAATTCCACCAAGCTTAGTATTAGGGGTTGTACTAGTGGAATCTCCTAAGAAAGGATAAAAAACCTCGGAGTTCATTTTTAGTGCGTGAAATAATTTTCAAATTTTTTTGCATACATGAACTCAAAAATTTTCATTTTGTTTTGCCTTATATCTTTTTTGGTTTACGAGAAATATGGGAGAGTGAAAACTCAAGTTTGGATCTGAAAAAAAACTTTAACATCCAAAATGGAAATGCACAAATGCTGAGAGATATAGTTCCAAAAAGTATCTGTGCTTTTAAGGAAAGGTAATAAGTTGGTTGTTTGGCTCTTGTAAATATCCAACCACTTGAGAATTTGATTTTTTCTACTCCTTGAAATTTTAGGATCATTAGGTCCACTTGCATCCTCAACTTGTTTCTGGCATGCATATCCACCACACTTGAAGCACGTTAGGATCAGTTAGAAGTCCCTTTCCTATAAAATTCCACAAAGCTTATTATTAGGGGTCTTAGTGGTGGAATTTCTCAAACTTGGATAACAAAACCTTGGAGACAATTTTTAGAGCGTGAAATAATTTTTAAATTTTTTCTTGCATACATGAACTCTTAAATTTTCATTTTGTTATGCCTTATATCTTTTTTGTTTACGTGAAAAATGGGAGAGTGGAAACTCAAGTTTGGATCTGAAAACAAATTTGAACATCCAAAATGGAAATGCACAAATGCTGAGAGAGATAGTTCCAAAAAGTATCTTTGATTTTTAAGGATAGGCAAAAAGTGGGTTGTTGGGCTCTAGGGTAAATATCCAACAACTTGATAATTTGATTTTTTACTGCTTGAAATTTTTGGATCATTAGGTCTACTTGCATCCTAAACATGTTTCTGGCATGCATATCCACCACACTTAAAGCATGTTAAGATCAATTAGAAGTCCCTTTCTTATAAAATTCCACCAAGCTTATTATTAGGGGTTGTACAAGTGGAATTTCCCTAGCATGGATAACAAAACCACGGAGTTCATTTTTAGTGTGTGAAAGAAATTTCAATTTTTTTTGCATACATGAACTCTAAAATTTTCATGTTGTTATACCTTATATCTTTTTTGTTTACGAGAAAAATGGGAGAGAGAAAACTCAAGTTTGGATCTGAAAAAAAATTTGAACATCCAAAATTGAAATGCACAAATGTTGAGAGAGAGAGTTCCAAAAAGTATCTGTGATTTTTAAGGATAGACAAAAAGTCGGTTGTTTGGCCCTGGTAAATATCCAACCATTTGAGAATTTGATTTTTTACTCCTTGAAAAATTTGGATCATTAGGTCCACTTGCATCCTCAACTTATTTCTAGCATGCATATCCACCACACTTAAACAATGTTAGGATCAGTTAGAAGTCCATTTCCTATAAAATTCCACCAGGCTTATTATAAGGGGTTGTACTAGTGGAATTTCCCAAACGTGGATAAGAAAAACTTGGAGTTCATTTTTAGTGCGTGAAATACTTTTCTAATTTTTTTTGCATACATGAACTCTAAAATTTTCATTTTCTTATGCCTTATATCTTTTTTGTTTACGAGAAAAATGGGAGAGTGAAAACGCTAGTTTGGATCTGAAAAAAAATTTGAACATCGAAAATGGAAATGCACAAATGCTGAGAGAGATAGCTCCAAAAAGTATCTGTGATTTTTAAGGATAGGATAAAAGTGGGTTGTTTGGCCCTGGTAGATATCCAACCACTTGAGAATTCGATTTTTTCTACTCCTTGAAATTTTTGGATCATTAGGTCCACTTGCATCCTAGACATGTTTCTGGCATGCATATCCACCACACTTAAAGCATGTTAGGATCAGTTAGAAGTCCCTTTCGTATAAAATTCCAGCAAGCTTATTATTTGGAGTTGTACTAGTGGAATTTCCCAAACAAGGATAACGAAACCTTGGAGTTCATTTTTAGTGCGTGAAATAATTTTCAAATTTCTTTTGCATACAACAACTCTAAAATTTTCATTTTGTTATGCCTTATATATTTTTTGTTTACAAGAAAAATGGGAGAGTGAAATCTCAAGTTTAGATCTGGAAACAAATTTGAACATCCAATATGGAAATGCACAAATGCTGAGAGAGATAGTTCCAACAATTATCAGTGATTTTTAAGGATAGGCAAAAAGTGGGTTGTTTGGATCTGGTAAATATCCAACCACTTGAGAATTTGATTTTTTCTACTCCTTGAAATTTTTGGATCATAAGGTCCACTTGCATCCTCAACATGTTTCTGGCATGCATATCCACCACACTTAAAGCATGTTAGGTTTAGTTAGAAGTCCCCCTTTCCTATAAAATTCCGCCAAGCTTATTATTAGGGGTTGTACTAGTGGAATTTCCCAAACATGGATAACAAAACCTTGGAGTTCATTTTTAGTGAGTGAAATAATTTTCAAATTTTTTTTGCATACATGAACTCTAAAATTTTCATTTGTTATGTGTTATAATTTTTTTGTTTACATGAAAAATGGGAGAGTGAAAACTCAAGTTTGGATCAGAAAATAAATTTGAACATCCACAATGGAAATGCACAAATGCTGATATAGATAGTTACAAAAAGTATCTGTGATTTTTAAGGATAGGCAAAAAGTGGGTTGTTTGGCCCTGGTAACCACTTTCTCCTTGAAATTTTTGGATCATTAGGTCCACTTGCATCCTCAACGTGTTTCTGGCATGCATATCCACCACACTTAAAGCATGTTAGGATCAGTTAGAAGTCCCTTTCCTATAAAATTGCACCAAGCTTATTATTAGGGGTTGTACTAGTGGAATTTCCCAAACATGGATAACAAAACCTTGGAGTTCATTTTTAGTGAGTGAAATAATTTTCAAATTTTTTTTGCATACATGAACTCTAAAATTTTCATTTGTTATGCGTTATAATTTTTTTGTTTACATGAAAAATGGGAGAGTGAAACTCAAGTTTGGATCAGAAAATAAATTTGAACATCCAAAATGGAAATGCACAAATGCTGAGAGAGATAGTTCCAAAAAGTATCTATGATTTTTAAGGATAGGGAAAAAGTGGGTTGTTTGGCTCTGGTAAGTTTCCAACCACTTGAGAATTTGATTTTTTCTACTCTTTGAAATTTTTGGATCATTAGGTCCACTTGCATCCTCAACATGTTTTTGGCTTGCAAATCCACCATACTTAAAGCATGTTAGGATCAGTTAGAAGTCCCTTTCCTATAAAATTCCACCAAGCTTATTATTAGGGGTTGTACTAGTGGAATTTCCCAATAATGGATAAAAAAATCTCAGAGTTCATTTTTAATGCGTGAAATAATTTTCAATTTTTTTTGCATACATGAACTCTTAAATTTTTATTTTGTTATGCCTTATATCTTTTTTGTTTACGAGAAAAATGGGAGAGTGAAAACTCAAGTTTGGATCTGAAAACGAATTTCAACATCCAAAATGGAAATGCACAAATGCTGAGTGAGATCGTTCCAAAAAGTATCTGTGATTTTTAAGGATAGGCAAAAGGTGGGTTGTTTGGCTCTGGTAAATATCCAACCACTTGAGAATTTGATTTTTTCTACTCGAAATTTTTGGATCATTAGGTCGACGTGCATCCTCAACATGTTTCTAGCATGCATATCCATAACACTTAAAGCTTGTTAGGATCCGTTAAGAATCCCTTTCCTATAAAATTCCACCAAGCTTATTATAAGGGGTTGTGCTAGTGGAATTGCCGAAACATGGATAACAAATCCGTGGAGTTCATTTTTAGTGCGCGAAATAATTTTCAAATTTTTTTTTCCATAAATGAACTCTAAAATTTTCATTTTTTTATGCCTTAGATCTTTTTAGTATACGAGAAAATGGGACAGTGAAAACTCAAGTTTGGATCTGAAAAAAAATTTGAACATCCAAAAGGGAAATTAACAAATGCTGAGAGAGATAATTCCAAAAAGTATCTGTGATTTTTAAGGATAGGTAAAAAGTGGGTTGTTTGGCCCTAGTAAATATCCAACCACTTGAGAATTTGATTTTTTCTACTCCTTGAAATTTTTTGATCATTACGTCCACTTGCATCCTCAACATGTGTCTGACATGCATATCCACCACACTTAAAGCATGTTAGGATCAGATAGAAGTCCCTTTCCTATAAAATTCCACGAGGCTTATTATTAGGGGTTGTACTAGTGGAATTTCCCAACATTGGATAACAAAACCTTGGAGTTCATTTTTAGTGCGTGAAATAATTTTCAAATTTTTTTTGCATACATGAACTCTAAAATTTTCATTTGTTATGTCTTATATCTTTTTTGTTTACGAGAAAAATGGGAGAGTGAAAACTCTAGTTTGGATCTGAAAACAAATTTGAATAGCCAAAATGGAAATGCAAAAATGTTGAGAGATATAGTTCCAAAAAGTATCAGTGATTTTTAAGGATAGGCAAAAAGTGGGTTCTTTGGCCCTAGTAAATATCCAACCACTTGAGAATTTGATTTTTTCTACTCAAAATTTTTTGATCATTAGGTCCACTTGTATCCTCAACATGTTTCTGGCATGCATATCGACTACACTTATAGCAAGTTAGGATCAGTTAGAAGTCCCATTCCTATAAAATTCCACCAAGCTTATTATTAGGGTTTGTACAAGTGGAATTTCCCAAGCATGGATAACAAAACCTTTAAGTTCATTTTTAATGCGTGAAATAATTTTCAAATTTTTTTTGCATACATGAACTCTAAAATTTTCATTTTGTTATGCCTTAAGTCTTTTTTGTTTTCGAGAAAAATGGGAGAGCGAAAACTAAAGTTTGGATCTGAAAACAAATTTCAACATCCGAAATGGAAATGCACAAATGCTGAGAGAGATAGTTCCAAAAAGTGTTGTGATTTTTAAGGATAGGCAAAAAGTGGGTTGTTTGGCTCTGTTAAATATCCAACCATTTGATAATTTCATTTTTTCCACTCCTTGAAACTTTTGGATCATTAGGTCCACTTGCATCCTCAACATGTTTCTAGCATGCATATCCACCACACTTAAAGTATGTTAGGAGCAGTTACAAGTCCCTTTGCTATAATATTTCACCAAGCGTATTATTAGGGGTTGTAAGAGTGGAATTTCCCAAACATGGATAACAAAACCTTGGAGTTCATTTTTAGTGCGTGAAATAATTTTGAAACTTTTTTTGCATAAATGAACTCTAAAATTTTCATTTTTTTAGGCCTTATATCATTTTTGTTTTCGAGAAAAATTGGACATTGAAAACTGAAGTTTGGATCTGAAAACAAATTTGAACATCCAAACTGGAAATACACAAATGCTGAGAGAGATAGTTCCAAAAAGTATCTGTGATTTATAAGGATAGGCAAAAAGTGGGTTGTTTGGCTCTGGTAAATATCCAACCACTTGAGAATTTGATTTTTTCTACTCCTTGAAATTTTTGGATCATTAGGTCCACGTGCATCCTCAACATGTTTCTGGCATGAATATCCATCACACTTAAAGCTTGTTAGGATCAGTTAGGAGTCCCTTTCCTATAAAATTCCACCAAGCTTATTTTAAGGGGTTGTGCTAGTGGAATTTCCAAAACACGGATAACAAAACCTTGGAGTTCAATTTTAGAGAGTGAAACAATTTTCAAATTTTCTTTGCATCCATGAACTCTAAAATATTCATTTTGTTATGCCTTCTATCTTTTTTGTTTACGAGAAAAATGGGAGAGTGAAAACTCAAGTTTGTATCTGAAAACAAATTTGAACATCCAAAATGGAAATGCACAAATTCAGAGAGAGATAGTTCCGAAAAGTACCTGTGATTTTTAAGGATAGGAAAAAAGTGGGTTGTTTGGCCCAGGTAAATATCCAACCACTAGAGAATTTGATTTTTTCTACTCCTTGAAATTTTTGGATCATTAGGTCCACTTGCTTCCTCAACATGTTTCTGGCATGCATATCCACCACACTTAAAGCATGTTAGGATCAGTTAGAAGCCCCGTTCCTATCAAATTCCACCAAGCTTAATATTAGGGGTTGTTCTAGTGGGATTTCCCAAACATGGATAACAAAACCTTGGTGTTAATTTTTAGTGCATGAAATAATTTTCAAATTTTTTTTGTATACATGAAATCTAAAATTTTCTTTTTGTTTGGCCTTATATCTTTTTTGATTACGAGAAAAATGGGAGAGTGAAAACTCAAGTTTGGATCTGAAAACAAATTTGAAAATCCAAAATGGAAATGCACAAATGCTGAGAGAGATAGTTCCAAAAAGTATCTATGATTTATAAGGATAGGAAAAAAGTGGGTTGTTTTGCCCTGGTAAATATCCAACCACTTGAGAATTTGATTTTTTCTAGTCCTTGAAATTTATGGATAATTAGATCCACTTGCATCCTCAACATGATTCTGGCATGCATTTCCACCACACTTAAAGCATGTTAGGATCAGATAGAAGTCCCTTTCCTATAAAATTCCACCAAGCTTATTATTAGGGGTTGTACTAGTGGAATTTCCCAACATTGGATAACAAAACCTTGGAGTTCATTTTTAGTGCGTGAAATAATTTTCAAACTTTTTTTGCATACATGAACTCAAAAATTTTCATTTTTTTAGGCCTTATATCTTTTTTGTTTTCGAGAAAAATTGGAGATTGAAAACTGAAGTTTGGATCTGAAAACAAATTTGAACATCCAATATGGAAATACACAAATGCTGAGAGAGATAGTTCCAAAAAGTATCTATGATTTATAAGGATAGGAAAAAAGTGGGTTGTTTGGCTCTGGTAAATATCCAACCACTTGAGAATTTGATTTTTTCTACTCCTTGAAATTTTTGGATCATTAGGTCCACGTGCATCCTCAACATGTTTCTGGCATGAATATCCATCACACTTAAAGCTTGTTAGGATCAGTTAGGAGTCCCTTTCCTATAAAATTCCACCAAGCTTATTTTAAGGGGTTGTGCTAGTGGAATTTCCAAAACACGGATAAAAAACCTTGGAGTTCAATTTTAGAGAGTGAAACAATTTTCAAATTTTCTTTGCATCCATGAACTCTAAAATATTCATTTTGTTATGCCTTCTATCTTTTTTGTTTACGAGAAAAATGGGAGAGTGAAAACTCAAGTTTGTATCTGAAAAAAAATTTGAACATCCAAAATGGAAGTGTACAAATGCTGAGAGAGATAGTTCATAAAAGTATCTGTGATTTTTAAGGACAGGCAATAAGCGGGTTGTTTTGCTCTGGTAAATATCCAACCACTTGAGAATTTGATTTTTTCTACTCCTTGAAATTTTTGGATCATTAGGTCCACTTGCATCCTCAACATGTTTCTGGCATGCATATCCACCACAGTTAAAGCATGTTAGGATCAGTTACAAGTCCCTTTCCTATAAAATTCCACCAAGCTTATTATTAGGGGTTGTACTAGTGGAATTTCCCAAACATGGATAACAAAACCATGGAGTTCAGTTTCAGTGAGTGAAATAATTTTCAAATTTTTTTTGCATACATGAACTCTAAAATTTTCATTTTGTTATGCCTTATATCTTTTTGTTTACGAGAAAAATGGGAGAGTGAAAACTCATGTTTGGATCTGATAACAAATTTGAACATCCAAAATGGAAATGCACAAATGCTGAGAGAGATAGTTCCAAATAGTATCTGTGATTTTTAAGGATAGGCTAAAAGTGGGTTATTTGGCCCTGGTAAATATCCAACCGCTTGAGAATTTAATTTTTTCTACTCCTTGAAAATTTTGGATCAATAGGTCCACTTACATCCTCAACATGTTTCTACCATGCATATCCACCACACTTAAAGCATTTTAGGATCAGTTAAATGTCCCTTTCTTTTAAAATTCCACCAATCTTATTATTAGGGGTTGTTCTTGTGGAATTTCCCAACACTTGGATAACATAACCTTTGAGTTTATTTTTAGTGCGTGAAATTATTTTCAAATTTTTTTTGCAAATATGAACTCTAAAATTTTCATTTTGTTATGCCTTATATATTTTTTGTTTAAGAGAAAAATGGGAGAGTGAAAACTCAAGTTTGGATCTGAAAACAAATGTCAACATCCAAAATGGAAATGCACAAATGCTGAGAGATTTAGTTCCTAAAAGTATCTGCGATTTTTAAGGATAGGCAAAAAGTGGGTTGTTTCGCCCGGGTAAATATCAAACCACTTGAGAATTTGATTTTTTTTACTCCTTGAAATTTTTGGATCATTAGGTCCACTTGTATCCTCAACATGTTTCTGGGATGCATATCCACCACACTTAAAGCATGTTAGGATCAGTTAGAAGTCTCTTTCCTATATAATTCCACCAAGCTTATTATTAGGGGTTGTTCTAGTGGAATTTCTCAAACATGGATAACAAAACCTTGGAGTTAATTTTTAGTGCGTGAAATAATTTTCAAATTTTTTTTTGCATACATGAACTCTAAAATTTTCATTTTCTTACGCCTTATATCTTTTTTCTCTACGAGAAAAATGGGAGAGTGAAAACAGAAGTTTGGATCTGAAAATAAATTTGAACATCCAAAATGGAAAAAGACAAATACTGAGAGAGATAGTTCCAAAAAGTATCTGTGATTTTTAAGGACAGGAAAAAAGTTGATTGTTTGGCTCTGATAAATATCCAACCACATGAGAATTTGATTTTTTCTACTCCTTGAAATTTTTGGATCATTAGGTCCACTTGCATCCTCAACATGTTTCTGGCATGCATTCCACCACACACAAAGCATGTTAGGATCAGTTAGAAGTCCCTTTCCTATAAAAATCCACCAAGCTTATTATTAGGGGTTGTACTAGTGGAATTTCCCAAACATGGATAACAAAACCTTGGAGTTCATTTTTAGCGCGTGAAATAATTTTCAAATTTTTTTTGCATACGTGAACTCTTAAATTTTCTTTTTTTTATGGCTTATATCTCTTTTGCTTACGAGAAAAAGGGAGCGTGAAAACTCAAGTTTGGATCTGAAAACAAATTTGAACATCCAAATGGGAAATGCACAAATATTGAGGGAGATAGTTCCAAAACGTATCTGTGATTTTAATGGATAGGCAAAAAGTGGGTTGTTTGGCTCTGTTAAATATCCAACCACTTGAGAATTTGATTTTTTCTACTCCATGAAATTTTTGGATCATTAGGTCCACTTGCATCCTCATAGTGTTTCTGGCATGCATATCCACCACAATTAAAGCATATTAGGATCAGTTAGAAGCCCCTTTCCTATAAAATTCCACCAAAGTTATTATTAGGGGTTGTACTAGTGGAATTTTCCAAGCAAGGATAACAAAACCTTGGAATTCATTTTTAGTGCGTGAAATAATGTTGAAATCTTTTTTGCATACATGAACTCTAAAATTTTCATTTTCTAATGCCTTATATCTTTTTTGTTGATGGGACAAATGGGATAGTGAAAACTCAAGTTTCGATCTGAAAACAAATTTGAACATCCAAAATGGATATGCACAAATGCTGAGAGAGATAGTTCCAAAACATATCTGTGATTTTTAAGGATAGGTAAAAAGTGGGTTGTTTAGCTCTGGTAAATATCCAACCACTTGTGAATATAATTTTTTCTACTCATTGAAATTTTTGGAGCATTAGGTCCACTTGCATCCTCAACATCTTTCTGGCATGCATATCCACCACACTTAAAGCATGTTAGGATCAGTTAGAAGTCCATTTCCTATAAAATTCCACCAAGCTTATTATTAGGGGTTGCACTAGTGGAATTTCCCAAACATGGATAACAAAACCTTGGAGTTCATTTTTAGTGAGTGAAATAATTTTCAAATTTTTTTTGCATACATGAACTCTAAAATTTTCATTTTGTTATGCCTTATATATTTTTTGTTTAATATAAAAATGGGAGAGTGAAAACTCAAGTTTGGATCTGAAAACAAATTTGAACATCCAAAATGGAAATGCACAAATGCTGAGAATAATAGTTCCAAAAAGTATCTGTGATTTTTAAGGATAGGCAAAAAGTGGGTTGTTTGGCCCTGGTAAAATATCCAACCCCGTAAGAATTTGATTTTTTCAACTCCTTGAAATTTTTGGATCATTAGGTCCACTTGCATCCTCAACATGTTTTTGGAATGCATATCCACCACACTTAAAGCATGTTAGGATCAGTTAGAAGTCCCTTTCTTATAAAATTCCACCATGCTTATTATTAGGGGTTGTACTAGTGGAATTTCCCAAACGTGGATAACAAATCCTTGCAGTTCATTTTTAGTGTGTGAAATAATTTTCAAATGTTTTTTTGCGCACATGAACTCTAAAATTTTCATTTTGTTATGCCTTTTATCTTTTTTTTACGAGAAAAATGGAAGAGTGAAAACTCAAATTTGGATCTGAAAACAAATTTGAACATCCAAAAAGGAAATGCGCAAATGCTGAGAGAGATTGTTCCAAAACGTATCTGTGATTTTTAAGGGTAGGTAAAAATTGGGTTGTTTGGCCCTGGTAAATATCCCACCACTTGAGAATTTGATTTTATCTACACCTTGAATTTTTTGGATCATTAGGTTCACTTGCATCCTCAACATGTTCCTAGCATGCATATCCACAACACTTAAAGCTTGTTAGGATCAGTTAGGAGTCCCTTTCCTATAAAATTCCACCAAGCTTATTATTAGGGGTTGTGCTAGTGGAATTTCCCAAACATGAATAACAAAACCTTGGAGTTCATTTTTAGTGCGTGAAATAATTTTCAATTTTTTTTGCAAACATGAACTCTAAACTTTTCATTTTGTTATGCCTTATATCTTTTTTGTGCGCGAGAAAAATGGGAGAGTGAAGACTCAAGTTTGGATTTGAAAACAAATTTGAACATTCAAAATGGAAATGTACAAATGCTGAGAGAGATAGTTCCAAAAAGTATCTGTGATTTTTTAGGATAGGCAAAAAGCGGGTTGTTTGGCCCTGGTATTAATCCAAGCACTTGAGAATTTGATTTTTTCTACTCCTTGAAATTTTTGGATCATTAGGTCCACTTGCATCCTCAACATGTTTCTGGCATTCATATCCACAACACTTAAAGCATGTAAGGATCAGTTAGAAGTCCATTTCCTATAAAATTCCACCAAGCTTATTATTAGGGGTTGTACTAGTGGAATTTCCCAAACATGGATAACAAAACCTTGGAGTTCATTTTTAGTGCGTGAAATAATTTCTAAATTTTTTTTGCATACATGGACTCCAAAATTTTCATTTTGTTATGCCGTATATATTTTTTATTTACGAGAAAAATAGGGGAGTGCAAAATCAAGTTTGGATCTAAAAACAAATTTGAACATCCAAAAAAATGCTGAGTGAGATTGTTCCAAAATGTATCTGTGATTTTTAAGGATAGTCAAAAAGTGGGTTCTTTGGCTCTGGTAAATATCCAACCACTTGAGATTTTGATTTTTTCTACACCTTGAAATTTTTGGATCATTAGGTCCACTTGCATCCTCAACATGTTTCGGGCAAGCATATCCACCACACTTAAAGCATGTGAGGATCAGTTAGAAGTCCCCTTCCTATAAAATTCCACCAAGCTTATTATTAGAGGTTGTACTAGTGGAATTTCCCAAACATGGATAACAAAACCTTGGAGTTCATTTTTAGTGCGTGAAATAATTTTCAAATTTTTTTTGCAAACATGGACTCTAAAATTTTCATTTTGTTTTGCCTTCTTTCTTTTTTGTTTACAAGAAAAATGGGGGAGTGAAAACTCAAGTTTGGATCTGAAAACAAATTTGAACATCCAAAAAATGCTGAGAGAGATAGTTCCAAAAAGTATCTATGATTTTTAAGGATAGGCAAAACGTGGGTTGTTTGGCTCTGGTAAATATCCAACCACTTGAGAATTTAATTTTTTCTACTCCTTAAAATTTTTGGATCATTAGGTCCACTTGCATCCTCAACAAGTTTCTGTCATGCCTATCCACCACACTTAAAGAATGTTAGGATCTGTTACAAGTCCCGCTCCTATAAATTTCCCCCAAGCTTATTATAAGGGGTTGTACTAGAGGAATTTCCCAAACATGGATAACAAAACCTTGAAGTTCATTTTCAGTGCGTGAAATAATTTTCAATTTTTTTTTGCATACATGGACTCTAAAATTTTCATTTTGTTATACCTTATATCTTTTTTGTTTACGAGAAAAATGGGGGAGTGAAAACTCGAGTTTGGATCTGAAAACAAATTTGAACATCCAAAAAATGCTGAGAGAGATAGTTCCATAAAGTATCTGTGATTTTTAAGATGAGGCAAAAAGTGGGTTGTTTAGCTCTGGTAAATATCCAACCACTTCAGAATTTGATTTTTTCTACTCCTTTAAATTTTTGGATCATTAGGTCCCCTTGCATCCTCAACTTGTTTCTGGCATACATATCCTCCACACTTAAAGCATGTCAGGATCAGTTAGAAGTCCCTTTCCTATAAAATTCCACCAAGCTTATTATTAGGGGTTGTACTAGTGGAATTTCCCAAATATGGATAACAAAACCTCGGAGTTCATTTTTAGTGCGTGAATAACTTTCAAATTTTTTTTGCATACATGGACTCTAAAATTTTCATCTTGTTATGCCTCGTATCTTATTTGTTTACGAGATAAATGGGGGAGTGAAAACTCAAGTTTGGATCTGAAAATAAATTTCAATATCCAAAAAATACTGAGAGAGATAGTTTCAAAACGTATCTGTGATTTTTAAGGATAGGCAAAAAGAGGGTTGTTTGGCTCTGGTAAAATATCCAATCACTTGAGAATTTTATTTTTTTTACTCCTTGAAATTTTTGGATCGTTAGGTCCTCTTGCATCCTCAACATGTTTCTGGCATGCATATCCACCACACTTAAAGCACGTTAGGCTCACTTAGAAGTCCCTTTCCTATAAAAATCCACCAAGCTTATTATTAGGGGTTGTACTAGTGGAATTTCCCAAATATGGATAACAAAACTTGGAATTCATTTTTAGTGCGTGAAATAATTTTTAAAATTTTTTTGCATACAAGGAATCTAAAATTTTCATTTTGTTATGCATTATATCTTTTTTGTTTACGAGAAAAATGGGGGAGTGAAAACTGAAGTTTGGATCTGAAAGCAAATTTGAACATCCAAAAAATGCTGAGAGAGATAGTTCCAAAAAGTATCTCTGATTTTTAAGGATAGGCAAAAAGTGGGTTGTTTGGCTTTGGCAAATATCCAACCACTTGAGAATTTGATTTTTTCTACTCCTTGAAATTTTGGATCATTAGGTCCACTTGACTCCTCAACATGTTTCTGGCATGCATATCGACCCCACTTAAAGCATGTTAGGATCAGTTAGAAGTCCCTTTCCTATAAAATTCCACCAAGCTTATTATTAGGGGTTGTACTAGTGGAATTTCCCAAACATGGATAACAAAACCCTGGAGTTCATTTTTAGTGCATGAAATAATTTCTAAATTTTTTTTCCATACATGGACTCCAAATTTTTCATTTTGTTATGCCGTATATTTTTTTTATTTACGAGAAAAATAGGGGAGTGCAAACCCAAGTTTGGATCTAAAAACAAATTTGAACATCCAAAAAATGTTGAGAAAGTTAGTTCCAAAATGTATCTGTGATTTTTAAGGATAGGCAAAAAGTGGTTTGTTTCGCTCTGGTAAATATCCAACCACTTGAGAATTTGATTTTTTTATCTCCTTGAAAATTTTGGATCATTAGGTCCACTTGCATCCTCAATATGTTTCTTGCATGCATATCCACCACACTTAAAGCATGTTAAGATCAGTTAGAAGTCCCTTTCCTATAAAATTCCACCAAGGTTATTATTAGAGGTTGTACTTGTGGAATTTCCCAAACATGGATAACAAAACCTTGGAGTTCATTTTTAGTGCGTGAAATAATTCTTAAATTTTTTTTCCATACATGGAATCTAAAATTTTCATTTTGGTATGCCTTATATGTTTTTTGTTTACGAGAAAAATGGGGGAGTGAAAACTCAAGTTTGGATCTGACAACAAATTTGAACATCCAAAAAATGCTGAGAGTGATTGTTCCAAAAAGTATCTGTGATTTTTAAGGATAGGCAAAAAGTGGGTTGTTTGGCTCTAGTAAATATCCAACCACTTGAGAATTTAATTTTTTCTACTCCTTGAAATTTTGGGATCATTAGGTCAACTTGCATCCCGAACATGTTTCTGGCATACTTATCCACCACACTTAAAGCATGTTAGGATCAGTTAGAAATCCTTTTCCTACAAAAAGTGGGTTGTTTGGCTCTGGTAAATATTCAACCACTTGAAAATTTGTTTTTTTCTACTCCTATAAATTTTTGGATCTTTAGGCCCACTTGCATCCTCTACATGTTTCTAGCATGCATATCCACCACACTTAACGCATGTTAGGATCAGTTAGAAGTCCCTTTCCAATAAAATTCCACCAAGCTTATTATTAGCGGTTGTACAAGTGGAATTTCCCGAACATGGATAACAAAACCTTGGAGTTCATTTTTAGTGCGTGAAATAATTTTTAAACTTTTTTTGCATACATGGACTCTAAAATTTTCATTTGTTATGCCTTATATCTTTTTTTTTACGAGAAAAACGGGGGAGTGAAAACTCAAGTTTTGTTTTGAAAACAAATTTGAACGTAAAAAAAAAAATGCTGACAGAGTGAGTTCCTAAAAGTATATGTGATTTTAAAGGATAGCCAAAAAGTGGGTTGTTTGGCTCTGGTAAATATCCAACCACTTGAGAATTTGATTTTTTCTACTCCTTGAAATTTTTGGATCATTAGGTTCACTTGCATCCTCAACATGTTTCTGGCATGCATATCCACCACACTTAACGCAAGTTAGGATCAGTTAGAAGTCCCTTTCCAATAAAATTCCACCAAGCTTATTATTAGCGGTTGTACAAGTGGAATTTCCCGAACATGGATAACAAAACCTTGGAGTTCATTTTTAGTGCATGAAATAATTTTTAAACTTTTTTTGCATACATGGACTCTAAAATTTTCATTTGTTATGCCTTATATCTTTTTTTTTTACAAGAAAAACGGGGGAGTGAAAACTCAAGTTTTGATTTGAAAACAAATTTGAACATCAAAAAAAATGCTGACATAGTGAGTTCCTAAAAGTATATGTGATTTTAAAGGATAGCCAAAAAGTGGGTTATTTGGCTCTGGTAAATATTCAACCATTCGAGAATTTGATTTTTTCTACTCCTTGAAATTTTTGGATAATTAGGTCCACTTGCATCCTCAACATGTTTCTGGCATGCATATCCACCACACTTAAAGCATGTTAGGATTAGTTAGAAGTCCCTTTCCTATAAAATTCCACCAAGTTTATTATTAGAGGTTGTACTAGTGGAATTTCCCAAACATGGATAACAAAACCTTGGTGTTCATTTTTAGTGCATGAAATAATTTTCAATTTTTTTTGCATACATGGTCTCTAAAATTTTCATTTTGTTATGCCTTGTATCTTTTTTGCTTACGAGAAAAATGGGGAGTGAAAATTCAAGTTTGGATCTTAAAACAAATTTGAACATCCAAAAACTGCTGAGAGAGATAGTTCCAAAAAGTATCTATGATTTTTAAGCAGACGCAAAAAGTGGGTTGTTTGGCTCTGGTAAATATCCAACCACTTGAGAATTTGATTTTTTCTACTCCTTGAAATTTTTCGATCATTAGGTCCCCTTGCATCCTCAACTTGTTTCTGGCATGCATATCCACCACACTTAAAGCATGTTAGGATCAGTTAGAAGTCCCTTTCCTATAAAATTCCACCAAGCTAATAATTAGGGGATGTACTAGTGGAATTTCCCAAACATGGATAACAAAACCTTGGAGTTCATTTTTAGTGCATGAAATAATTTTCAATTTTTTTTGCATACATGGTCTCTAAAATTTTCATTTTGTTATGCCTTGTATCTTTTTTGCTTACGAGAAAAATGGGGGAGTGAAGACTCAAGTTTGGATCAGAAAACTAATTTGAACATCTGAAAAATGCTGAGAGAGATAGTTCCAAAAAGTATCTGTGATTTTTAAGGATAGGCAAAAAATGGGTTGTTTGGCTCTGGTAAATATCCAACCACTTGAGAATTTGATTTTTTCTACTCCCTGAAATTTTTGGATGATTAGGTCCTCTTGCATCCTAAACATGTTTCTGGCATGCATATCCACCACACTAATAGCATGTTAGGATCAGTTAGAAGTCCCTCTCCTATAAATTTCCACCAAGCTTATTATTAGGGGTTGTACTAGTGGAATTTCCCAAACATGGATAACAAAACCGTGGAGTTCATTTTTAGTGCGTGAAATAATTTTCCAATTTTTTTTGCGTACATGGACTCTAAAATTTTCATTTTGTTAAGCCTTTCATCTTTTTTGTTTACGAGAAAAATGGGAGGGTGAAAACTCAAGTTTGGACCTGAAAACAAATTTTAACATCCAAAATGGAAACGCATAAATGCTGAGAGAGATAGTTTCAAAAAGTATCTGTGATTTTTAAGGATAGGAAAAAGTGGGTTGTGTGGCTCTGGTAAATATCCAACCACTTGAGAATTTGATTTTTTCTACTCCTAGAAAATTTTTGATCATTAGGTCCACTTGCATCCTCAACATGTTTCTGGCAAGTATATCCACCACACTTAAAGAATGTTAGAATCAGTTAGAAGTCCCCTTCCTATAAAATTCCACCAAGCTTATTATTAGAGGTTGTACTAGTGGAATTTCCCAAACATGGATAACAAAACCTTGGAGTTCATTTTTAGTGCGTGAAATAATTTTCTAATTTTTTTTGCATACATAACTCTAAAATTTTCATTTTGTTATGCCTTATATCTTTTTTGTTTACAAGAAAAATGGGGGAGTGAAAACTCAAGTTTGGATCTAAAAACAAATTTGAACATCTAAAAAATGCTGAGAGAGATAGTTCCGAAAAGTATCTGTGATTTTTAAGGATAGGCAAAAAGTGGGTTGTTTGGCTCTGGTAAATATCCAACCACTTGAGAATTTAACTTTTTCTACTCCTTGAAATTTTTGGATCATTAGGTCCACTTGCATCCTCAACAAGTTTCTGGCATGCATATCCACCACACTTAAAGCATGTTAGGATCAGTTACAAGTCTCGTTCCTATAAATTTATCCCCAAGCTTATTATTAGGGGTTGTACTAGAGGAATTTCCCAAACATGGATAACAAAACTTTGGAGTTCATTTTCAGTGCGTGAAATAGTTTAAAATTTTTTTTTTGCATACATGGACTCTAAAATTTTCATTTTGTTATGCCTTATATCATTTTTGTTTACGAGAAAAATGGGGGAGTGCAAACTCAAGTTCGGTTCTGAAAAATAAGTTCAATATCCAAAAAATACTGAGAGAGAGTTTCAAAACGTATCTGTGATTTTTAAGGATAGGCAAAAAGAGGGTTGTTTGGCTCTGGTAAATATCCAACCATTTGAGAATTTGATTTTTTCTACTCCTTCAAAATTTTGGATCATTAGGTCCACTTGCATCCTGAACATGATTCTGGCATACATATCCACCACACTTAAAGCATGTTAGGATCAGTTAGAAGTCCCTTTCCTATAAAATTCCACCAAGCTTATTATTAGGGGTTGTACTAGTGGAATTTCCAAAACATGGATAACAAAACCATGGAGTTCATTTTTAGTGCGTGAAATAATTTTCAAATTTTTTTTGCATTCATGGACTCTAAAATTTTCATTTTGTTAGGCCTTATATCTTTTTTGTTTACGAGAAAAATGGGGGAGTGAAAACTCAAGTTTGTATCTGAAAACAAATTTGAACATCCAAAAAATGTTGAGAGAGATAGTTCCAAAAAGTATCTGTGATTTTTAAGGATAGGCAAAAAGTGGGTTGTTTGGCTCTAGTAAATATCCAACCACTTGAGAATTTAATTTTTTCTACTCCTTGAAATTTTGGGATCATTAGGTCAACTTGCATCCCGAACATGTTTCTGGCATACTTATCCACCACACTTAAAGCATGTTAGGATCAGTTAGAAATCCTTTTCCTATAAAATTCCACCAAGCTTATTATTAGGGGTTGTGCTAGTGGAATTTTCCAAACATGGATAACAAAAGCTTGGAATTCATTTTTAGTACGTGAAATCATTTTAAAATTTTTTTTCCATACATGGACTCTAAAATTTTCATTTCGTTATGCCTGATATCTTTTTTGTTTATGAGAAAAATGGGGAAGTGAAAACTCAAGTTTGGATCTGGAAACAAATTTGAACATCCAGAAAATACTGAGAGACATAGTTCCAAAAAGTATATGTGATTTTTTAGGATAGGCAAAAAGTGGGTTGTTTGGCTCTGGTAAATATCCAACCACTTGAGAATTTTATTTTTTCTACTCCTTGAAATTTTTGGATCATTAGGTCCACTTGCATCCTGAACATGTTTCTGGCATGCATAACCACCACACTTAAAGCATGTTAGGATTAGTTAGAGGTCCCTTTGCTATGAAATTCCACCAATCTTATTATTAGGGGTTGTACTAGTGGAATTTCCCAAACATGGATAACAAAACCTTGGAGTTCATTTTTAGTGCGTGAAATAATTTTCAAATTTTTTTTGCATACATGGACTTTTAAAATTTAATTTTGTTATGCCGTATATCTTTTTTGTTTACGAGAAAAATGGGGGAGTGAAAACTCAAGTTTGCATCTGAAAATAAATTTGAATATCCAAAAAAATACTGAGAGAGATAGTTCCCAAAAGTATCTGTGATTTTTAAGGATAGGCAAAAAGTGGGTTGTTTGGCTCTGGTAAATATCCAACCACTTGAGAATTTGATTTTTTCTACTCCTTGAAATTTTTGGATCATTAGGTCCACTTGCATCCTCAACATGTTTCTGGCATGCATATCCACTACACTTAAACCATGTTAGGATCAGTTAGAAGTCCCTTTCCTATAAAATTCCACCAAATTTATTATTAGGGGTTGTACTAGTGGAATTTCCCAAACATGGATAACAAAACTTTGGAGTTCATTTTTAGTGTGTGAAAGAATGTTCAAATTTTTTTTGCATACATGGACTCTAAAATTTTCATTTTGTTATACCTTATATCTTTTTTATTTACTAGAAAATTGGGGGAGAGAAAACTCAAGTTTGGATCTGAAAACAAATTTGAATATCCAAAAATTACTGAGAGAGATAGTTCCAAAAAGTATCTGTGATTTCTACGGATAGGCAAAAAGTGGGTTTTTTGGCTCTGGTAAATATCCAACCACTTGAGAATTTGATTTTTTCTACTCTTTGAAATTTTTGAATCATTAGGTCCACTTGCATCCTCAACAAGTTTCTGGCATGCATATCCACCACACCTAAAGCATCTTAGGATCAGTTAGAAGTCCCTCTCCTATAAAATTCCACCAAGCTTATTATTAGGGGTTGTACTAGTGGAATTTTCCAAACATGGATAACAAAACTTTGGAGTTCCTTTTTAGTGCGTGAAATAATTTTCAAATTTTTTTTGCATACATGGACTCTAAAATTTTCGTTTTGTAATGCCTTATATCTCTTTTGTTTACGAGAAAAATGGGGGAGTGAAAACTCAAGTTTGGATTTGATAACAAATTTGAACATCCAAAAAAATGCTGACAGAGTTAGTTCCAAAAAGTATCTGTGATTTTTAAGGATAGGCAAAAAGTGGGTTGTTTGGCTCTGGTAAATATCCAACCACTTGAGAATTTGATTTTTTCTACTTCTTGAAATTTTTGGATCATTAGGTACACTTGCAACCTCAACATGTTCCTGGCATGCATATCCACCACACTTAAAGCATGTTTGGATCAGTTAGAAGTCCCTTTCCTATAAAATTCCACCTAGCTTATTATTAGGGGTTGTACTAGTGGAATTTCCCAAACATGGATAACAAAACCTTGGAGTTAATTTTTAGTGCTTGAAATAATTTTCAAATTTTTTTTGCATACATGGACTCTAAAATTTTCATTTTGTTATGCCTTATATCTTTTTTGTTTACGTGAAAAATCGGGGAGTGAAAACTCAAGTTTGGATCTGAAAACAAATTTGAACATCCAAAAAATGCTGAGAGAGATAGTTCCAAAAAGTATCTGTGATTTTTAAGGATAGGAAAAAGTGGGTTGTTTTGCTCTGGTAAATGTCCAACCACTTGAGAATTAGTTTTTTTCTACTCCTTCAAATTTTTCGATCATTCGGTCCACTCGCATCCTCAACATGTTTCTGCATTGCATATCCACCACACTTAAAGCATGTTAGCATCAGTTAGAAGTGCCTTTCCAACAAAATTCCACCAAGCTTATTATTAGGGGTTATACAAGAGGAAATTTCCAAACTTGGATAACAAAACCTTGGAGTTCATTGTTAGTGCATCAAATAATTTTAAAATTTTTTTTGCATACATGGACTCTAAAATTTTCATTTTGTTATGCCTTATATCATTTTTATTTAGAAGAAAAAAGGGGGAGTGAAAACTCAAGTTTGGATTTGAAAAAAAATTTGAACATACAAAAAAATGCAGAGAGTGTTAGTTCCTAATCGTATCTGTCATTTTTAAGCAGAGGCAAAAAGTGGGTCTTTTGGCTCCAGTAAATATCCAACCAGTTGAGAATTTGATTTTTTCTTCTCCAAGAAATTTTTAGATCATTACGTCCACTTGCATCCTCAACATGTTTCTGGCATGCATATCCACCACACTTAAAGCATGGTTGGGATGAGTTAGAAGTCCCTTTCCCATTAAATTCCAACAAGCTTATTATTAGGGGTTGTACTAGTGGAATTTCCCAAACATGGATAACAAAACCTTTGAGTTCATTATTAGTGCATGAAATATTTTTCAAATTTTTTTATGCATACATGGATTCTATAATTTTCTTTTTGTTATCCCTTATTTCTTTTTTGTTTACAAGAAAAATGGGCGAGTGAAAACACAAGTTTTGATTTGAAAAGAAATTTGAACATCCAAAAAAATGCTGAGAGAGTTAGTTCCAAAAAGTTTATGTGATTTTTAAGGAGAGGCAAAAAGTGGGTCGTTTGGCTCTTGTAAATATTCAACCACTTGAGAATTTGATTTTTTCTTCTCTTTGAAATTTTTGGATCATTAGGTCCACTTGCATCCTCAACATGTTTCTGGCAAGCATATCAACCACACTTAAAGCATGTTAGGATCAGTTAGAAGTCCCTCTCCTATAAAATTCCACCAAGCTTATTATTAGGGGTTGTACTAGTGGAATTTCCTAAACCTGGGTAACAAAACTTTGGAGTTCTTTTTTAGTGCATGAAATAATTTTCAAATTTTATTTCCATACCTGGACTCTTAGATTTTCATTTTGTTATGCCTTATATATTTTTTGCTTACGAGAAAAATCGGGGAGTGAAAACTCATGTTTGGATTTGAAAAAAAAATTTGAACATCCAAAAAAATGCTGACAGAGTTTGTTCCAAAAAGTATCTGTGATTTTTAAGGATAGGCAAAACGTCGGTTGTTTGGCTCTGGTAAATATCCAACCACTTGAAAATTTGATTCTTTCTACTCCTTGAAATTTTTGGATCATTAGGTCCACTTGCATCCTCAACATGTTTCTGGCATGCATATCCACCACACTTAAAGCATGTTTGGATCAGTTAGAAGTACCTTTCCTATAAAATTCCACCAAGCTTATTATTAGGGGTTGTACTAGTGGAATTTCCCAAACATGGATAACAAAACCTTGGAGTTCATTTTTAGTGCGTGAAATAATTTTCAAATTTTTTTTGCGTACATCGACTCTCAAATTTTCATTTTGTAATACCATATATCTTTTTTGTCTATGAGAAAAATTGGGGAGTGAAAACTCAAGTGTGGATCTGAAAACTGATTTGCACATCCAAAAAATGCTGAGAGAGATAGTTCCAAAAAGTATTTGTGATTTTTAAGGATAGGCAAAAAGTGGGGTGTTTGGCTCTGGTAAATATCCAAGCACTTGAGAATTTGATTCTTTCTACTCCTTGAATTTTTTGGATCATTAGGTCTACTTGCATCCTTAACATGTTTCTGGCATGCATATCCACCACACTTAAAACATGTTAGGATCAGTTTGAAGTCCCTCTCCTATAAAATCCACCATGCTTATTATTAGGGGTTGTATTAGTGGAATTTCCCAAATATGGATAACAAAACTTTGGTGTTCTTTTTTAGTGCGTGAAATAATTTTGCAATTTTTTTTGCTAACATGGACTTTAAAATTTTCATTTTGTTATGCCTTATATCTTTTTTGTTTACGAGAAAAATCGGGGAGTGAAAACTCAAGTTTGGATTTGAAAAAAAAATTTGAACATCCAAAAAAATGCTGACAGAGATAGTTCCAAAAAGTATCTGTGATTTTTAAGGATAGGCAAAAAGTGGGTTGTTTGGCTCTGGTAAATATCCAACCACTTGAAAATTTGATTTTTTCTACTCCTTGAAATTTTTGGATCATTAGGTCCACTTGCATCCTCAACATGTTTCTGGCATGCGTATCCACCACACTTAAAGCATGTTTGGATCAGTTAGAAGTCCCTTTCCTATAAAATTTCACCAAGCTTATTATTAGGGGTTGCACTAGTGGAATTTCCCAAACATGGATAACAAAACCTTAGAGTTCATTTTTAGTGCGTTAAATAATTTTCAAATTTTTTCTGCGTACATCGACTCTCAAATTTTCATTTTGTTATGCCTTATATCTTTTCTGTTGACGAGAAAAATGGGGGAGTGAAAACTCTAATTTGGATCTGAAAAAAATTCTGAGAGAGTTAGTTCCAAAAAGTATCTGTGATTTTTATGGACAGGCAAAAAGTGGGTTGTTTGGCTCTGGTAAATATCCAACGACTTGAGAATTTTATTTTTTCTTCCCCTTGAAATTTTTTGATCATTAGGTCCTCTTGCATCCTCAACATGTTTTTGGCATGCATATCCACCACACTTAAAGCATGTTAGGATCAGTTAGAAGTCCCTTTCCTATAAAATTCCACCAAGCTTATTATTAGGGGTTGCACTAGTGGAATTTCCCAAACATGGATAACAAAACCTTGGAGTTCATTTTTAGTGTGTGAAATAATTGTCAAATTTTTTTTCCTTGCATGAATTCTTAAATTTTCATTTTGTTATGCCTTATATCTTTCTTGTTTACGAGAAAAATGGAAGAGTGAAAACTCAGGTTTGGGTCTGAAAACAAATTTGAACATCCTAAATGGAAATGCCCAACTGTTGAGAGAGATAGTTTTAAAAAATATCTGTTATTTTTAAGGATAGGCAAAAAGCGGGTTGTTTGGCCCTGGTATTAATCCAAGCACTTGAGAATTTGATTTTTTCTACTCCTTGAAATTTTTGGATCATTAGGTCCATTTGCATCCTCAACATGTTACTGGCATTCATATCCACCACACTTAAAGCATGTAAGGATCAGTTAGAAGTCCATTTCCTATAAAATTCCACCAAGCTTATTATTAGGGGTTGTTCCAGTGGAATTTCCCAAACACGGATAACAAAACCTTGGAGTTTATTTTTAGTGTGTGAAATAATTTTTAAAATTATTTTCCATTCATGAACTCTAAAATTTTCATTTTGTTATGCCTTATATCTTTTTTGTTTACAAGAAAAATGGGAGAGTGAAAACTCAAGTCTGGATCTGAAAAAAAATTTGAACATCTAATATGGAAATGCACAAATGCTGAGAGAGAGAGTTCCAAAAAGTATCTGTGATTTTTAAGAATAGGCAAAAAGTGGGTTGTTTGGCCCTGGAAAATATCCAACCACTTGAGAATTTGATTTTTTCTACTCCTACAAATTTTTGAATCATTAGGTCCACTTTCGTCTTTCTGGCATGCATATCCACCACACTTAAAGCATGTTAGGATCAGTTAGAAGTCCCTTACCTATATAATTCCACCAAGCTTATTATTAGGGGTTGTTCTAGTGGAATTTCCCAAACATGGATAACAAAACCTTGGAGTTAATATTTAGTGTGTGAAATAATTTTCAAATTTTTTTTGCATACATGAACTCTAACATTTTCATTTTGTTACGCCTTTCATCATTTTTGTTTACGAGAAAAAAGGGAGAGTGAAACTTCAAGTTTGGATCTGAAAATAAATTTGAACATCCAAAATGGAAATACACAAATACTTAGAGAGATAGTTCCAAGAAGTATTTGTCATTTTTAAGGACAGGCAAAAATTGGGTTGTTTGGCTATGATAAATATCCAACCACTTGAGAATTTGATTTTTTCTACTCCTTGAAATTTTTAGATCATTAGGCCCACTCATCCTCAACATGTTTCTGGCTTGCATTCCACCACACATAAAGCATGTTAGGATCAGTTAGAAGTCCCTTTCCTATAAAAATCCACCACGCTTATTATTAGGGGTTGCACTAGTGGAACTTCCCAAACATGGATAACAAAACCTTGGAGTTCATTTTTAGTCTGTGAAATAATTTTCAAATTATTTTTGCATACATGAACTTTAAAATTTTCATTTTGTTATGCCTTATAGCTTTTATGTTTACGAGAAAAAGGGAGAGTGAAAACAGAAGTTTGGATCTGAAAAAAAATTTGAACATGCAAATGGGAAATGCACAAATGCTGAGAGAGATAGTTCCAAAAAGTATCTGTGATTTTTAAGGATAAGCAAAAAGTGGGTTGTTTGGCTCTACTAAATATCCAACCACTTGAGAATTTGATTTTTTCTACTCCATGAAATTTTTGGATCATTAGGTCCACTTGCATCCTCAACATGTTTCTGGCATGCACATCCACCACACTTAAAGCATGTTAGGATCAGTTAGAAGTCCCTTTCCTATAAAATTCCGCCAAGTTAGTATTAGAGGTTGTACTAGTGGAATTTCCCAAACATGGATAACAAAACCTTGGAGTTCATTTTTAGTGTGTGAAATAATTTTTTAATTTTTTTTGCATACAAGGAATCTAAAATTTTCATTTTGTTATGCCTTATATCTTTTTTGTTTACGAGAAAAATGGGGGAGTGAAAACTCAAGTTTGGATCTGAAAGTAAATTTGAACATCCAAAAAATCCTGAGAGAGATAGTTCCAAAAAGTGTCTATGATTTTTAAGGATAGGAAAAAAGTGGGTTGTTTGGCTTTGCTAAATATCCAACCACTTGAGAATTTGATTTTTTCTACTCCTTGAAATTTTTGGATCATTAGGTCCACTTGACTCCTCAACATGTTTCTGGCATGCATATCAACCACACTTAAAGCAAGTTAGGATCAGTTAGAAGTCCCTTTCCAATAAAATTTCACCAAGCTTATTATTAGGGGTTGTACTAGTGGAATTTCCCAAACATGGATAACAAAACCTTGGAGTTCGTTTTTAGTGCGTGAAATAATTTCTAAATTTTTTTGCATACATGGACTCCAAAATTTTCATTTTGTTATGCCGTATATATTTTTTATTTACGAGAAAAATAGGGGAGTGCTAACTCAAGCTTGGATCTAAAAACAAATTTGAACATCCAAAAAAATGCTGAGAGAGATAGTTCCAAAATGTATCTGTGATTTTTAAGGATAGGCAAAAAGTGGGTTGTTTGGCTCTGGTAAATATCCAACCACTTGAGATTTTCATTTTTTCTACTCCTCGAAATTTTTGGATCATTAGGTCCACTTGCATCCTCAACATGTTTCGGGCAAGCATATCCACCACACTTAAAGCACGTTAGGATCAGTTAGAAGTCCCTTTCCTATAAAATTTCACCAAGCTTATTATTAGGGGTTGTACTTATGGAATTTCCCAAACATGGATAACAAACCCTTGGAGTTCATTTTTTATGCGTGAAATAATTTTAAATTTTTTGTTGCACACATGGACTCTAAAATTTTCATTTTGTTATGCCTTATATCTTTTTTTTTAATGAGAAAAATGGGGGAGTGAAAACGCAAGTTTGGATTTGAAAAGAAATTTGAACATCCAAAAAAATGCTGACAGAGTTAGTTCCAAAAAGTATTTGTGATTTTTAAGGATAGGCAAAAAGTGGGTTGTTTGGCTCTGGTAAATATCCAACAACTTGAGAATTTGATTTTTTCTTCTCCTTGAAATTTTTGGATCATTAGGTCCACTTGCATCCTCAAAATATGTTTTTTGCATGCATGTCCACCACACTTAAAGCATGTTTGGATCAGTTAGAAGTCCCTTTCCTATAAAATTCCTTCAAGCTTATTATTAGGGGTTTTACTAGTGGAATTTCCAAAATATGTATAACAAAACCTTGGAGTTAATTTTTTTTGCGTGAAATAATTTTCAAATTTTTTTTGCATACATGGTCTCTCAAATTTTCATTTTGTTATGCCTTATATCTTTTTTGTTTACAAGAAAAATGGGGGAGTGAAAACTCAAGTTTGGATCTGAAAACAAATTTAAACATCCAAAAAATGCTGAGAGAGATAGTTCCAAAAAGTATCTGTGATTTTTAAGGATAGGCAAAAAGTGGGTTGTTTGGTTCTAGTAAATGTCCAACCACTTGAGAATTTGATTTTTTCTACTCCTTGAAATTTTTGGATCATTAGGTCCACTTGCATCCTCAACATGTTTCTGCATTGCATATCCACCACACTTAAAGCATGTTAGGAGAATTTTGTTATGCCTTATATCATTTTTGTTTACGAGAAAAATGGGGGTGTCAAAACTCAAGTTTGGTTTTGAATAGAAATTTGAACATCCAAAAAAATGCTGAGAGAGTTAGTTCCAAAAAGTATCTGTGATTTTTAAGGATAGGCAAAAAGTTGGTTGTTTTGCTCTGGTAAATATCCAACCACTTGAGAATTTGATTTTTTCTTCACCTTGAAATTTTTGGATCATTAGGTCCACTTGCATCCTCAACATGTTTTTGGCATGCATATCCACCACACTTAAGGCATGTTAGGATCAGTTAGAAATCCCTTTCCTATAAAATTCCACCAAGCTTATTATTACAGGTTGTACTAGTGGAATTTCCCAAACATGGATAACAAAACCTTTGACTTCATTTTTAGTGCGTGAAATAATTTTCAAATTTTTTTTTGCATACATGGATTTAAAATTTTCATTTTGTAATACCTTATATCTTTTTTGTTTATGAGAAAAATGGGGGAGTGAAAACTCAGGTTTGGATCTGAAAACAAAGTTGCACATCAAAAATGGAAATGTTCAAATGATGAGAGAGATAGTCCCAAAAAGTTTCTGTGACTTTTATGGATAGGCAAAAAAGTGGGTTGTTTGGTTGTGGTAAATAGCCAACACCTTGAGAATTTGATTTTTTCTACTCCTTGAAATTTTTCGATCAATAGGTGCAGTTGCATCCTCAACATGTTTCTGCATGCATATCCACCACACTTAAAGCATCTTAGGATCAGTTAGAAGTCGGTCCTATAAAATTCCACCAAGCTTATTATTAGGGGTTGTACTAGTGGAATTTCCCAAACATGGATAACAAAACCTTGGAGTTCATTTTTAGTGCGTGAAATAATTTTCCATTTTTTTTGCATACATCGACTCTCAAATTTTCATTTTGTTATGCCTTATATCTTTTTTGTTTACGAGAAAAATGGGGGAGTGAAAACTCAAGTTTGGATCTGAAAACAAGTATGCACATCCAAAAAATGCTGAAAGAGATAGTTCCAAAAAGTATCTGTGATTTTTAAGGATAGGCAAAAAGTGGGTTGTGTGGCTCTGGTAAATATCCAACCACTTGAAAATTTGATTTTTTCTACTCCTGGAAATTTTTGGATCATTTGGTCAACTTGCATCCTCAACATGTTTCTGCATTGCATGTCCACCACACTTAAAGCATGTTAGGATCAGTTAGAAGTCCTTTTCCTAAAAAATTCCACCAATCTTATTATTAGGGGTTGGACTAGTGGAATTTCCCAAACATGGATAACAAAATCTTGGAGTTCATTTTTAGTGCGTGAAATAATTTTCAAATTTTTTTTGCTTACATGGACTCTAAAATTTTTATTTTGTTATGGCTTATATCTTTTTTTGTTACGAAAAAAATGGGAGAGTGAAAACTCGAGTTTGGATTTGAAAAAAAATTTGAACATCCAAAAAAATGCTGAGAGAGTTAGTTCCAAAAATTATCTGCGATTTTTAAGGATAGGCAAAAGGTGGGTTGTTTCGCTCAACTAAATATCCAACCACTTGAGAATTTTATTTTTTGTACTCCTTGAAATTTTCTGATCGTTAGGTCCACTTGCATCCTCAACATGTTTCTGGCATTCATATCCACCACACTTAAAGCATGTTAGGATCTGTTGGAAGTCCCGTTCCTATAAAATTTCACCAAGCTTATTATTAGAGGTTGTACTAGTGGAATTTCCCAAACATGGATAACAAAACCTTGGAGTTAATTTTTAGAGCGTGAAATAATTTTCAAATTTTTTTTGCATACATGAACTCTAAAATTTTCATTTTGTTATGCCATATATCTTTTTTGTTTACGAGAAAAATGGGGGAGTGAAAACTCAAGTTTGGATCTGAAAAAAAATTTGAATATCCAAAAAAATGGTGAGAGAGATAGTTCCAAAAAGTATCTGTGATTTTTATGGATAGGCAAAAACAGGGTTTTTTGGCTCTGGTAAATATCCAACTACTTGAGAATTTGATTTTTTGTACTTCTTGAAATTTTTGGATCATTAAGTCCACTTGCATCCTCAACATGTTTCTGGCATGCATGTCCACCGCACTTAAAGCATGTTAGGATCAGTTAGAAGTCCCTTTCCCATAAAATTCCACCAAGCTTATTATTAGGGGTTGTACTAGTGGAATTTCCTAAACATGGATAACAAAACCCTAGAGTTCATTTTTAGTGCGTGAAATAATTTTCAAATTTTTTTTTGCATACATGGACTCGAAAATTTTCATTTTGTTATGCCTTATATCTTTTTTGTTTAAGATAAAAATGGGGGAGTGAAAACTCAAGTTTGGATCTGAAAACAAATTTGAACATCCAAAAAATGCTGAGAGAGATAGTTCCAAAAAGTATCTGTGATTTTTAAGGATAGGCAAAAAGTGGGTTGTTTGGCTCTGGTAAATATCCAACCACTTGAGAATTTTTTTTTTCTACTCCTTGAAATTTTTTGATCATTAGGTCCACTTGCATCCTCACACATGTTTCAGGCATGCATATCCACCACATTTAAAGCATGTTAGGATCAGTTAGAAGTCCCTTTCCTATAACATTCCACCAAGCTTATTATTAGGGGTTGGACTAGTAGAATTTCCCAAACATGGATAACAAAACCTTGGAGTTCATTTTTAATGCATGAAATAATTTTAAAATTTTTTTTCGCATACATGGACTCTAAAATTTTAATTTTGTAATGGCTTATATCTGGTTTTTTACGAGAAAAATGGGAGAGTGGAAACTCAAGTTTGGTTTTGAAAACAAATTTGAACATCCAAAAAAATGCCGAGAGAGTTAGTTCCAAAAAGTATCTGCGATTTTTAAGGATAGGATAAAAGTGGGTTGTTTGGCTCTGGTAAATATCCAACCACTTGAGAATTTGATTTTTTCTACTACTTGAAATTTTTGGATCATTAGGTCCACTTGCATCCTCAACATGTTTCTGGCATGCATATCCACCACACTTAAAGAATGTTAGGATCAGTTATAAGTCCCTTTTCTATAAAATTCCACCAAGCTTATTATTAGGGTTTTTACTAGTGGAATTTCCCAAACATGGATAACAAAACCTTGGTGTTCATTTTTGGTCCGTGAAATAATTTTCAATTTTTTTTGCATAAAAGGACTCTAAAATTTTCATTTTGTTATGCCTTATATCTTTTTTGTTGACGAGAAAAATGGGGGAGTGAAGACTCAAGGTTGGACCAGAAAACAAAATTTGAACATCCAAAAAAATGCTAAGAGAGTTAGTTCCAAAAATATCTGTGATTTTTAAGGATAGGCAAAAAGTGTTTTGTTTGGCTCTGGTAAATATTCAACCACTTGAGAATTTGATTTTTTCTACTCCTTGAAATTTTTGGATCATTAGGTCCACTTGCGTCCTCAACATGTTTCTTGCATTTATATCCACCACACTTAAAGCATGTTAGGATCTGTTAGAAGTCCCTTTCCTATAAAATTTCACGAAGCTTATTATTAGGGGTTGTACTTGTGGAGTTTCCCAAACATGGATAATAAAACCTTGGAGATCATTTTTAGAGCGTGAAATAATTTTCAATTTTTTTTTGCATACATGGACTCTAAAATTTTCATTTGATTATGCCTTATATCTTTTTGGTTTACGAGAGAAATGGGGGAGTGAAAACTCAAGTTTGGATCTGAAAACAAATTTGAACATCCAAAAAATGCTAAGAGAGACAGTTCCAATAAGTATCTGTGATTTTTAAGGATTGGCAAAATGTGGGTTGTTTGGCTCTAGTAAATATCCAACCACTTGAGAATTTGATTTTTTCATCTCCTTGAAATTTTTGGATCATTAGGTCCACTTGCATCATCAACATGTTTTTGGCATGCATATCCACCACATTTAAAGCATGTTAGGATCAGTTAGAAGTCCCTTTCCTATAAAATTTCACCAAGCTTATTATTAGGGGTTGTACTTATGGAATTTCCCAAACATGGATAATAAAACCTTGGAGTTCATTTTTAGAGAATGAAATAATTTTCAATTTTTTTTTGCATACATGGACTCTAAAATTTTCATTTTATTGTGCCTTATATCTTTTTGGTTTACGAGAGAAATGGGGGAGTGAAAACTCAAGTTTGGATCTGAAAACAAATTTGAACATCCAAAAAATGCTGAGTGAGATAGTTCCAAAAAGTTTCTGTGATTTTTAAGGATAGGCAAAAAGTGGGTTTTTTGGCTCTGGTAAATATCCAACCACATGTCAATTTGATTTTTTCTACTCCTTGAAATTTTTGGATCATTAGGTCCAGTTGCATCCTGAACATGTTTTTGGCATGCATATCCACCACACTTAAAGCATGTTAGGATCAGTTAGAAGTCCCATTCCTATAAAATTCCACCAAGCTTATTATTAGGGGTTGTACTAGTGGAATTTCCCAAACATGGATAACAAAACTTTGGAGTTCATTTTTAGTGCGTGAAATAATTTTCAAATTTTTTTTGCATACATGGACTCTAAAATTTTTATTTTCTTTTGCCTAATATTTTTTTGTTTACCAGAAAAATGGGGAAGTGAAAACTCAAGTTTGGATCTGAAAACAAATTTGAACATCCAAAAAATGCTGAGAGAGATAATTCCAAAAAGTATCTGTGATTTTTAAGGATAGGCAAAAAGTAGGTTGTTTGGCTCCGGTAAATATCCAACCACTTGAGAATTTTATTTTTTCTACTCCTTGATATTTTTGGATCATTAGGTCCACTTGCATCCTCAACATGTTTCTAGCATGCATATCCACCACACTTAAAGCATGTTAGGATCAGTTAGAAGTCGCTTTCCTAAAATATTCCACCAAGCTTTTTATTATGGGTTGTACTAGTGGAATTTCCCAAACATGGATAACAAAACCTTGGACTTCATTTTTAGTGCGTGGAATAATTTTAAAATTTTTTTTGCATACATGGACTCTACAATTTTCATTTTGTTATACCTTATATCTTTTTTGTTTAGGAGAAAAATGGTGGAGTGAAAACTTGAGTTTGGATCTGAAAACAAATTTGAACATCCAAAAAATGCTGAGAGAGATAGTTCCAAAAACTTTCTGTGATTTTTAAGGATAGGAAAAAAGTGGGTTATTTGGCTCCGGTAAATATCCAACCACTTGAGAATTTGATTTTTTCTACTCCTTGAAATTTTTGGATTATTAGGTCCACTTGCATCCTCAACATGTTTCTGGCATGCATATCCACCGCACTTAAAGCATGTTAGGATCAGTTAGAAGTCCCTTTCCTATAAAATTCCACCAAGCTTATTATTAGGGGTTGTACAAGTGGAATTTCCCAAACATGGGTAACAAAACCTTGGAGTTCATTTTTAGTGCGTGAAATAATTTTTGAATTTTTTTTGCATAAATGGACTCTAAAATTTTCATTTTGTTATGCCTTATATCTTTTTTGTTTACGTGAAAATTGGGGTCGTGAAAACTCAATTTTGGATTTGAAAACAAATTTGAACATCCAAAAAATGCTGAGAGAGATAGTTCCAAAAAGTAACTGTGATTTTTAAGGATAGGCAAAAAGTGGGTTGTTTGGCTCCAGTAAATATCCAACCACTTGAGAATTTGATTTTTTCTACTCCTTGAAATTTTTGGATCATTAGGTCCACTTGCATCCTCAACATGTTTCTAGCATGCATATCCACCGCAATTAAAGCATGTCAGGATCAGTTTGAAGTCCCTTTCCTATAAAATTCCACCAAGCTTATTATTAGGGGTTGTACTAGTGAAATTTCCCAAACATGGATAACAAAACCATGGAGTTCATTTTTAGTGCGTGAAATAATTTTCAAATTTTTTTTGCATACTTGGACTCTAAAAATTTCATTTTGTTATGCCTTATATCTTTTTTGTTTAAGATAAAAATGGGGGAGTGAAAACTCAAGTTTGGATCTGAAAACAAATTTGAACATCCAAAAAATGCTGAGAGAGATAGTTCCAAAAAGTATCTGTGATTTTTAAGGATAGGCAAAAAGTGGGTTGTTTGCCTCTGGTAAATATCCAACCACTTGAGAATTTGTTTTTTCTACTCCTTGAAATTTTTTGATCATTAGGTCCACTTGCATCCTCACACATGTTTCTGGCATGCATATCCACCACATTTAAAGCATGTTAGGATCAGTTAGAAGTCCCTTTCCTATAAAATTTCACCAAGCTTATTATTAGGGGTTGGACTAGTAGAATTTCCCAAACATGGATAAAAAAACCTTGGAGTTCATTTTTAATGCATGAAATAATTTTAAAATTTTTTTTCGCATACATGGACTCTAAAATTTTAATTTTGTAATGGCTTATATCTTGTTTTTTACGAGAAAAATGGGAGAGTGGAAACTCAAGTTTGGTTTTGAAAACAAATTTGAACATCCAAAAAAATGCCGAGAGAGTTAGTTCCAAAAAGTATCTGCGATTTTTAAGGATAGGATAAAAGTGGGTTGTTTGGCTCTGGTAAATATCCAACCACTTGAGAATTTGATTTTTTCTACTCCTTGAAATTTTTGGATCATTAGGTCCACTTGCATCCTCAACATGTTTCTGGCATGCATTTCCACCACACTTAAAGAATGTTAGGATCAGTTATAAGTCCCTTTTCTATAAAATTCCACCAACTTATTATTAGGGTTTTTACTAGTGGAATTTCCCAAACATGGATAACAAAACCTTGGTGTTCATTTTTGGTCCGTGAAATAATTTTCAATTTTTTTTTGCATAAAAGGACTCTAAAATTTTCATTTTGTTATGCCTTATATCTTTTTTGCTGACGAGAAAAATGGGGGAGTGAAGACTCAAGGTTGGACCTGAAAACTAAATTTGAACGTCCAAAAAAATGCTAAGAGAGTTAGTTCCAAAAATATCTGTGATTTTTAATGATAGGCAAAAAGTGTTTTGTTTGGCTCTGGTAAATATTCAACCACTTGAGAATTTGATTTTTTCTACTCCTTGAAATTTTTGGATCATTAGGTCCACTTGCGTCCTCAACATGTTTCTTGCATTTATATCCACCACACTTAAAGCATGTTAGGATCTGTTAGAAGTCCCTTTCCTATAAAATTTCACGAAGCTTATTATTAGGGGTTGTACTTGTGGAGTTTCCCAAACATGGATAATAAAACCTTGGAGTTCATTTTTAGAGCGTGAAATAATTTTCAATTGTTTTTTGCATACATGGACTCTAAAATTTTCATTTAATTATGCCTTATATCTTTTTGGTTTACAAGAGAAATTGGGGAGTGAAAACTCAAGTTTGGATCTGAAAACAAATTTGAACATCCAAAAAATGCTGAGAGAGACAGTTCCAATAAGTTTCTGTGATTTTTAAGGATAGGCAAAATGTGGGTTGTTTGGCTCTAGTAAATATCCAACCACTTGAGAATTTGATTTTTTCTTCTCCTTGAAATTTTTGGATCATTAGGTCCACTTGCATCATCAACATGTTTTTGGCATGCATATCCACCACATTTAAAGCATGTTAGGATCAGTTAGGAGTCCCTTTCCTATAAAATTCCACCAGGCTTATTATTAGGGGTTGTACTAGTGGAATTTCCCAAACATGGAAAACAAAACCTTTGAGTTCATTTTTAGTGTGTGAAATAATTTTCAAATTTTTTTTGCATACATCGACTCTCAAATTTTCATTTTGTTATCCCTTATATCTTTTTTGTTTACGAGAAAAATGGGGAAGTGAAAACTCAAGTTTGGATCTGAAAACAAATTTGCACATCCAAAAAATGCAGAGAGAGATAGTTTGAAAAAGTATCTGTGATTTTTAAGGATAGACAAAAAATGGGTTCTTTGGCTCTGGTAAATATCCAAACACTTCATAATTTGATTTTTGCTATTCCTTGAAATTTTTGGATCATCAGGTCCACTTGCATCCTCAACATGTTTCTAGCATGCATATCCACCACTCTTAAAGCATCTTAGGATTAGTTAGAAGTCCCTTTCCTATAAAATTCCACCAAGCTTATTATTAGGGGTTGTACTAGTGGAATTTCGCAAACATGGATAACAAAACCTTGGAGTTCATTTTTAGTGCGTGAAATAATTTTCAATTTTTTTTTGCATACATCGACTCTCAAATTTTCATTTTGTTATCCCTTATATCTTTTTTGTGTACGAGAAAAATGGGGGAGTGAAAACTCAAGTTTGGATCTGAAAGCAAGTATGCACATCCAAAAAATGCTGAGAGAGATAGTTCCCAAAAGTATATGTGATTTTTATGGATAGGCAAAAAGTGGGTTGTGTGGCTCTGGTAAATATCCAACCACTTGAAAATTTGATTTTTTCTACTCGAAATTTTTGGCTCATTTGGTCCTCTTGCATCCTCAACATGTTTCTGCATTGCATGTCCACCACACTTAAAGCATGTTAGGATCAGTTAGAAGTCCTTTTCCTATAAAATTCCACCAATCTTATTATTAGGGGTTGGACTAGTGAAATTTCCCAAATAAGGATAACAAAATCTTGAAGTTCATTTTTAGTGCGTGAAATAATTTTCAAATTTTTTTTTGCTTACATGGACTCTAAAAATTTTATTTTGCTATGGCTTATATCTTTTTTTGTTACGAGAAAAATGGGAGAGTGAAAACTCAAGTTTGGATTTGAAAAAAAATTTGAACATCCATAAAAAATGCTGAGAGAGTTAGTTCCAAAAAGTATCTGCGATTTTTAAGGATAGGCAAAAAGTGGGTTGTTTGGCTCAACTAAATATCCAACCACTTGAGAATTTTATTTTTTGTACTCGAAATTTTCTGATCGTTAGGTCCACTTGCATCCTCAACATGTTTCTGGCATTCATATCAACCACACTTAAAGCATGTTAGGATCTGTTGGAAGTCCGTTTCCTATAAAATTTCACCAAGCTCATTATTAGAGGTTGTACTAGTGGAATTTCCCAAACATGGATAACAAAACCTTGGAGTTAATTTTTAGAGCATGAAATAATTTTCAAATTTTTTTTGCATACATGGACTCTAAAATTTTCTTTTTCTTATGCCTTATATCTTTTTTGTTTACGAGAAAAATTGGGGAGTGAAAACTCATGTTTGGATCTGAAAACAAATTTGAATATCCAAAAAAATGGTGAGAGAGATAGTTCCCAAAAGTATCTATGATTTTTATGGATAGGCAAAAACAGGGTTTTTTGGCTCAGGTAAATATCCAACCACTTGAGAATTTGATTTTTTCTACTCCTTGAAATTTTTGGATCATTAAGTCCACTTGCATCCTCAACATGTTTCTGGCATGCATATCCACCGCACTTAAAGCATGTTAGGATCAGTTAGAAGTCCCTTTCCTATAAAATTCCACCAAGCTTATTATTAGGGGTTGTACTAGTGGAATTTCCCAAACATGGATAACAAAACCCTAGAGATCATTTTTAGTTTGTGAAATAATTTTCAAATTTCTTTTTGCATACATGGACTCGAAAATTTTCATTTTGTTATGCCTAATATCTTTTTTGTTAAAGAGAAAAATGGGGGAGTGAAAACTCAAGTTTGGATCTGAAAACAAATTTGAACATCAGAAAAATGCTGAGAAAGATAGTTCCAAAAAGTATCTGTGATTTTTAAGGATAGGAAAAAATTGGGTTGTTTGGCTCTGGTAAATATCCAACCACTTGAGAATTTGTTTTTTTCTACTCCTTGAAATTTTTGGATCATTAGGTCCACTTGCATCCTCACACATGTTTCTGGCATGCATATTCACCACATTTAAAGCATGTTAGGATCAGTTAGAAGTCCCTTTCCTATAAAATTCCACCATGCTTATTATTAGGGGTTGGACTAGTGGAATTTCCCAAACATGGATAACAAAACCTTGGAGTTCATTTTTAATGCATAAAATAATTTTAACATTTTTTTTCGCATACATGGACTCTAAATTTTCATTTTGTTACGGCTTATATCTTGTTTTTTACGAGAAAAATGGGAGAGTGAAAACTCAAGTTTGGTTTTGAAGACAAATTTGAACATCCAAAAAAATGCCGAGAGAGTTAGTTCCAAAAAGTATCTGCGATTTTTAACGATAGGGTAAAAGTGGGTTGTCTGGCTCTGGTAAATATCCAACCACTTGAGAATTTGATTTTTTCTACTCCTTGAAATTTTTGGATCATTAGGTCCACTTGCATCCTCAACATGTTTCTGGCATGCATATCCACCACACTTAAAAGAATGTTAGGATCAGTTATAAGTCCCTTTTCTATAAAATTCCACCAAGCTTATTATTAGGGGTTGTACTAGTGGAATTTCCCAAACATGGATAACAAAACCTTGGTGTTCATTTTTGGTCCGTGAAATAATTTTCAATTTTTTTTTGCATAAAAGGACTCTAAAATTTTCATTTTGTTATGCCTTATATCTTTTTTGTTGACGAGAAAAATGGGGGAGTGAAGACTCAAGGTTGGATCTGAAAACAAAATTTGAACATCCAAAAAAATGCTAAGAGAGTTAGTTCCAAAAATATCTGTGATTTTTAAGGATAGGCAAAAAGTGTGTTGTTTGGATCTGGTAAATATTCAACCACTTGAGAATTTGACTCCTTGAAATTTTTGGATCATTACGTCAACTTGCGTCCTCAACATGTTTCTGGCATTCATTTCCACCACACTTAAAGCATGTTAGGATCTGTTAGAAGTTTCCTTCCTATAAAATTCCACCAAGCTTATTATTAGGGGTTGTACTTGTGGAATTTCCAAAACATGGATAATAAAACCTTGCAGTTCATTTTTAGAGCGTGAAATAATTTAAAATTTTTTTTTTGCATACATGGACTCTAAAATTTTCATTTTATTATGCCTTATATCTTTTTGGTTTACGAGAGAAATGGAGGAGTGAAAACTCAAGTTTGGATCTGAAAACAAATTTGAACATCCAGAAAATGCTGACAGAGATAGTTCCAAAAAGTATCTGTGATTTTTAAGGATAGGCAAAGAGTGGGTTGTTTGGCTCTGGTAAATATCCAACCACTTGAGAATTTGATATTTTCTTCTCCTTGAAATTTTTAGATCATTAGGTCCACTTGCATCCTCAACATGTTTTTGGCATGCATATCCACCACATTTAAAGCATGTTAGGATCAGTTAGAAGTCCCTTTCCTATAAAATTCCACCAGGCTTATTATTAGGGTTTGTAGCAGTGGAATTTCCCAAACATGGAAAACAAAACCTTTGAGTTCATTTTTAGTGCGTGAAATAATTTTTAAATTTTTTTTGCATACATGGATTCTAAAATTTTCATTTTGTAATACCTTATATCTTTTTTTGTGACGAGAAAAATGGGAGAGTGAAAACTCATGTTTGGATTTGAAAAGAAATTTGAACATCCAAAAAAATCCTGAGAGAGTAAGTTCCAAAAAGTGTCTGCAATTTTTACGGATATGCAAAAAGTGGGTTGTTTGGCTCAACTAAATATCCAACCACTTGAGAATTTTACTTTTTGTACTCGAAATTTTCTGATCGTTAGCTCCACTTGCATCCTCAACATGTTTCTGGCATTCATATCCACCACACTTAAAGCATGTTAGGATCTGTTGGAAGTCCCTTTCCTATAAAATTTCACCAAGCTTATTATTAGAGGTTGTACTAGTGGAATTTCCCAAACATGGATAACAAAACCTTGGAGTTAATTTTTAGAGCGTGAAATAATTTTCAAATTTTTTTTGCATACGTGGACTCTAAAATTTTCGTTTTGTTATGCCTTATATCTTTTTTGTTTGCGAGAAAAAAGGGGGAGTGAAAACTGAAGTTTGGATCTGAAAACAAATTTGAGCATCCAAACAAATTTGAGCATCCAAACAAATGGTGAGAGAGATAGTTCCAAAAAGTATCTATGATTTTTATGGATAGGCAAAAACAGGGTTTTTTGGCTCAGGTAAATATCCAACCACTTGAGAATTTGATTTTTTCTACTCCTTGAAATTTTTGGATCATTAAGTCCACTTGCATCCTCAACATGTTTCTGGCATGCATATCCACCGCACTTAAAGCATGTTAGGATCAGTTAGAAGTCCCTTTCCTATAAAATTCCACCAAGATTATTATTAGGGGTTGGACTAGTGGAATTTCCCAAACATGGATAACAAAACCCTAGAGTTCATTTTTAGTGCATCAAATAATTTTAAAACTTTTTTTCACATACATGGACTCTAAAATTTTCATTTTGTTACGGCTTATATCTTGTTTTTTACGAGAAAAATGGGAGAGTGAAAACTCAAGTTTGGTTTTCAAAACAAATTTGAACATCCAAAAAAATGTCGAGAGAGTTAGTTCCAAAAAGTATCTGCGATTTTTAAGGATTGGATAAAAGTGGGTTGTCTGGCTCTGGTAAATATCCAACCACTTGAGAATTTGATTTTTTCTACTCCTTGAAATTTTTGGATCATTGCGTCCACTTGCATCCTCAACATGTTTGTAGCATGCATATCCACCACACTTAAAGAATGTTAGGATCAGTTATAAGTCCCTTTTCTATAAAATTCCACCAAGCTTATTTTTAGGGGTTGTACTAGTGGAATTTCCCAAACATGGATAACAAAACCTTGGTGTTCATTTTTGGTCCGTGAAATAATTTTCAATTTTTTTTTGCATAAAAGGACCCTAAAATTTTCATTTTGTTATGCCTTATATCTTTTTTGTTGACGATAAAAAAGGGGGAGTGAAGACTCAAGGTTGGATCTGAAAACAAAATTTGAACATCCAAAAAAATGCTAAGCGAGTTATTTCCAAAAATATCTGTGATTTTTAAGGATAGGCAAAAAGTGTGTTGTTTGGCTCTGGTAAATATTCAACCACTTGAGAATTTGATTTTTTCTACTCCTTGAAATTTTTGGATCATTAGGTCCACTTGCGTCCTTAACATGTTTCTGGCATTCATATCCACCACACTTAAAGCATGTTAGGATCTGTTTAAAGTCCCCTTCCTATAAAATTCCACCAAGTTTATTATTAGGGGTTGTACTTGTGGAATCTCCAAAACATGGATAATAAAACCTTGCAGTTCATTTTTAGAGCGTGAAATAATTTTTAATTTTTTTTTGCATACATGGACTCTAAAATTTCCATTTTATTATGCCTTATATCTTTTTGGTTTACGAGAGAAATGGAGGAGTGAAAACTCAAGTTTGGATCTGAAAATAAATTTGAACATCCAAAAAATGCTGAGAGAGATAGTTCCAAAAAGTATCTGTGATTTTTAAGGATAGGCAAAGAGTGGGTTGTTTGGCTCTGCTAAATATCCAACCACTTGAGAATTTGATTTTTTCTTCTCCTTGAAATTTTTAGATCATTAGGTCCACTTGCATCCTCAACATGTTTTTGGCATGCATATCCACCACATTTAAAGCATGTTAGGATCAGTTAGAAGTCCCTTTCCTATAAAATTCCACCAGGCTTATTATTAGGGTTTGTAGTTGTGGAATTTCCCAAACATGGAAAACAAAACCTTTGAGTTCATTTTTAGTGCGTGAAATACTTTTCAAATTTTTTTTGCATACATGGATTCTAAAATTTTCATTTTGTAATACCTTATATCTTTTTTGTTTACGAGAATAATGGGGAAGTGAGAACTCAAGTTTGGATCTGAAAAGAAATTTGCACATCCAAAAAATGCGGAGAGAGATAGTTCCAAAAAGTATCTGTGATTTTTAAGGATAGGCAAAAAGTGGATTGTTTGGATTTGGTAAATATCCAACCACTTCATAATTTGATTTTTGCTATTCCTTGAAATTTTTGGATCATTAGGTCCACTTGCATCCTCAACATGTTTCTGGCATGCATATCCACCACACTTAAAGCATCTTAGGATCAGTTAGAAGTCCCTTTCCTATAAAATTCCACCAAGCTTATTATTAGGGGTTGTACTAGTGGAATTTCCCAAACATGGATAACAAAACCTTGGAGTTCATTTTTAGTGCATGAAATAATTTTCAAATTTTTTTTGCATACATCGACTCTCAAATTTTCATTTTGTTATGCCTTATATCTTTTTTGTTTACGAGAAAAATGGGGGAGTGAAAACTGAAGTTTGGATCTGAAAACAAGTATGCACATCCAAAAAATGCTGAGAGAGATAGTTCCAAAAAGTATCTGTGATTTTTAAGGATAGGGAAAAAGTGGGTTGTGTGGCTCTGGTAAATATCCAACCACTTGAAAATTTGATTTTTTCTACTCCTTGAAATTTTTGGATCATTTGGTCCACTTGCATCCTCAACATGTTTCTGCATTGCATGTCCACCATATTTAAAGCATGTTAGGATCAGTTAGAAGTCTTTTTCCTATAAAATTCCACCAATCTTATTATTAGGGGTTGGACTAGTGGAATTTCCCAAACATGGATAACAAAATCTTGGAGTTCATTTTTAGTGCGTGAAATAATTTTCAAATTTTTTTTTTCTTACATGGACTCTAAAAATTTTATTTTGTTATGGCTTATATCTTTTTTTGTTACGAGAAAAATGGGAGAGTGACAACTCAAGTTTGGATTTGAAAAAAAATTTGAACATCCAAAAAAAAGCTGAGAGAGTAAGTTCCAAAAAGTATCTGCAATTTTTAAGGATACGCAAAAAGTGGGTTGTTTGGCTCAACTAAATATCCAACTACTTGACAATTTTATTTTTTGTACTCCTTGAAATTTTCTGATCGTTAGCTCCACTTGCATCCTCAACAAGTTTCTGGCATTCATATCCACCACACTTAAAGCATGTTAGGATCTGTTGGAAGTCCCTTTCCTATAAAATTTCACCAAGCTTATTATTAGAGGTTGTACTAGTGGAATTTCCCAAACATTGATAACAAAACCTTGGAGTTAATTTTTAGAGCGTGAAATAATTTTCAATTTTTTTTTGCATACATGGACTCTAAAATTTTCATTTTGTTATGCCTTCTATCTTTTTTTTTTTATGAGAAAAATGGGGGAGTGAAAACTCAAGTTTGGATCTGAAAACAAATTTAAACATCCAAAAAAATGGTGAGAGAGATAGTTCCAAAAAGTATCTATGATTATTATGGATAGGCAAAAACAGGGTTTTTTGGCTCAGGTAAATATCCAACCACTTGAGAATTTGATTCTTTCTACTCCTTGAAATTTTTGGATCATTAAGTCCACTTGCATCATCAACATGTTTCTGGCATGCATATCCACCGCACTTAAAGCATGTTAGGATCAGTTAGAAGTCCCTTTCCTATAAAATTCCACCAAGCTTATTATTAGGGGTTGTACTAGTGGAATTTCCCAAACATGGATAACAAAACCCTAGAGTTCATTTTTAGTGCGTGAAATAATTTTCAAATTTTTTTTTGCATACATGGACTCGAAAATTTTCATTTTGTTATGCCTTATATCTTTTTTGTTTAAGAGAAAAATGGCGGAGTGAAAACTCAAGTTTGGATCTGAAAAAAAATTTGAACATCCAAAAAATGCAGAGAGAGATAGTTCCAAAAAGTATCTGTGATTTTTAAGGATAGGCAAAAAGTGGGTTGTTTTGCTCTGGTAAATATCCAACCACTTGAGAATTTGTTTTTTTCTACTCCTTGAAATTTTTGGATCATTAGGTCCACTTGCATCATCACACATGTTTCTGGCATGCATATCCACCACATTTACAGAATGTTAGGATCAGTTATCAGTCCCTTTATTATAAAATTCCACCAAGCTTATTATTAGGGGTTGTGCTTGTGGAATTTCCGAAACATGGATAACAAAACCTTGGTGTTCATTTTTGGTCCGTGAAATAATTTTCATTTTTTTTTTGCATAAAAGGACTCTAAAATTTTCATTTTCTTATGCCTTATATCTTTTTTGTTGACGAGAAAAATGGGGAGCGAAGACTCAAGGTTGGATCTGGAGACAAAATTTGAACATCCAAAAAAATGCTAAGTGAGTTAGTTCCAAAAATATCTTTGATTTTTAAGGATAGGCAAAAAGTGTGTTGTTTGGCTCCCGTAAATATGCAACCACATGGGAATTTGATTTTTTTTACTCCTTGAAATTTTTGGATCATTAGGTCCACTTGCGTCCTCAACATGTTTCTGGCATTCATATCCACCACACTTAAAGCATGTTAGGATCTGTTAGAAGTCCCTTTCCTATAAAATTTCACCAAGCTTATTATTAGGGGTTGTACTTATGGAATTTCCCAAACATGGATAATAAAACCTTGGAGTTCATTTTTAGAGAATGAAATAATTTTCAATTTTTTTTTGCATACATGGAATCTAAAATATTCATTTTATTGTGCCTTATATCTTTTTGGTTTACGAGAGAAATGGGGGAGTGAAAACTCAAGTTTGGATCTGAAAACAAATTTGAACATCCAAAAAATGCTGAGTGAGATAGTTCCAAAAAGTATCTGTGATTTTTAAGGATAGGCAAAAAGTGGATTTTTTGGCTCTGGTAAATATCCAACCACATGTCAATTTGATTTTTTCTACTCCTTGAAATTTTTGGATCATTAGGTCCAGTTGCATCCTGAACATGTTTTTGGCATGCATATCCACCACACTTAAAGCTTGTTAGGATCAGTTAGAAGTCCCATTCCTATAAAATTCCACCAAGCTTATTATTAGGGGTTGTACTAGTGGAATTTCCCAAACATGGATAACAAAACTTTGGAGTTCATTTTTAGTGCGTGAAATAATTTTCAAATTTTTTTTGCATACATGGACTCTAAAATTTTTATTTTCTTTTGCCTAATATTTTTTTGTTTACCAGAAAAATGGGGAAGTGAAAACTCAAGTTTGGATCTGAAAACAAATTTGAACATCCAAAAAATGCTGAGAGAGATAATTCCAAAAAGTATCTGTGATTTTTAAGGATAGGCAAAAAGTAGGTTGTTTGGCTCCGGTAAATATCCAACCACTTGAGAATTTTATTTTTTCTACTCCTTGATATTTTTGGATCATTAGGTCCACTTGCATCCTCAACATGTTTCTAGCATGCATATCCACCACACTTAAAGCATGTTAGGATCAGTTAGAAGTCGCTTTCCTAAAATATTCCACCAAGCTTTTTATTATGGGTTGTACTAGTGGAATTTCCCAAACATGGATAACAAAACCTTGGACTTCATTTTTAGTGCGTGGAATAATTTTAAAATTTTTTTTGCATACATGGACTCTACAATTTTCATTTTGTTATACCTTATATCTTTTTTGTTTAGGAGAAAAATGGTGGAGTGAAAACTTGAGTTTGGATCTGAAAACAAATTTGAACATCCAAAAAATGCTGAGAGAGATAGTTCCAAAAAGTTTCTGTGATTTTTAAGGATAGGAAAAAAGTGGGTTATTTGGCACCGGTAAATATCCAACCACTTGAGAATTTGATTTTTTCTACTCCTTGAAATTTTTGGATCATTAGGTCCACTTGCATCCTCAACATGTTTCTGGCATGCATATCCACCGCACTTAAAGCATGTTAGGATCAGTTAGAAGTCCCTTTCCTATAAAATTCCACCAAGCTTATTATTAGGGGTTGTACAAGTGGAATTTCCCAAACATGGATAACAAAACCTTGGAGTTCATTTTTAGTGCGTGAAATAATTTTTGAATTTTTTTTTGCATAAATGGACTCTACAATTTTCATTTTGTTATGCCTTATATCTTTTTTGTTTAGGAGAAAATTGGCGTCGTGAAAACTCAATTTTGGATTTGAAAACAAATTTGAACATCCAAAAAATGCTGAGAGAGATAGTTCCAAAAAGTATCTGTGATTTTTAAGGATAGGCAAAAAGTGGGTTGTTTGGCTGCAGTAAATATCCAACCACTTGAGAATTTGATTTTTTCTACTCCTTGAAATTTTTGGATCATTAGGTCCACTTGCATCCTCAACATGTTTCTGGCATGCATATCCACCGGAATTAAAGCATGTCAGGATCAGTTTGAAGTCCCTTTCCTATAAAATTCCACCAAGCTTATTATTAGGGGTTGTACTAGTGAAATTTCCCAAACATGGATAACAAAACCATGGAGTTCATTTTTAGTGCGTGAAATAATTTTCAAATTTTTTTTGCATACTTGGACTCTTAAAATTTCATTTTGTTACGCCTTATATCTTTTTTGCTTAGGAGAAAAACGGGGGAGTGAAAACTCTACTTCTGATCTGAAAACAAATTTGAACATCCAAAAAATGCTGAGAGAGATAGTTCCAAAAAGAATCTGTGATTTTTAAGGATAGGCAAAAAGTGGGTTGTTTGGCTCCGGTAAATATCCAACCACTTGAGAATTTTATTTTTTCTACTCGATATTTTTGGATCATTAGGTCCACTTGGCTCCGGTAAATATCCAACCACTTGAGAATTTTATTTTTTCTACTCGATATTTTTGGATCATTAGGTCCACTTGCATCCTCAACATGTTTCGAGCATGCATATCCACCACACTTAAAGCATGTTAGGATCAGTTAGAAGTCCCTTTCCTATAAAATTCCACTAAGCTTATTATTATGGGTTGTACTAGTAGAATTTCCCGAACATGGATAACAAAACCTTGGACTTCATTTTTAGTGCGTGGAATAATTTTAAAATTTTTTTTGCATACATGGACTCTAAAATTTTCATTTTGTTATGCCTTATATCTTTTTTGTTTACGAGAAAAATGGTGGAGTGAAAATTTGAGTTTGGATCTGAAAACAAATTTGAACATCCAAAAAATGTTGAGAGAGATAGTTCCAAAAAGTTTCTGTGATTTTTAAGGATAGGCAAAATCTTGGTTATTTGGCTCCGGTAAATATCCAACCACTTGAGAATTTGATTTTTTCTACTCCTTGAAATTTTAGGATCATTAGGTCCACTTGCATCCTCAACATGTTTCTGGCATGCATATCCACCACACTTAAAGCATGTTAGGATCAGTTAGAAGTCCCTTTCCTATAAAATTCCACCAAGCTTATTATTAGGCTTTGTACTAGTGGAATTTCCCAAATATGGATAACTAAACCTTGGAGTTCATTTTTAGGGCGTGAAATAATTTTCAAATTTTTTTTTGCATACATGGACTCTTAAATTTACATTTTGTAATGCCTAATATCTTTTTTGTTTATGAGAAAAATGGGGGAGTAAAAACTCAAGTTTGGATCTGAAAAAAAATTTGAACATCCAAAAAGTTGTGAGAGAGATAGTTCCCAAAAGTATCTGTGATTTTTAAGGATACGCAAAAAGTGGGTTGTTTGGTTCCGGTAAATATCCAACCACTTGAGAATTTGACTTTTTCTACTCCTTGAAAATTTTTGATCATTAGGTCCACTTGCATCCTCAACATGTTTCTGGCATGCATATCCACCGCACTTAAAGCATATTAGGATCAGTTAGAAGTCCCTTTCCTATTAAATTCCACCAATCTTCTTATTAGGGGTTGTACTAGTGGAATTGCCCAAACATGGATAACAAAACCGTGGATTCATTTCTAGTGCATGAAATAATTTTCAATTTTTTTTTGCATACATGGACTCAAAAATTTTCATTTTGTTATGCCTTATATCTGTATTGTTTACGAGAAAAATTGGGGTGTGAAAACTCAGGTTTGGATCTGAAAATAAATTTGAACATCCAAAAAATGCTGAGAGAGATAGTTCCAAAAAGTATCTGTGATTTTTAACGATAGGCAAAAAGTGGGTGGGCTGTTTGGCTCCCGTAAATATCCAACTAGTTGAGATTTTGATTTTTTCTACTCCTTGAAATTTTGGATCATTAGGTCCACTTGCATCCTCAACATGTTTTTGGCATGCATATCCACCGCAATTAAAGCATGTCAGGATCAGTTTGAAGTCCCTTTCCTATAAAATTCCACCAAGCTTATTATTAGGGGTGGTACTAGAGGAATTTCCCAAACATGGATAACAAAACCTTGGAGTTCATTTTTAGAGCGTGAAATAATTTTCGAATTTTTTTTTGCATAAATGGACTCTAAAATTTTCATTTTGTTATGCCTTATATCTTTTTTGTTTTCGAGAGAATTGGGGGAGTGAAAACTCAATTCCACCAAGCTTATTATTAGGAGTTATACAAGTGGAATTTCCCAAACATGGATAACAGAACCTTAGAGTTCATTTTTAGTGCGTGAAATAATTTTCAAATTTTTTTTTGCATACATGGACTCTAAAATTTTCATTTTGTTATGCCTTATATCTTTTTTGTTTACGAGAAAAATGGGGGAGTTCAAACTCAAGTTTGGATCTGAAAACAAATTTGAACATCCAAAAAATGCTGAGAGAGATAGTTCCAAAAAGTTTCTGTGATTTCTAAGGATAGGCAAAAAGTGGGTTGTTTGGCTCTCGTAAATACCCAACCACTTGAGAATTCGATTTTTTCTACTCCTTGAAATTTTTTGATCATTACCTCCACATGCATCCTCAACATGTTTCTGGCCTGCATATCCACCACACTGAAAGCATTTGAGGATCAGTTAGAAGTCCCTTTCCTATAAAATTCCTCCAAGCTTATTATTCGGGGTTGTACTAGTGGAATTTCCCAAACATGGATAACAAAACCTTGGAGTTCATTTTTATTGCGTCAAATAATTTTCTAATTTTTTTGGCATCCATGAACTCTAAAATTTTCATTTTGTTATGCCTTATATCTTTTTTTGTTTACGAGAAAAGTGCGGGTGTGAAAACTCAAGTTTGAATCTGAAAAGAAATTTGAACATCCAAAAAAAGCTGAGAGAGATAGTTCCAAAAAGTATCTGTGATTTTTAAGGATAGGCACAAAGTGGGTTGTTTGGCTCTTGTAAATATCCAACCACTTGTGAATTTGATTTTTTCTACTCCTTGAAATTTTTGGATCATTAGGTCCACTTGCATCCTCAACATGTTTCTGGCATGCATATCCACCACACTTAAAGCATGTTAGGATCAGTTAGAAGTCCCTTTCCTATCAAATTCCACCAAGCTTATTATTAGGGGTTGTACTAGTGGAATTTCCCAAACATGGATAACAAAACCTTGGAGTTCATTTTTACTTCGTCAAATAATTTTCAATTTTTTTTTGCATTCTTGGACTTTAAAATTTTCATTTTATTATGCCTTATATCTTTTTTTGTTTACGAGAAAAATGGGGGAGTGAAAACTCAAGTTTGGATCTGAAAACAAATTTGAACATCCAAAAAATGTTGAGAGAGATAGTTCCAAAAAGTATCTGTGATTTTTAAGGATAGGCAAAAATTGGGTTGTTTGGCTCTGGTAAATATCAACCACTTGAGAATTTGATTATTTCTACTCCTTGAAATTTTTGGATCATTACGTCCACTTCCATCCTCAACATGTTTCTGGCATGCATATCCACCACACTTAAAGCATGTTAGGATCAGTTAGAAGCCCCTTTCCTATAAAATTCCACCAAGCTTATTATTAGGGGTTGTACTAGTGGAATTTCCCAAACATGGATAACAAAACCTTGGAGTTCATTTTTAGTGCGTCAAATAATTTATAATTTTTTTGGCATCCATGGACATTAAAATTTTCATTTTGTAATGCCTTATATCTTTTTTTGTTTACAAGAAAAACGGGGGTGTGAAAACTCAAGTTTGGATCTGAAAACAAAATTGAACATCCAAAAAATGCTGAGAGAGATAGTTCCAAAAAGTATCTGTGATTTGTAAGGATAGGCACAAAGTGGGTTGTTTGGCTCTTGTAAATATCCAACCACTTGTGAATTTGATTTTGTCTACTCCTTGAAATTTTTGGATCATTAGGTCCACTTGCATCCTCAACATGTTTCTGGCATGCATATCCACCACACTTAAAGCAAGTTAGGATTAGTTAGACGTCCCTTTCCTATAAAATTCCACGAATCTTATTATTAGGGGTTGTACTAATGGAATTTCCCTAACATGGATAACAAAACCTTGGAGTTCATTTTTAGTGCGTGAAATAATTTTCAAAATTTTTATGCATACTTGTACTCTAAAATTTTCATTTTGTTATGCCTTATATCTTTTTTTGTTTACGAGACAAATGGGGGAGTGAAAACTCTAGTTTGGATCTGTAAAGAAATTTGAACATCCAAAAAATCCTGAGAGAGATAGTTCCAAAAAGTAACTGCGGTTTTTGAGGATAGGAAAAAAGTGGGTTGTTTGGCTCTGGTAAATATCCGACCATTGAGAATTTTTTTTTTCCTACTCCTTGAAATTTTTAGATCATTAGGTCCATTTGCATCCTCAACTTGTTTCTAGCATGCACGTCCACCACACTTAAAGCATGTTAGGATCAGTTAGTAGTCCATTTCCTATAAAAGTCCGCCAAGCATATTATTAGGGGTTGTACTAGTGGAATTTCCCAAACATGGATAACAAAACCTAGGAGTTCATTTTTAGTGCATGAAATAATTTTCAAATTTTTTTGCATACATGAACTTTAAAATTTTCATTTTGTTGTGCCTTATATCTTTTTTTTTTTACGAGAAAAATGGGGGAGTGAAAACTCAACTTTGGATCTGAAAACAAAGTTGAACATCCAAAAAATGTTGAGAGAGATAGTTCCAAAAAGTATCTGTGATTTTTAAGGATAGGCAAAAGTTGGGTAGTTTGGCTCTGGTAAGTATCAACCACTTAAGAATTCTATTATTTGAACTCCTTGAAATTTTTGGATCATTACGTCCACTTCCATCCTCAACATGTTTCTGGCATGCATATCCACCTCACTTAAAGAAGGTTAGAATCAGTTAGAAGTCCCTTTCCTATAAAATTCCACCAAGCTTATTATTAGGGGTTGTACTAGTGGAATTTCCCAAACATGGATAACAAAACCTTGGAGTTCATTTTTAGTGCGTGAAATAATTTTCAAATTTTTTTTGCATACATGGACTCTAAAATTTTCATTTTTTTATGCCTTATATCTTTTTTTGTTTACGAGAAAAATGGGGGAGTGAAAACTCAAGATTGGATCAGAAAAAAAATTTGAACATCCAAAAAATGCAGAGAGAGATAGTTCCAAAAAGTATATGTGATTTTTAAGGATAGACACAAAGTGGGTTGTTTGGCTCTGGTAAATATCCAACCACTTGTGAATTTTATTTTTCCTACTCCTTGAAATTTTTAGATCATTAAGTCCACTTGCATCCTCAACTTGTTTCTCGCATGCATATCCACCACACTTAAAGCATGTTAGGATCAGTTAGAAGTCCATTTCCTATAAAAGTCCGCCAAGCATATTATTGGGGGTTGTACTCGTGGAATTTCCCAAACATGGATAACAAAACCTTGGAGTTCATTTTTAGTGCAAGAAATAATTTTCAAATTTTTTTTGCCTACATGAACTTCAAAATTTTCATTTTGTTGTGCCTTATATCTTTTTTTGTTTACGAGAAAAATGGGGGAGTGAAAACTCAACTTTTGATCTGAAAACAAATTTGAACATCCAAAAAATGTTGAGAGAGATAGTTCCAAAAAGTATCTGTGATTTTTAAGGATAGGCAAAAATTGGGTTGTTTGGCTCTAGTAATTATCAACCACTTGAGAATTTGATTATTTCTTCTCCTTGAAATTTTTGGATCATTACGTCCACTTCCTTCCTCAACATGTCTCAGGCATGCATATCCACCACACTTAAAGCATGTTAGGATTAGTTAGAAGCCCCTTTCCTATAAAATTCTACCAAGCTTATTATTCGGGGTTGTACTAGTGGAATTTCCGAAACATGGATAACAAAGCCTTGGAGTTCATTTTTAGTGCGTCAAATAATTTTCAAATTTTTTTGGCATCCATGGACACTAAAATTTTCATTTTGTAATGCCTTATATCTTTTTTTGTTTACGAGAAAAACGGGGGTGTGAAAACTCAAGTTTGGATCTGAAAACAAAATTGAACATCCAAAAAATCCTGAGAGAGATAGTTCCAAAAAGTATCTGTGATTTTTAAAGATAGGCATAAAGTGGGTTTTTTGGCTCTTGTAAATATCCAACCACTTGAGAATTTGATTTGTTCTACTCGAAATTTTTGGATCATTAGGTCCACTTGCATCCTCAACATGTTTCGTGCAAGCATATCCACCACACTTAAAGCATGTTAGGATCAGTTAGAAGTCCCTTTCTTATAAAATTCCACGAAGCTTATTATTAGGGGTTGTACTAGTGGAATTTCCCAAACATGGATAACAAAACCTTGGAGTTCATTTTTAGTGCATGAAATAATTTTCAAATTTTTTATGCATACTTGGACTCTAAAATTTTCATTTTGTTATGCCTTATATCTTTTTTTGTTTACGAGACAAATGGGGGATTGAAAACTCAAGTTTGGATCTGAAAACAAATTTGAACATCCAAAAAATGCTGAGAGAGATATATCCAAAAAGTATCTGTGCTTTTTAAGGTAAGGCCAAAAGTGGGTTGTTTGGCTCTGGTAAATATCCAAGCACTTGAGAATTTGATTTTTTCTACTCCTTGAAATTTTTGGATCATTAGGTCCACTTGCATCCTCAACATGTATCTGGCATGCTTATCCACCATGCTTAAAGCTTGTTAGGATCAGTTAGAAGCTCCTTTTTTTATAAAATTCCACCAAGCCTATTATTAAGGGTTGTACTAGTGGAATTTCCCAAACATGGATAACAAAACCTTGGAGTTCATTTTTAGTGCGTGAAATAATTTTCAAATTTTTTATGCATACTTGGACTCTAAAATTTTCATTTTGTTATGCCTTATATCTTTTTTTGTTTACGAGACAAATGGGGGAGTGAAAACTCAAGTTTGGATCTGAAAACAAATTTGAACATCCAAAAAATGCTAAAAAAGATAGTTCCAAAAAGTATCTGTGATTTTTAAGGATAGGCAAAAACTGGGTTGTTTGGCTTTGGTAAATATCCAACCACTTGAGAATTTGATTTTTTCTACTTCTTGAATTTTTTTGATCATTAGGTCCACTAGCATCCTCAACATATTTCTGGCATGCATATCCACCACACTTAAAGCATGTTAGGATCAGTTAGAAGTCCCTTTCCTATAAAATTCCACGAAGCTTATTATTTGGGGTTGTACTAGTGGAATTTCCCAAACATGGGTAACAAAACCTTGGAGTTCATTTTTAGTGCGTGAAATAATTTTCAAAATTTTTATGCATACTTGGACTCTAAAATTTTCATTTTGTTATGCCTTATATCTTTTTTCTTTAGGAGAAAAATGGAAGTGTGAAAACTCAAGTTTGGATCTTAAAACAAATTTGGACGTCCAAAAAACGCTGAGAGAGATAGTTCCAAAAACTATCAGAGATTTTTAAGGATAGGCAAAAAGTGGGTTGTTTGGCTCAGGTAAATATCCAACCACTTGAGAATTTAATTTTTTCTACTCCTTGAAATTTTTTGATCATTAGGTCCACTTGCATCCTCAAGATGTTTCGGGCATGCATATCCACCTCACTTAAAGCATGTTAGGATCAGTTAGAACACCATTTCCTATAAGATTCCACCAAGCTTATTATTAGGGGTTGTACTAGTGGAATTTCCAAAACATGGATAACAAAACCTTGGACTTCATTTTTTAGTGCGTGAAATAATTTTTAAATTTTTTTGCATACATGGACTCTAAAATTTTCATTTTGTTATGCCTCATATCTTTTTTTGGTTACGAGAAAAATGGGGGAGTGAAAACTCAAATTTGGATCTGGAAACAAATTTGAACATCCAAAAAATGCTGAGAGAGATAGTTCAGAAAAGTAACTGTGATTTTTAAGGATAGGCAAAAAGTGGGTTGTTGGCTCTGGTAAATATCCAACCACTCGATAATTTGATTTTATCGACTCCTTGAAATTTTTGGATCATTAGGTCCACTTGCATCCTCAACATGTTAATGGCATGCTTATCCACCACACTTAAAGCATGCTAGGATTAGTTAGAAGTCCCTTTCCTATAAAATTCCACCAAGCATATTATTAGGGGTTGTACTAGTGGAATTTCCCAAACATGGATAACAAAACCTTGGAGTTCATTTTTAGTGTGTGAAATAATTTTCAAATTGTTTTTACATAAATGGACTCTAAAATTTTCATTTTGTTATGCCTTATATCTTTTTTTGATTATGAGAAAAATGGGGGAGTGAAAACTCAAATTTGGATCTTAAAACAAATTTGAACATCCAAAAAATGCTGAGAGAAATAGCTCCAACAAGTATCTGTGATTTTTAAGGATAGGCAAAAAGTGGGTTGTATGGCTCTGGTAAATATCCAACCACTTGAGAATTTTATTTCTTCTACTCGAAATTTTTGGATCATTAGGACCACTTGCATCCTCAACATGTTTCTGGCATGCATATCCACCTCACTTAAAGCATGTTAGGATCAGTTAGAAGTCCATCTTCCTATAAAATTCCAGCAAGCATATTATTAGGGGTTGTATTAGTGGAATTTCCCAAACATGGATAACAAAACCTTGGAGTTCATTTTTAGTGCATGAAATAATTTTCAAAATTTTTTTGCATACATGGACTCTAAAATTTTGATTTTGTTGTGGCTTATATCGTTTTTATTCACGAGAAAAATGGGGGAGTGAAAACTCAAGTTTGGATCTGAAAACAAATTTGAACATCTAACAAATGCAGAGAGAGATAGTTCCAAAAAGTATCTGTGATTTTTAAGGATAGGCAAAAAGTGGGTTGTTTGGCTCAGGTAAATATCCAACCACTTGAGAATTTGATTTTTTTCTACTCCTTGAAAATTTTGGATCATTAGGACCACTTGCATCCTCAACATGTTTCTGGCATGCATATCCACAACACATAAAGCATGTTAGGATCAGTTAGAAGTCCCTTTCCTATAAAATTCCACCAAGCTTATTATTAGGGATTGTACTTGTGGAATTTCCCAAAACATGGATAACAAAACCTTGGAGTTCATTTGTAGTGCTTGAAATAATATTCAAATTTTTTTTGCATATATGGACTCTAAAATTTTCAGTTTGTTATGCCTTATATCTTTTTTTGTTTACGAGAAAAATGGGGGTGTGAAACTCAAGTTTGGATCTGAAAACAAATTTGAACATCCAAAAAATGTTGAGAGAGATAGTTCGAAAAAGTATCTCTGATTTTTAAAGATAGCCATAAAGTGGGTTGTTTGGCTATGGTAAATATCCAACCACTGGAGAATATTATTTTTTCTACTCCTTGAAATTTTTGGATCATTAGGTCCATTTGCATCGTCAACATGTATTTGGCATGCTTATCCACTACGCTTAAAACCAGTTAGGATCAGTTAGAAGTCCCTTTCCTATAAAATTCCACCATGCCTATTATTAAAGGTTGTACTAGTGGAATTTCCCAAACATGGGTAACAAACCTTGGAGTTCATTTTTAGTGCGTAAAATAATTTTCAAATTTTTTTTGCATACATGGACTCTAAAATTTTCATTTTGTTATGCCTTATATCTTTTTTTGTTTACGAGAAAAATGGGGGAGTGAAAACTCAAATTTGGATCTGAAAACAAATTTGAACATCCAAAAAATGCTGAGAGAGATAGTTCCAAAAAGTATCTGTGATTTTTAAGGATAGGCAAAAAGTGGCTTGTTTGGCTCTGGTAAATATCCAACCACTTGAGAATTTGATTTCTTCTACTCTTTGAAATTTTTGGATCATTAGGACCACTTGCATCCTCAACATGTTTCTGGCATGCATATCCACCTCACTTAAAGCATGTTAGGATCAGTTAGAAGTCCATCTTCCTATAAAATTCCAGCAAGCTTATTATTAGGGGTTGTACTAGTGGAATTTCTCAAACATGGATAATAAACCTTGGAGTTCATTTTTACTGCGTGAAATAATTTTGTAAATTTTTTTGCAAACATGGACTCTAAAATTTTTTTTTGGTATGGGTTATATCATTTTTATTCACGAGAAAAATGGGGGAGTGAAAACTCATGTTTGGATCTGAAAACAAATTTGAACATCCAACAAATGCTGAGAGAGATAGTTCCAAAAAGTATCTGTGATTTTTAAGGATAGGCAAAAAGTGGGTTGTTTGCTTCTGGTAAATATCCAACCACTTGAGAATTTGATTTTTTCTATTCCTTGGAATTTTTGGATTATTAGGTCCACTTGATCCCTCAACATGTATTTGGCATGCATATCCAGCACACTTAAAACATGTTAGGATCAGTTAGAAGTCCCTTTTTTTATAAAATTTCACCAAGCTTATTATTAGGGATTGTACTAGTGGAATTTCCCAAACATAGATAACAAAACCTTGGAGTTCATTTTTAGTGCGTGAAATAATTTTCAAATTTTTTTTGCATACATGGACTCTAAAATTTTCATTTTTTTATGCCTCATATTTTTTTTTGTTTGCGAGAAAAATGGGGGAGTGAAAACTCAAATTTGGATCTAAAAACAAATTTGAACATCCAAAAAATGATGATAGAGATAGTTCCAAAAAGTATCCGTGATTTATAAGGTTAGGCAAAAAGTGGGTTGTTTTCCTCTGGTAAATATCCAACCACTTGGGAATTTGATTTTATCTACTCGAAATTTTTGGATCATTAGGTCCACTTGCATCCTCAGCATGTTTGTGGCATGCAAATCCACCACACTTAAAGCATGTTAGGATCATTTAGAAGTCCCTTTCCTATAAAATTCCACCAAGCTTATGATTAGGGGTTGTACTAATGGAATTTCCTAAACATGGATAACAAAACCTTGGAGTTCATTTTTAGTGTGTGAAATAATTTTCAAATTTTTTTTTGCATACATGGACTATAAAAGTTTCATTTTGTTATGCCTTATATCTTTTTTTGTTTACGAGAAAAATGGGGGAGTGAAAACTCAAGTTTCGATTTAAAAACAAATTTGAACATCCAAAAAATGCTGAGAGAGATAGTTCCAAAAAGTATCTGAGATTTTGAGGGATAGGAAAAAAATGGGTTGTTTGGCTCTGGTTAATATCAAACCACTTGAGAATTTGATTTTTTCTACTCCTTGAAAATTTTGGATCATTTGGTCCACTTGCATCCTCAACATGTTTCTGGCATGCATATCCACCACACTTAAAGCATGTTAGGATCAGTTAGAAGTCCCTTTCCTATAAAATTCCACCAAGCTTATTATTAGGGGTTGTACTAGTTGAATTTCCAAAACATGGATAACAAAACCTTGGAGTTTATATTTAGCGCGTGAAATAATTTTCAAATTTTTTTTGCATACATGGACTCTAAAATTTTTATTTTGGTATGCATTATATCTTTTTTTGTTGACGAGAAAAATGAGGGAGTGAAAACTCAAGTTTGGATCTGAAAACAAATTTGAACATCCAAAAATTTTTTTAGAGAGATAGTTCCAAAAAGTATCTGTGATTTATAAGGATAGGCAAAAAGTGGGTTGTTTGGCTCTGGTAAATATCCAACCACTTGGGAATTTGATTTTTTCTACTCCTTGAAAATTTTGGATCATTAGGTCCACTTGCATCCATAACATGTTTTTGGCATGCATATCCAGCACACTTAAAACATGTTAGGATCAGTTAGAAGTCCCTTTTTTTATAAAATTCCACCAAGCTTATTATTAAGGGTTGTACTAGTGGAATTTCCCAAACATGGGTAACAAACCTTGGAGTTCATTTTTAGTGCGTGAAATAATTTTCAAATTTTTTTTGCATACGTGGACTCTAAAATTTTCGTTTTGTTATGGCTCATATCTTTTTTTGTTTATGAGAAAAATGGGGGAGTGAAAACTCAAATTTTGATCAGAAAACAAATTTTAACATCCAAAAAATGCTGAGAGAGATAGTTCCAAAAAGTATATGTGATTATTAAGGATAGGCAAAAAGTGGGTTGTTTGGCTCTGGTAAATATCCAACCACTTGAGAATTTGATTTCTTCTACTCCTTGAAATTTTTGGATCATTAGGACCACTTGCATCCTCAACATGTTTCTGGCATGCATATCCACCTCACTTAAAGCATGTTAGGATCAGTTAGAAGTCCATCTTCCTATAAAATTCCTGCAAGCTTATTATTAGGGGTTATACTAGTGGAATTTCCCAAACATGGATAACAAAACCTTGGAGTTCATTTTTAGTGCGTGAAATAATTTTCAAAATTTTTTTGCATACATGGACTCTAAAATTTTGTTTTTGTTATGGCTTATATCGTTTTTATTCATGAGAAAAATGGGGGAGTGAAAACTCAAGTTTGGATCTGAAAACAAATTTGAACATCCAACAAATGCTTAGAGAGATAGTTCCAAAAAGTATCTGTGATTTTTAAGGATAGGCAAAAAGTGGGTTGTTTGGCTCTGGTAAATATGCAACCACTTGAGAATTTGATTTTTTCTTCTCCTTGAAATTTTTGGATCATTAGGTTCATTTGCATCCTCAACATGTTTCTAGCATGCATATCCACCACATTTAAAGGATGTTAGGATCAGTTAGAAGTCCCTTTCCTATAAAATTCCAACAAGCTTTTTATTAGGGATTGTACTAGTGGAATTTCCCAAACATGGATAACAAAACCTTGGAGTTCATTTTTAGTCCGTGAAATAATTTTCATATTTTTTTTGCATACATGGACTCTAAAATTTTCATTTTGTTATGCCTTATATCTTTTTTTGTTTACGAGAAAAATGGGGGTGTGAAAACTCAAGTTTGGATCTGAAAACAAATTTGAACATCCAAAAAATGCTGAGAGATAGTTCCAAAAAGTATCTGTGATTTTTAAGGATAGGCATAAAGTGGGTTGTTGGGCTCTGGTAAATATCCAACCACTTGAGAATATTATTTTTTCTACTCCTTGAAGTTTTTGGATCATTAGGTCCATTTGCATCCTCAACATGTTTCTAGCATGCATATCCACCACACTTAAAGCATGTTAGGATCGGTTAGAAGTCCCGTTCCTATAAAATTCCACCAAGCTTATTATTAGGGTTTGTACTAGTGGAATTTCCCAAACATGGATAACGAAACCTTGGAGTTCATTTTAAGTGCATCAAATAATTTTCAAATTTTTTTTGCATACATGGACTCCAAAATTTCCATTTTGTTATGCCTTATTTCTTTTTTTGTTTACGAGAAAAATGGGGTAGTGAAAACTCAAGTTTGGATCTGAAGACAAATTTGAACATCGAAAAAATGCTGAGAGAGATAGTTCCAAAAAGTACCTGTGATTTTTAAGGATAGGCAAAAAGTGGGTTGTTTGGATCATGTTAAAGCATGTTAGGATCGGTTAGAAGTCCCTTTCCTATAAAATTCAACCAAGCTTATTATTAGGGATTGTACTAGTGGAATTTCCCAAACATAGATAACAAAACCTTGGAGTTCATTTTTAGTGTGTGAAATAATTTTCAAATTTTATTTGCAAACAGGGAATCTAAAATTTTCATTTTGTTATGACTTATATCTTTTTTGTTTGCAAGAAAAATGTGGAAGTGAAAACTCAAGTTTGGATCTGCAAACAAATTTGAGCATCCAAAAAATGATGAGAGAGATAGTTCCAAAAAGTATCTGTGATTTATAAGGTTAGGCAAAAGGTGGGTTGTTTGCTTCTGGTAAATATCCAACCACTTGAGAATTTTATTTCTTCTACTCCTTGAAATTTTTGGATCATTAGGTCCACTTGCATCCTCAACATGTTTCTGGCATGCATGTCCACCACACTTAAAGCATGTTAGGATCAGTTAGAAGTCCCTTTCCTATAAAATTCCACCAAGCTTATTATTAGGGGTTCTACTAGTGGAATTTCCAAAACAAGGATAACAAAACCTTGGAGTTCATTTTTAGAGCGTGAAATAATTTTGAAATTTTTTTTGCATACATGGACTCTAAAATATTTATTTTGTTATGCCATATATCTTTTTCTGTTGACGAGAAAAATGGGGGAGTGAAAAGTCAAGTTTGGATCGGAAAAAAAATTTGAACACCCAAAAAATGCTGAGAGAGATAGTTCCAAAAAGTATCTGTGATTTATAAGGATAGGGAAAAAGTGGGTTGTTTGGCTCTGGTAAATATCCAACCACTTGGGAATTTGATTTTTTCTACTCCTTGAAATTTTTGGATCATTAGGTCCACTTGCAACCTCACCATGTTTCTGGCATGCATATCCACCACACTTAAAACATGTTCGGATCAGATAGAAGTCCCTTTCCTATAAAATCCACCAAGCTTATTATTAGGGGTTGTACTAGTGGAATTTCCCAAACATGGATAAAAAATCCTTGGAGTTCATTTTTAGTGCATGAAATAATTTTCAAATTTTTTTTGCATACGTGGACTCTAAAATTTTCATTTTGTTATGCCTTATATCTTTTTTGTTTACGAGAAAAATGGGGGAGTGAAAACTCAACTTTGGTTCTGCAAAAAAATTTGAGCATCCAAAAAATGCTGAGAGAGATAGTTCCAAAAACTATCCGTGATTTATAAGGATAGGCAAAAGGTGGGTTGTTTGCTTCTGGTAAATATCCAACCACTTGTCAATTTAATTTTTTCTACTCCTTGGAATTTTTGGATCATTAGGTCCACTCGCATCCACAACATGTATCTGGCATGCATATCCACCACGCTTAAAACCTGTTAGGATCAGTTAGAAGTCCCTTTTTTTATAAAATTCCACCAAGCATATTATTAAGGGTTGTACTAGTGGAATTTCCCAAACATGGGTAAAAAACCTTGGAGTTCTTTTTTAGTGCGTGAAATAATTTTCAAATTTTTTTTGCATACATAGACTCTAAAATTTTCATTTTCTTATGCCTCATATCTTTTTTTGTTTACGAGAAAAATGGGGGAGTGGAAACTCAAATTTGGATCTGAAAACAAATTTGAACAACCAAAAAATGCTAAGAGAGATAGTTTAGAAAAGTATCTGTGATTTTTAAGGACATGGAAAAAGTGGGTTGTTGGCTCTAGTAAATATCCAACCACATGAGAATTTGATTTTATCTACTGCTTGAAATTTTTGGACCATTAGGTCCACTTGCATCCTCAACATGTTTCTGGCATGCTTATCCACCATGCTTAAAACCTGTTAGGATCAGTTAGAAGACCCTTTTTTTATAAAATTCTACCAAGCATATTATTAAGGGTTGTACTAGTGGAATCTCCCAAACATGGGTAACAAAACTTGGAGTTCATTTTTAGTGCGTGAAATAATTTTCAAATTTTTTTTGCATACATGGACTCTAAAATTTTCATTTTGTTATGCCTTATATCTGTTTTTGATTACGAGAAAAATGGGGGAGTGAAAACTCAAATTTGGATCCGAAAACAAATTTGAACTTCCAAAAAATGCTGAGAGAGATAGTTCCAAAAAGTATCTGTGATTTTTAAGGATAGGCAAAAAGTGGGTTGTTTGGCTCTGGTAAATATCCAACCACTTGAGAATTTGATTTCTTCTACTCCTTGAAATTGTTGGATCATGAGGACCACTTGCATCCTCAACATGTTTCTGGCATGCATATCCACCTCACTTAAAGCATGTTAGGATCAGTTAGAAGTCCATCTTCCTATAAAATTCCAGCAAGCTTATTATTAGGGGTTGTACAAGTGGAATTTCTCAAACATGGATAACAAAACCTTGGAGTTCATTTTTAGTGTGTGAAATAATTTTCAAAATTTTTTTGCATACATGGACTCTAAAATTTTTATTTGGTTATGACTTATATCGTTTTTTCTCACGAGAAAAATGGGGGAGTGAAAACTCAAGTTTGGATCTGAAAACAAATTTGAACATCCAATAAATGCTGAGAGAGATAGTTCCAAAAAGTATATGTGATTTTTAAGGTTAGGCAAAAAGTGGGTTGTTTGGCTCTGGTAAATATCCAACCACTTGAGAATTTGATTTTTTTCTACTCCTTGAAATTTTTGGATCATTAGGACCACTTGCATCCTCAACATGTTTCTGGCATTCATATCCACAACACTTAAAGCATGTTAGGATCAGTTAGAAGTCCCTTTCCTATAAAATTCCACCAAGCTTATTATTAGGGATTGTACTAGTGGAATTTCCCAAAAATGGATAACAAAACCTTGGAGTTCATTTTTAGTGCGTGAAATAATTTTAAATTTTTTTTGCATGCATGGACTCTAAAATTTTCATTTTGTTATGCCTTATATCTTTTTTTGTTTACGAGAAAAATGGGGGAGTGAAAACTCAAGTTTGGATCAGAAAACAAATTTGAACATCCAAAAAATGCTGAGAGAGATAGTTCCAAAAAGTATCTTTGATTTTTAAGGATAGGCAAAAAGTGGGTTGTTTGGCTCTGGTAAATATCCAACCACTTGAGAATTTGATTTTTTCTGCTCTTTGAAATTTTTGGATCATTAGGTCCTCTTGCATCCTCAACTTGTTTCTGGCATGCATATCCACCACACATAAAGCATGTTAGGATCAGTTAGAAGTCCCGTTCTATAAAATTCCACCAAGCTTATTATTAGGGTTTGTATTAGTGGAATTTCCCAAACATGGATAACGAAACCTTGGAGTTCATTTTCAGTGCATCAAATAATTTTCAAATTTTTTTTGCATACATGGACTCCAAAATTTCCATTTTGTTATGCCTTATATCTTTTTTTGTTTATGAGAAAAATGGGGGAGTGAAAACTCAAGTTTGGATCTGAAGACAAATTTGAACATCCAAAAAATGCTGAGAGAGATAGTTCCGAAAAGTATCTGTGATTTATAAGGATAGGCAAAAAGTGGGTTTTTTGGCTCTCGTAAATATCCAACCACTTGAGAATTTGATTTTTTTCTACTCCTTGAAATTTTTCGATCATTAGGTCCACTTGCATCCTGAACATGTTTCTGGCATGCATATCCACCACACTTAAAGCATGTTAGGATCAGTTAGAAGTCCCTTTCGTATAAAATTCTACCAAGCTTATTATTAGGGGTTGTACTAGTGGAATTTCCCAAACATGGATAACAAAACCTTGGAGTTCAATTTTTGTGCGTGAAATTATTTTCAAATTATTTTTGCATACATGGACTCTAAAATTTTCATTTTGTTATGCCTTATATCCTTTTTGTTTACGAGAAAAATGGGGGAGTGAAAACTCAAGTTTGGATCTGCAAATAAATTTGAGCATCCAAAAAATGCTGAGAGAGATAGTTCCAAAAAGTATCGATGATTTATAAGGATAGGCAAAAAGTGGGTTGTCTGCCTCTGGTAAATATCCAACCTCCTGAGAATTTGATTTTTTCTACTCCTTCGAATTTTTGGATCATTAGGTCCACTCGCATCCTCAACCTGTATCTGGCATGCATATCCACCACACTTAAAACTTGTTAGGATCAGTTAGAAATCCCTTTCCTATAAAATTCGACCAAGCTTATTATTAGGGATTGTACTAGTGGAATTTCCTAAACATAGATAACAAAACCTTGGAGTTCATTTTTAGTGCGTGAAATAATTTTCAAATTTTTTTTGCATATAGGGAATCTAAAATTTTCATGTTGGTATGCCTTACATCTTTTTTGTTTGCGAGAAAAATGGGGAAGTGAAAACTCAAGTTTAGATCTACAAACAAATTTCGGCATCCAAAAAATGATGAGAGAGATAGTTCCAAAAAGTATCCCTTACTTATAAGGTTAGGCAAAAAGTGGGTTGTTTTCTTCTGGTAAATATCCAACCACTTGAGAATTTGATTTTATCTACTCCTTGAAATTTTTGGATCATTAGGTCCACTTGCATCCTCAACATGTTTGTGGCATGCATATCCGCCACACTTAAAGCATGTTAGGATCAGTTAGAAGTCCTTTTCCTATAAAATTCCACCAAGGTTATTATTAGGGGTTGTACTAGTGGAATTTCCCAAACATGGATAACAAAACCTTGGAGTTCATTTTTAGTGTGTGAAATAATTTTTAATTTGTTTTTGCATACATGGACTCTAAAAGTTTCATTTTGTTATGCCTTATATCTTTTTTTGTTTACGAGAAAATGGGGGAGTGAAAACTCAAGTTTGGATTTAAAAACAAATTTGAACATCCAAAAAATGCTGAGAGAGATAGTTCCAAAAAGTATCTATGATTTTTAGGGATAGGAAAAAAGTGGGTTGTTTGGCTCTGGTAAATATCCAACCACTTGAGAATTTGATTTTTTCTACTCATTGAAAATTTTGGATCATTTGGTCCACTTGCATCCTCAACATGTTTCTGGCATGCATATCCACCACACATAAAGCATGTTAGGATCAGTTAGAAGTCCCTTTCCTTTAAAATTCCACCAAGCTTATTATTAGGGGTTGTACTAGTGGAATTTCCAAAACATGGATAACAAAACCTTGGAGTTCATTTTTAGCGCGTGAAATAATTTTCAAATTTTTTTTGCATACATGGACTCTAAATTTTTATTTTGGTATGCCTTATATCTTTTTTTGTTGACGAGAAAAATGGGGGAGTGAAAACTCAAGTTTGGATCTGAAAAGAAATTTGAACATCCAAAAAATTTTAAGAGAGATAGTTCCAAAAAGTATCTCTGATTTATAAGGATAGGCAAAAAGTGGGTTGTTTGACTCTGGTAAATATCCAACCACTTGGGAATTTGATTTTTTCTACTCCTTGAAATTTTTGGATCATTAGGTCCACTTGCATCCTCAACATGTTTTTGGCATGCATATCCAGCACACTTAAAACATGTTAGGATCAGTTAGAAGTCCCTTTTTTTATAAAATTCCACCAAGCTTATTATTAAGGGTTGTACTAGTGGAATTTTCCAAACATGGGTAACAAACCTTGGAGTTCATTTTTAGTGCGTGAAATAATTTTCAAATTTATTTTGCATACATGGACTTTAAAATTTTCATTTTGTTATGGCTCATATCTTTTTTTGTTTATGAGAAAAATGGGGGAGTGAAGACTCAAATTTGGATCTGAAAACAAATTTTAACATCCAAAAAATGCTGAGAGAGATAGTTCCAAAAAGTATTTGTTATTTTTAAGGATAGGCAAAAAGTGGGTTGTTTGGCTCTGGTAAATATCCAACCACTTGAGAATTTGATTTATTCTACACCTTGAAATTTTTGGATCATTAGGACCACTTGCATCCTCAACATGTTTCTGGCATGCATATCCACCTCACATAAAGCATGTTAGGATCAGTTTGAAGTCCATCTTCCTATCAAATTCCTCCAAGCTTATTATTAGGGGTTGTACTAGTGGAATTTCCCAAACATGGATAACAAAACCTTGGAGTTCATTTTTAGAGCATGAAATAATTTACAAATTTTTTTTGCATACATGGACTCTAAAATTTTCATTTTGTTATGGCTTATATCGTTTTTATTCACGAGAAAAATGGAGTGAAAACTCAAGTTTGGATCTGAAAACAAATTTGAACATCCAAGAAATGCTGAGAGAGATAGTTCCAAAAAGTATCTGTGATTTTTAAGGATAGGCAAAAAGTGGGTTGTTTGGCTCTGGTAAATGTCCAACCACTTGAGAATTTGATTTTTTCTACTCCTTGAAATTTTTGGATCATTAGGACGACTTGCATCCTCAACATGTTTCTGGCATGCATATCCACAACACTTAAAGCATGTTAGGATCAGTTAGAAGTCCCTTTCCTATAAAATTCCACCAAGATTTTTATTAGGGATTGTACTAGTGGAATTTTCCAAACATGGATAACAAAACCTTGGAGTTAATTTTTACTCCGTGAAATAATTTTCAAATTTTTTTTGCATACATGGACTCTAAAATTTTTATTTTGTTTTGCCTTATATCTTTTTTTTCTTACTAGAAACAAGGGGGTGTGAAAACTCAAGTTTGGATCTGAAAACAAATTTGAACATCCAAAAAATGCTGAGAGATATAGTTCCAAAAAGTATCTTTGATTTTTAAGGATAGGCATAAAGTGGGTTGTTTGGCTCTTGTAAATATCCAACCACTTGAGAATATTTTTTTTTCTTCTCCTTGAAATTTTTGGATCATTAGGTCCATTTGCATCCTCAACATGTTTCTGGCATGCATATCCACCACACTTAAAGCATGTTAGGATCAGTTAGAAGTCTCGTTCCTATAAAATTTCACCAAGCTTATTATTAGGGGTTGTACTTATGGAATTTCCCAAACATGGATAATAAAACCCTGGAGTTCATTTTTAGAGAAAGAAATAATTTTCAATTTTTTTTTGCATACATGGACTCTAAAATTTTCATTTCATTGTGCCTTATATCTTTTTGGTTTACGAGAGAAATGAGGGAGTGAAAACTCAAGTTTGGATCTGAAAACAAATTTGAACATCCAAAAAATGCTGAGTGAGATAGTTCCAAAAAGTATCTGTGATTTTTAAGGATAGGCAAAAAGGTGGGTTGTTTGGCTTTGGTAAATATCCAACCACTTGAGAATTTGATTTTTTCTACACTTTGAAAGTTTTGGATCATTAGGTCCACTTGCATCCTCCACATGTTTCTGGCATGCATATCCACCACACTTAAAGCATGATAGGATCAGTTAGAAGTCCCGTTCCTATAAAATTCCTCCAAGCTTATTATTAGGGTTTGTACAAGTGGAATTTCCCAAACATGGATAACGAAACCTTGGAGTTCATTTTTATGGATAGGCAAAAAGTGGGTTGTTTGGCTCTGGTAAATATCCAACCACTTGAGAATTTGATTTTTTCTACTCCTTGAAATTTTTGGATCATTAGGGCCACTTGCATCCTCAACATGTTTCTGACATCCATATCCACCACACTTAAAGCATGTTAGGATCAGTTAGAAGTCCTTTCCTATAAAATTCTACCAAGCTTATTATTAGGGGTTGTACTAGTGGAATTTCCCAGACATGGATAACAAAACCTTGGAGTTCATTTTTAGTGCGTGAAATAATTTTAAAATTATTTTTACATACATGGACTCTAAAATTTTCATTTTATTATGCCTTATATCTTTTTTGTTTACGAGAAAAATGGGGGAGTGAAAACTCAAGTTTGGATCTGCAAACAAATTTTAAGCATCCAAAAAATGCTGAGAGAGATAGTTCCAAAAAGTATTTGTGATTTATAAGGATAGGCAAAAAGTGGGTTGTTTGCTTCTAGTAAATATCCAACCTCCAGAAAATTTGATTTTTTCTACTCCTTGGAATTTTTGGATCATTAGGTCCACTTGCATCCTCAACATGTATCTTGCATGCATATCCACCACACTTAAAACATGTTAGGATCAGTTAGAAGTCCCTCTCCTATAAAATTCCACCAAGCTTATTATTAGGGATTGTACCACTGGAATTTCCCAAACATAGATAACAAAACCTTGAGTTCATTTTTAGTGCGAGAAATAATTTTCAAATTTTTTTTCATACAGGGTATCTAAAATTTTCATTTTGTTATGCCTTATATCTTTTTTGTTTGCGAGAAAAATGGGGAAGTGAAAACTCAAGTTTGGATCTGCAAACAAATTTGAGCATCCAAAAAATGATGAGAGAGATAGTTCCAAAAAGTATCCGTGATTTATAAGGTTAGGGAAAAGGTGGGTTGTTTGCTTCTGGTAATTATCCAACCACTTGAGAATTTGATTTTATCTACTCCTTGAAATTTTTGGATCATTAGGTCCACATGCATCCTCAACATGTTTGTGGCATGCATATCCACCACATTTAAAGCATGTTAGGATCAGTTAGAAGTCCCTTTCCTATAAAATTCCACCAAGCTTATTATTAGGGGTTGTACTAGTGGAATTTCCCAAACATGGATAACAAAACCTTGGAGTTCATTTTTAGTGCGTGAAATTATTTTCAAATTTTTTTTGCATACATGGACTCTAAAATTTTCATTTAGTTATGCCTTATATCTTTTTTTGTTTACGAGAAAAATGGGGGAGTGAAAACTCAAGTTTGGATTTAAAAACAAATTTGAACATCCAAAAAATGCTGAGAGAGATAGTTCCAAAAAGTATCTGTGATTTTTAGGGATAGGCGAAAAGTGGGTTGTTTGGCTCTGGTAAATATCCAACCACTTGAGAATTTGATTTTTTCTACTCCTTGAAATTTTTGGATCATTTGGTCCACTTGCATCCTCAACGTGTTTCTAACATGCATATCCACCACACTTAAAGCATGTTAGGATCAGTTAGAAGTCCCTTTCCTATAAAATTCTACCAAGCTTATTATTAGGGGTTGTACTAGTGGAATTTCCCAAACAAGGATAACAAAACCTTGGAGTTCATTTTTAGCGCGTGAAATAATTTTCAAATTTTTTTGCATACATGGACTCTAAAATTTTCATTTTGTTATGCCTTATTTCTTTTTTTGTTTACGAGAAAAATGGGTGAGTGAAAAATCAAGTTTGGATTTAAAAAAAAATTTGAACATCTAAAAAATGCTGAGAGAGATAGTTCAAAAAAGTATCTTCGATTTTTAAGGATAGGCAAAAAGTGGGTTGTTTGGCTCTGGTAAATATCCAACCACTTGAGAATTTGATTTTTTCTACAGTTTGAAAGTTTTAGATCATTAGGTCCACTTGCATCCTCAACATATGTTTGGCATGCATATCCACCACACTTAAAGCATGTTAAGATCAGTTAGAAGTCCTTTTCCTAAAAAATTCCACCAAGCTTATTATTAGGGGTTGTACTAGTGGAATTTTCCAAACATGGATAACAAAACCTTGGAGTTCATTTTTAGTGCGTGAAATTATTTTCAAATTTTTTTTGCATTCATGGACTCTAAAATTTTCATTTTCTTATGCCTTATTTCTTTTTTTGTTTACGAGAAAAATGGGGGAGTGAAAACTCAAGTTTGGATCTGAAAACAAATTTGAACATCCAAAAAATGCTGAGAGAGATAGTTCCAAAAAGTAACTTTGATTTTTAAGGATAGGCAAACTGTGGGTTGTTTGGCTCTCTTAAATATCCAAGCACTTGAGAATTTGATTTTTTCTTTTGTTTGAAATTTTTGTATCATTAGGTCCACTTGCATGCATATCCACCACACTTAAAGCATGTTAGGATCAGTTAGAAGACCCGTTAGTATAAAATTCCACCAAGCTTATTATTAGGGGTTGTACTAGTGGAATTTCCCAAACATGGATAACAAAACCTTGGAGTTCATTTTTAGTGCGTGAAATAATTTTCATATTTTTTTTGCATACATGGACTCTAAAATTTTTATTTTGTTATGCCTTATATCGTTTTTGTTCATGAGAAAAATGGGGGTGTGAAAACTCAAGTTTGGATCTGAAAATAAATTTCAACATCCAAAAAATGCTGAGAGAGATAGTTCCAAAATGCATCTTTGATTTTTAAGGATAGGCAAAAAGTGGGTTGGTTGGCTTTGGTAAATATCCAACTACTTGAGAATTTGATTTTTTCTTCTCCTTGAAATTTTTGGATCATTAGGTCGACTTGCATCCTCAACATGTTTCTGGCATGCATATCCACAACACTTAAAGCATGTTAGGATCAGTTAGAAGTCCCTTTCCTATAAAATTCAACCAAGCTTATTATTAGGGATTGTACTAGTGGAATTTCCCAAACATGGATAACAAAACCTTGGAGTTCATTTTTACTGCTTGAAATAATTTTCAAATTTTTTTTGCACACATGGACTCTAAAAATTTCACTTTGTTATGCCTTATATTGTTTTTGTTCACGAGAAGAATGGGGAAGTGAAAACTCAAGTTTGGATCTGAAAACAAATTTGAACATCAAAAAAATGCTGTGAGAGATAGTTCCAAAAAGTATCTTCTATTTTTAAGGATAGGCAAAAAGTGGGTCGTTTGGCTCTGGTAAATATCCAATCACTTGAGAATTTGATTTTTTCTACACTTTGAAAGTTTTGAATCATTAGGTCCACTTGCATCCTCAACATGTTTCTGGCATGCATATCCACCACACTTAAAGCATGTTGGGATCAGTTAGAAGTCATGTTCCTAAAAAATTCCACCAAGCTAATTATTAGGAGTTGTACTAGTGGAATTTCCCAAACATGGATAACAAAACCTTGGAGTTCATTTTTAGTGCGTGAAATAATTTTCAAAATTTTTTTGCATGCATGGACTCTTAAATTTTTATTTATTAAGCCTTATATCTTTTTTGTTTACGAGAAAAATGGGAGAGTGAAAACTCAAGTTTAGATCTGAAAACAAATTTGGACATCCAAAAAGGAAATGCACAAATGCTGAGAGAGATAATTCCAAAGAGTATTTGTGATTTTGATGTACAGGCAAAAAGTGGGTTGTTTGGCTCAGGTAAATATCCAACCACTTGAGAAATTGATTTTTTCCACTCCTTGAAATTTTTGGATTGTTAGGTCCACTTGCATCCTCAACATGTTTCGGGCATGCATATCCACCACACTTAAAGGATGTTAGCATCAGTTAGAAGTCCTTTTCCTAAAAAATTCCACCAAGCTTATTATTTGGGGTTGTACTAATGGAATTTCGCAAACATGGAAAACAAAACCTTAGAGTTTATTTTTAGTGCAAGAAATAATTTTCAAATTTTTTTTGCATACATGAACTCTAAAATTTCATTTTTTTATGCCTTATATCTTTTAATTTTACGAGAAAAATGGGAGAGTGAAAACTCAAGTTTGGATCTTAAAGCAAATTTGTACATCCATAATGGAAATGCAGAAATGCTGAGAGAGATAGTTCCAAAAGTATCTGTGATTTTTAAGGAAAGGCAAAAAGTGTGTTGTTTGGCTCTTGTAAATATCCAAACACTTGAGAATTTGATTTTTTCTAGTCCTTGAAATTTTTGGATCATTAGGTCTACCTGCATCCTCAACATGTTTCTGGCATGCATATCAACCACATTTAAAGCATGTTAGGATCAGTTAGAAGTCCCTTTCCTATAAAATTCCACCAAGCTTATTATTAGGAGTTGTACTAGTGGAATTTTCCAAACTTGGAGAACAAAACCTTGGAGTTCATTTTTAGTGCGTGAAATAATTTTCAAATTTTTTTTGTACACATGAACTCTAAAAATTTCATTTTGTTATGCCTTATATCTTTTTTGTTTATGAGAAAAATGGGAGACTGGAAACTCAAGTTTGGATCTGAAAACAAATTTGAATATCCAAAATGAAAATGCACAAATGCTGAGAGAGATAGTTCCAAAAAGTATCTGTGATTTTTAAGGATTGGCAAAAAGTGGGTTGTTTGGCTCTAGTAAATATCCAACCACTTTAGAATTTGATTTTTCTACTCCTTGAAATTTTTGGATCATTAGGTCCACTTTCATCCTCAACATATTTCTAGCATACATATCCACCACACTTAAAGCATGTTAGGATAAGTTAGAAGTCCCTTTCCTATAAAATTCCACCAATCTTATTATTAGGGGTTGTACTAGTGGAATTTCCCAAACATGCATAACAAAAACTTTGAGTTCATTTTTAGTGTGTGAAATAATTTTCAAATTTTTTTTTCATACACGAACTCTAAAATTTTCATTTTGTTATGCCTTATATCTTTTTTGTTTACAAAAAAAATGGGAGAGTGAAAACTCAAGTTTGGATTTGAAGACAAATTTGAACCAAAATGGAAATGCACAAATGCTGACGGAGAGAGCTCCAAAAAGTATCGGTGATTTTTATGGATAGGCAAAAAGTGTGTTGTTTGGCTCTTGTAAATATCCAAACACTTGAGAATTTGATTTTTTCTAGTCCTTGAAATTTTTGGATCATTAGGTCTACTTGCGTCCTCAACATGTTTCTGGCATGCATATCCACCACATTTAAAGCATGTTAGGATCAGTTAGAAGTCCCTTTCCTATAAAATTCCACCAAGCTTATTATTAGGAGTTGTACTAGTGGAATTTTCCAAACTTGGAGAACAAAACCTTGGAGTTCATTTTTAGTGCGTGAAATAATTTTCAAATTTTTTTTGTACACATGAACTCTAAAAATTTCATTTTGTTATGCCTTATATCTTTTTTGTTTATGAGAAAAATGGGAGACTGGAAACTCAAGTTTGGATCTGAAAACAAATTTGCATATCCAAAATGAAAATGCACAAATACTGAGAGAGATAGTTCCAAAAAGTATCTGTGATTTTTAAGGATTGGCAAAAAGTGGGTTGTTTGGCTCTAGTAAATATCCAACCACTTTAGAATTTGATTTTTCTACTCCTTGAAATTTTTGGATCATTAGGTCCACTTTCATCCTCAACATATTTCTAGCATACATATCCACCACACTTAAAGCATGTTAGGATAAGTTAGAAATCCCTTTCCTATAAAATTCCACCAATCTTATTATTAGGGGTTGTACTAGTGGAATTTCCCAAACATGCATAACAAAAACTTTGAGTTCATTTTTAGTGTGTGAAATAATTTTCAAATTTTTTTATCATACACGAACTCTAAAATTTTCATTTTGTTATGCCTTATATCTTTTTTGTTTACAAAAAAAATGGGAGAGTGAAAACACAAGTTTGGATTTGAAGACAAATTTGAACCAAAATGGAAATGCACAAATGCTGACGGAGAGAGCTCCAAAAAGTATCGGTGATTTTTATGGATAGGCAAAAAGTGTGTTGTTTGGCTCTTGTAAATATCCAAACACTTGAGAATTTGATTTTTTCTAGTCCTTGAAATTTTTGGATCATTAGGTCTACTTGCATCCTCAACATGTTTCTGGCATGCCTATCCACCACACTTAAAGCATGTTAGGATCAGTTAGAAGTCCCATTCCTATAAAATTCCGCCAAGCTTATTGTTAGGGGTTTTACTAGTGGAATTTCCCAAACATGGATAACAAAACCTTGAAGTTCATTTTTAGTGCGTGAAATAATTTTCAAATTTATTTTGCAAACATGAACTCTAAAATTTCATTTTGGTATGCCTTATATCTTTTTTGTATACGAGAAAAATGAGAGAGTGAAAACTCAAGTTTCGATATGAAAATAAATTTGAACATCCAAAATGGAAATGCACAAATGCTGAAAGAGATAGTTCCAAAAAGTATTTGTAATTTTTAAGGATAGGCAAAAAGTACGTTGTTTGGCTCTGGTAAATATCCAACCACTTGAGATTTTGATTTTTTCTACTCGAAATTTTTGGATCATTAGGTCCACTTGCATCCACAACATGTTTCTCGCATGCATATCCACCACGCTTAAAGCAAGTTAGGATCAGTTAGAAGTCCCTTTCCTATAAAATTCCACCAAGCTTATTATTAGGGGTTGTACTAGTGGAATTTCCCAAACTTGGATAACAAAACCTTGGAGTTCATTTTTAGTGCGTGAAATAATTTTGAAATTTTTTTTGCATACATGAACTCTAAAATTTTCGTTTTGTTATGCCTTATATCTTTTTTGTTTACGAGAAAAATTGGAGAGAGAAAACCCAAGTTTGGATCTGAAAACAAATTTGAATAATTATCTGTGATTATTCAAATGCTGAGAGAGATAGTTCAAAAAAGTATCTGTGATTTTTAAGGATAGGAAAAAAGTGGGTTGTTTGGCTCTGGTAAATATCCCACCACTTGAGAATTTGATTTTTTCTACTCCTTGAAAATTTTGGATCATTAGGTCCACTTGTATCCTCAATATGTTTCTCGGATCCATATCCACCACACTCAAAGCATGTTAGGGTCAGTTAGAAGTTCCTTTCCTTTAAAATTCCACCAAGCTTATTAATAGGGGTTGTACTAGTGGAATTTCCCAAACATGGATAACAAAACCATGGAGTTCATTCTTAGTGCGTGAAATAATTTTCAAATTTTTTTTGCATACTTGAACTCTAAAATTTTCATTTTATTATGCCTTATATCGTTTTTGTTTACGAGAAAAATGGGAGAGTGAAAAGTCAAGTTTGGATCTGAAAACAAATTTGAACATCCAAAAGAGAAATGCACAAATGCTGAGAGAGGTAGTTCCAAAAAGTATCTGTGATTTTTATGGATAGGGAAAAAGTGGGTTGTTTGGCTCTGGTAAATATCCCACCACTTGAGAATTTGATTTTTTCTACTCCTTTGATATTTTTGGATCATTAGGTCCACTTATATCCTCAATATGTTTCTCGCATGCATATCCACCACACTTAAAGCATGTTAGGGTCAGTTAGAAGTCCCTTTCCTATAAAATTCCACCAAGCTTATTAATAGGGGTTGTACTAGTGAAATTTCCCAGACATGGATAACAAAACCTTGGAGTTCATTTTTAGTGCGTGAAATAATTTTCAAATTTTTTTTGCATACTTGAACTCTAAAATTTTCATTTTGTTAAGCCTTATATCGTTTTTGTTTACGAGAATAATGGGATAGTGAAAACTCAAGTTTGGATCCGAAAACAAATTTGAACTTCCAAAATGGAAATGCACAAATGCTGAGAGAGATAGTTCCAAAAAGTATCTGTGATTTTTAAGGATAGGCAAAAAGTGGGTTGTTTGGCTCTGGTAAATATCCAACCACTTGAGAATTTGATTTTTTCTACTCCTAGAAATTTTTGGAACATTAGGTCCACTTGCATCCTCAACATGTTTGTGGCATGCATATCCACCACACTTAAAGCATGTTAGGGTCAGTGAGAAGTCCCGTTCCTATAAAATTCCACCAAGCTTATTATTAGGGGTTGTTCTAGAGAAATTTCACAAACATGAATAACAAAACCATAGAGTTCATTTTTAGTGCGTGAAATAATTTTCAAATTTTTTTTGCATACATGAACTCTTATATTTTTATTTTGTTATGCCTTATATCTTTTTTTATACGAGAAAAATGGGAGAGCAAAAACTCTAGTTTGGGTCTGAAAACAAATTTGAACATCCAAAATGGAAATGCACAAATGCTGAGAGAGATAGTTCCAAAAAGTATCTGTGATTTTTAAGGATAGGCAAAAAGTGGGTTGTTTGGCTCTGGTAATATCCAACCACTTCAGAATTTGATTTTTTCTACTCCTAGAAATTTTTGGATCATTAGGTCCACTTGCATCCTCAACATGTTTCCGGCATGCATATCCACCACACTTTAAACATGTTAGGTTCAGTTAGAAGTCCTTTTCCTATAAAATTCCACAAAGCTTATTATTAGGGGTTGTACTAGTGGAATTTCTCAAACATGGATAACAAAACCTTGGAGTTCATTTTTAGTGCGTGAAATAATTTTCTAATTTTTTTTGCAAACATGAACTCTAAAATTTTTATTTTGTAATGCTTTATATCTTTTTGGTTTACGAGAAAAATGGGAGAGTGAAAACTCAAGTTTGGATCTTAAAATAAATTTGTACAACCAAAATGCAAATGCAAAAAAGCTGAGAGAGATAGTTCGAAAAGTATCTGTGATTTTTAAGGATAGGCAAAAACTGGGTAGTTTGGCTCTGGTAACTATCCAACCACCTGAGAATTTGATTTTTTCTACTCCTTGAAATTTTTGGATCATTAGGCCCACTTACATCGTCAACAAGTTTCTGGCATGCTTATCCACAACCCTTAAAGAATGTTAGGATCAGTTAGAAGTCACTTTCCTATAAAATTCCAACAATATTATTATTAGGGGTTATAACAGAGGAATTTCCCAAACATGGATAACAAAACCTTGGTGTTCATTTTTAGTGCATGAAATAATTTTGAATTTTTTTTTTCATACATGAACTCTCAAATTTTCTTTTTTTTATGCCTTATATCTTTTTTTTTATGAGAAAAATGGGAGAGCGAAAACTCAAGTTTTAATCTGAAAAAAAATTTGAACTCCCAAAATTGAAATGTACAAATGCTGAGAGAGATGGTTCCAAAAAGTATCTATAATTTTTAAGGATAGGCGAAGAGTGGGTTGTTTTGCTCTGGTAAATATCGAACCACTTGAGAATTTTATTTTTTCTATTCCTTGAAATTTTAGGATCATTAGGCCCACTTCCATCGTCAACATGTTTCTGGCATGCATATCCACCACACTTAAAGCATGTTAGGATCTGTTAGAAGTCCCTTTCCTACAAAATTCCACCAAGCTTATTAGTGGGGGTAGTACTAATGGAATTTCCCACACATGGATAACAAAACCTTGGAGTTCATTGTTACTGCGTGAAATAATTTTCAAATTTTTTTCTCATACATGAACTCTCAAATTTTCTTCGTATTATGCTGTATATCTTTTTTTTTATTAGAAAAATGGGAGAGCGAAAACTCAAGTTTGAATATGAAAACAAATTTGAACACCCAAAATGGAAATGCACAAATGCTGAGAGAGATAGTTCCAAAAAGTATCTATGATTTTTAAGGATAGGCAAAAAGTGGGTTGTTTGGCTCTGGTAAATATCCTACCACTTGAAAATTTTATTTTTTTACTCCTTGAAAATTTTGGATCATTAGGCCCACTTGCATCCTCAACATGTTTCTGGCATGCATATCCACCACACTTAAAGCATGTTAGGATCTGTTAGAAGTTCTTTTCCTATAAAATTCCACCAAGCTTATTAATAGGGGTAGTACTAGTGGAATTTCCCAAACATGGATTACAAAACCTTGGAGTTCATTTTTAGTGCATGAAATAATTTTCAAATTTTTTTTTCAAAACATGAACTCTAAAATTTTCATTTTGTTACGCCTTATATCTTTTTTGTTAACGAGAAAAATGGGAGAGTGAAAACTCATGTTTGGATCCGAAAACAAATTTGAACATTCAAAATGGAAATGCACAAATGCTGAGACAGATAGTTCCAAAAAGTATCTGTGATTTTTAAGGATAGGCAAAAAGTGGGTTGTTTGGCTCTGGTAAATATCCAACCACTTGAGAATTTGATTTTTTCTTCTCCTTGAAATTTTTGGATCATTAGGTCCACTTGCATCCTCAACATGTTTTTGGCATGCATATCCACCACACTTAAAGCATGTTAGGATCAGTTAGATGTCCATTTCCTATAAAATTCCACCAAGCATATTATTAGGGGTTGTACTAGTGGAATTTCCCAAACATGGATAACAAAACCTTGAAGTTCATTTCTAGTGCGTGAAGTAATTTTCAATATTTTTTTGCATACATGAACTCTAAAATTTTCATTTTGTTATGCCTTTTATCTTTTTTGTTTACGAGAAAAATGGGAGAGTGAAAACTCAAGTTTGGATCAGAAAACAAATTTGAACATCCAAAATGGAAATGCACAAATGCTGAGAGAGATAGTTCCAAAAAGTATCTGTGATTTTTAAGGACAGGCAAAAACTGGGTTGTTTGGCTCTTGTAATTATCCAACCACTTGAGAATATGATTTTTTCTACTCCTTGAAATTTTGGGATCATTAGGTCCACTTGCATCGTCAACATGTTTGTGGCATGCATATCCACCACACTTAAAGCATGTTAGGATCAGTTAGAAGTCCCTTTCCTATAAAATTCCACCAAGCTTATTATTAGGGGTTGTACTAGTGGAATTTCCCAGACTTGGATAACAAAACATTGGAGTTCATTTTTAGTGCGTGAAATAATTTTCAAACTTTTTTTGCATACATGAACTCTAAAATTTTCATTTTTTTCTGCCTTATATCTTTTTTGTTTATGAGAAAAATGGGAGAATGAAAACTCAAGTTTGGATCTGAAAACAAATTTGAACATCCAAAATGGAAATGCACAAATGCTGAGAGACATAGTTCCAAAAAGTATCTGTTATTTTTAAGGATAGGAAAAAAGTGGGTTGTTTGGCTTTGGTAAATATCCAACCACTTGAGAATTTCATTATTTCTACTGCTAGAAATTTTTGGATCATTAGGTCCACTTGCATCCACAACATGTTTTTGGCACGCATATTCACCACACTGAAAGCATGTTAGGATCAGTTAGAAGTCCCTTCCCTATAAAATTCCACTAAGCTTATTATTAGGGGCTGTACTAGTGGAATTTCCCAAACATGGATAACAAAACCTTGGAGTTCATTTTTAGTTTATGAAATAATTTTCAAATTTTTTTTGCATACATTAAATCTTAAATTTTCATTTTGTTATGCCTTATATCTTTTTTGTTTACGAGAAAAATGGGAGAGTGAAAACTCAAGTTTGGATCTGAAAACAAATTTGAACATCCAAAGTGGAAATGCACAAATGCTGAGAGAGATAGTTCCAAAAAGTATCTGTGATTTTTAAGGATAGGCAAAAGTGGGTTGTTTGGCTCTTGTAAATATCCAACAACTTGAGAATTTGATTTTTTCTACTCCTTGAAAGTTTTGGATCATTAGGTCTACTTGCATCCTCAACATGTTTCTAGCAAGCATATCCACCACACTTAAAGCATGTTAGGATCAGTTAGAAGTCCCTTTCCTATAAAATTCCACCTAGCTTATTATTAGGGGTTGTACTAATGGAATTTCAAAAACACGGATAACAAAACCTTGGAGTTCATATTTAATATGTGAAATAATTTTCAAATTTTTTTTGAAAACATAAACTCTATAATTTTCATTTTGTTATCCCTTATATCTTTTTTGTTTACGAGAAAAAAGGGAGTGTGAAAACTCAAGTTTGGATCTGAAAACAAATTTGAACATCCAAAATGGAAATGCACAAATGCTGAGAGAGATAGTTCCAAAAAGAATCTGTGATTTTTATGGATAGGCATAAAGTGGGTTGTTTGGCTTTGGTAAATATCCAACCACTTGAGAATTTGATTTTTTCTACTCCTTGAAATTTTTGGATCATTAGGTCCACTTGCATCCTCAACATGTTATTGGCATGCATATCCACCACAATTAAAGCATGTCAGGATGAGTTAGACGTCCCTTTCCTATAAAATTCCACCAAGCTTAATGATTAGGGGTTGTACCTATGGAATTTCCCAAACTTGGTTAACAAAACCTTGGAGTTCATTTTTAGTGCATGAAATAACTTTATAATTTTTTTTTGCATACGTGAACTCTAAAATTTTCATTTTGTTATGCCTTATATCTTTTTTGTTTACAAGAAAAATGGGAGAGTGAAAACTGAAGTTTGGATCTGAAAACAAATTTGAACATCACAAATGAAAATGCACAAATGCTGAGAGAGATAGTTCCAAAAAGTATCTGTGATTTTTAAGGATAGGAAAAAAGTGGGTTGTTTGGCTCTGGTAAATATCTGACCACTTGAGAATTTGATTTTTTGTAGTCCTTGAAATTTTTGGTTCATTAGGTCCACTTGCATCCTCAACATGTTTCTGGCATGCATATCCACCACACTTAAAGCATGTTAGGATTAGTTTGAAGTCCCTTTCCTGTAAAATTCTACCATGCTTATTATTAGGGGTTGTACCTGTGGAATTTGCCAAAAATGGATAACAAAACCTTGGAGTTCATTTTTAGTGCGTGAAATATTTTTCAATTTTTTTTGCATACATAAACTCTAAAATTTTTATTTTGTTATGCCTTATATCTTTTTTGTTTAAGAGAAAAATGGGAGAGTGCAAACTCAAGATTGGATCTGAAAACAAATTCGAACATCCAAAAGGGAAATACACAAATACTGAGAGAGATAGTTCTAAAAAGTATCTGTGATTTTTAAGGATAGGCAAAAAGTGGGTTGTTTGGCCCTGGTAATATCCAACCACTTCAGAATTTGATTTTTTCTGCTCCTAGAAATTTTTGGATCATTACGTCCACTTGCATCCTCAACATGTTTCCAGCATGCATATCCACCACACATAAAGCATGTAAGGATCAGTTAGAAGTCCCTTTCCTATAAAATTCCACCTAGCTTATTATTAGGGATTGTACTAGTGGAATTTCCCAAACATGGAGAACAAAACCTTGGAGTTCTTTTTTAGTGCGTGAAATAATTTTCAAATTCTTTTTGCATACATGAACTCTTAAATTTTCATTTTCTTATGCCTTATATCTTTTTTCTTTAGGAGAAAAATGGGAGAGTGAAAACTCAAGTTTGGATCTGAAAACAAATCTGAACATCCAAAATGGAAATGCACAAATGCTGAGAGCGATAGTTCCAAAAAGAATCTGTGATTTTTAAGGATAGGCAAAAGTGGGTTGTTTGGCTGTGGTAAATATCCAACCACTTGAGAATTTGATTTTTTCTACTCCTTAAAATTTTTGGATCATTAGGTCCACTTGCATCCTCAACATGTTTCTGGCATGCATATCCACCACACTTAAAGCATGGTAGGATCAGTTAGATGTCCCTTTCCTATAAAATTCCACTAAGCTTATTATTAGGGGTTGTACTAGTGGAATTTCCCAAACATGGATGACACAACCTTGGAGTTCATTTTTAGTGCGTGAAATAATTTTCAAATTTTTTTTGGAAACATGAACTCTTAAATTTTCATTTTGTTATGCCTTATGTCTTTTTTGTTTACGAGAAAAATGGGAGAGACAAACTCAAGTTTGGAACTGTAAACAACTTTGATCATCCAAAATGGAAATGCACAAATACTGAGAGAGATAGTTCTAAAAAGTATCTAAGATTTTTAAGGATAGGCAAAAAGTGGGTTGTTTGGCTCTAGTACATATCAACCACTTGAGAATTTGATTTTTTCTACTCCTTGAAATTTTTGGATCATTAGGTCCACTTGCATCCTCAACATGTTTCTGGCATGCATATCCACCACACTTAAAGCATGTTAGGATCAGTTAGAAGTCCCTTTCCTATAAAATTCCACTAAGCTTATTATTAAGGGTTCTACTAGTGGAATTTCCCAAACATGGATAACAAAACCTTGGAGTTCATTTTTAATGCATGAAATAATTTTCAAATTTTTTTTTCATACATGAACTCTAAAATTTTCATTTTTGGAATGTCATATATCTTTTTGGTTTACGAGAAATATGGGAGAGTGAAAACTCAAGTTTGGATTTGGAAACAAATTTGAACATCCAAAATGGAAATGCACAAATGCTGAGAGAGATTGTTCCAAAAACTATCTGTGCTTCTTAAGGTAGGCAAAAAGTGGGTTGTTTGGCTCTGGTAAATATCCAACCACTTGAGAATTTGATTTTTTCTACTCCTTGAAATTTTTGGATAATTAGGTCCACTTGCATCCTCAACATGTTTCTGGCATGCATATCCACCACACTTAAAGGATGTTAGGGTCAGTTAGAAGTCCCTTTCCTATAAAATTCCACCAAGCTTATTAATAGGGGTTGTACTAGTTGAATTTCCCAAACAAGGATAACAAAACCTTGGAGTTCATTTTTAGTGTGTGAAATAATTTTCAAATTTTTTTTGCATACATGGAACTCTAAAATTTTCATTTTGTTATGCCTTACATCTTTTTTGTTTAAGAGAAAGATGGGAGAGTAAGAGCTCAAGTTTGGATCTGAAAACAAATTTGAACATCCAAAATGGAAATGCACAAATGCTGAGAGAGATAGTTCGAAAATGTATTTGTGATTTTTAAGTATAGAAAAAAAGTGGGATGTTTGGCTCTGGTAAATATCCCACCACTTGAGAATTTGATTTTTTCTACTCCTTGAAATTTTTGGATCATTAGGTCCATATTTATACTTAGTATGTTTCTTGCATCCATATCCACCACACGTAAAGCATGTTAGGGTCAGTTAGAAGTCCCTTTCCTATAAAATTCCACCAAGCTTATTAATTGGGGTTGTACTATTGGAATTTTCCAAACATGGATAACAAAACCATGGAGTTCATTTTTAGTGCGTGAAATAATCTTGAAATTTTTTTTGCATACTTGAACTCTAAAATTTTCATTTTGTTATGCCTTATATCGTTTTTGTTTACGAGAAAAATGGGATGGTGAAAACTCAAGTTTGCATCCGAAAATAAATTTGAACATCCAATATGGAAATGCACAAATGTTGAGAGAGATAGCTCCAAAAAGTAGCTATGATTTTTAAGGATAGGCAAAAAGTGGGTTGTTAGGCTCTAGTAAATATCCCACCACTTGAGAATTTGATTTTTTCTAATCCTTGAAATTTTTGGATCATTAGGTCCTCTTGCATCCTCAACATGTTTCTGGCATGCATATCCACCACACTTAAAGCATGTTAGGATCAACTAGAAGTCCCTTTCCTATAAAATTCCACCAAGCTTATTTATACGGGATGTACCAGTGGAATTTCACAAACATGGATAACAAAACCTTGGAGTTCATTTTTAGTGCGTGAAATAATTTTCAATTTTTTTTTACATACATGGAACTCTAAAGTTTTCATTTGGTTAGGCCTTACATCTTTTTTGTTCACGAGAAAGATGGGTGAGTGAACACTCAAGTTTGGATCTGAAAACAAATTTGAACAACCAAAATAGAAATGCACAAATGCTGAGAGAGATAGTTCCAAAAAGTATCTGTGATTTTTAACGATAGGCAAAAAGTGGGTTGTTTGGCTCTGGTAAATATCCCACCACTTGAGAATTTGATTTTTTCTACTCCTTGAAATTTTTGGATCATTAGGTCCACTTGTATCCTCAATATGTTTCTCGCAGGCATATCCACCAGACTTAAAGCATGTTAGGGTCAGTTAGAAGTCCCTTTCCTATAAAATTCCAACAAGCTTATTAATAGGGGTTGTAGTAGTGGAATTTCCCAAACATGGATAACAAAACCGTGGAGTTCATTTTTTGTGCGTTAAAAAATTTTCAAATTTTTTTTGCATACTTGAACTCTAAAATTTTCATTTTGTTATGCCTTATATCATTTTTGTTTACGAGAAAAATGAGATAGTGAAAACTCAAGTTTGGATCCGAAAACAAATTCAAACTTCCAAAATGGAAATGCACAAATGCTGAGAGAAATAGCTCCAAAAAGTAGCTATGATTTTTAAGGATAGGCAAAAAGTGGGTTGTTAGGCTCTAGTAAATATCCCACCACTTGAGAATTTGATTTTTTCTACTCCTTGAAATTTTTGGCTCATTAGGTCCTCTTACATCCTCAACATGTTTCTGGCATGCATATCCACCACACTTAAAGCATGTTAGGATCAACTAGAAGTCTCTTTCCTATAAAATTCCACCAAGCTGATTTATACAGGATGTACTAGTGGAATTTCACAAACATGGATAACAAAACCTTGGAGTTCACTTTTAGTGCATGAAATAATTTTCAAATATTTTTTGCATACATGAACTCTAAAATTTTCATTTTGTTATGCCTTATTTCTTTTTTGTTTACGTGAAAAATGGGAGAGTGAAAACTCAAGTTTGGATCTGAAAACAAATTTGAACATCCAAAATGAAAATGCACAAATGCTGAGAGACATAGTTCCAAAAAGTATCTCTGATTTTTAAGGATAGGCAAAAAGTGGGTTGTTTGGCTCTGGTGAATATCCAACCACTTCAGAATTTGATTTTTTCTACTCCTTGAAATTTTTGGAACATTAGGTCCACTTGCATCCTCAACATGTTTTTGGCATGCATATCCACCACACTTAAAGCATGTTAGGGTCAGTTAGAAGTCCCTTTCCAATAAAATTCCACCAAGCTTATTATTAGGGGTTGCTCTAGACGAATTTCACAAACATGGATAACAAAACCTTAGACTTCATTTTTAGTGCATGAAATAATTTTCAAATATTTATTGCATAAATGAACTCTAAAATTTTCTTTTTGTTATGCCTTTTATCCTTTTTGTTTACGAGAAAAATGGGAGAGTGAAAACTCAAGTTTGGATCCGAAAATAAATTTTAACATCCAAAATGGAAATGCACAAATGCTGAGAGAGATAGCTCAGAAAAGTATCAGTGATTTTTCAGGATAGGCAAAAAGTGGGTTGTTAGGCTCTAGAAAATATCCAACCACTTGAGAATTTGATTTTTTCTACTCCTTGAAATTTTTGGATCATTAGGTCCACTTGCATCCTCAACATGTTTCTCGCATGCATATCCACCACATTTAAAGCATGTTAGGGTCAATAAGAAGTCCCTTTCCAATAAAATTCCACCAAGCTTATTAATAGGGGTTGTACTATTGGAATTTTCCAAACATGGATAACAAAACCTTGGAGTTCATTTTTAGTGCGTGAAATAATTTTCAATTTTTTTTTGCATACATGAACTCTAAAATTTTCATTTTATTATGCCATATATCTTTTTAGTTTACGTGAAAAATGGGAGAGGGAAAACTCAAGTTTGGATCTGAAAACAAATTTTAACATCCAAAATGGAAATGCACAAATGAATAGAGAGATAGTTCCAAAAAGTATCTGTGATTTTTAAGGATAGGCAAAAAGAGGGTTGTTTGGCTCACGTAAATATCCAACCACCTGAGAATTTGATTTTTTCTACTCCTTGAAATTTTTGGATCATTAGGTCCACTTGCATCCTCAACATGTTTCTCGCATGCATATCCACCACATTTAAAGCATGTTAGGGTCAATAAGAAGTCCCTTTCCAATAAAATTCCACCAAGCTTATTAATAGGGGTTGTACTATTGGAATTTTCCAAACATGGATAACAAAACCTTGGAGTTCATTTTTAGTGCGTGAAATAATTTTCAATTTTTTTTTGCATACATGAACTCTAAAATTTTCATTTTATTATGCCATATATCTTTTTAGTTTACGTGAAAAATGGGAGAGGGAAAACTCAAGTTTGGATCTGAAAACAAATTTTAACATCCAAAATGGAAATGCACAAATGAATAGAGAGATAGTTCCAAAAAGTATCTGTGATTTTTAAGGATAGGCAAAAAGAGGGTTGTTTGGCTCACGTAAATATCCAACCACCTGAGAATTTGATTTTTTCTACTCCTTGAAATTTTTGGATCATTAGGTCCACTTGCATCCTCAACATGTTCTTGCATGCATATCCACCACACTTAAAGCATGTTAGGATCAGTTAGAAGTCCCTTTCCTTTAAAATTCCACCAAGCTTATTATTAGGGGTTGTAGTAGTGGAATTTCCCAAACATGGATAACAAAACCTTGGAGTTCATTTTTAGGGCGTGAAATAATTTTCAATTTTTTTTTGCATACACGAACTCTAAAATTTTCATTTTGTTATGCCTATGATCTTTTTTGTTTACAAAAAAAATGGGAGAGTGAAAACTCAAGTTTGGATCTAAAAACAAATTGGAACAACCAAAATGGAAGTGCACAAATGCTGAGGGAGAGTGCTCCAAAAAGTATCTGGGATTTTGAAGGATATGCAAAAAGTGTGTTGTTTGGCTCTTATAAATATCCAACCACTTGAGAATTTGATTTTTTCTAGTCCTTGAAATTTTTCGATCATTAGGTCCACTTGCATCCTCAACATGTTTCTGGCATGCATATCCACCACACTTAAAGCATGTTAGGAACAGTTAGAAGTCCCTTTCCTATAAAATTCCACCAAGCTTATTATTAGGGGTTGTACTAGTGGAATTTCCCAAACATGGATAACAAAACCTTGGAGTTCATATTTAGTGCGTGTAATAATTTTTAAATTTTTTTTGCAAAAAATGAACTCTAAAATTTTCATTTTTTTATGCCTGATATCTTTTTTGTTTACGAGAAAAATGGGAGAGTGAAAACTCATGTTTGGATCTGAAAACAAATTTGAACATCCAAAATAAAAATGCACAAATGCTGAGAGAGATAGTTCCAAAAAGTATCTGTAATTTTTAAGGATAGGCAAAAAGTGGGTTTTTTGGCTCTGGTAAATATCCAACCACTTGAGAATTTGATTTTTTCTACTCCTAGAAATTTTTGGAACATTAGGTCCACTTGCATCCTCAACATGTTTCTGGCATGCATATCCGCCACACTTAAAGCTTGTTAGGGTCAGTTAGAAGTCCCTTTCCTATAAAATTCCACCAAGCTTATTATTAGGGATTGTTCTAGAGGAATTTTACAAACATGGATAACAAAACCTTAGACTTCATTTTTAGTGCATGAAATAATTCTCAAATATTTTTTGCATAAATGAACTCTAAAGTTTTCATTTTGTTATGCCTTTTATCTTTTTTGTTTACGAGAAAAATGGGAGAGTGAAAATTGAAGTTTGGATCTGAAAACAAATTTGAACAACCAAAATGGAAATGCACAAATGCTGAGGGAGAGAACTCCAAAAAATATCTGTGATTTTTAAGGATAGGCAAAAAGTGGGTTGTTTGGCTCTTGTAAATATCCAAACACTTGAGAATTTGGTTTTTTTTAGTCCATGAAATTTTTTGATCATTAGGTCCACTTGCATCCTCCACATGTTTCTGGCATGCATATCCACCACACTTAGAGCATGTTAGGGTCAGTTAGAAGTCCCTTTCCTATAAAATTCCACCAAGCTTATTATTAGGGGTTCTTCTAGAGAAATTTCCCAAACATGGATAACAAAACCTTAGAGTTCATTTTTAGTGCATGAAATAATTTTCAAATATTTTTTGCATAAATGAACTCTAAAATTTTCATTTTGTTATGCCTTTTATCTTTTTTGTTTACGAAAAAAATGGGAGTGTGAAAAGTCAAGTTTGGATCCGAAAACAAATTTGAACATCCAAAATGGAAATGCACAAATGCTTAGAGAGATAGCTCCTAAGAGTATCTGTGATTTTTCAGGATAGGCAAAAAGTGGGTTGTTAGGCTCTAGAAAATATCCAACCACTTGAGAATTTGATTTTTTCTACTCCTTGAAACTTTTGGATCATTAGGTCCACTTCCATCCTCAACATGTTTCTCGCATGCATATCCACCACATTTAAAGCATGTTAGAGTCAATTAGAAGTCCCTTTCCTATAAAATTCCACCAAGCTTATTAATAGGGGTTGTACTAGGGGAATTTCCCAAACATGGATAACAAAACCTTGGAGTTCATTTTTAGTGCGTGAAATAATTTTTAATTTTTTTTGCATACATGAACTCTAAAATTTTCATTTTGTTATGCCTTATATGTTTTTTGTTTACGTGAAAAATGGGAGAGTGAAAACTCAAGTTTGGATCCGAAAACAAATTTAAACATCTAAAATGGAAATGCACAAATGCTGAGAGAGATAGTTCCAAAAAGTATCAGTGATTTTTAAGGATAGGCAAAAAGAGGGTTGTTTGGCGTAGGTAAATATCCAACCACCTGAGAATTTGATTTTTTCTACTCCTTGAAATTTTTGGATCATTAGGTGCACTTGCATCCTCAACGTATTTCTGGCATGCATATCCACCACACTTAAAGCACATTAGGATTTGTTAGAAGTCCCCTTCCTATAAAATTCCACCAACCTTATTATTAGGGGTTGTACTACTGGAATTTCCCAAACATGGATAACAAAACCTTGGAATTCATTATTAGTGCATGAAATAATTTTCAATTTTTTTTGCCATACACGAACTCTAAAATTTTCATTTTGTTATGCCTAATATCTTTTTTGGTCACCAAAAAAATGGGAGAGTGAAAACTCAAGTTTGGATCTGAAAACAAATTGGAACAACCAAAATGGTAATGCAAAAATGCTGAGGGAGAGAGCTCCAAAAAGTATCTGTGATTTTTAAGGATAGGAAAAAAGTGGGTTGTTTGGCTCTTGTAAATATCCAACACTTGAGAATTTGATTTTTTCTACTCCTTGAAATTTTTGGATCATTAGGTCCACTTGCATCCTCAACATGTTCTGACATGCATATCCACCACACTTAAAGCATGTTAGGATCAGTTAGAAGCCCATCTTCTTATAAAATTCCACCAAGCTTATTATTAGGGGTTGTACTAGTGGAATTTCCCAAACATGGATAACAAAGCCTTGGAGTTCATTTTTAGTGGGTGAAATAATTTTCTATTTTTTTTTGCATACACGAACTCTAAAATTTTCATTTTTTTATGCCTTATATCTTTTTTGCTTACAAAAAAAAAATAGGAGAGTGAAATCTCAAGTTTGGATCTGAAAACAAATTGGTACAACCAAAACCGAAGTGCACAAATGATGACGGAGAGTGCTCCAAAAAGTATCTGGGATTTTTGAGGTTAGGCAAAAAGTGGGTTGTTTGGCTCTTGTAAATATCCAACCACTTGAGAATTTGATTTTTTCTACTCCTTGAAATTTTTGGATCATTAGGTCCACTTGCATCCTCAACATGTTTGTGGCATGCATATCCACCACACTTAAAGCATGTTAGGGTAAGTTAGAAGTCCTTTTCCTATAAAATTCCAACAAGCTTATTATTAGGGGTTGTACTAGTGGAATTTCCCAAACATGGATAACAAAACCTTGGAGTTCATTTTTAGTGCATGAAATAATTTTCAATTTTTTTTTGCAAAACATGAACTCTAAAATTTTCATTTTGTTATGCCTTATATCTTTTTTGTTTACGAGAAAAATGGGAGAGTGAAAACTCAAGTTTGGATATTAAAACAAATTTAAACAACCAAAATGGAAATGCACAAATGCTGAGGGAGATAGCTCCAAAAAGTATCTATGATTTTTAAGGATAGGCAAAAAGTGGGTTGTTTGGCTCTTGTAAATATCCAAACACTTGAGAATTTGATTTTTTCTAGTCCTTGAAATTTTTGGATCATTAGGTCCACTTGCATCCACAACATGTTCTTGGCATGCATATCCACCACACTTAAAGCATTTAGGATCAGTTAGAAGTCCCTTTCCTATAAAATTCCACCAAGCTTATTATTAGGGGTTGTACTAGTGAAATTTCCCAAACATGGATAACAAAACCTTGAAGTACATTTTTAGTGTGTGAAATAATTTTCAAATTTATTTTGCAAACATGAACTCTAAAATTTTCATTTTGTTATGCCTATATCTTTTCTGTATACGAGAAAAATGAGAGAGTGAAAACTCAAGTTTGGATCTGAAAACAAATTTGAACAACCAAAATGGAAATGCACAAAAGCTGAGAGAGATAGTTCCAAAAAGTATTTGTGATTTTTAAGGATAGGCAAAAACTACGTTGTTTGGCTCTAGTAAATATCCTACAACTTGAGAATTTTATTTTTTCTACTACTTGAAAGTTTTGGATCATTCGGTCCACTTGAATCCTCAACATGTTTCTGTCATGCATATCCAGCAAACTTAAAGCATGTTAGGATCAGTTAGAAGTCCCTTTTCCTATGAAATTCCACCGAGCTTATTATTACAGGTTGTATTAGTGGAATTTCCCAAACATGGATAAGAAAACCTCGGAGTTCATTTTTAGGGCGTTAAATAATTTTCAATTTTTTTTTGCATACATGGACTCTAAAATTTTTATTTTGTTATGCCTTATATTTTTTTTTGTTTACGAGAAAAATGGGGGAGTGAAAACTCAAGTTTGGATCTGAAAACAAATTTAACATCCAAAAAATGCTGAAAGAGATAGTTCCAAAAAGTATCTTTGATTTTTAAGGATAGGCAAAAAGTGGGTTGTTTGGCTCAGGTAAATATCCAACCACTTGAGAATTTAATTTTTTGTACTCCATGAATTTTTTGGATCATAAGGACCACTTGCATCCTCAACATGTTTCTGGCATGCATATCCACCACACTTAAAGCATGTTAGGATCAATTAGAAGTCCCTTTCCTATAAAATTCCACTAAGCTTATTATTAGGGGTTGTACTAGTCGAATTTCCCAAATAAGGTTAACAAAACATTGGAGTTCATTTTTTGTGCGGCAAAAAAATTTCAAATTTTTTTGGCATTCATGGGCTCTAAAATTTTCTTTTTTTTATGCCTTATATCTTTTTTTGTTTACGGGAAAAATGGGGCTGTGAAAACTCAAGTTTGGATCTGAAAACAAATTTGAACATCTAAAAAAAGCTGAGGGAGATAGTTTCAAAAAGTATCTGTGATTTTTAAGGATAGGCAAAATGTGGGTTGTTTGGCTCTGGTAAATATTCAACCACTTGAGATTAGATTTTTTCTAGTCCTTGAAATTTTTGGATCATTAGGTCGACTTGCAGCCTCAACATGTTTCTGGCATGCATATCCACCACACTTAAAGCATGTTTGGATCAGTTAGAAGTCCCTTTCCTATAAAATTCCACCAAGCTTATTATTAGGGGTTGTACTAGTGGAATTTCCCAAACATGGATAACAAAACCTTGGAGTTCATTTTTAGTGCGTGAAATAATTTTCAAATTTTTTGGCATACATGGACTCCAAAATTTTCATTGTTTATGCCTTATATCTTTTTTTGTTTACGAGAAAAATGGGGGAGTGAAGACTCAAGTTTGGAAATGAAAACAAATTTGAACATCCAAAAAATGCTGAGAGAGATTGTTCCAGAAAGTGTCTGTGATTTTCAAGGAAAGGCAAAAAGTGGGTTGTTTGGCTCTGGTAAATATCCAACAACTTGAGAATTTGATTTTTTCTACTCCTTGAAAGTTTTGGATCATTAGGTCCACTTGAATCCTCAACATGTTTCTGTCATGCATATCCAGCAAACTTAAAGCATGTTAGGATCAGTTAGAAGTCCCTTTTCCTATAAAATTCCACCAAGCTTATTATTAGGGGTTGTATTAGTGGAATTTCCCACACATGGATAACAAGACCTTGGAGTTCATTTTTAGTGCGTGAAATAATTTTCAATTTTTTTCCAAACATGGACTAAAATTTTCATTTTGTTATGCCTTCAATCTTTTTAGTTTACAAGAAAATGGGGGGAATGAAAACTCAAGTTTGGATCTGGAAACAAATTTGAACATCCAAAAAATACAGAGAGAGATAGTTCCAAAAAGTATCTGTGATTTTTAAAGATAGGCAAAATGTGGGTTGTTTGGCTTTGGTAAATATCCAACCACTTGAAAATTTGATTTTTTCTACTCCTTCAAAATTTTGGAGCATTATGCCCACTTGAAACCTCAACATGTTTCTGGCATGCATATCCACCACACTTAAAGCATGTTAGGATCAGTTAGAAGTCCCTTTCCTATAAAATTCCACCAATCTTATTATTAGGGATTGTACTAGTGGAATTTCCCAAACATGGATAACAAAACCTTGGAGATCATTTTTTGTGCGTGAAATAATTTTCAATTTTTTTTTGCATGGATGGACTCTAAAATTTTCATTTTGTTATGCCTGATATCTTTTTTTGTTTTCGAGAAAAATTGGGGAGTGAAAACTCAAGTTTGGATCTGAAAACAAATTTAGCATCCAAAAAATGCTGAGAGAGATAGTTCTAAAAATTATCTGTGATTTTTAAGGATAGGCAAAAAGTGGGTTGTTTGGCTCAGTTAAATATCCAACCACTTGAGAATTTTATTTTTTCTACTCCTTGAAATTTTTGGATCATAAGGACCACCTGCATCCTCAACATGTTTCTGGCATGCATATCCACCACACTTAAAGCATGTTAGGATCAGTTAGAAGTCCCTTTCCTATAAAATTCCACCAAGCTTATTATTAGGGGTTGTACTAGTGGAATTTCCCAAACAAGGATAACAAAACCTTGGAGTTCACTTATAGCGCATGAAATAATTTTCAAATTTTTTTTGCATACATGGACTCTTAAATTTTTATTTTGTTATGCCTTATATCTTTTTTTGTTTACGAGAAAAATGGGGGAGTGAAAACTAGAGTTTGGATCTGAAAATAAATTTGAACATCCAAAAAATGCTGAGAGAGATGGTTCCAAAAAGTATCTGTGATTTTTAAGGATAGGAAAAAAGTGGGTTGTTTGGCTCTGGTAAATATCCAACCACTTGAGAATTTGATTTTTTCTACTCCTTGAAATTTTTGGATCATTAGGTCCACTTGCATCCTCAACATGTTTTTGGCATGCATATCCACCACACTTAAAGCATGTTAGGATCAGTTACAAGTCCCTTTCCTATAAAATTCCACTAAGCTTATTATTAGGGGTTGTACTAGTGGAATTTCCCAAGCTTGGATAACAAAAACTTGGAGTTCATTTTTAGTGGGTCAAATAATTTTCAATATTTTTGTGCATACATGGAAACTAAAATTTTCATTTTGTTATGCCTTATATCTTTTTTTGTTTACGAGAAAAAAGGGGGAGTGAAAACTCAAGTTTGGATCTGAAAACGAATTTGAACATCCAAAAAAAACTGAGAGAGATAGTTCCAAAAAGTATCCGTGATTTTTAAGGATAAGCAAAAAGTGGGTTGTTTGGCTCTGGTAAATATCCAACCACTTGAGAATTTGATTTTTTCTACTCCTTGAATTTTTTGGATCATTATGTACACTTGCATCCTCAACATGTTTCTGGCATGCATATCCACCACACTTAAAACATGTTGGGATCAGTTAGAAGCCCCTTTCCTATAAAATTCCACCAAGCTTATTATTAGGGGTTGTACTTGTGGAATTTCCCAAACATGGATAACAAAACCTTGGAGTTCACTTTTTGTGCGTCAAATAATTTTCAATTTTTTTTGGCATCCATGGACTCTAAAATTTTCATTTTGTTATGCCTTACATCTTTTTTTTTACGAGAAAAACGGGGTTGTGAAAACTCAAGTTTGGATCTGAAAACAAATTTGAACATCCAAAAAAAGCTGAGAGAGATATTTCCCAAAAGTATATGTGATTTTTAGGGATTGGCACAAAGTGGGTTGTTTGGCTCTGGTAAATATCCAACCACTTGAGAATTTAATTTTTTGTACTCCTTGAAATTTATGGACCATTAGGTCCACTTGCATCCTCAACATGTTTCTGGCATGCATATCCAACACACTTAAAGTATGTTAGGATCAGTTAGAAGTCCCTTTCCTATAAAATTCCGCCAAGCTTATTATTAGGGGTTGTACTAGAGAAATTTCCCAAACATGGATAACAAAACCTTGGAGTTCAATTTGAGTGCGTGAAATAATTTTATAATTTTTTTTGCATACATGGACTCTAAAATTTTCTTTTTGTTATTCCTTATATCTTTTTTTGTTTACGAGAAAAATGGGGAGTGAAAACTCAAGTTTGGATCTGAAAACAATTTTGAACATCCAAAAAATACTGAGAGAGATAGTTCCAACAAGTATCCGTGATTTTTAAGGATAGGCAAAAAGTGGGTTGTTTGGCTCTGGTAAATATCCAACCACTTGAGAATTTGATTTTTTCTACTCCTTGAAATTTTTGGATCATTATGTCCACTTGCATCCTCAAATGTTTCTGGCATGCATATCCACCACACTTAAAGCATGTTAGGATCAGTTATAAGTCCCTTTCCTATAAAATTCCACCAAGCTTATTATTAGGGGTTGTAGTAGTGGAATTTCCCAAACATGGATATCAAAACCTTGGAGTTCATTTTTAGTGCGTGAAATAATATTCAATTTTTTTTGTATACATGAACTCTAAAATTTTCATTATGTTATGCCTTATATCTTTTTTTGTTTACGAGAAACATGGAGGAGTGAAAACTCAAGTTTGGATCTGAAAACAAATTTGAACATCCAAAAAATAATGAGAGAGATAGTTCCAATAACAATCTGTGATTTTTAAGGATAGGCAAAAAGTGGGTTGTTTGGCTCTGGTAAATATCCAACCACTTGAGAATTTGGTTTTCTCTACTCCTTGAAATTTTTGGATGATTTTTTCCACTTGCTTCCTCAACATGTTTATGGTATGCATATCCACCACACCTAAAGCATGTTAGGATCAGTTAGAAGTCTCGTTCCTATAAAATTCCACCAAGATTATTATTAGGGGTTGTAATATTGGAATTTCCCAAACATGGATAACAAAACCTTGGATTTCATTTTTAGTGCGTGAAATAATTTTCAAATTTTTTTTGCATACATGGACTCTAAAATTTTCAATTTGATACGCCTCATTTCTTTTTTTGTTTACGAGTAAAATGGGGGAGTGAAAAATATAATTTTGATATGAAAACAAATTTGAACTTCCAAAAAATGCAGAGAGAGATAGTTCCAAAAATTATCTGTGATTTTTAGGGATAGGCAAAAAGTGGGTTGTTTGGCTTTGGTAAATATCCAACCACTTGAGAATTTGATTTTGCTACTCCTTGAAATTTTTGGATCATTAGGACCACTTGCATCCTCAACATATTTCTCGCATGCATATCCACCACACCTAAAGCATGTTAGGATCAGTTAGAAGTCCATCTTCCTATAAAATTCCACCAAGCTTAATAAAGGGTTGTACTAGTGGAATTTCCCAAACATGGATAACAAAACCTTGGAGTTCATTTTTAGTGTGTGAAATAATTTTCACATTTTTTTGGATACATGGACTCTAAAATTTTTATTTTGTTATGCCTTATATCGTTTTTGTTCACGAGAAAAATGGGGGAGTGAAAACTCAAGTTTGGATCTGAAAACAAATTTGAACATACAAAATAGAAATGCACAAATGCTGAGAGAGATAGTTCCAAAAAGTATCTGTGATTTTTAAGGATAGGCAATAAGTGGGTTATTCGGCTCCGGTAAATATCCAACCACTTGAGAATTTGATTTTTTCTACTCCTTGAAATTTTTGGATCATTAGGTACACTTGCATCCTCTACATGTTTCAGGCATGCATACCCACCACACTTAAAGCATGTTAGGATCATTTAGAAGTCCCTTTCATATAAAATTCCACCAAGCTTATTATTTGGGGTTGTACTAGTGGAATTTCCCAAACATGGATAACAAAACCTAGGAGTTCATTTTTAGTGCGTGAAATAATTTTCAAATTCTTTTTGCATACAAGAACTCTAAAATTTTCATTTTGTAATGCCTTATATCTTTTTTGTTTACGAGAAAAATGGGAGAGTGAAAACTCAAGTTTGGATTTGAAAACAAATTTGAACATAGAAAATGAAAATGCACAAATGCTGAGAGAGATAGTTCCAAAAAGCATCTGTGATTTTAAAGGATAGGCAAAAAGTGGGTTGTTTGGCTCTGGTTAATATCCACCCACTAGAGAATTTGATTTTTTCATCTCCTTGAAATTTTGGATCGTTAGGTCCACTTGCATCCTCAACATGCTTCTGGCATGCATATTCACCGCACTTCAAGCATGTTCGGATCAGTTAGAAGTCCCTTTCATATAAAATTCCACCAAGCTTATTATTTGGGGTTGTACTAGTGGAATTTCCCAAACATGGATAGCAAAACCTAGGAGTTCATTTTTAGTGCGACAATTAATTTTCAAATTCTTTTTGCATACATGAACTCTAAAATATTCATTTTGTTAAGCCTTATATCTTTTTTGTTTACGAGAAAAATGGGAGAGTGAAAACTCAAGTTTGGATCTGAAAACAAATTTGAACATCCAAAATGGAAATGCACAATTGCTGAGAGAGATTATTCCAAAAAGTATCTGTGATTTTTTAGGATACGCAAAAAGTGGGTTGTTTGGCTCTGGTAAATATCCAACCACTTGAGAATTTGATTTTTTCTACTCCTAGAAATTTTTGGATCATTACGTCCACTTGCATCCTCAACATGTTTCTGGCATGCATATCCACCTCACTTAAAGCATGTTAGAATAAGTTAGAAGTCCGTTTCCTATAAAATTATACCAAGCTTATTATTAGGGGTTGTACTAGTTGAATTTCCCAAACAAGGATAACAAAACCTAGGAGTTCATTTTTAGTGCGTGAAATAATTTTCAAATTCTTTTTGCATACATGAACTCTATAATTTTCATTTTGTTATGCCTTATATCTTTTTTTTTACGAGAAAAATGGGAGAGTGAAAACTCAAGTTTGGATCTGAAAACAAATTTGAACATCCAAAATGGAAATGCACAAATGCTGAGAGAGATAGTTCCAAAACATATCTGTGATTTTTAAGGATAGGCAAAAAGTGGGTTATTTGGCGCTTGTAAATATCCAACCACTTGAGAATTTGATTTTTTCTACTCCTAGAAATTTTTGGATCTGTAGGTCCACTTGCATCCTCAACATGTTTCTGGTATGCATATCCACCTCACTTAAAGCATGTTAGGATCAGTTAGAAGTCCGTTTCCTATAAAATTATACCAAGCTTATTATTAGGGGTTGTACTAGTGGAATTTCCCAAACAAGGATAACAAAACCTAGGAGTTCATTTTTAGTGCATGAAATAATTTTAGAATTCTTTTTGCATACATGAACTCTAAAATTTTCATTTTGTTATGCCTTATATCTTTTTTTTTTACGAGAAAAATGGGAGAGTGAAAACTCAAGTTTGGATCTAAAAACAAATTTGAACATCCAAAATGGAAATGCACAAATGCTGAGAGAGATAGTTCCAAAAAATATCTGTGATTTTTAAGGATAGGTAAAAAGTCGGTTATTTGGCTCTGGTAAATATCCAACCACTTGAGAATTTGATTTTTTCTACTCCTTGAAATTTTTGGATCACTAGGTCCACATGCATCCACAACATGTTTCTGGCATGCATATCTACCACACTTAAAGCATGTTAGGATAAGTTAGAAGTCCCTTTCATATATAATTCCACCAAAGCTTATTATTTGGGGTTGTACTACTGGAATTTCCCAATCATGGATAACAAAACCTAGGAGATCATTTTTAGTGCGTGAAATAATTTTCAAATTCTTTTTGCATACATGAACTCTAAAATTTTCATTTTGTTATGCCATATATCTTTTTTGTTTACGAGAAAAGTGGGAGAGTGAAAACTCAAGTTTGGATCCGAAAACAAATTTGAACATCCAAAATGGAAATGCACAAGTGCATACAGTAACAGTTCCAAAAAGTATCTGTGATTTTTAAGGATAGGCAAAAAGTGGGTTATTTGGCTATGGTAAATATCCAACCACTTGAGAATTTGATTTTTTCTACTCCTTGAAATTTTTAGATCATTAGGTCCACTTGCATCCTCAACATATTTCTGGCATGCATATCCACCACACTTAAAGCATGTTAGGATCAGTTAGAAGTCCCTTTCATATAAAATTCCACCAAGCTTATTATTTGGGGTTGTACTAGTGGAATTTCCCAAACATGGATAGCAAAACCTAGGAGTTCATTTTTAGTGCGTCAAATAATTTTTAAATTCTTTTTGCATACATGAACTCTAAAATTTTCATTTTGTTATGCCTTATATCTTTTTTGTTTACGAGAAAAGTGGGAGAGTGAAAACTCAAGTTTGGATCCGAAAACAAATTTGAACATCCAAAATGGAAATGCACAAATGCATACAGTAACAGTTCCAAAAAGTATCTGTGATTTTTAAGGATAGGCAAAAAGTGGGTTATTTGGCTATGGTAAATATCCAACCACTAGAGAATTTGATTTTTTCTTCTCCTTGAAATTTTGGATCGTTAGGTCCACTTGCATCCTCAACATGTTTCTGGCATGCATATCCACCACACTTAAAGCATGTAAGGATCAGTTAGAAGTCCCTTTCCTATAAAATTCCACCAAGCTTATTAATAGGGGTTGTACTAGTCGAATTTCCCAAACATGGATAACAAAGCCTTGGAGTTCAATTTTATTGCGTGAAATAATTTTCAAATTCTTTTCGCATCCATGAACTCTAAAATTTTCATTTTGTTATGCCTTATATCTTTTTTGTTGACGAGAAAAATGGGAGACTGAAAACTCAAGTTTGGATCCGAAAACAAATTGGAGCATCCAAAATGGAAATGCACAAATGCTGAGAGAGATACTTCCAAGAAGTATATGTTATTTTTAAGGATAGGCAAAATGTGGGTTGTTTGGCTCTGGTAAATATCAAACCACTTGAGAATTTTATTTTTTCTACCCCTAGAAATTTTTGGATCATTAGGTCCACTTGCATCCTCAACATGTTTCGTGCATGCATATCCACCTCACTTAAAGCATGTTAGGATCAGTTAGAAGTCAGTTCCCTATAAAATTATACCAAGCTTATTATTAGGGTTGTACTAGTGTAATTTCCCAAACATGGATAACAAAAACTTGGAGTTCATTTTTAGTGCGTGAAATAATTTTCAAATTCTTTTGGCATACATGAACTCTAAAATTTTCATTTTGTTATGCCTTATATCTTTTTTGTTTACGAGAAAAATGGGAGAATGAAAACTCAAGTTTGGATCCGAAAACAAATTTGAACATCCAAAATGGAAATGCACAAATGCTGAGAGAGATAGTTCCAAAAAGTATTTGTGATTATTAAGGATAGGCAAAAAGTGTGTTGTTTGGCTCTGGTAAATAGCCAACCACTTGAGAATTTGATTTTTTCTACTCCTTGAAATTTTTGGATCATTAGGTCTACTTGCATCCTCAACCTGTTTCTGGCATGCATATCCACCACACTTAAAGCATGTAAGGATCAGTTAGAAGTCCCTTTCCTATAAAATTCCACCAAGCTTATTAATAGGGGTTGTACTAGTGGAATTTCCCAAACATGGATAACAAAGCCTTGGAGTTCAATTTTATTGCGTGAAATAATTTTCAAATTCTTTTCGCATCCATGAACTCTAAAATTTTTATTTTGTTATGCCTTATATCTTTTTTGTTGACGAGAAAAATGGGAGACTGAAAACTCAAGTTTGGATCCGAAAACAAATTGGAGCATCCAAAATGGAAATGCACAAATGCTGAGAGAGATACTTCCAAGAAGTATATGTTATTTTTAAGGATAGGCAAAATGTGGGTTGTTTGGCTCTGGTAAATATCAAACCACTTGAGAATTTTATTTTTTCTACCCCTAGAAATTTTTGGATCATTAGGTCCACTTGCATCCTCAACATGTTTCGTGCATGCATATCCACCTCACTTAAAGCATGTTAGGATCAGTTAGAAGTCAGTTCCCTATAAAATTATACCAAGCTTATTATTAGGGGTTGTACTAGTGTAATTTCCCAAACATGGATAACAAAAACTTGGAGTTCATTTTTAGTGCGTGAAATAATTTTCAAATTCTTTTTGCATACATGAACTCTAAAATTTTCATTTTGTTATGCCTTATATCTTTTTTGTTTACGAGAAAAATGGGAGAGTGAAAACTCAAGTTTGGATCTGAAAACAAATTTGAACATCCAAAATGGAAATGCAAAAATGCTGAGAGAGATAGTTCCAAAAAGTATTTGTGATTTTTTAGGATAGGCAAAAAGTGGGTTATTTGGCTATGGGAAATATGCAACCACTTGAGAATTTGATTTTTTCTACTCCTTGAAATTTTTGGATCATTAGGTCCGCTTGCATCCTCAACATGTTTCTGGCATGCATATCCACCAAGCTTGTTATTAGCGGTTGTACTAGTGGAATTTCCCAAATATGGATAACAAAATCTATGAGTTCATTTTTTGTCTGTGAAATAATTTTCAAATTCTTTTTCCATAGATGAACTCTAAAATTTTCATTTTGTTATACCTTATATATTTTTTTTTACGAAAAAAATGGGAGAGTGAAAACTCAAGTTTGGATCTGAAAACAAATTTGAACATCCAAAATGGAAATGCACAAATGCTGAGAAAGATAGTTCCAAAAAGTACCTGTGATTTTTAAGTGTAGGCAAAAAGTGGTTTATTTTGCTCTGGCAAATATCCAACCACTTGAGAATTTGATTTTTTCTACTCCTTGAAATTTTTGGATCATTAGGTCCACTTGCATCCTCTACATGTTTCTGGCATGCATATCCACCACACTTAAAGCATGTTAGGATCAGTTAGAAGTCCCTTTCATATAGAATTCCACCAAGCTTATTATTTGGGGTTGTACTAGTGGAATTTCCCAAACATGGATAAGAAAACCCAGGAGTTCATTTATAGTGCCTGAAGTAATTTTCAAATTCTTTTTGCATACAAGAACTCTAAAATTTTCATTTTGTTATGCCTTATATCTTTTTTGTTTACGAGAAAAATGGGAGAGTGAAAACTCAAGTTTGGAACTGAAAACAAATTTGAACATAGAAAAAGAAAATGCCCAAATGCTGAAAGTGATAGTTCCAAAAAGTATCTGTGATTTTTAAGGATACGTAAAAAGTGGGTTGTTTGGCTCTGGTAAATATCCACCCACCTGAGAATTTGATTTTTTCTTCTCCTTGAAATTTTAGATCGTTAGGTCCACTTGCATCCTCAACATGTTTCTGGCATGCATATCCACCACACTTAAAGCATGTTAGGATCAGTTAGAAGCCCCTTTCCTATAAAATTCCACCAAGCTTATTATTAGGGGTTGTACTAGTGGAATTTCCCAAACATGGATAACAAAACCTACGAGTTCATTTTTAGTGCGTCAAATAATTTTTAAATTCTTTTTGCATACATGAACTCTAAAATTTTCATTTTGTTATGCCTTATATCTTTTTTGTTTACGAGAAAAGTGGGAGAGTGAAAACTCAAGTTTGGATCCGAAAACAAATTTGAACATCCAAAATGGAAATGCACAAATGCATACAGTAACAGTTCCAAAAAGTATCTGTGATTTTTAAGGATAGGCAAAAAGTGGGTTATTTGGCTATGGTAAATATCCAACCACTAGAGAATTTGATTTTTTCTTCTCCTTGAAATTTTGGATCGTTAGGTCCACTTGCATCCTCAACATGCTTCTGGCATGCATATTCACCGCACTTAAAGCATGTTCGGATCAGTTAGAAGTCCCTTTCATATAAAATTCCACCAAGCTTATTATTTGGGGTTGTACTAGTGGAATTTCCCAAACATGGATAGCAAAACCTAGGAGTTCATTTTTAGTGCGACAATTAATTTTCAAATTCTTTTTGCATACATGAACTCTAAAATATTCATTTTGTTAAGCCTTATATCTTTTTTGTTTACGAGAAAAATGGGAGAGTGAAAACTCAAGTTTGGATCTGAAAACAAATTTGAACATCCAAAATGGAAATGCACAATTGCTGAGAGAGATTATTCCAAAAAGTATCTGTGATTTTTTAGGATACGCAAAAAGTGGGTTGTTTGGCTCTGGTAAATATCCAACCACTTGAGAATTTGATTTTTTCTACTCCTAGAAATTTTTGGATCATTACGTCCACTTGCATCCTCAACATGTTTCTGGCATGCATATCCACCTCACTTAAAGCATGTTAGAATAAGTTAGAAGTCCGTTTCCTATAAAATTATACCAAGCTTATTATTAGGGGTTGTACTAGTTGAATTTCCCAAACAAGGATAACAAAACCTAGGAGTTCATTTTTAGTGCGTGAAATAATTTTCAAATTCTTTTTGCATACATGAACTCTATAATTTTCATTTTGTTATGCCTTATATCTTTTTTTTTACGAGAAAAATGGGAGAGTGAAAACTCAAGTTTGGATCTGAAAACAAATTTGAACATCCAAAATGGAAATGCACAAATGCTGAGAGAGATAGTTCCAAAACATATCTGTGATTTTTAAGGATAGGCAAAAAGTGGGTTATTTGGCGCTTGTAAATATCCAACCACTTGAGAATTTGATTTTTTCTACTCCTAGAAATTTTTGGATCTGTAGGTCCACTTGCATCCTCAACATGTTTCTGGTATGCATATCCACCTCACTTAAAGCATGTTAGGATCAGTTAGAAGTCCGTTTCCTATAAAATTATACCAAGCTTATTATTAGGGGTTGTACTAGTGGAATTTCCCAAACAAGGATAACAAAACCTAGGAGTTCATTTTTAGTGCATGAAATAATTTTAGAATTCTTTTTGCATACATGAACTCTAAAATTTTCATTTTGTTATGCCTTATATCTTTTTTTTTTACGAGAAAAATGGGAGAGTGAAAACTCAAGTTTGGATCTAAAAACAAATTTGAACATCCAAAATGGAAATGCACAAATGCTGAGAGAGATAGTTCCAAAAAATATCTGTGATTTTTAAGGATAGGTAAAAAGTCGGTTATTTGGCTCTGGTAAATATCCAACCACTTGAGAATTTGATTTTTTCTACTCCTTGAAATTTTTGGATCACTAGGTCCACATGCATCCACAACATGTTTCTGGCATGCATATCTACCACACTTAAAGCATGTTAGGATAAGTTAGAAGTCCCTTTCATATATAATTCCACCAAAGCTTATTATTTGGGGTTGTACTACTGGAATTTCCCAATCATGGATAACAAAACCTAGGAGATCATTTTTAGTGCGTGAAATAATTTTCAAATTCTTTTTGCATACATGAACTCTAAAATTTTCATTTTGTTATGCCATATATCTTTTTTGTTTACGAGAAAAGTGGGAGAGTGAAAACTCAAGTTTGGATCCGAAAACAAATTTGAACATCCAAAATGGAAATGCACAAGTGCATACAGTAACAGTTCCAAAAAGTATCTGTGATTTTTAAGGATAGGCAAAAAGTGGGTTATTTGGCTATGGTAAATATCCAACCACTTGAGAATTTGATTTTTTCTACTCCTTGAAATTTTTAGATCATTAGGTTCACTTGCATCCTCAACATATTTCTGGCATGCATATCCACCACACTTAAAGCATGTTAGGATCAGTTAGAAGTCCCTTTCATATAAAATTCCACCAAGCTTATTATTTGGGGTTGTACTAGTGGAATTTCCCAAACATGGATAGCAAAACCTAGGAGTTCATTTTTAGTGCGTCAAATAATTTTTAAATTCTTTTTGCATACATGAACTCTAAAATTTTCATTTTGTTATGCCTTATATCTTTTTTGTTTACGAGAAAAGTGGGAGAGTGAAAACTCAAGTTTGGATCCGAAAACAAATTTGAACATCCAAAATGGAAATGCACAAATGCATACAGTAACAGTTCCAAAAAGTATCTGTGATTTTTAAGGATAGGCAAAAAGTGGGTTATTTGGCTATGGTAAATATCCAACCACTAGAGAATTTGATTTTTTCTTCTCCTTGAAATTTTGGATCGTTAGGTCCACTTGCATCCTCAACATGTTTCTGGCATGCATATCCACCACACTTAAAGCATGTAAGGATCAGTTAGAAGTCCCTTTCCTATAAAATTCCACCAAGCTTATTAATAGGGGTTGTACTAGTCGAATTTCCCAAACATGGATAACAAAGCCTTGGAGTTCAATTTTATTGCGTGAAATAATTTTCAAATTCTTTTCGCATCCATGAACTCTAAAATTTTCATTTTGTTATGCCTTATATCTTTTTTGTTGACGAGAAAAATGGGAGACTGAAAACTCAAGTTTGGATCCGAAAACAAATTGGAGCATCCAAAATGGAAATGCACAAATGCTGAGAGAGATACTTCCAAGAAGTATATGTTATTTTTAAGGATAGGCAAAATGTGGGTTGTTTGGCTCTGGTAAATATCAAACCACTTGAGAATTTTATTTTTTCTACCCCTAGAAATTTTTGGATCATTAGGTCCACTTGCATCCTCAACATGTTTCGTGCATGCATATCCACCTCACTTAAAGCATGTTAGGATCAGTTAGAAGTCAGTTCCCTATAAAATTATACCAAGCTTATTATTAGGGTTGTACTAGTGTAATTTCCCAAACATGGATAACAAAAACTTGGAGTTCATTTTTAGTGCGTGAAATAATTTTCAAATTCTTTTGGCATACATGAACTCTAAAATTTTCATTTTGTTATGCCTTATATCTTTTTTGTTTACGAGAAAAATGGGAGAATGAAAACTCAAGTTTGGATCCGAAAACAAATTTGAACATCCAAAATGGAAATGCACAAATGCTGAGAGAGATAGTTCCAAAAAGTATTTGTGATTATTAAGGATAGGCAAAAAGTGTGTTGTTTGGCTCTGGTAAATAGCCAACCACTTGAGAATTTGATTTTTTCTACTCCTTGAAATTTTTGGATCATTAGGTCTACTTGCATCCTCAACCTGTTTCTGGCATGCATATCCACCACACTTAAAGCATGTAAGGATCAGTTAGAAGTCCCTTTCCTATAAAATTCCACCAAGCTTATTAATAGGGGTTGTACTAGTGGAATTTCCCAAACATGGATAACAAAGCCTTGGAGTTCAATTTTATTGCGTGAAATAATTTTCAAATTCTTTTCGCATCCATGAACTCTAAAATTTTTATTTTGTTATGCCTTATATCTTTTTTGTTGACGAGAAAAATGGGAGACTGAAAACTCAAGTTTGGATCCGAAAACAAATTGGAGCATCCAAAATGGAAATGCACAAATGCTGAGAGAGATACTTCCAAGAAGTATATGTTATTTTTAAGGATAGGCAAAATGTGGGTTGTTTGGCTCTGGTAAATATCAAACCACTTGAGAATTTTATTTTTTCTACCCCTAGAAATTTTTGGATCATTAGGTCCACTTGCATCCTCAACATGTTTCGTGCATGCATATCCACCTCACTTAAAGCATGTTAGGATCAGTTAGAAGTCAGTTCCCTATAAAATTATACCAAGCTTATTATTAGGGGTTGTACTAGTGTAATTTCCCAAACATGGATAACAAAAACTTGGAGTTCATTTTTAGTGCGTGAAATAATTTTCAAATTCTTTTTGCATACATGAACTCTAAAATTTTCATTTTGTTATGCCTTATATCTTTTTTGTTTACGAGAAAAATGGGAGAGTGAAAACTCAAGTTTGGATCTGAAAACAAATTTGAACATCCAAAATGGAAATGCAAAAATGCTGAGAGAGATAGTTCCAAAAAGTATTTGTGATTTTTTAGGATAGGCAAAAAGTGGGTTATTTGGCTATGGGAAATATGCAACCACTTGAGAATTTGATTTTTTCTACTCCTTGAAATTTTTGGATCATTAGGTCCGCTTGCATCCTCAACATGTTTCTGGCATGCATATCCACCAAGCTTGTTATTAGCGGTTGTACTAGTGGAATTTCCCAAATATGGATAACAAAATCTATGAGTTCATTTTTTGTCTGTGAAATAATTTTCAAATTCTTTTTCCATAGATGAACTCTAAAATTTTCATTTTGTTATACCTTATATATTTTTTTTTACGAAAAAAATGGGAGAGTGAAAACTCAAGTTTGGATCTGAAAACAAATTTGAACATCCAAAATGGAAATGCACAAATGCTGAGAAAGATAGTTCCAAAAAGTACCTGTGATTTTTAAGTGTAGGCAAAAAGTGGTTTATTTTGCTCTGGCAAATATCCAACCACTTGAGAATTTGATTTTTTCTACTCCTTGAAATTTTTGGATCATTAGGTCCACTTGCATCCTCTACATGTTTCTGGCATGCATATCCACCACACTTAAAGCATGTTAGGATCAGTTAGAAGTCCCTTTCATATAGAATTCCACCAAGCTTATTATTTGGGGTTGTACTAGTGGAATTTCCCAAACATGGATAAGAAAACCCAGGAGTTCATTTATAGTGCCTGAAGTAATTTTCAAATTCTTTTTGCATACAAGAACTCTAAAATTTTCATTTTGTTATGCCTTATATCTTTTTTGTTTACGAGAAAAATGGGAGAGTGAAAACTCAAGTTTGGAACTGAAAACAAATTTGAACATAGAAAAAGAAAATGCCCAAATGCTGAAAGTGATAGTTCCAAAAAGTATCTGTGATTTTTAAGGATACGTAAAAAGTGGGTTGTTTGGCTCTGGTAAATATCCACCCACCTGAGAATTTGATTTTTTCTTCTCCTTGAAATTTTAGATCGTTAGGTCCACTTGCATCCTCAACATGTTTCTGGCATGCATATCCACCACACTTAAAGCATGTTAGGATCAGTTAGAAGCCCCTTTCCTATAAAATTCCACCAAGCTTATTATTAGGGGTTGTACTAGTGGAATTTCCCAAACATGGATAACAAAACCTACGAGTTCATTTTTAGTGCGTGAAATAATTTTGAAATTCTTTTTGCATACATGAAGTCTAAAATTTTTATTTTGTTATGCCTTATATCTTTTTTGTTTACGAGAAAAATAGGAGAGTGAAAACTCAAGTTTTGATCTGAAAAAAAATTTGAACATACAAAATGGAAATCACAAATGCTAAGAGAGATAGTTCCAAAAAGTATCTGTGATTTTTAAGGATAGGCAAAAAGTGGGTTGTTTGGCTCTGATAAATATCCAACCACTTGAGAATTTGTTTTTGGCATGCATATCCACTACACTTAAAGTATGTTAGGATCAGTTAGAAGTCCGTTTCCTATAAAATTCCACCAAGCTTATTATTAGGGGTTGTACTAGTGAAATTTCCCTAACTTGGATGACAAAACCTTGGAATTCATTTTTAGTGCGTGAAATAATTTACAAATTCTTTTTGCATACATGAACTCTAACATTTTCATTTTATTATGCCATATATCGTTTTTGTTTGGGAGAAAAATGGGAGAGTGAAAACTCAAGTTTGGATCTAAAATCAAATTTGAACATCCAAAATGGAAATGCACAAATGCTGAGAGAGATAGTTCCAAAAAGTATCTGTGATTTTTACGGATAGGCAAAAAGTGGGTTATTTGGCTATGGTAAATATCGAACCTCTTGAGAATTTGATTTTTTCTACTCCTTGAAATTTTTGGATCATTAGGTCCGCTTGCATCCTCAACATGTTTCTGGCATGCAAATCCACCACACTTAAAGCATGTTAGGATCAGTTAGATGTCCCTTTCCTATAAAATTCCACCAAGATTATTATTAGCGGCTGTACTAGTGGAATTTCCCAAACATGGATAAGAAAATCTTCGAGTTCATTTTTGTCTGTGAAATAATTTTCAAATTCTTTTTCCATACATGAAGTCTAAAATTTTTAATTTGTTATGCCTTATATCTTTTTTTTTACGAAAAAAATGGGAGAGTGAAAACTCAAGTTTTGATCTGAAAACAAATTTGAACATCCAAAATGGAAATGCACAAATGCTCAAAGAGATAGTTCCAAAAACTATCTGTGATTTTTAAGGAAAGGCAAAAAAGTGGGTTGTTTGGCTCTGGTAAATATCCGACCACTTCAGAATTTGATTTTTCCTACTCCTTGAAATTTTTGGATCATTAGGTCCGCTTGCATCCTCAACATGTTTCTGGCATGCATATCCACCACACTTAAAGCATGTTAGGATCAGTTAGATGTCCTTTTGCTATAAAATTCCACCAAGATTATTATTAGCGGTTGTACTAGTGGAATTTCCCATACATGGATAAGAAAATCTTCGAGTTCATTTTTTGTCTGTGAAATAATTTTCAAATTCTTTTTCCATACATGATCTCTGAAATTTTTATTTTGTTATGCCTTATATCTTTTTTTTTACGAAAAAAATGGGAGAGTGAAAACTCAAGTTTTGATCTGAAAACAAATTTGAACATCCAAAATGGAAATGCACAAATGCTGAGAGAGATAGTTCGAAAAAGTATCTGTGATTTTTAAGGATAGGCAAAAAGTGGGTTATTTGGCTCTGGTAAATATCCAACCACATTAGAATTTGATTTTTTTCCACTCCTTGAAATTTTTGGATCATTAGGTCCACTTGCATCCTCTACATGTTTCTGGCATGCATATCCACCACACTTAAAGCTTGTTAGGATTAGTTAGAAGTCCCTTTCAAATAGAATTCCACCAAGCTTGTTATTTGGGGTTGTACAAGTGGAATTTCCGAAACATGGATAACAAAACCTAGGAGTTCATTTTTAGTGCGTGAAATAATTTTAAAATTCTTTTTGCATACAAGAAATCTAAAATTTTCATTTTGTTATGCCTTATATCTTTTTTGTTTACGAGAAAAATGGGAGAGTGAAAACTCAAGTTTGGATCTAAAAACAAATTTGAACATCCAAAATGGAAATGCACAAATTCTGAGAAAGATAGTTCCAAAAAGTATCTATGATTTTTAAGGATAGGCAAAAAGTGGCTTATTTGGCACTGGTAAATATGCAACCTATAGAGAATTTGATTTTTTCTACTACTTGTAGTTTTTGGATCATTAGGTCCACTTGCATCGTCAACATGTTTCTGGCATGCTTATCCACCACACTTAAACCATGTTAGGATCAGTTAGAAGTCCGTTTCCTATAAAATTCCACCAAGCCTATTATTAGGGGTTGTACTTGTGAAATTTCCGAAACATGGATAAGAAAACCTTGGAGTTCGTTTTTAGTGCGTGAAATGATTTTCAAATTCTTTTTGCGTACAAGAACTCTAAAATTTTCATTTTATTATGCCAGTTACTTTTTTTTATTTCGAGGAAAATGGGAGAGGGAAAACTCAAGTTTCGATCTAAAAACAAATTTGAACATCCAAAATGGAAATGCACAAATGCTGAGAGAGATAGTTCCAAAAAGTATTTGTGATTTTTAAGGATAGGCAAAAAATGGGCTATTTGGCTCTGGTAAATATCCAACCACTGGAGAATTTGATTTTTTCTACTCCATGAAATTTTTGGATCATTAAGTCCACTTGCATCCTTAACATATTTATGGGAAGCATATCCACCACACTTAAAGCATGTTAGGATCAGTTAGAAGTCCCTTTCCAATAAAATTCCATCAAGCTTATTATTAGGGGTTGTACTAGTGGAATTTCCCAAACTTGGCTAACAAAACCTTGGAGTTCTTTTTGGGTGCATGAAATAATTTTCAAATTCTTTTTGCATACATGAACTCTTAAAGTTTCCTTTTGTTATGCCTTATAGCTTTTTTGCTTACGAGAAAAATGGGAGAGTGAATACTCAAGTTTGGATCTGAAAGCAAATTTGAACATCAATATTTGGAAATGCACAAATGCTGAGAGAGATAGTTCCAAAACGTATCAGTGACTTTTAAGGATAGGCAAAAAGTGGGTTGTTTGGCTGTGGTAAATATCAAACCACTTGAGAATTTTATTTTTTCTACTTATTGAAATTTTTGGATCATTAGGTTCACTTGCATCCTCGACATGTTTCTGGCATGCATATCCACCACACTTAAAGCATGTTAGGATCAGTTACAAGTCCCGTTCCTAAAAAATTCCATCAAGCTTATTATTAGGCGTTGTACTAGTGGAATTTCCCAAACATGGATAACAAAAGCTTGGAGTTAATTTTTAGTGCGAGAAATAATTTTAAAAATCTTTTTGCACACATGAACTCTAAAATTTTCATTATTTTATGCCTTATATTTTTTTTGTTTACTTGAAAAATGGGAGAGTGAAAACTCAAGTTTCGATCTGAAAACAAATTAGAACATCCAAAATGGAAATGCACTAATGCTGAGAGAGATAGTACCAAAAAGAATCTGTGATTTTTAAGGATTGGCAAAAAGTGGGTTGTTTGGCTCTGGTAAATATCCAACAACTTGAGAATTTGATTTTTTCTAATCCTTGATATTTTTGGATCATTAGGTGCACTTGCGTCCTCAACATGTTTATGGCATGCATATCCACCATACTTCAAGCATGTTAGGATCAGTTAGAAGTCCCTTTCCTATAAAATTCCACCGATTGGGGGTTGTACTAGTGGAATTTCTCAAACATGGATAAGAAAACCTTGGAGTTTATTTTTAGTACGTGAAATAATTTTCAAATTCTTTTTGCAAACATTAACTCTAAAATTTTCATTTTGTTATGCCTTATATCTTTTTTGTTTACGAGAAAAATGGGAGAGTGAAAACTCAAGTTTGGATCTGAAAACAAATTTGAACATCCAAAATGCAAATGCACAAATGCTGAGAGAGATAGTTCCAAAAACTATTTGTGATTTTTAAGGGTAGGAAAAAAGTAGGTTGTTTGGCTCTGGTAAATATCCAACCACTTGAGAATTTGATTTTTTCTACTCTTAAATTTTTTGGATCATTATGTCCACTTGCATCCTCAACAAGTTTGTGGCATACATATCCACCAGACTTAAAGAATGTTAGGATCAGTTAGAAGTCCCTTTCCTATAAAATTCCACCAAGGTTATTATTCGGGGTTTTACTAGTGGAATTTCCCAAACATGGAAAACAAAACCTTGGAGTTCATTTTTAGTGCGTGAAAAAATTTTCAAATTATTTTGGCATACATGAACTCTAAAATTTTGATTTTGTTATGTCTTATATCTTATTTGTTAATGAGAAAAATTGGAGAGTGAAAACTCAAGTTTGGATCTGAAAACAAATTTGAACATCCAAAATGGAAATGTACAAATTCTAAGAGAGATAGTTTTAAAAAGTATCTGTGATTTTTAAGGATAGGCAAAAAGTGGGTTGTTTGGCTCAGGTAAATATCCAACCACTTGAGAATTTGACCTTTTCTACTCTTAATTTTTTTGGATCATTAGGTCCACTTGCATCCTCAACATGTTTCTGGCATGCATATCCACCACACATAAAGCATGTAAGGATCAGTTAGAAGTCCCTATCCTATAAAATTCCACCAAGCTTATTAATAGGGGTTGTACTAGTGGAATTTCCCAAACAGGGATAACAAAACCTTGGAGTTCATTTTTAGTGCGTGAAATAATTTTCAAATTCTTTTTGCTTACATGAACTCTATAAGTTTCATTTTTTTATGCCTTATATCTTTTTTGTTTACGAGAAAAATAGGAGAGTGAAAACTCAAGTTTGGATCTCAAAAAAAATTTTAACATCCAAAAAGGAAAAGCACAAATGCTGAGAGAGATAGTTCCAAAAAGTATCTGTGATTTTTAAGGATAGGCAAAAAGTGATTTGTTTGGCTCTGGTAAATATCCAACCACTTGAGAATTTGATTTTTTCTACTTCCTGAATTTTTTCGATCATTAGGTCCACTAGAATCCTCAACATATTTCTGGCATGCATATCCACCACACTTAAAGCATGTTAGGATCAGTTAGAAGTCACTTTCCTATAAAATTCCACCAAGCTTATTATTAGGGGTTGCACTAGTGGAATTTCGCAAACATGGATAACAAAACCTTGGAGTTCAGTTTTAGTACGTGAAATAATTTCCATATTCTTTTTGCATACATGAACTCTAAAATTTTCATTATGTTATGCCTTATATCTTTTTTATATACGAGAAAATTGGGAGAGTGAAAACTCAAGTTTGGATCTGAAAACAAATTTGAACATCCAAAAAGGAAATGCACAAATGCTGAGAGAGATAGTTCCAAAAAGTATCTGTGATTTTTAAGGATAGGCAAAAAGTAGGTTGCTTGGCTCTGGTAAATATCCAACCACTTGAGAATTTGATTTTTTCAACTTCTTGAAACTTTTCGATCATTAGGTCCACTTGCATCGTCAACATGTTTCTGGCATGCATATCCACCACACATAAAGCATGTTAGGATCAGTTAGAAGTCCCTTTCCTATAAAATTCCACCAAGCTTATTATTAGGGGTTGTACTAGTGGAATTTCCCAATAATGGATAACTAAACCATGGAGTTCATTTTTATTGCGTGAAATAATTTTCAAATTCTTTTTGCAAACATGAACTCTAAAATTTTCATTTTGTTATGCCTTATATCTTTTTTGTTTACGAGAAAAATGGGAGAGTGAAAACTCAAGTTTGGATCTTTTTTAGATGTCCCATTCCTATAAAATTCCACCAGGCTTATTATTAGGGGTTGTACTAGTGGAATTTCCAAAACATGGATAACAAAACCTTGGAGTACTTTTTTAGTGCGTGAAATAATTTTCAAATTCTTTTTGCATTCATGCGCTCTAAAATTTTCATTTTGTTATGCCTTATATCTTTTTTGTTTACAACAAAATTGGGAGAGAGAATACTCAAGTTTGGATCTAAAAACAAATTTGAAGATCCAAAATGGAAACGCACAAATGCTGAGAGAGATAGTCCCAAAAAGTATCTGTGATTTTTAAGGATAGGCAAAAAGTGGGTTTTTTGGCTCTGGTAAATATCCAACCACTTGAGAATTTGATTTTTTCTACTCCTTGAAATTTTTGTATCATTAGGTCCACTTGCATCCTCAACATATTTCTGGCATGCATATCCACCACACTTGAAGCATGTTGGGATCAATTAGAAGTCACTTTCCGATAAAATTCTAGCAAGCTTATTATTAGTGGTTGTACTAGTGGAATTTCCCAAACATGGATAACAAAACCTTGGAGTTCATTTTTAGTGCGTTAAATAATTTTCATAGTCTTTTTGCATACATGAACTCTAAAATTTTCATTTTGTTATGCCTTATATCTTTTTTGTTTACGAGAAAAATGGGAGAGTGAAAAGTCAATTTTGGATCTGAAAACAAATTTGAACATCCAAAATGGAAATGCACAATTGCTGAGAGAGATAGTTCGAAAAGTATCTGTGATTTTTAAGGATAGGCAAAAAGTGGGTTGTTTGGCATTGGTAACTATCGAACCACTAGTGAATTTGATTTTTTCTACTCCTTGAAATTTTTGGATCATTAGGTCCACCTCCATCCTCAATGTGTTTCTGTCATGCATATCCACCACACTTAAAGCATGTTAGGAACAGTTAGAAGTCCCTTTCCTATAAAATTCCACCAAACTTATTATTAGGGGTTGTACTAGTGGAATTTCCCAATAATGGATAACAAAACCTTGGAGTTCTTTTTTAGTGCGTGAAATAATTTTCAAAATCTTTTTGCATACATGAACTCTAAAATTTCAATTTTTTATGCCTTATATGTTTTTTGTTTACGAGAAAAATGGGAGAGCGAAAACTCAAGTTTGGATCTGAAAACAAATTCGAACATCCAAAATGGAAATGCACAAATGCTGAGAGAGATAGTTCCAAAAAGTATCTGTGATTTTTAAGGATAGGCAAAAAGTGGGTGGTTTTTCTCTGGTAAATATCCAACCACTTGAGAATTTGATTTTTTCTACTCCTTGAAACTTTTGGATCATTAGGTCGACTTGCATCCTCAACATGTTTCTGCATGCATATCCACC